>NC_047655.1:28795268-29414225 GCF_902201215.1 Prunus dulcis | reverse complement strand
TAACATGTCAATGTTGATATTGTACACGCCTAATGTGTAGCAAATTATATGGGTTAAAGTCCCATAATATGGGTTAAAGTCGCATAAATTAATTGATATGTATGTATTAATCTGTGGCATACCTGCAGCATGACAGATATATGGGTTCTGAATGTTCCAACTCCCTAAATGGAGATTTTCCACGCCCTATATAAAATAACGCTCCATTGGAGGTTATAATCCACATTCTCACATAATAAAAGCCCCTTGCAGTAGCTTGGGTACCCAAAAGCAAAGAAATGCTTATAATTAATGTATGCGCATGCACATGAGAATGGTGGGATCATGAATTGATGAATGACAAATTTTGATTTTGGAGTAGCTACTTAAATCATCAATGGGTTGTGTTGATTGGAACCACGTTCAATTATTAAATGTCGACAATATCATTGGCCAAAATGGAATGAGGTAATTCCATTATAGATGAGAATGAACGTGAAAGAACAAACCCACAGTACGAACCCCAAAAGATGTTAATACTGAAAGTTATACTGGGGTGTTCGGAATAAAAAGGAATATACCTACTTTGTATGACACAATGTTTCTGGCAGAAACAAGGAATGTTGGGTTTTCTCCATATTTACAGATTCAATTGTGCCCCCTTATTGCACATTTACGGAGACCAACATGTTATCTTTAAGGGTTATTAAATGCACGGAGCATATCGCCATAAGCGATTCCGTAAAGATGTATAAATAGCTGGGTAAAAGCTATATAATGTGTCATAAAGTTTAATCCCTTTAAACAAAATCCTTGAAATGATTGAAATTGCATAAAGCAAGTCCCTAAAGGACATATGCCTAAAGCACAAAACCTATACTCAATACGCATAAATTGCCTCAGTGAGTATATTGATTATAATGTATTTACAACACATTAAAGCTTCTGAAGAGTTCAAGAAATATTTGTCTCGACTTAAAGATCGAGCATTATGCCAACGAGATTCTTGCTTATACTAAGAAAGTATTGAAGCATTTTTATGAGGATTATCTGTTAGACACTTTAAGGATTTTCCGGAAGTATATTGGATCGGACATCATATTTTCCAGATAGAGCTCAACTCCATCACCATCATTTTGGGATGATGTGAGGCATATTTGATGCTATCTCACCATAACACCATATACGGGCATAATTTTGAGTGAACTTCCAAATAGCCCAAGTGTTATTAGATATGCGGACTCTGGAAATCTCTATGGTCGCTTACTGGAAAAAGCTAGTCATGAAGTTTTCAGGGGGGAGATATTCATCAGGGGGAGCGTGGTATTAATAAAGACCTTCACACACTGTACTCTTTTTCCTTCATCCAGTTTTTTTTTTTTTATCCCACTGGGTTTTTCCTGGTAAGGTTTTAACGAGGCAGTGTCGCTCAAGATTGACTCACAGAAGCAGTGTCAACTATGATATTCAGAAAGATGATCAACAGTATGGCTTAAAGATATTTTGCAAAGCATCAGGGGGAGCGTGCTATCAATAAAGATCTTCAAACACTGTACTCTTTTTCCTTCGTCCAGGTTTTTATCCCACTGGATTTTTTCTGGCAAGGTTTTAACGAGGCAGTGTCGCACGCGTGTCAATATACACAGAATTTTATGTTACACATGGTTATGTACTCTTTTTTCCCTTCGACCAGTTTTTTGTCCCACTGGGTTTTTACTGGCAAGGTTTTTAACGAGGCATATTCCGTATCATTTGTAGTCTCCAATGGGGAGTGTTGTAAATAATAAGGTGATTAGGTGATAAGGTGATAAGGTGATAATGTGATAAGGTGGAGCCCACCACATGTTGGAAGGGGCTTTGCCTACAAAAGGGTTCACCCCTCCTTGTAATGGAAGGATTGTATAATACTGAAGAGAGGAACCAATCCTACTGTTTCTCTGCTTCTAAATTCTCTCCTCAATTCTTTAGTTTTACAACAAGGATATATAAAAAAAGGGCATAGATAATTAGAGAGAGAGAAGGTCGCATGTTGTGGCAGGTGGGCGAGGAGAAACACTTACATGAAATGGGGATAACACAATTTTACTATTCCCGGCTAATTACGATATGCCACACATAATAACTTTTTAACGTAACAGATTGCAATTAACCGAAAATAGCAGAACAATGCTACTTCCGTTTCATATAAGTTTTTCTAGTGGGTGAGGGGTCGTGGAAAACCTAGGTTTTCTTTGAAGTCAGGAAAAAAAATCTAAAAAAAAGGGAACCCGACCCGCCCAGACCCACCTAAATCCCGCCTAGCGCCTAGGGCGGCCCATTTTTCGAACCCAAAATTTTTTTTCCTATTCACATTTATTTCTCCCCCTACCCCCCATCTTTTGTTTTTTGATCGAATACCCTACCCCCCCCTCTCAGTCATCATGAAAAGCAACATTTTCCTCTCTTTCTTCCTCTCTCCATTTCCTCAGAATCTTCCCTCCTCCTCTAATTTACGTACTTGCCACTCCCTCTATTTCTCTCTTTCCTCCAATCCCAACCTCAGCCCTCTTTAGTTCAATGCAATTAGGATTGGTTCCCAATTAGGGTTTTGATCCTCTTCACCAGAAAACCCACGAAATGGAATCAGACGACGAGTTCGACATGCTCGACGCCAATGATGACGACGACAATGACGAGGATTTCTATAGTGGCGGCGACGACGACGCAGCCGCCGCTATGGACAGCGACGAAGCTGGAGTTGCCGATTACGAGTTCATCGACAACGACTCCGACGATTCCAATGATGTCGCCTCACATCGATACCAGGTGGCTTTCTGCTAATTTTATTTTTAATTATGACAGTTTCAGCTCTTTTATTTTCTTATTCTAGTTTCTATAAAATGATTTTGGTTATCTGAATTTTCTTCATTCTGATTCTGGGTTGTGAAAGTCGAACCTTTTTAGTTGTGATATGTTAATTTTGCTTAATTTTGGTGTTGGGTTTGATGTCAAATTTTCTTACTTTTTCCCCGTGTTGCGGTAATGTTAATGCTGCTGATTTTGATCTTAGGTTTGGTTTTATTGATTTATCAGAAATGTGAATTTAGTTTGTGTATTCTGCTAATGTTTTTCGCGTTTGATCATGATATTTGGTTTAGTTGAGGTTATAAAAAATCTGAGCCTTTGCATATATCATGGTAATGTTAATTCTGCTATAATTTTGAGATTATTTTGATGGGATAATGTTAATCGTTCTTGATTTTGACATTTGGGTTAATTTGGCTAGTGTAACAAAGGAAGGATTTGCATAGGTGCTGATATTCTTAACAAAAAAGTGATTTACATGGGTTATGGTTTAATTATATCTGATTGGTTTTTACTTATTGTCTCTTGATTTATTAAAGTTAGAGTCGTTTGTTGGTTGATAATGTCAATTCTGTTTAGAAGCAATTTGGTATTTATTTAATTAGTAGCTGGCCATGGTTGAATTAATTAGTTTTTGTCACCTTTGTGACTCCTTTTAAAGGTTGTTCATTGTTCTGTTGAACCCATCGATTTGGTACCCTGTCTCTTGAAACACTTGGCTCTGGAAAAGTAGATATTGAAAATCTGAGCCATATTGCATTATGCAATGACTTCGACTTATTGTTGAGTCTATTCCATGGTGTTTGCATGAGATTCCTCTTTCTTATTCTTAAACAAGTCCCCGAGAGGGCTTAGTTGATCCACGATTTATGTTTCGTCTTTCGTTTCCTTTTCGTTTGTTTCGAGAAATATATCGATCAATTCCGATTCCTTCTTTTCCGATCGAGATGTATGGATCCATGGGTCTCTGTGTCTATATAGATCCTGTTCATGGATTAACGAAAATGTGCAAAAGCTCTATTTGCCTCTGCCATTCTATGAGTCTCTTCCTTTTTGCATATGGCATCGCCACTTCCGTTGGCAGCATCCACTAATTCGGAACTTAATTTGAAAAGATGAGAAAATTTTGTCAGTTATAGATACATACTAATTGAGCCTTTCAGGCATGGTAAATTGTGTTTGTTAGTGGTTTTCTCCATGGGGATTCCAAGTTTTGCGTATTCTGAAAGAACTTTATTTTGTTGTGATTTCCTTGCTTTCCTTTTTCTTTTTTGGAATTCCATTATATATCATTGTTTACTAAGACTATGTATGCATCTTAATGTTATGACTTTTGGATGAGTGTATGTGGAGACAGAAAATAAGAATGAATGTATATATATATTTGACTGTTTAACTCGATTGAATTACTCAAACACGCTGTGATGCTTGTCTATACTCCCAAAATAAGTTTATCAGTTTGGCTTTGGTCTATTATTGTTGTTGTAATTTCTTTGCTTTCTTGTTGCAGCAAAACTACACCGTTTTGACAGAAGCTGACATTCGTCAGCATCAAGAGGAGGATATTATGAGGATATCTACAGTGCTTTCCATTTCAAAGGTTTCAGCTAGCATACTGCTTCGCTACTATAGTTGGTAAAATGCTGTCTCCAGTCTGGTGTATTTTTTATTTAGCTTTACATTTTTCTGTCCAAATGGACTGCCTTTACTTTTAGTGCTGGATATCTGGGTTACTGTGAACTAAATTTAGTTTGTCAGATCAGTTCCGTCAGACCTTACCCAATTTGTTTACCATGCATTTATTTGATAAGCTTTATGCCATGGTGCGTTATTTGTAAGAATCTGTACTTCCTTTGTACGCACAGGAGTGTCAGTAAAGTACATGATGAGTGGTTTGCAGACGAAGAAAAGGTTCGCAGGTCTGTTGGCTTACCGGAGAAACCAGTTGTGGATTACCCTAATGCTCAAGAAGTAAGCAGCCTATGCTTTAGGATCTCATCAAGTTCTAGCATTTATCGCTTGATAGTTGGGCATGTTGACTACTTTTTTTTGGGTGATTTAATGCTCCAAACTGGTATATATTGCTAAAATATTTTTATAACATGTTGTTTTTTGACAGCATAACTGTGGGATTTGTTTTGAAACCTATCCTCGTGATAAGATGCATGCGGCAGCTTGTGGCCATCCTTTTTGTTCCTCATGCTGGGCAGGTTTGGTACAACTTTCATAGTGTTCCTTTTTCTTCCATGGGAAATCTGAACTTTCAGTACAGTGTGGCATGATTTTTTCACATTTCTATTATTACCAGGGATGAATGTTGTATAAGAAAAATATGTCGGTAATTTGGTCAAACTATTGTCTCAAGAGTCCTCCATACATGTGCACCTCACCTATCTGTTCAAGGTCAGTGTCAATGGCATTACTATGGCCGCCCTTAAAAGGAAAGACTGGCAAATGACCTCTCTTCTTGTCATAATTTAGCGGGTCTTTTGTTGTCAAATTTTTTTTTTCCCCATAATAAACAGTATTTTGTAGAAGCTATATTATATATAAATTATGTATGTATACATGATATGAATGTCAATAGTGCAAAGTTACGTTATTTGTATTATAGCTCTATTTTCTTCTACTTACTACTGAGACAAGTTTTATATGTGTTTTTACGTGTGTCATTTTATATCCCGGAATTTGAAATTTTGAACTTTCTATCTTTTTTCATTTTGTTATTGTGTATCCAAACAGAGTTTTGAGTTTGATCTTACATTCTTTTATCATTTTCTTATTCCCTTCAAGGTTATATTAGCACAGCCATTAATGATGGCCCTGGCTGTTTGATGTTGCGCTGCCCGGATCCATCTTGTGGTGCCGTTGTTTGTCAAGATATGATTAATGCTTTGGCTTCCGCTGAAGACAAGGAGAAATATTCTCGCTACTTTATTAGATCTTATGTTGAAGACAATAGAAAGGTAATCTTAAGTTGGAACTTTGACAAGTGTTTTTCTTCTCCCAAAAAATGCAAAAATGTTTAATTATTTACGACGACTGTTGTTGGCAAGTTGACCAATTAGCCTTAGTTGAGCTGATAAAAGATTGCCTTATTGCTGATTAAAAACCCAGCTGGAGTTCTATGGTTATTATTATATTTTCAATATAAAACACCATTACTGACTCAACTACTAGATACCAAACCTTTTGATTGTCCTGTACAACATCATCATTACCTTCGTACTGTATTACTTTGTGGATTCTAAGTGAGTTTCCAAACTTATAGTTTGCATTGGAGTATTCTTTTAACAAGCCTTCATTCAACATTTTGCTGACTCTTGTTGTTCATGCTGTTTCTTTGTAGACCAAATGGTGTCCTGCTCCAGGCTGTGATTATGCTATAGATTTCATTGTTGGTGGTGGAAGCTATGATGTTACCTGCCGCTGTTCATATAGCTTTTGCTGGAATGTGAGTTTCTTCAAATTCTTCACACATAGTTTTTATCTTCACTGAATATAAATTTTGAAGGGAACTGCATATCTGTGCATGTTGCATGCACACGGGACACAGGATGTGTTGATAAAATAATACATATATATGTTCTTCCTTCCTATTCTTATTTTATTCCTTGTTTTGTTTTCATATAACCCCTTAAATATATTAGAATAGCACTTGGATGTATATAATTTTTTTTTTCAAAAAAAGAAAAGAAGAAACAACCACATAACTTTTGAAAATTATCTTTGGATCCCCTTTTCTTTTATCGAAAAGGAAAATTACTTGGATACTCGTGTTTGAAAATTTTGGACTATCCTTGCTTCATTGGTGCTCATGGCATTTACATCATATGAATTTTACCTTGCAGTGTACTGAGGAAGCTCACCGTCCGGTTGATTGTGGCACTGTGGCAAAATGGATATTAAAGAATAGTGCCGAATCTGAAAATATGAATTGGTATGCAATACGTTAGTGATTGGCGACAAAATAAACATATAAAGTTTGAGAACAGTGGTCACATTTTTTTGAATAGAAACATTTTTATTCAAATTTGTTAGGATCAAAACAAGGGCATTTAGAACGCAGATAAAAAGAAAAACACTAGCCGGTGAAACAGACACAAGGCCACTCAACACATAACTAAACAATCAAACATAAAACAACCCCTTAAGATACTACGGCCAGCAGATTGCGCATAATTGTAGGATAGGGTACATCCTTAAAAGCAAGGGAAGTTGATGCCCAAAGGGCAGCCCAAAACTTCACTCTATCCCATAACTCTGCCACTCCCACTCCCTTATAATCCTCAAAGATTCTCCTGTTACGTTCCAGCCATAGGTTCCAAACCACTGCCTGCATCAGACTACCCCAGAGAATTTTGGCTTTCTTTCCCCTTCCCAAAGCATCAATTCTGATGGAAAAAAGTTCAAAGCAGCCTTCTGGTATTACCCACACCGTGTTAACCTCCTTCAATAGTGTTTCCCACAACTTTAGAGAGAAAGGGCAATGAAGAAGGAGATGGTCCACACTCTCCCCAGCCTTATTACATAGAGCACACCAGTGAGGGCTAATGCACAAATAGGGACTACGTCTCTGTAATTTATCACCTGTATTTAGTTTTCCCAACACCGCTTGCCACACAAAGATCTTAACTTTCGGAGGAGTCTTGGCCTTCCAAATTTGGGTGTACGGGGAGAAGATCTCCCCCTCACCACAATTCTGAATATGAGAACAGAGAGAATGACAGGTGAATTGAACAGTGGTCACATTTGAACATTGGACTCCTCCTTGGGCCATAGGATGATGGGACAATAATCTATGTACTGATGTAAAGTGGTGTGTGGTGAAAGCATGGCCCAGTACCTGCCTTGATAATTGTGTGGCCTTTCTACCCTTGCCCACATGGATATGCCTTTTGATCATATTACAGCATAAAAATCTTATTAGCTAGATAGTACATAAATATGTGGTACAAAAGTTGGTGTGGAATGGTCACCTTAACATGGACTTTATTAGTTGGGAACTAAGTTCTAGATGATTCCCAAACTATTGAAGAGAGTAAAATATCTCAACGTTTGGTTTGTTAAGGTTATAATAAGGACAAAGTCCTGCTTATATTTCAGTTCCTATTACAAATATTTTGAAGGGTATAACCACAAAGAGAGATGGGTATCCTGGGTTACAACAGGGATGGATTGAAAGAAGACTAATCTTCAAGATTCCCCTTGTTTTGCATGATCTCGCAAATACTTCACGAATATATACATGTATCCATTCCCAAGAACTTTAAAATCTTAAAGGGCCTATATCTCTCTTGTGCACTTGCCAACAATAGGTCTGGTTATTTACAGTCGTGTGAATGCCTTCAATACATTATAATAAACAGTGGCTCACAAAATGTTTTGTTGCCTGTATTGATTTTAGGCCAAAAATGCTAAGTTAAAATGTTGATGGATTTCAGGATATTGGCTAATTCTAAGCCGTGCCCAAAGTGCAAGAGACCAATTGAGAAAAACCAAGGCTGTATGCATATCACTTGCACACCACCTTGTAAATTTGAGTTTTGCTGGTAAGCTTTTTAGCTATAGTACCTGTTGTTTTTGATTTCTTGTGCATCATAATGGAATGTGATTTATTACCTTTACGTTTGTTTCTAGTCTTTTAGGTAGTCATAACTTGTTATGTCAAAGCTGGATTTCATGTTGTCATGCATCTTGTGTGAACAATATCTGCTCAAAAAAACCCCAAAAAAATAATCTTTCTGGTACATTTTGATACAAGTTGTAGATGATTTCAGGCTTTGCCTCGGTGCATGGTCGGATCATGGTGAAAGGACAGGTGGATTTTATGCATGTAATCGTTATGAGACAGCAAAGCAGGAGGGAGTGGTATGTTAATGTAGTTTCCAACTCTATTTTGATGGTTGAGTATTTTCTCAAGCTACTATTTCAGTATGTGGCATGTTATATAATTATTATTGTATTGTTATTTACAGTATGATGAGACAGAGAAACGAAGAGAGATGGCCAAGAACTCTCTAGAGAGGTACACTCATTATTATGAAAGATGGGCAACCAATCAATCGGTATGTACAAGTTTGTCAAAAATATAGTAAAACTGATTCAGTTCTTGTTGTTGTGCTTGAAACGATAGGTTTTTCCGAAGTTCCATGTTTGCTCATGTTTGTAATGTTTGTTAATTATCTAAACAGCATCTTTCTAAATTAGGTCATTTAGGTTGTGCTTAACTTATTTAGCTATATTTTACCTTTGTAGTAAATAATTATACATAATGTGTCTCTGTGGCGCTTGTGCAGAAGACAATTTTTATTTTTTCATTTATTTTGTGGCCCTCATTATGAAAGATAGGCGACAAATCTGTTGACAAACCGGTCATTGTGATTGATGCGATCAGTTTGCTTAAGTCGGCTAACTTTTATAAAATGTCTTGTTGCTTTTGGTTGACTTGCGTACACATCACTCCTTGGTAATAAATAATCTTGTAAGGGTGCGTCCACACATATGGATATACCTGTTAAAAAGAAATTAATGCTTTAGCCCTTTGTATAATTTTAAATACTTGTTTTTCATTTTAATCTGTGAGACTTCTAAAGTATTTTAAGTTAGAATCTAAAAATATTCCCTTTTTTCCCCATCACTACAGTCCAGGCAAAAAGCACTTGCAGACTTGCAGCAGATGCAAACTGTGCATGTAAGTAAAACCTTTTACTATCAGGGCTTTCTTGGTTAGTGATGCTGGTATAGCTGATTGATGTGGCTATCAATTGTGGTGAATGTGTTCCTGGGCCTATATGTAGCATAGTGCATTTAATAAATATACAATTTTCTCCTTTCTTTCCTACTAGTTGGCATTCTGCTTTTTAAGTAATCTATAGTTTCGATTTTGTGTCAATGTAGCTTGAGAAGCTGAGCGACATCCAGTGCCAACCTGAGTCACAGCTGAAGTTCATTACAGAGGCCTGGCTACAGGTACACCACAAGTTCACTTTTCTACTGAGAGACGATTGCTTCTTCTTATTTGATTTTCTCCATTTACAGATAGTTGAATGTAGGCGAGTACTAAAATGGACGTATGCCTATGGATATTATTTACCTGAGCATGAACATGCCAAGAGACAGTTCTTTGAGTACTTGCAAGGTATGTCATTTTCTCAGGCTTGAAGATAGACATTGCATGTTGTTGACTTATCCTAATTAATCTGTTTCTGCAGGTGAAGCTGAGTCTGGGTTGGAACGACTTCATCAATGTGCAGAAAAGGAGCTACAAGTTTACCTCAATGAAGAGGACCCATCGAAAGATTTCAATGAGTTCCGCACAAAACTTGCTGGATTGACCAGGTTATTTTGAACTAAAGATTTTACCTTCTATATTTCTCATTGGATAAGTTGACTACTGCTGGGAGGTAGTGGCTTGGGTCAAAGGGAAGGGTGGTTATTTGTTATTATTATTATTTTTTTGTGTGTGTGGTTTTGGCGGTGGGGGTTGTTGGCAACTTGGTAAAGTGAAGCAAGGCATGTCAGATTGTCCACATTATTCTATGACTTTTTAAGATTTCAAAAGCAAGTACGATCTTGCAGCAGAAGCCTTTGCTCAACGTCATGTATCAGAGAGTTTTTTGTTTTTATTTTTTTAGATTATCAAACTCATTTTCAAATATTATTTACTTTACATGTTGACCGACTTGGGATGATATAGCTTTTCAACTTATTGATTTATGGTTAAATTCAATGAAAACAGCTTTTCAACTTATTGATTTATGGTTCAAATTCAATGAAAACAGTGTGACTCGGAACTACTTTGAAAATTTAGTTCGAGCTCTGGAGAATGGTCTATCAGATGTGGACTCCCATGGTGCCTGCAGCAGGACAGCAAGCTCAAAGAATTTGGGAGGCACAAGCAACAAGGGAAGAGGTGGGAGGGGCAAGGCAACAACATCAAGGTCAAGTAGTTCTAGTAGAAATATTGATGATTTAGGCCACTGGTCCTGTGAACACTGCACCTTTGCAAATGTCAAGTCGGCCACGGTGTGCCAGATGTGTCAACAACGCCGATAACTTATTTTTCCTATGCAAATTGACCTACTTGGATGTTGAGGCCTTGGTTTTGCCTCTTTGGCTGGCAGGTTTCTGTGGATAAGCACCCTAGGGGTTTGCTAGGGAGGGTAAAATTTCAACTGGTTACTTTATCTTTGGAATTATAGGAGCGAGGACAACGCAGAAAATAAGAAGGGTGGGAGGAAGGAGTTATACTCTGTCCGTCTTGTTTATTGGAACATGAGCTGTATATAGTTCCTACTGTTTGTCTAGCTTTCGGTGGCTGTCTTTGATTCATGCAAATGCCTTCATCTGTAATTTTCTTGTCATTATCAGTTGCTGATAAACTTGTAGCAAGTTTGAAGCTTTAAAGTGGGTTGTAAGAGTAAACTAGTTGGGGACAAGAAACTGAATTGGCCCCTGCACAAATGAAATAAGTATGTACAATTTATCTTTCTTTTTCTCATCTTGAATACCAAAAAGGAAAAAAAGAAAAAGAAAAATCCCTTTCGGCTTTGATCCGTTCTCAATAATTTCCTTTTTCAGTAGGGTGAGAAAACTCTGCTTTTCTTTGCACCAGCGTTCGGCAATTAGCAAGGGCTTCCTTGATTAGATTACTCTTATGCAAGGGGGTGTGCACCTGTTTCTCTTTCTTGATTTTAAAAATGAAAAAACAAATACAACAAACCACCGAAAAACCAATTGACACACGCCTGGCTACTAGCTAGTTAGTAGAATGAGAAAAGGTGGAGGGTACGATAATTCTAAATATCAAACAAGATTGTGTTTAGGTCTTCATGTTTTAGGAGTTTATTTCAATGTAAATAAATTCAAAAGGGAGAAAAAGACAGAGAGAGAGAGGGGAGAAATGTCATAAAACTGTAGAGATCAAGATACAAACACCTCATGACATGAGTAGTGAGATACAAACACCTGAAAGGACACTGCAGGGTTAGTGAAAATAAACCAACCCCCCCTCCAAGCAGTAGTACATGGTTTTCACACTCATCAACTCCTTAAATTACGGGAAAGGAACGGAAAAAAAATTACATACTTCATTGGTCCCAGACTCTGAAGCTCTGGATGAAACTCACTTGAATTTTCTGCAATATATACAGGTCTAACTTACAGAGTGTGTGTGTGTTCGATCATGCATGCGTCCCACTGCCACTTCAAACTTACGGAATAGATCAGTAACAATTGTGTTCCTGGAGCTTAATTTTTAGTGCCTGAGATAAGATGGATTTGGATTTCTTGGGTTTTTCAGAGTGGCAAACAAGTGAACCATCAGACTCCACTAGGTTAGGCTGGGAATATCAACCCAAGATGATACCAACCAACCACTGAGTTGCTGCAGCATATTGTCAGCAAACCGATTTCAGCCTCCTCTCCACTTTCTGCATTTCAAACAAATCATACTATGCTTTTGAAATAACTATCATAAAAGTTCCAGTTTAAATTGACAAAATGGATGCAAAGACTGCAAGTCTTCTACAACTGCATAGAGCCATATTGTATTACACAACAAACACAACTTCCTTACTTCAGTTTTGTAAATTGATGCCACAGCACATTAGGGGTACAGCCTACAGCCACTTGTAACAATTAACATACTAGGGGACTAGGGCTGCCCGCTCTCCCAACATCAATTTCTTAATTCTTAGGAGTCGCTTTGCCTTCTTAAATGCAACACAACCAATTCATCACCAAATCCAAACCCACTTCAAATATTATCTGCCATAGCAGACCTCAAAACATCACTTCTTCCTGTTGTTTTGTTTGTTCATGTGAACCCAAGCCTGCATGAAATGCGTCCTATTCAGCAAAGGAATGTTGATACAACTTTAAGAAATGTGAGCCCAATTTTGCACTCTGCAATGTGCATAGTATTATATACTCCTAGTTTTGTAGACAGTATATGCCAACAGTAGTGGAATTGTGAGGCTATATCCTGGAAAATTGAGAATGGGATTCATCTCGTATGCTTTGATGAGAGCCCTGCAATTCTGTAATCCAAGGACAAAAGAAAGAAAGAAACCAAAGTAAAACATATATGAGTAAAATGATGCAAACCATTTACAGAAAAAGAAAAAACAAAACAAAAAATGCATCTCAATTTATTACCTAGTAGTCATTTCTCCAATATGGTTCCCAGGATGACAGAGGAAAGGAAATTTAGTTTGGAGACCTCGCAACGTTTTAGAATGGTGGTTGCAAGGTTCCAAACAATTTCTTGCCTCCATCATCTTAAGAAGTTGGGATGAGTATTCACATATGTACTTCACAAAATAAAATGATGTGATTTAACAATTCAAATAATATAAGGGGACACGAAAGGTCTAACAAATAAGCCTACCACCAAGGGTTGAAGAGGTCCCTCTGTAACTTGAGAGAGAGCAATGAGGGTTAATGACTACACTCAAATACTTTAGATAAAATGTACCACGATCCCGTTCCCATGAACTACATGTATTTCAAGCAGAAATAGATCGGTGAAAGGAACCTTACCATAAAATGCTTCCAACAAACTGCCAAGCAAAGAACCAAAAGAACTTTTCGAATCCACCGGTTTCCAACACAGGAATTTGATTTCCTACTCCCTTGGTAATCATACCATAAAGAACTCCTTTCCTCTTGATCATAGTC
Source organism: Prunus dulcis (assembly GCF_902201215.1). Taxonomy (NCBI): domain Eukaryota; kingdom Viridiplantae; phylum Streptophyta; class Magnoliopsida; order Rosales; family Rosaceae; genus Prunus; species Prunus dulcis. Next base: position 29,400,719 of record NC_047655.1, on the reverse strand, counting down.
ATCTTCTTTCTTCCCCGTAAGTGAGAGAAATTTTTCCCTGGAGATCTGTTTTTCAGTAGCCAAAGCCCCAGTCAGCAAAATAGCAGGAAAAACCACAAAGAAGAGATGTGGAAGAACAACCACCATTATATCTGGAGATCCGGCATATTCATGTTTTCCCTTTTGATTGAAAGATTTAACTACCCACCCCATATAGGTCATGTATCCTTTATCCTTCCCATCCGTGAAAACTTTCCCAAAAAACCAGGGGAATAATATAAGGTAGAATAAGTATCCTAAAAAACCAAACCATGTGAAGGGAACCCTGCAAAGCTCCTGTAAAACAAATCCTATGCCATTTAGGAAGCCCTTATTCTTGTAAGTGAAATGCCTAATTGAGAAAATGAGGAGAGCTTTTGGAATAAGGAGAATGGAGAGTATAAAGTATACAGCACACCAGAACATTGGGTAATACAAGGCAGCCCATTGACAACCCATGACCATAAACTCCTTCCATGTCCATGAAATCATAGTACTAAGACCATTTATGGAAAACGGCCTTAAATCAGTTGAAGTCGATCTGCCCATGAAGTCAGTTGCTTCTATTTGCAGCCAATATCTATTTGGAATTGGATCCTCAAAGGCTCTATAATTCCATGGAGCAACATAAAGATCTCCCCTGGAGGTGTTATCCACGAGCTTTCTCATGGGTGCCTCAAATACCAGATTGAGATATCCAGGTCTTGAGTCATAGATCCTAGTCATAACCGACACAATTGGAGAAACAGAAAATACCAGGGCTCTTACTGTCTCGTAAGATACCATAGCATGACATTCATACTTATGATGGGATGAAGATGTTGACATGAACCGTGAGTCCTGGGGAAAAGTTGGCAATATGATAGTCTTTTTGGTGCCTGACATGAAGTCAATGTCAACATACGAAACATGACCTCTATCAATGGCCAAAATTCTCATGGCTCTGCTCTTCCTCCAGTCACCCATCTCCCACTCCCAGAATTCTCTAGCCGCAGGGGCTTCAATTGAACAATTAGCAGTACCATGAAAAGAAAATTGGTGTACATTTAGCTGGAAAAATTTCTGCAAGGATAAAAAATGACGACTAAACTGATGATGCCGCTTCAAGTTTTTACCAAACCGTGTATGCAGATGCCCACATATATAAGCTGATATGGAATGATTGAGGAAGATATCTTTTAGGCTCTTCCCAGAGTATGAGATTGCTGAGAATGAAAGAGGAAAATGCCCAAAGGAAATCTTGCTTAATGGTTTTTCTGATTGAGAATCCCACTGTGAGAGCTCCATATCCAGTTCTGCTAATAGTTGATCAGTTGGATGCCCAAAAAGATTAGTGGGACCTCGTAGACCAACAGACATTGTGCTATCAACTCCAACAAATAGATGCTTCTGCTCGCCAGTCTGGACGTAGAGAAAAGTGTAAAATTGGGGAAATTATGAAAAGCTTTTGAATTAACAAACACTCAATGGAATGCCAGCATCTGTAGTCAAAAATTGGGAAATGGGAATGTACAATTAAAGTTCAACTCAATGTTAGGTTACACAACTTAATGTTCAGTTATTGAAACTTTGGAACTGTTTGGGATTTCCTTGAAAGGAATAACTGACCTGAAGTGTGACACTATTGATATTCCCAGTTCTGCCCAACTGCCCATTGATGCTATACTTTGAAAAGAAATCAAAGGAACCACCAAGCACTGGTACGCCAAAGTTATCATGATTCCCTCTAAGATCAAAGAAGATACTCCTGTCAAGTCCACTCCTTTTTATCACATCTTCCATCATGTTCTGGTATTCCACCCACTCCTCCTCATTTTGCTTCATTGTCAACAAATCCTTGCTTTTTCCATCTGAAGGTGATAAATTCTATCACTATTAATATTGTTATAGAAGAAAAGCCAAGCATAACTATGAAGATTATTAATTAAAGTATGGTTCCAAACAGCAAACACTTTGCATCCATCTCTTTCCCCAGTAGTGAATAAGCTAAATGCGTAACAGGGCTTTCTATTATCATTTCAAGCGTGAGACTTGACGCATTAGTTATCAACATTTCAGAATATCAAGATTGAGTATAGTCTCAGATTGCTAAGCTATTTATGACTTCCCCAATCCAATAAAAAAAGAGAAAGAGAGAGAGAGAAAAATATTCCTCTTTTACATACAATACAATCCTGAATCCTGACTTGAGGGAAAAAAATCCAAACATAACATGAAATCTTCGACATACATGAAGCTAAATCAGCAAAACATAAAAGGGAAATACTTTCACAGTGGAACGGTAAAAAGAAATAAAAATAAAAACCTGTGAGATCACCGGTGATGAGGACCAGAGAAGGGTTGATCATGGAGAGAGCAGGCCCCACAAGGTTCTTGAAGTCAAGTGCTCTGTCAGGATGGTGGACACTGAAATGGAGATCAGAAAGCTGAACCACCCACACTAGTGACTCTGGGCCTCCCTTTACATCTATCACTCTCCTGTGCGAACTGGATTTTGCAGACGAGAATTCGAATTCTTCATTTGCTGCATAGACAGTGAGGCATAAAAAGAGCTCTAGCATCAGAATGGCACTCCCCATTTTGTCTTCCACTAAATTGCTTTCTATTGTCTCTTCAGGAGGTTCAGAAACAGGACAAAGTCTTGTCCTTGGGCCTTGGGTATCTGTAACTATAGAAGAAGAAAGAAAGAAGAAACAGATTACAGACAGCATGGCTTGAGGTCAAAATAGTATAGCCGCGAGGTCAAAATAGTATAGCCGCGCGGCTATACTATTTTGATATTCGAAAATAATTAAGCAGTATAACCGCGCGGCTGTACTATTTTGATATTCGAAAATAATTAAGCAGTATATCCAGTCGGCTATACTATTTAAATATTCGAATATTTTAAGCGGTACAGCCGCACGGCTATTCTATTTAAATATTATAATATTTTTTAAGCAGTATAGCCGCCCGGCTATATTATTTAAATATTAGAACATATTTGAGTCGTATAGCAGCGCGGCCGTACTATTTAAATATACGAATATTTTTGAGAAGTATAGCCGCGCGGTCATACTGTTTAAAAAGGTATAGCCGGGCGGCTATACTATTTAAATATTCGAATATATTTAAGAAGTATAGCCGCACGGCGCTACTATTTTTGTTTTCGGAAATAATTGAGAAGTATAGCCGTCCGGCTATACTATTTAAATATTCGAATATATTTGAGAAGTATAGCATGTTCGTATATTAAAAAAAAAAAAATTTGGGTCGAAATTTTCGTAAATTCGTATATTTAAACTAAAAGGTCAAAACAAATGGAAAAAAGGAGTAATATTTACAAAGAGAAAACAACTAGAGTGATGCTGGGTCTCATGCTCTGGTCTGGTTGCTGATTGCTCAAATTAAGAACACAATCCACTGCTATCAACAACAAAAAAACAGAAACCTCTGCCTGCAAAGTCCAGACAATCACCGAGCTCACTCCTGCCTGCTCTTCATTTGTCATTCATGAAGACATAAAGATACGCACTTGTAATTCTATCGCCACTTTCTTCTTGACTACTTGTCTTCTTCTTTTTCAGGGCGAGTAATCTCTTTATCTGTCTTTTATGAATTTATATTTGTTTCCCGGAAGTTGCTGCTATCTGGGTTATTTATTTGAAAGGATCCTTAGTAGTTGGTTCAGTATTTCTTCAAGTTTTGGTTACATTTTCCTTTTCTCTGGGGTTCTTATCATCTTGGTTCTTGGTGATTGTTAATTGTATTTGCGCAAATGGGTTTTTAGAGGTGACGTTAAGTATTTTATTTATTTTTTCTTGTTGCATTAGTGTTTGTTTGATTTATGTTCTTAAGGATTCTAGTAATTACTAACTTATGTTCTTAAGGATTCTAGTAATTACTAACTTAGGTTCTTAAATTCATAGTGTTAATTATGCTATTTGTTCTCTTTTATTAATTTTCATTTGGTTCTGGACGACTCAGATAAAAAAATTTGGTGGCTTGAGCCCAGTGTGGCTGTGGAAATTGATGGAACCCTAAGAATGAGTTGGTTTTGAAGGGGTAACGGATAAGGTTTAGGTTTACGTTCTGGTCTTGGGGCTTGATGAGGTCCATACCATGTGCTGCCTACCATCTTATTCAGAATCATACTTACATAATTACAGTGGACTAACAAATAACCTCCTTACGTCTTAAGAGTATGGCCTAATGATTCTTAGTTTCAACGACTGAGTAATCAAAAGTGTTCAATTGAAGCCTTGAGTACTAAAAGATAATCCATATTGCGTCATGGTTCTTATGAGAGATCATCACTGTTCACATTGTGTATCCATTTATTTTCTATAATTGTAGTTCATGGCCTGTCGAATGGGAACTACAATGCTACAGTCAAGTTTACTAGCAGTGGAGAATCAAATCTCTGAAAGATCGCCTATAACCCTTGCAAACCAGAACTGTTGCAGTGAACCAAGTTTCATCAGGCAAACTTCAAAGATTGGCATAAAGTCTGTGCCATTCCTCCAAAGGAGGTATGCTTAATGAAACCAAATGTTTTTTTTTCTAGATCATGAAGATTTGTGTTGTATATGGCTTCATGCTGCGTCTGAGCCTGAATATTGGTCATCATGAGTTTTTCTTTCTTCATTGTTCTTGTTTCTTCACGAATTAAAGTCGACTGCATTATCTTTTCTTCATGAATCTTAGATGATTTGAAATTTCTCTTATTTCTATGACACCGGAATAATTAATAAAATCCCTGAACCCTTCTGAATAATAGTGAGTTGCATGCATCCTTCTTGTGGCAAGGACTGTTATTCTTTCATTCATTTTTGGATTTCCTCTTTTCGCTCTGCTCTGTACCTATCTATTTCCGAGTTCCAGACCAGAATATTATTATGCAGAATGATGCCCAAATTTTGAACGTGGTGCTGTATATTAGGAACTTGTACCATAATCCTGCCTTCGCTAAAGGGCTGCCTCTCATCCTGTGGCCATAGACCTAATGGACCTTGAACTGATCGAAGTATAGATTCTGCTTAGTCCACTTACAGAGAATGAGTTGAGTCAGTTTTGGAACTTTTGTGGACAGTCAACAGTTGATAGAACTTTCTTTTTGGTTTAGTTTACAGTAGATTGATTATATATCCACGTCAAATCCAAGTTCTCCGAACTGTACTTAAGAATTATACACGTCCTGGTCCAAGTACGACTAGATAAAATACTTGCTGATGCTTCTTCTTTTATAAGAATATATCGATACCTCCTCTTAACTTGCTTATTTCTGTTATGCGGACACAGTTTTCATTCAACAAGGCATCAGTGGAGAATAGCCTTTGCCTTGGACACAGGTGGGGTTCCTGATAATGGTGGGCAAGAGGGCATCGATGGCAACAGCTCTGATCTCAATCGCACTCGATTGGGTCGGATAGTGACTGCAGGTGGAAGACAGCTATTGGAGAAGCTGAATATAGCCAGAAAAAATTTTCCCATGAAGATATTTCTTCTTCTTTTGGGTTTCTACACGGCAAATGCATTGGCTACAATCCTTGGACAGACCGGCGATTGGGATGTTTTGGTTGCAGGTATTGTGGTTGCTGCCATTGAGGGTATTGGTATGCTTATGTATAGAAAGCCCCCCTCTCAATCAAGTGGGAGGCTGAAGTCTTTTGTCATGATGATAAATTACTGGAAAGCTGGTGTATGCTTAGGCCTCTTTGTGGATGCTTTTAAGTTGGGTAGTTAAAAGGTGCTTTTATCCACCTCAAGTTTGGAACTAAACTCGTGTTTTAAGTATTAACCACCCTCGCTCCATTGGTAGGCTGTCCTGTCCGGACTCCGGACTAGATCCACGTGTATCATAATAAGATCACCAATCTCAACTTCAGTTTTGCAAATAAAAGTTTGTCCTGTAGTTCTGTTTCTGTACGTGCAGCTCTCAGTTTATTGTTTCCTGAACTTCTTTATTTATTGTTATTTTTGTTTCTAGAAAGAGAAATGAAGAGATATGAATGAAGTTGAAGTTATCACTATATATATATATATATATATATATATAGAGAGAGAGAGAGAGAGAGAGAGAGAGAGAGAGAGAGAGAGAGAGAGAATTTAATATACAAAATAAAACCATTTTCTGAGGAGAGGCGTCACCTTTAATTTTGGTGCTGCCTTAGCCATGGCGGCAGGGACCATGCTAAACGAGTCTTGCATAGACAGTTTTCTATTGGTTTTTTGCATGTTCAGTTTCTTGAATCTATTGGTTTTTGGCATGTTCAGTTTCTTAAATTATGCGTCCACGGGATCATTAGGAAGTTTCCCTCAAAACGTGTGTATACAAGAGAAAGTAACAGATGAAAGAAAGAAAGATAGGAAGAAGAAATGTCAGGAGCCTCTTTGGTACAACTACTTGAAAGCTCTCATCATGAGCATGACATCCTTCTTCGATAATGGCCTCCAATTTCGGATAATTATTTGAACATCTCTGGACCTGGTGGTGTCGGTAGTGGTGGGATATAAGAAGGGATGGTGCAACTTCGCCCCAGTTCTGCATGTGTCTCAATCTCACCTCCTTTGCCATCATCTGATTTCTGATCTCTCCTCTTGTCTCCTCGCGTCTCGTCTCAGCAAATTAAACGGTTCGATTCGATGGATAATTTTCTCAATGAAAGGTAACCAGCTATTGGGGTTGGGGTGGGGTTGGATGGTGACAAAGTTGATGTGGATGATCTAATACTATTAGGCTGGCTTTGGATGATCAAATCCTATTTATACATACAAGCTGATTCAGTGAGAGGTTGGGATGAAAAGATAAAGTAAACCAAAAATAGAAACAAATCTAAGATAAGCCAAAATCAAAATTCGGTTTTATATATACATAGATGCATGCAGAAGAGAAGAGCCATTGGTGGTGGGAATATAACTAAAAATAACATTCAAGTTTGAGCCAAGAAAAAAACTGACCAAAAGCCAAGATAGCTAATAGCTATGGTGATTCAACAAACCTATTTTCAACTAGCTATTATTACGCATTTATAATAAAACTTAACCTTTCTTTAAAACGAAAAAGAAAAAACAACTTTACCTTTATCTTGAAATCAATGAATACAAGCATGCTTACTTGTTCCAAGTGCCAACCATACCATACGAAGCATTTGTTTACAGGGTAGTAGTAGGGCAATTGAAACAAAACACAGAGACAATAGATATCCCATACTTACTGGAGAATCTCCCTCCAACTAAACTCATATTTATCATTGCAATGCAAAGTAATACTTGTTCAGTACAACAAAATTAAATTATAAAGCTAATGTGAATATATACAGTATACATTAGGTTTAGGATGCTAGGACTATCTGAGGTTATAGCGCTTTTTCCCTTCCGATTCAATCTCCTTTACCTTGTCGACAACATACTGAACTTTCTTTGACAGGTCTTGTGTATGTTCCTCAATGTGATCAAATAGAAGATCAACTATTTCTCTAAGTGAAGCAGACTGCTTTCTCTCAAGGAACAGCTTGCGAGTTAATTCTTCAATCTTTGTCTTATCATCCTACAAACACATTCCACATCTATTAGATAATGTAACAGTTACCCACTGACACTGAGGTCAATCAAATCAACTCTTTGGAATAAATAACAAAGAGACAATGAAAAACACCCATGAAACATATGCAACCAGGAAGAAGGTTGCCTGAAAAGAAGACCCGAGTTAAACTTACTAAGAGCTTCGCAACTTTCACCTCAATGGATCAAATTAAATGGCAGAACCAGAACTTTGACAAATCTAGAAAAAACGATTATTTTGTTTCTGAGCTTTTTAAATAATAAAAAGGGAAATGCTTTCCTGTCTCACCAGCCAATTAAATTTAACATATTTGACCATTCCAATATCAATTCCACATATACAAAGAGTGTGCAAGCTTTCCAGTTGTCCAATTTGGTTTATAATCTGAGTCAACATGGCAAAATTTCATGAGGCAAGACAAAAAATTTCTTCGAACAAATTAAGTCAATAACTAACAACTGAAAAAGAGGACAATAACTGACCGGTACTTGATCAGCAATCAATCCTTTTTGACCTTTGTTGGCAGTGGCAGTCAATGCATGAGTGTGCTCCTTCATGAACCTTGTGACAATACTAATTTTCTTTATCGATAGCATGGCCTTACAACCTACCCTAGTGGGAGCCCGAGGCTTTATGGTAGTCTTATCACGCCTATCAGGCTTCCGGTAACCCTCCTTGTTGCACACAAAAGTCCGGCCAATGATGGTTCCACCATGTTTGGATCGAGCCAGGTAGTTCATACGAGTCATGAAACCCACACGCATGCCATAGGCATTATAAAATGCTTGTGCAGTTTCTTCTGTATCAAATTTCTGACCCACATACGGCTCATGTGCTTCGACCACTACACTTGATCCATCTTTACAAGGATTTTGAGTCACTTCATCATCTTGTCCTTGTCCAAGATGAGACATCTCTTCAACTTCAACAAAGCTTCCTACCAATGCACCATCATTGGAATGCTTAAGCTCGGCATCACTTGAATCATTTAACACCCCATCATTAATATTTATATCAAGTTCAGAATCCACTGCAATATAACATTCATGGAATCAATCATGAGGATCCTAGTGCAATGCAAATTGTTCTTTTTTCTATATTCAGTAGTGTCAGTGGTATTCATAACCAAGAAAAAACAAGTCACTATCATATCATGTCATATTTAAGCAGATTGATATAAAGCATATGAAAGTTGAAACGAACAACATAAATACACAATGTGAAAAGAAAAAGCCATATTCAATAATTCAAAGACAAAAAGAAGATTACAAGAATAAGTTTAACAGTAAAACCACGGTCACCCCTAGAAACTAAAAGGAAATTGGAAAACCCAATTGACAGACAGTCAAGATCAAATATTTGATTTTTTTTTTCAAGATAAGTCATTGAAATTGAGAGAGAAATTCAAAAACCAGTGTAAAGTAACTGAATTTGAAACTTACTGAGTCATTTGATTTTTCTGAAGCCCGAAATGCCGGCGGGTCAGATCCGCGGGAACTCCATGTTTGTTTCAAAGCGAGAAGCTCAGTCCCAGTGAAAGGGAAGAGGCTTTTGGGATTTCAGTCTTCGTAAGAATAATGTAATCAATATTATGCACAGGTGGGGCTTTCTAGTTGAACTGGGTCGGGTGGTTTTGTTGATATAAATTGTTCTATTCTCTCGAACATGGCATTGGCAGCCATCTGCTCTGAGAATCACATCTCTTATAGTTATTCTACTCATCCATCCCCCTAATACAAATACAAACCAATAATTATAGGCAACGAAACGATTAATCCTAAATTAACAGGTAAATGTTAATTCGATTCTATTGAATAATTGAACAAAAAATTTATTTTGATCAACAGCCATCCATCCCATATAGAAAAGGAAAAGGGAAAGGAAATACACACCATCATATCAACTGATAGGTCGGTAAACATGACTTGACAATAGATTGAGAAGGCCAGTGTGAAAATTCAATTTACAGATTTCACATTTACATTACAAAACGAAACGCAGACTAGGAGACATTTCGACGGTCTTTTCCCTTTCCCTCGGATGATACAATTTCTTGGAGATTATCAGTTATGCGCTGGATCTTTTGCGACAGGTTTTGAGTGTGCTCTTCAATGTGATTGAATAGGAGGTCTATGATTTTTCTATATGAAGCAGACCGCTTTCTCTCAATCAGCAGTTGTTGAGTTAATTCTTTGATTTTCATCTGTTCATCCTGCAAGCAAAAACCAAGCACAACAAGCCCTTAAGAAAGGAGGACATGATGAATGAATGACTATGTTGTGAAAGACTAATTAAGGACAGATTGCATAATGGAACTCCAAAACTCATCTTTCTTTGTTACTACTGAACAACAATGCTACTACTGAATAAAAGGGAGGCTAGAAAAACAGGCTAACACTTTCAACTGCAAATCTCACTTACACATAGCATATTTCCCAAAACCAACAAGTTTTGAGATTAATGATTTCATTTATTCCTTAAAAACTTTTAGCAAAGTACTAACCACCCTCAGAACATTAATAATTACACCCTCAATATGCATGCAGACGTGTGAAACACAAGACTTAACATAAGGCTAGACAGACACCATGGGGACATGAGAATTAGTGAATGTGCTTATTAGGACTTGAATATCAAGGAAAAAGGAAAACCAAAAAGGGTTCATCCATAGTTCCACAACATATAGATATAGGAACAATCAATTTTTAACTAAACAAGAATTGTTTCCATGGGTCTCTCACACTAATTTGAACTCCGATAAAGATACTGCAGAAGGCAGATAAGCTTATAGCATCCAAATTGAGAAACAATGCTAGTTAACATGCATTTCACTGAGACAAGTATTTAAAACCCTAATCAATTCAAAAGAGCATTAACTAACACCGCACTGGAAAAAAATAATGAAAACAATAAAGAGAAGTTACCGTAGTAGATTGATCATTCGATCCTTTTTTACCCTTCCCTGGAGACAGTGTATGGGTATGCTCCTTGACAAACTTTGCAACTACCCACTTTCCAATACTCAGTTTCTTAACTGAAATCATTGCCTTGCAACCAACCCTAGTGGGGGGTCGAGGTCTCACACTCATTCTCTCACGCTTATCAGCCACTCGGTAACCCTCTTTGTTACATACTAGCGTTCGAGCAATGATGGAGCCATCGACCCTAGAACGAGATAGATCGTTCACACGTGTTCTGAAACCTATTCTCAGTGCATATGCATTATAAAATGCATGTGCAGCTGCTTCTGAGTCGAATTCCTGGCCCAGATATGGTTCGTCTCCTTCAACTGCATTTTGTTCCACTCTTGAAGAATTTTGACCCACTTGCTCAATTTGCTCAAGACTAGAAGCCTCCTCGACAACACAAGTTGCTAGAATTGCACCATCATGATTTAATCTAAGCTCAACATCTGCTGAATTATCTAAGAGCCCATTTTGAGCCTCTGTATCAAATACAGAATCCACTGCAAAAGCATAAACTTTGAGTTTGAGCCATTGCCAAGCAAAAATAAACAAAAGCAACATAATACAAGAAAAGCCCGTCTCCATGACATAAATTCTCAACTTGAATTAAGCAACAAAATGGTCAGATCAGATGGGCTACACTTAGACTAGACTAGGAGGGTCAAGAAATCAGCATATTCCATCTCCATGATTTGCATTCATCACAATCACATGCTCATTCATTCTCAAATGGATAAACATAAATGTGTGTGTTTGTGTGTGTAAGGCACAGGCTACAGACCCAATACTACAAAATTAAAAAGAAATAAAGAGGTAAAAAGAACAACACACAAACACACACAACACACACACTTTGGCGTTCATATTAGAAGAAAACAAAAACACCATGAATCAACCGAATATCAGATTCTTGTTTGTTGTAAATAAGGACTCTTTAAAAAGAGAACTTACTGATTGATCGATGGTAAAGCTGAACGAACCAGAAGAGGATAGTATTAGTTACAGCCACCAAACCCAATTGAACGCAACCCACTGAGAGACAGAGAAAGAGAAAGAGAAAGGAAGCTGTTTTCTGTTCTCTCTCTCTCTATCGTCAATCAGAGAAGACTCGTTGTGTAACCCGGCTTGTTGTGTACATTTTTCTGTTTTCGGGCCGGTAGAGCTAGAGTGTGGACTCCCATTCTCAGCCAAGATTTTAAATAAAATAAATTAATCCAAAGCCCAACATATCTTTAATTCCCTCTTCGGCCTGCCCAAAGCCCAACAATACCCAACCTTTAAAAACCCCCCTGAATTACTCTTTTTATTTTTATTTTTCTGTTGAAAGAGATGCTTGATTAAAGATAGCGCTGAAACAGTAAATACTATCATAATTCAAGTCCCGGTTCGCTTACTTACTGAGTAATAATTATTATTATTATTATACGCTCGTATTTTCAAACTATAGATAATAATAATAATAATAATAATAAATAAGAATGGGAGAACTGAGAGTCTCAGGTCACTCCCAGGCATAATAATGTTGGCCACTATAAAATCTTGTAGCCTATTTTACGTGACCTAGGCTATATATATATGAACATTATTCCTTTGAAGCTACAATGATTGACCACTTAAATTGCCACTCCACTTAGCTACCTATACCTAGCAACAAATCACTCCGCTATTTTCTCCTGCTTGTTACCAGCTGCCTGTCTGTCTATTGCTCTGTCTCTCTCTGGGGCTGGAGAGAGAGAGAGAGAGAGAGAGAGGAGCTTGGTCCACTGTTACTCTGATATTGGCCCAGCCCATGTTCGAAGCTGCTTTGAACATAAAATCCAGTCAAGTAATGCATGCATGTATCATGTATGTCACCCATGCTGATGGTAGCTAGCTAGCTACCTTCCTTGATCCCAATCAATCACTACCACATCAGAATCCGAGATTCAGAATGCAATCCATCATTATACTGTAAGGCATTGACAGGCAGGTGCAGCATTTGACCATTTCATGTAATTTACACACAATGAACATAATTTACATGTGGATGTGGAGTACTAGTAGTACGACCACCGGCCACCAGGGCATGAAAATGAAAGCCATGTGTTGATACATTGGCATACTTAGATTGCCATGTGTATAATTACTACATTTCATGTCTCTGCTGTGGTTATATATATTTTATTGTTTATCATTCACTTCACTCATCACGGCTCAGTCGGTCATCGCCATGGGGAGTTCACAGTAAATTTACCACGGTCAAATTTGAAAAGCTAGCCATTACCATTCATATCATATACAATAATATTATATTATAATGACCTAGCTAGGGTTAGCCATTTTCCCACCCCTAATTAAAAGATGGTCAAAAGTCATACTCTCTCTCTCTCTCTCTCTCTCAAATTTCCTTTTTACATCTTCTCTGATAGGGCATGATGGTGATTAGATTACCGAGAGTATTTATTTTATTTTTACAGTGGCAACAGGCTTTGATTTATAATTGTTAACTAAGATATTGATAAACAAATAGTTAAGGCCATGTGTTTTACCGTCTTTGATTCCTTCCTTCCTTCCTTTCTTCCTTTCTTGACGGTCAAACTTACAGGGAGCTGTTTTTTGAAGCCTTCGAGATGAATCTCTCTCTCTCTCTCTCTCTCTCTCTCTCTCTCTCTCTCTCTCCCTCTCATTTATGCACCCACCTCCACTTTTTTTTTTTAAAGAAAAATGCTAGCAACCTTCTCTCTAACCTTCTTTTTTAGACATTCTCTATTCTTTTTATGACAAATGTCATTTTCCTTACACTTCAAACAATGCCATTAATGCATCATCCAATTTAGTTTTTGTTTTCCAAGTTTACCCTTTTAAAATGTATTAACTTTTATATTTCCTTCAATTTATTCAAATTTTATTATAACTTCTTTAGCACATTGTTAAAAAATAAATAATTAAAAAAATAAGAAAAATGTCATATTTTTTAAAAATAAAAATAAGGTTTGTTTCATAACATTGTTATCATTTTTATTTTGTTTTTAACAAAGCACGCGCCTCTTTGGAAAAATTAAAAAAAACTTCAGTTTTTATTTTCTTATTTAATTTTTAACAAGGTGGTAAGAAAGTTATTAAAAAAAAAATTAGCTTGTTATTGAAAAAATAATAATAATACATTTAATAAGGGTAAACTTAGAAAACAAAAACTAGTTTGTGTGATGCATTAATGACATTGTTTTTAGTGTAAGGAAAGTGACACTTGTAATGAGAAGAAGGGAGAATGTCCAAAAGAGAATGTTAGAAAGAAGGTTGCTAGCACTCTCCTTTTTTAAATTTTTTCTTACCTTCTCTCTCTCTCTCTACCCAATATTACCCCATTAAGAGATATATCACAAATTTTCAAATAACATATAGGTATGAACATATATGTATGTTTCTATAATACTATATATTATATAAGCAGACGTCTACTATCTACTAACGTTTTGCAAACATATAAAATAATATATCCTACGTATCTAACAAGATATACAAACAGGTCAGGTAACTAGTTTAGCAGTGCACTAATTCTGAATATATACGCAGTGCAACTTGCAAGTTTTACAGACTGAAAAAGACAAGTACCAAAACTATACCTGTAAGTAAATAAGTATGATATACACGTTTGTTTGTTTGTACGATTGGAGATATATACGTACAGATGGAAACAAATTCAGAAATTAATTATAAAGAACTAAGGCATAGAGGCAGTTGACAAAAAGTGCTTAAACTGAAAGAGGCGTGTTACGTATATGTATATATATATGAGACAATTGGATTTGAAAGCTTTTATATATATATATATATATATATATATATATATAAGTATATATAGGAAGGAAGGAGAGAGCTCCTCCATCTTCTTGCAAATTGCAATTGATCTGTCCCTTTCGAAATGACCAAGTTATTTAGAGAGAACTCATCAAAGACCCGGAAGACAAGGGTTAATGTCCTCACATAGGGGTGCAGGCTGCAAACCTCTCTCCCCATACAAAAATAATAATATATATATCTCTGCTAGCTGCATGCCATATATATATATATAATATTATAACTTGTCTTTCTTTCACTGTATCTGTATGTATGAATATACACAATACAATGCTTATATACTGATTAATTAATTAGACTACTTTAGGATTCCATCCCTTCTGCCTCTGCCTCTGCCTAGCTTTCTCTAACTTCATGCACTAATCAAATTACCAACCAAACTTTTTTTGTGTTTCTTTCACTGTCAGTCGTATTCATACATGCATATTATATGGATATATCATGAATATTATTAGTTAATAAGGAGAGAGCAACTCAGCTAGAGAGAGAGAGAGAGAGAGAGAGAGAGAGAGACCCCCGTTTGTAGCGGGGGAGCAGAGCAGATTGATGATTAGGACGAGAGGATAGGGATAATAGTTAAATAATGTGATATGGATGGATGGAATGTGAAAAAGTTATGGGTTTTGTTTGTTCGGGGTAGCCAGCCAGAAGAGTCAGAGAGACAGAGAGAGAAAGCTGGGCAGTGCAAATTGCATTGCAGTTAAAAGGAAGAGAGCTATAAATTAATAGAAGAGAAGAATTGGTGTTGCTGGAGTGGGGGGTCTGGAAGGGAGAGAGTCATGCAACGGCTATAACTTTTTTTTGTTGTTGCTTGAATAACACGAATAACTTTTTCACATATCTATATATTATTGATTAAAAATAGTAAAATAGTATTACCCTGTTATAATAAAGTTTTTCTGGGCTGGAAGGAAGGGGTCGAATAGTGATGATGATGAGTCTGTCTGTCTGAAAACATATGTATCTGACATGAAATGACTAATGTCCAAATGGGCATGAATAAATGGGCGTGGACAGGAGAGGGGGCTGCGTGTGGGTTTTTTGTCACACTTTGTCAGATATATATAATTAATCAAATTTATTGAATATCATATTCTTCTACTGCACAGGTGTTTCACAGCAAGCAAATTGAAGAGGGAGGGAGGGAGAGATACTGATCATGCATTCAAATGGAAGGAAAGTGGAGAGATATTTCTCTCTCTCTCTCTCTCTCTCTCTCTCTCTCTCTCTCTGTGGTTAATTCATATACTAGTAATGACTTACATATATGATATACAATAATAATAATAATTCATTATTGGTGATCAGGATTGAGGTTACAAAATAGAATAGGGTCAGGGATAATATCTTTCAAAGTTCATATCCAAAAGGAAAAGTAATAATGAAAAGCAAGAAGCACACACAAGGGGACAAATGATATAATTAGTTTGTTTTAAGGCTACGAAAGCACACATGCTCATGTCTAACTAGTTTAAACAAGCATTTACAGCAATACTATACAATGGACCTCCTTCGAAAATCAATTGAATAATCATATTGTTTTCTTACCCTCGTACGTGTACCTATTTATTATTCTTATTCTTAATTATTATTAGTATTATTTTCTTAACCCTCGGCACCTTTTTTTTTCTTTTCTTTTTTTGGATATTAACTAATTAACTAATTAATAATTAATAATTATGAGGTGCAAAGTTACAGTATCACACTCATCACCACCCATCATGTCCTATTGTCATTAATCTTATATATATATGAGTTTGATTAAAGATCCTGCAAGACCCCGTACGTGTGAAGGAGGAGAAGGGGAGAAGGAGAGAGAGAGAGAGAGAGAGAGAGAGAGAGAGAAATAAATAAATAAAAGATTGTTGCATTGGAAGAAATGATTGTCATTTTCAATTAATTCTAGGTCTGCAAATTTTTTGACCTTTCCTCTTCTTCCTTTAGTTGCAATAGCTTATACCCATATACGGCCATGGAATGGATCCTCTCTTTCCTATCTTGAAACAGTACAACTTGCTCCTCCTCAAGTAATAAGCTCAGCTACTTCATTATATCTTCTTCTTCTTCTTCATGCATGGAGAAGCAATAGCTAGCTACACTCCTCAGTCCTGACCGCCCTCTCTCTGCTCTGATATATCATTTTTCTTTTACTAGCTAAAGCTACAACCATTAATTCATCAAACAAGTGCTGATCTTGATTTTTGAACAACATACATACATACATATATATATATATATATATATATATATTTGATGGGTTCCATGAACTGGTTGGGTTTCTCTCTTTCCCCTCAAGAAGTCGTTCCTGCTGATCCATCCATATCTGAGGGTGATCATCATCATCATCATCATCATGACGGCCATGAGTTATCTGATGATCAGACCGCCACACTAGTCTCTCGCCTTGGCTTCAAGTACTCCGATGACATCTCCGGTACCGATGTCTCCGGAGGCTGCTTTGATCTCACTTCTCATGATGACTCATCTGCTACTACTACTGCTGCTGCTGCTGTTCCTAATAATCATTCTCACAACCACCTCATCCCTCCACCTTTTGGCATGCTTCATCAAGCTGCTGCATTCAACACCACCAATATTCACTCCCAAGGTTAATTATACACCACTGTCTGAATAAAACCCTAACCCCTAACCCCATTCAATATCTGTATATACATATTTTGTTCTCACTTCTCACAGATAGATCAGTATACAACTATACAAGTGAAAGAAAATAAGGAAAGACGTATATCACTGGAAGCCTTTTCTTCTAATTCTTTCTTTTTTAACTTTTTATTTAATTTTTAATTTTTCTATTTCTGTCATTTCATTTGGGGCTTCCTTGATGATGATCATCTTAAAAATTACCAGATATATTAATCGTAAGTTTGGTCTACCATATTAATTAATATATTGTATATCAGGTGCAGATTGGAGTAATATGAACTCATCAGATAGCAGCACCTACAAGACGACTTCAGACCACCTGTCTATGCTGATGGGAAGCAACAATTCGTACAGAAGCCAAAACCTTGAAAATCATCATCAACAGCCAAAGCTTGAAAACTTCCTTGGCCGACACTCCTTCGTTGCGGATGAGCACCACATCGGCGGCCAGAGTAGTAGTAGTGGCACGCATGCATACAATAATAATAGCACCAGCAGTACAAGTACTAGTAGCTCAAATATTGGGCTTTCCATGATCAAGACATGGCTGAGAAATCAACCAGCACCAGTAATACTACCTCATCATCATGACCATCATGACCATCATGATCATCAGCAGCGCATCAACAAGAAAGATATTAATACCACCGACACTACAACAACTACTAGTAGTAGTAGTAGTGCAGTACAGACTCTTTCGCTTTCGATGAGTACTGGATCTCACACTCATCATAATATTACTAGTACTGCTGCTGCTGCTACTGGAGAAACTTGTTCATCAGATCGAGATAATGCGTGTAATGATAATAACAAGCTGGCAGTTGTTAGGACCACCACCTCAATCGCTCCTCCGCCCGGGATCGATAGCCAGACTACTAGTACTACTGCTACTGCTACTGCTGTTGAGGCCGGGCCCAGAAAGTCCGTTGATACTTTTGGACAGAGGACTTCTATATACCGTGGTGTAACCAGGTAATTAATAGCTTCATTCTAGCTTTCTCTTAATCATTTTTATTATTAATTATTAATGCCTTTTATGAATTATTACTATTAATTAGGGCTTATTTGTTTGTTTCAATGCGTACAGGCACAGATGGACAGGTAGATATGAAGCTCATCTCTGGGATAATAGTTGCCGGAGAGAAGGACAAACTCGCAAGGGAAGGCAAGGTACGTAGCTAGTTAATTGTTGTTCCTTTTCGAGTTTATTGATTTAATTATGTAATTTAAAGATACAGCCATGGAATCGTGCATGTTTTGAATTAACTAATAGTGCTTTTCTTTTCTGGGTCTCGTGTGATGTGGCCGGCTTTCCATCTCAATCCTCCTTGCAGTTTATCTGGGTATGTATGTACAAAGTTGTATACCTTTTCTATATATAATTTTCCCCTTTTCGTAGAGATTTTTACTTAATCATTTTCATATAAATATGCCATTTTTAATTGAATGCATGCATCCTCGATCCGTAGGTGGTTATGACAAGGAAGAAAAGGCAGCTAGAGCTTATGACTTAGCAGCATTGAAATATTGGGGTACCACAACCACTACCAACTTCCCGGTGAGTTCAAAAAAGAAGAAGAAAAGAATTCTCAAACATTTTACCTATTTTTGTTTTTGTGGAGCAAAATCTGTCTCAATGTCGGCATTGGTATTGACATGCTCTCATGCACTTGTTTATAGCTTGGTATTCGAATCTGGAGAAAGTGTTTTACAGAGAGTATCTTGTATACATAATTAATACATTAGAAATACTTTATACATACATGTACACTCCTCGATTCCCAGCAGTTAATTATTATATAACAGGGAAAATATTTAAAGTAATCCCAGAGATATTTAAGATAATAGAAATACTTTAGGATTATTATCTGATAATTATGTATGAGACACTGGACAACCTTTGAGTATTATGGCTTTAATTTGATAATTAATGCCAGATCAGCAACTATGAGAAAGAGATCGACGAAATGAAGCACATGACGAGACAGGAGTACGTTGCATCTTTAAGAAGGAAGAGTAGTGGCTTCTCTCGTGGTGCATCTATTTATCGAGGGGTAACAAGGTATGTAACAAAGACAGAGAATGTCAAGTGCCTATATCAGAGTAATTGATTTTGTTCCTTGTGCATAACCAGACACCACCAGCATGGGAGATGGCAAGCAAGGATTGGTCGAGTCGCAGGGAACAAAGATCTCTATCTGGGAACATTTAGTAACTTCTCTATCTTATCTTTTCCTGCAATATCATTTGACCTTGAAATTATTCATTCAGTCTAGCTACCTCTATCTATCATATATGATTCCCTTCTGAAACGAATTAATGTGTCTAGAGGAAAATACGTACGCAAGTTTTGATAAGATTTTAATGAAATAAAATATCTAGGTACTCAAGAGGAAGCAGCAGAGGCGTATGACATTGCAGCCATAAAGTTCCGTGGACTCAATGCAGTAACAAACTTTGACATGACCAGATATGATGTGAAGTCGATTCTGGATAGCAGCACATTGCCCATTGGTGGGGCTGCAAAGCGATTGAAAGACGTAGAGCAGGCTGCTCAACATCAACATCATGAGATGAGTCTGCTAGTTGATGGACACAACAGATCAGCACCAACAGATGATCATCATGACAAGATGATGATGATGATGATGAATGGCAGTACTGGCACTTGTCATGATCAATATCATCATCATCAGCAGCAGCAGCAGCAGCTGATCATGGGTAGTGGCACTGCTGCAGCTGATAACTATGGTAGTGGTACAGCAGGCGGTTGGCCAACTCTTGCATTTAATCAAGCAGCTGCTGCTGCTCATCAGACGCCTTTTGGCATGCACTACTACTCATCACTAGTACCATATAATAATAACAGTGGGCAGAGGGTTTGGTGCAAGCAAGAGCAAGAGCAAGACATTCATTCCAACACTGCTCCTCAAAGCTTTTATCATCATCATCAGCAGCAGGATCAGGATCAAGATCTTCATCATCATCAACTACTTCAATTAGGAAGTAGCCACAATTTCTTTCAGGCAGCTGGTATGGATTCTATGGAACACAGCTCAGGCTCTAACTCTGTCATGTATAGCACTGCTACTGCTACTAATGGAGGAGGAGGAGGAGGAGGAGGAGATCATGGTGGCTATATAATCCCAATGGGTACAGTTATATCTAATGATCACAATAATGGTTTTGGAGATGGCACTAATCATGATCATCAGGTGAAGGCGGTGGCTCTTGGATTTGAAAATGTGTTCGGCTCAACTACAACTTCTGCTAATGCTACAAATGTTACTGGGGATGCTTATAATAATCATGCAAGGAACTTGTATTATCTTCCGCAGCAGCAGCCGCAATCGTCATCAGTGTCATCAGTATCATCAGCAGGTGTGGCCAAGGGCGGCAGCGCATATGATATTCATGAAGCAGGGCAATGTAACAATTGGATGCCCACAGCAGTTCCAACGTCGACTAACAGTAACATCAACATGCCTCCTACTTTCACTGTCTGGAATGACACATAATATTTTATACAGTTGACTTGTGCTTCTATGCTAATTACTAGATCACCTCAATTAGCTAGCTGGGGAAGATAGGTTTTTCTTTTTTTTCCTTTTAATTTGTTCGTGCTAATTACTAGATGGCCTTCCAAATTTCACAAGGGATCTGTGTATCTCAAGTTCATAAATATCATGTGAGATGTACTTTCTCATTTGCTATCAATTTTGGGAACTTGAGATCGAATATTCTAATAGATCCTCGGAAAGTTTTATTAACACCAATTTCAGCAGTTTTGTAATAATTTTGAATAACTTGATCAATATTTCATATATATTGTATATATGATCATACATGGAGCTTCAGTTGAGGGATCTTTCAAATTAAGCTTATTTGAGGGACATCCTTGTATGGCCCACTCTGTATTATATTTCACTAATCCAAACTGTCTATTTTATAGATACTCATTTAAAGATCATCTGTACAAAAACATCACTTGAATCCGATATCATTTGACCACTCAATTGAATTATTGAAATTTTAGTACTTTCTTGAAGCACCATGATCGTTGATTTTATAGGACGCAATTGGATATCGAAACAGTTTCTGATTTTTCTATTTTTTGGCAAGGATGATCTATGAATGTAGACCTAAAAAAAGATGGTTTATATCATTGAAAAAAAATTCGTAAGAGATCCTAAAAGGTGTCCCTCAAATAATATTTAAGGAATCCCTCAATTGAAGGGGATTGTATGATGATAGACACATATCGAATGTGTATTATGTCCACTATTGGTTTCGTTTCCTATAGTTTTGTAGTTTACTTGAAAACAAAGGAAAATGAGTGGAAACGTACGTATTATTGGCTTTTGTTTGTTTCTTTGTGGTAGGATATATATATATATATATATATATATATATATATATATATATACACAGAGCTTCCATTGAGGGATTCCTCAAATAAGCTTATTTGAGGAACACCTCTTGTAGGCCCCACTCCGGATTGTATTTCACTAATCCAAACGTCTATTTTGTAGATACTCATTCAAAGATCATCCATACAAAAAATCACTTGAATCCGATATCATTTGACCATTCAATTAAGTTATTGAAATTTTAGCATTTTCTTGAAGCACCGTGTTCATTGATTTTGTAAGACACAATTGGATGTCGAAACGGTTTTCGATTTGTCTAATTTTTGGATCTTTGGGAAAAAAATTGTAGGGTACCCTAAAGGGCGTCCCTAAAATAAAATTATTTGAGAGATCCCTCAATAGAAGGGGACTGTATATATATATATATATATATTAGTTTATCATAATGCTCCCTCTTCATATAAAATAATAATGATAAATAGTTAGCATTAAATAAATACTTAAAATAACATTAAAATAAAGAAATATTTAATTATAGAGAGTCATTAGGAGTCCTTTATTTCTCTTTAGATTTAGGAGTTTCTAGATGTATTCTTATTTTAAGAGTTGGATAGAAAATATGATTGAAGGTGAATTTCCTTACTTCCTCCCTATATTTTATCTAAATAGATGATTTAGAAAATCCACTGTAAATGCTCTAAGAATTCGATCAAAAGTGCAGACTAATCTAATATTAGAAACAGTTTATGTTGTTGCCATCAGAATTTGACAGACAAAAAAAAAAAAAAAAAAAAATTTCCTTGAATTAGTAATTATGTATGTATAGTACAGTAGTTTTGTAGTTATTAGGACGTAGTTATATCTTGGTAAAAAAAATAAAAAATTAGTACGTAGTTAAATAATTATATATATTATATGAGGACTGGAATTACATAGGGAGAGAGAGGGTTAAGGCAAAGGCAAAGGCAAAGAGAAAGGCCTGTGGGAACTGGGATTGCATTGGAGAAATCAGCGGAGCACCCGTGCCTTCTTGGAAAGAATACCGTATATAATAAACACCACACACCACACCCTCCACTGCGTCAAAGATTTTATATTATTTGCTTAAAATAATCACTACTTCTCTCTCTCTCTCTCCCTCTCTCTGCATCCGCTTGCGGTTGCACCCTTATCCATGCAACGCAACCCCTCTCTCTCTCTCTCTCTCTCTCTCTCTCTCATATTATCAAATAAGAGCTTTATTAATTCCACCCTCCCTGTGGAAGGAAGAAAATTAAAACTTTAGTTATTAAAGCTTAAAAGTTAAAAGGGTTCCAACCCCTCATTTCCCGTCCCATGCGGTGTTCTTCTTTTTCTTCTTTTCTTGACAAACTTATTTGCACTTTTCTATATTTGAAATATTTCTCTGTCTGTCATACTTGTGTTAGACAAATGTTGTGTATATCATATGCATTTCCATACAAATTTAAAACTCCAAAAATTTGTATTTTCTGCTTTGGCTGCGGAAACAAGTATATGATGAATACATGGTGTGGATGATCATGGACCATTCCCTCTTCTTGTTCCTCCCTCATGTAGACGACAAGGCACAAAAACCCAATGCAGTAAAAGTCAAGTAGCTAGCTAGCTACCAAGAGACAGAGACAGAGAGAAATTAGATGGGATTTGGGCTTTGATATATATATATATATATATATGTAAATTGTAGCGTAATTATTAATAATTAATATTATACCTGGGAATGGGATGAGAGAGAGCTCAGCTGCTGCATGCAAGCCTCCTCATGGGTGTCTGTGTCTGTGTGACTGCCTCAAATAGGAGAGAAGAGATGAGAGAATCCTCTCCCTCCCATCAGCTACCCTACCAGTAAGTACTACAAGTCCTAGGAATGCTCATTCTCCTCTCTTTCTTTCTCGGGCTTTTCATTCATCTCTCTCTCTCTCAATTTTATTTGATTATTATTATTACCTCGAAACCCAAAACCCACTAAAACTCTGTTTGGGATTCAAACCTTTTTGACCTTTGACCATGCATCCTTCCACCTCTCTCTCTCTTCCACTGAATAAAAAATCTAAATAAATGAATAAAAGTGAGAGAAAAAAGAAAAGGAAATATTTCTTGAACTTGCAAGCAAGCATTATATATCTTGGATTGGATTGGATTTAAGTGTTGGTTGTTACTGATTGGTACTCCAGGTCCCAAGTTGATCTTCTTCCTTGCCAATGCGTAGTATATAAATGTGCCCATTAACACACTCTCTCTCTCTCTTCTCTCTCTCTCATTAAAATTTAAAAGGGGAGAAAGCAAACAATTAGGCATGCATGAACTCAAATTTAATTACAATACAAGTATAGGGACATGATTTTGTGTGTGACTTAAGGTGCCTGCCTTGCAATAATTATTTTGAAATCTCTGACCACCAGGTATACTGGATACATGAGTCATGAGAGAGAGAGAGAGAGAGAGAGAGAGAGAGAGAGAGAGAGAATGTATCCATATATCCTTGTGTTGTGTTTCCCTATAAACATATAACATTATATACAAAATTCATATTAACAATGGAAAGTTTCATTCTGCATCTGCACCACACAACACCAATGAGGCAATTACCATGTTCCTGCAGTCTGCAGAGCCAAGGAAGGGTGAATTATAGCTATATATAATTAACCAAAGTTTCTTCTGCTGCATATGTTCAATTACAACATTAATTTGAACAAGGTTAAAATTAAATGAATGTGATCTGATAGTGTGAATATCGATCGAGTAGCTTAATTAGTCTGGCTGGCTGGCCATATAGTACTAGTAATACCAATGGGGCAAGATTTGTCAACCGTGGACATGACATGAGGCTGCTGCTGCTGGCCAATTGCAAGAGTAAGACATGGGTGGGGATCTACAAACACGTTTGGGTGATAAATAAAATGTTAAGGAACCTAGACCGGCTTCAATTCCATGCCAAAATACAATTCACAACATTTCTGCTCATTCCCTTCAGCAACCCAAACAAAAAATAAGAACTTTTGTGCTCATTCCCTAGTATAAGTACATAGGTATCGCGTTTGGGAAAACGACAATCATGAAATTGAAACATTGAAAAATACTGAGCATAATGCAGCCTGTTTAGTGTATGTAATGTGATTTAAAGTTTCAATAACCCAATGCATTGTTCAAGGAAACATGCTCTCCGTACACCAAGACTACTATACATTCAAATAACAGATAAGGCCCAGCAATAACGAATTTAGTTCAAGTTTATGGTGCTATCACAGTTATTTATAACTTGAACATAAATATGTGAAACAAGTGTTCCTTTTCAAGCAGAAAAGGATTTCACTCATTCACCCGCTTATTTTGAAGAGGCATCTGCAACTCTGGATGTCTTAGAACGTATGCTGACCCTCTGTTCAACTCCCAACCACCTTTGGATATGTTGAAAAACTGTTTTATCACGCAATAGTTCCCTGTGTCTTGCAGCTATTGCTACTCTTTCAACTGCAGCAAATCCATCTGCCTGTGGAATAGGAAGAAAAAATGTTCGATAAAATTCGCTCAAATTCAGAAACCACTAGTGCTTGCAAATAAAGCGCAGAGGGAACTACTGGATACAGTATATATTATAGCCAATAAGAACTAAGAATACAGGTCAGATAGAGCACCTTTGCTGACTCAGCCGGAACTGTTTCATCTCCATCCACATAAGAATATTGAGGCTGGAAAGAACGAAAGAAATAATGTAAATCATAGATAGCACAAAGGGGATAAAAATATTAACATCGAAGGGACATGCTGAGTGTCAAACTGGAAGTTACTATTTGATTTGTAGCTGGATTAAGCAGCAAATGACTTAATCAGAAATTTAGAGGTGCAAGTAAAGCAGGGCACAAGAGTCAAGGCTTAATGCATATAATGTGTCGGATAAAATAGAAAGCAACTGTGACAACAAAATAAAATAATGCAGATTAGAACTTCAGAGTCTGGATAATATTTGACAACGTGGACTAAAAAATTTCAAAAATAAAGCTCAAACTCAGGTACAAGTATACAACTCTCTCTAACAATGATAGGGTTGATGATATCAATGACAATGCCAGCGATCGGAGACCAAAGGGCAGAGGATTTAGGTTGTTTGAACCCATAGGATAACTTCACACATGACTTTAAAGAAAATTCATGATTTCACAAACAGTACATGACTCACCATTGAATGGCATATTTCAGACAAGTCCTCAATTGGAGATGTCTTCGAACCATAGCTGCATTAGTAGTACAAATGTCAGACACTTAGCAGCAGTGAAAGAGATTGAGCAATGGTTGACCAGTCATACCATGGGTTACAAACCCTGTTCATGTCTCTTGTTTTGATTTAAATAAAGTAGTTCTCTTACATACCAAACACCAAAAGGTGTGTCGAATGATGTTCCATAAATGTTATAGAAGCAGACTCCATCTGGTAGTTTAGCATTGTTTAAAACCTGGCGAGTCTCAGCAGCCCATCTGAGAATAGAAAAGTTAAATGGCAAAGCTACCGTTTTACCATCATAACTTAGCTGCAGTGAAAGAGATTGACATAAGCTCTGGCTATTGGTGAAGGGAGACAAGAAGTAATTTTGAGACACTAAGATATATGCAGGGAGACAAATTTCAGAGTACAATTGCATCCCAAAACATAAGGAAAAATTTAGGCACAGGAATATGGTCATTGCTTTCCAGGGACTGTAAAGGTGAACATGAAAATACCCAGCAAATCAACTATTGTCAACTGGAATAGACGACATGATCAGCATGCTACACTATTGGAAAATGATTTTATATTTTGCAACTGCTAAACTTGTCTATAGCGCAAACATAGTCCTTATCACCCACAAAAATTATATGAGCTTTGATAAGTATGGGATTTGATTATATTAGATATAATATGTTTTTCCTAACTACAGTTCAAAATATAAGCACCAGAAATTCAAGATAACAAGACAAGCCAAAATGACACACAGATGCTTTGGTACAAGAAATTTTGAGAACTTTCTTCTAAGAGTGGCACCTCATTATGTTTCAATGCTTCTTCAAACAAAGATATGCTTTCAATTGGGCCATAAGACTCCAGATCCACAAAAGTTTCCCCATCCTTAGAATGCTTCCTCCAAACCTGAATTTCTGGCAGTTCTTTCCAATCAAATTTAGGATTTGCCAGCATCTCATAGATTGATGGGCACTCAACCAACTATATGCGGAAAAAAAAAGTCAGGTTTAGTTCTTCACAAAAGTAGCAAACATCTAAGAGAATAAATCACTGTAACAAGTGAAAAATGTAGCCCAAAACTTGATATATGGATGAAAAAAATCAACTATAATTTCTTCATCATGGATAAAATGCTGTTACGTTAATTAGGTGGAGGGATATCCGCCACTTCCCAAAAAATAAAAAATATGTATGCAATTCAGTTACATATTACAAGAACACTGAACAATTTTTTTATGGTGTTCAAATGCTTAAAAAATGTGTTTCATGGGTGCCATTGTGAAACATGTTGGGGATTCTCTTGCACACAGTTAGAGCATATTGACTTGGATCCGATGAAGGGTGCATTTCCTAGTGGCAACTCAGTATTCATGTACTTCCATTTATAAATTTGTTTGATTTGTATTGTTACTAAAAGATAAAGACTCATTCACAGCATGTCATGCTTCCACTTGAGATACTGATTTTCCTATTATTAAGTTTAAATACACACATGAAGCCAAGTTAGCTTGATTTAATGTACTACCAGCTGGTGCATAGTCCACCTTGACACGAAAAAGTAGCTCTCCAAGCCTTCAACAAACTGCAATCCAGTTAAGAGAGAGTCATTGATGCATCCTGGCGCACCTGTAAATTGAATTTTGAAATCAATAGTCAAGGACAAAAACATATTAAAAAACCATTAAGGTTCATAATTTTTTGCCGTCTACAGCCTATCAACAGTGGGCTCAGACTCTTTCCTAAATTGATGTGAAGGCATGTAATTGTTTCTTCACCTTAATTTTCATCTAAAGCTTTGCAGGTTGAATATTTTTTTCATGAAAATTTGGATTGGACACAGATACTTTTTTGTTCAGGGGTAGCAAAACCAAATGCTTTGAGTTCCAGTCTGTAGCGGTTACATCTTTCAAGCAAGTAATGATGTTTGATGATAAATAAGAAGATAAAATATAACCACTATTAACAGAAAGGATAGTAAAAAACTACTGCTGTGATTTTGATCAAAAAGACCAAAAGGGAAAATATTTCTAGCAACCTGAGAAGATTCAATGAACAGATTTCAAGAACTATTGACATTATACATGAAAGATCATCAGTCCAAATACGAACACAAACAGGAAAAAGGAAACTACCTTGAAAAGGGCAAGCTATGCAAATCCATTTACTCACATACTTCAAAAATACCTGCCGATGAACGATTTAAACCATCGGTCATGCCTCTTTTGAGATGAGGAGTTTATATTTTCTGCATATATTTGATAAAAATTCATAAACATCAACTAGCCACTAAGAGAAAGTATGCGCACATCATTATGGAGTGACATAAAACATGTGACTAGCAGTCCACCCATTGAATGTGAAATTATATTTACTTTTCTACCCCCAGAAGCCTTGTAAGCAGTTTCCAATTTCACCTTAAGACCTTCCATTAACTTGTCAATTCTGCCAACACAAGAACCATGGTGGTTAGATTAGTAGAAAGAAGGAACCTAGTTGTCAGACATTGTCATGATAGTCGAATACCTGTAATTGTCGCTTTCGGATTATATATGTTATAAGATAAACTTCAGCCACCCAAAAAGAAGTAACCAGTTGAAAATAAATTACCTATTGCTTTGTCGGAAATCATAGCCATATCCGAACAAAGTGGTTCCTTTCTTATACCCACATCCCACTAGCATATCAATCATATCATGGAACTGGTATACCTCTTTCAAATGTATGCATTTCACAAACTGGAAACAATAAAAAAATTTAATATAAGAATTTAATTTCCGAGGAATAGTAAAATAAAAAATCAAGTTTGTCATTTAAAGGTGCAAAAACAGTTGCATGTTTCTAATGCTATTCATCAACCCAACTTCACCAAAACAGAAGAGTTCCACAATCACTAGTGTGCTAGATTCAAAAGTCATCATTTTCAAAAGGGCAAAAACTTCGAATTTAGTGAGGTCGTAAAATTATATGCTGCATAAACCAAACTATGAGAACCCATATAATTCTTACCCAAGAAGGATCTAGAATATCAATTGCGTATAGCCCATAATCGTCACCCGGGACCACAATTTCAGTGTCTTTGTCTAGTGTTTCTGTATAACCTGGAAATACAAGCAGAAACGGGACATCAAAGGAAAACTTAGACAATGATAAGAGACGCAAAATTGGGGATGAATCTGTTAGTTCCCTAGAATGAAAGTTTTACCTTATTTTTATGATTCAAATTCTACCATACCAAACCAACCCGTTGGGTTTGATGTTTCATTCATGTACATTGAAGCGAAATGATAGTATTAGTAGCTCTTCAAATAAAATTATGACTCTGATATATAAATTTTGAATGAAATTGTTAGAACATAGATGAAGCATGTTTGAGTATCCAATTGATCTGAATATCAGTACGGATGTCATATAATATAATCAGCTATGAGAAGTATTTAAGAAGATGGTTTAAAAGTTTAGATTTTTGTAGAAGAAAATATTACTAACAGTAAGTATCATGTAAATATAAACAAACAGATGATTGACAAAATTCCACAGTTGCCTTGTCTCCCCTTGCTAGCCAGCCCTAGACACATTTTCTTTTCCAATTGCCACACGAAACAAGGAATCCAACTATGAATAGTAAAAAGGAAAAACCAACAACACTCGTCTCACTTGACTCTCCTCTCCTGTTCCTCCACCTTGTCACCAACCAAAGCCCTCCTCCTGTTATATTATATAGGTACATATATTCCATATTAGAGAGAGAAAGAGAAGGGGAAGGAACCTGTTTGGGGATTATAGACAGACCACAGCTTCTTCTTGAACTCCAAGTCGGCCAGTAGGATCCGAACCCAAACCCGGGTGTCGAACCCGAGCTTCTTCCTCTTGGAATGCAGAATGGAGCCTCCAATGCCGGACACGAGTAGAACGGGGTCGAGCTCGGTTTGGGCGGTGCGATTGTCGTGGTCATGGTCGTCGAAGTCGAAACAGGGGCAGAAGCAGCGCGCTCCCATTCCACTCCGATTCTGCCCTCCCTTCTCTGTTATTTGGTGGAAATTGGAAATATGGTGTCTTATGTCTTAGAGTGGCAGTTGTTGGACTTGGAACTGAGAAGAAGAGAATTGTGACGTTGCTCTTCTTCTATAGAAGTTAATTAAAAGAGCCTACCACCAACCAACCTACCGCCAGTGTCAGTCAGAGTGAGGCTGAGACTAAACTAACTGAAAGCCCTTCCTTCCATTTTGACTTGGTTTCCAGTTTTCAGTTGTTTCTTTATTTCTTCTTTTCCTCCTCTGTAAAATTGTATTGCAGTTCCAATTTGTATCAACAGGAAGGATCTTATTCCTAAGAAATAACGTGAAATGAAACAGAGCACGTGTTCACCTACCTCTCTGGTTGTACCTGACCGTCCGCCAAAGACAACACTTGCCATATTAAAACAGAAACGAGGCCCTTCCAATTTCCAAATACGACACATACGTTAACGCCCAACGTACTGGGATAGGTTGGATGATGATGATACTAGTTATGGCATCTCCTAACAAGGATATTCCTAAGGAATCTATAATTTAATTCCTGATAGATTGACGGATACGGAACTTTTATCACTCAACTTTCATTGGATTGGATTGGACTGGACTTGCTATTTGTGTCGTTATTTATGTTTTAACAAGTTAACCTCTCGACTCTCGTAATGCTTTTTTTTAATCACCCAACTACTAAGCCTATTTGGAATTGCTTCTGAAAGAGCTAAAAACACTTTTTAACAACTAAAATTGCTTCTAACAGTGTTTAGCAGAATTGTAAAAGTACTTGTTGCTTCTTGATTTTTTTTATGAAAATTCAAGATTTTTATAATGAACACGCTTATGCGCAGAAGTACTTCCTAGAGAAGCAGTCTCAAATGAGACCCAAGTGCTAAATTTCAAACAAGATATCCATAAATAAAACCACTAAAATAAAACTTAAGTCCACACATATACCCCAAATACCAGGGCATGAATCCATAAATTCTTCAAAATTCCCAACAAAAAACAAATCCATTGCATTCCTTAGATTTTGTCAAGCTACTCAAATCTCTTCTTCACAGGTCCTGCACGCTCAAACCTACAAATACAAAATTATTGCAAACTAGTTGTTAGTTATACAAGTGAGCCTTAAAAACAAACAAAAAAACAAAAGAAAGAAAGAAAGTCCCTTGATTCTTCCATTACTGGAATATTAAAACAATAGGAACCACATGTGTGCATGCTTTCTCATACACCTAAATTCACAGAGATGACCATATGCGAGTTGCAAATCATAATAAATGACACAACTGAAAACGAAATGCTATACCTGGAGGAAGGGATTGCTTCAACTTGTCGGCCTTCTCCGAATCAAACACGCAAAGAGTGTAAAGGTACTTGGAGCATCGAACCTTAAACTTGACAGCATCTTTGCTCCTCTTGATTTTGACAGAGCGTGCATCCTTCCTTCTTGCAGTTAGAAGGAAATCCTTAATCTCGTGGATTTGCTTCGGCTGTTAGCACAGAGACAGAGTACATACATTAACATTCTCAAATTTAAAACCAACAAGGCTTGTATGTTCGCATGTTTTAACATCTACCATCCATCACTTGACACAGCTATACCAGATTATTAGTGTGTCAATTACTTCTTCTTCTTTTTCTTTTCATGAGGATTAAATCCATATTGCCAGAAAGATACAAGAACAATGGGTGGGACACCAGGAAAAAACATTATACAAACCATGGTCAGACATGCTTCAAAGGAAACACACAACAAGCTGTTCATTTTCCAGAATCGTAACTGTATGAACCACTGCTTTTGTATTCAGCTCCAAAACACAAAATCATTGAGGTCCATTCTAAATTGGAACCAAATACTAAACCTTTTAAAATAATTTTGATCTTTAGTTTTTAACTTAAATATCTATCATGTCCTCCACAAATCAAAATTGAAATTGGTCAATATACACCCAAATCATCGGGAAACAAAAATTAGCTATAAATCAGCTGCATGGTATATATATGCAATTCAAAGTACTTCCTTTAGCTATCATCAAACATATACGAAAGCTGTAAGCTCACACAAATGATACTAATATTCTAAATCTCCATTCAACTTTTTTCTCAAATTTACTGAGAAACCGAAACCTTACATAACACCTGACTAAGAGAAAGGGTGAATTCAGTGAAAAGCAAAGTGCAACAAACTAAAAGAAAACGTACCATTTTGCTTCCTGTTTGATCTCGAGGCTGCGGCTTCTCTCAATGACCTGAAGGCGGAGTTGGATATCGAGACGAGTTGGATATAGAACGCTAAAACCCTAATTTTAAAACTTTTTATTACCGATTTTGTCCTTATAGCTTTGATGCGTTGTCGAAAGAGGTTGATGGGTATGGAGCTCCGAAAGCCCATTTTTACATTTTTTATTAGTTTTGGGCTACCCAGACCCAAATATCTCTTCATTTGGATATAGTAAAAATATTTCTTTCTTTTTAAAATTTAATATTGGACATATAGTAATTTTATATTTTAGAAAAGTGATTCTATGGACACCAAAACGTTGTGATTAGACACACGCAGGCATACATTTTACTATAAAAATGAGAGTTATTCCAATTCTCTCACATGAGATGATTACTATAAAAGTATAAAATCACATTCAACTTAAGTAAAGTCGAGTCTATGTTAGAAAGAAACCATAATTTTCAAGTATCTTACTTTATATTTTCTCTAAACACCCTACCAAGTTTACTAAACAATCTAAACTACTTCGAAGAATCAACAATTTTATTTCTTAAAATGTTAAAGATTATATATTTTTTATTTAAAATAAATTTTATTAAAAATAATAATAATAATAAGGAAGATGAGGCAGCCGCCACTCCCCCCCTTTCACGTTGGAACTCCGCTACACTAATTGCCTACTATCTCATCCTTTTTATATTTATTTGTTTTATCTCATTTTTTCCTCTCTCATATTAGAACTTCCCTCATTTTGCCCATCGAGAATGCCCCTATTTTTGAACTCTATAAACTCTCTCTCATCCGAACGTCCGTTATATCATCCATTATTTTTCTATCTTTCAATTCTTTGAAGGTTCACATTTAACATTCAAAAGTGATATAATAATATGAGCTAGCTAAGATTAGTTATTGCTTAACGTGGATTTTATAAGCATTATGTAGTTTCCTAAATAAATAACAAATTGAATTAGTATTAAATTTTAATACAATCAAGTGTTGTGTTCACTTCTTAATATGATTATGAAGTCTTATACACATATATGATTATCTATCATCAATTTGATAAGATTTAGTGATGAAGTGAAATTTGTCAACAAGATCTAGTCTAATGAGAAAAATGGCATTGATTTTAGGTTCAAATCTTAATGACACATTATTTGTGTGTGAGAAACTCTTTTCCCCTTGTAATACTTGTATTTTTTTTTTTTTTAAAAAGAGATGAAGTGGAACATTTTATAGCTCGCAATATAAAGGCTCGTTTGTGAGTGATTCTCGTAAGGCCAGAATCACTTTTGGGGAGAATCACCTTCCACGTACTTCTCCATATAACTATTTAATGATTTTAAGCAATTATAGGAAGAATTATATAAAAAGTGATTCTCTATATAAGTAGAATTGCTTTTTCATAAAATCACTAAAATAATTAAATGAAGAAGTAATTATTAGTCTATCCGGAAATGTCACGACTATAACACACGATTACTTGCATAATATGGTTAGATTTTCCCCTTAACCCGTGGGTACTCGATACAAACCCAAACACCACACAAAGCTAGTAGGACGACTTTCTTTGTTATCCATAGCAGACAAACATTTCTACAGTTTTTATTTATTTATTTAATACGAATTTTGGTTTGTCTGTTTTTTTTTTTTTTTCCTCCAGGATTCGAACTTCTATCAGCCATTCCCTAATCAAAGTTGAAGCCGAAGCCACAGCGATGGAGGCTCATCTGAGACCTCTCTGCAGCCCAACAGCCATCTTATGCCCCAAGCCTCCAAATAGCAAACTACCACAGTTACTACAAAGGCCCACTTCGTATACTTCTCGTTTTTGGTACACTGTCTCTACAAAGCTTTCAAGCTATTGTCGATTTCCTCCTACTGGTGCGTTAGTTTGAGCTTTTCAGTTTACGTACTTGTCTTGTGTTAATCGGTTTTGCTTTCTCTGTGTTTCCATTTGGAGCTTTATGGTGGAACTTATGCTAGAGTATATTGCGTTTGTTCTATTTTTCTATTTTGTGAGTGTGTGAGATTATATGTGCCCACAGGAGCTTCATTGGTTTTATGTATTTCGTTACTTTCCTTGCTGGGTTTTCATTGGTTTATCCATATGATTATAATGGTTATTGTAGAAAATTCTGATTCTTCAAATTTTCAATTTCGGGTTGTTCAAGTTGTTTTACAGTTGATGTTTGATTTGACTCAGTTTTACTTGCGACACCGGAGAGTCAAGTAAGCACGGGGCTCAACACCGACACAAGAGAATGGGCAATGCAAGGTCTGTTTGGAGAATTTAAGCTTGATATTGAATTAAAGCATGCTTGAGCAATGGGAGGTTAATCTCCTTTTCTCGTCGGTTGACAATGCCTAAATGCCCTGAACTCTCTCTCTGTGGGTACACTTGGTTTTGAGTATTGAAAATCAAGGAACGTGGTGTTTGTTTGGCATACTTATTCTGTCTGCATATTTTGTAGCATGAATTTCGTACTTAAAGTTGCAGTGTTGTCTTACAATTTAAGCAAGATGCTGTATATCATGCATATGCTGTTATTTATTTTCCTTTAAACGCAAACTGTGGCTTGCAATCAGGAGTTTGGTGTAAGGACGTTACTACTTGCATCTACACATCAATCATACAATGTCATAATTTCATCTTATCTCTCACAGATTTTTATTTCTTAAGAAGAGATGTTGAAACCACGGCGGAACATGTTAAAGAGATTAGAGACTCTGCCTGTCTGCAACAGTTAGAACAAGAAGTTGCAGATTTGGAGTTGAAAGCAGCTGATAGCTCCTTTTGGGATGACCGAGCTAAAGCTCAAGAAAACCTTTCGGCCCTGACTGATGTTAAAGACAGGATAAGATTGCTGAATGAGTTCAAATCACAGGTCAGTGCACAAATTTCGTTAAATTTCGTTTAGAATATTGTTTTCGCATCAAATTTTTTTTTTTTTGGTTTGCCATGGCGTCATGGTTGTTTTTCAGGATAATAGGAGTATGCTTGAAGTGTGATATGACTATATTTTTTTATGAAGTGTTTTAATATGATGACATTTTATAGTATTTTGGTGACATTTTATAGTAATGCTCTCTTGCCAGACGGTACAACATCAGACTATCTAGTAGGAGATCATTACTAATTTACTCTACATATATTTACCCATTTGCAGATATTGAATATTAGAAAGTGACCTCCTCTTAAATTGCATTGTGGATAAAATACATTGGATGCAGGTTGAAGATGCAGAAACAATAGTCAAGCTAACTGAAGAGATGGACTCTGTAGATAATGGACTTCTTGAAGAGGCTGCCAGTATCATCAAGGAATTGAACAAGGGACTGGATCAGTTTGAGTTAACTCAACTTCTTTCTGGGCCTTATGACAAAGAAGGTGCTGTCATCTTTATTACAGCTGGTGCTGGAGGAACTGATGCACAGGTAATTAGAATAATAAAAAGTAAGAGCAACAAGTTCTTTGGGTTATATTACTTTAATGGAAATGTTACATTCTGCGAGATGCATATATAGGTGGTGAGTTTACCATTTCGACCAAGAATATTGCATTGTTCATGAATGAAATTCTTTCAGAAATATAAAAGGCAGCTATCTGGTTCATAGTTGACCAGAAGCAGTTTACCCCAGTATGTTACTACCGCTGAGAAGTTAAGCTATTTTCAGCAATGACTGAATTGGCATCCACTATTCATTTCTTTGGCTGGACTTCTGCTTAGTCCTTTGATGGTGGTGGTAAAGTTAGAGGAAGTTCATTTTCATATGGTTACAGGCCATGTCCCCATGTTAATGTTTAGCCTTGATAGTGCCACACTAGTTCCGTTTCTATCAAAACCAAAATTTAACTCCCATAGGATCTTTCTTGTATTCCTCTTTAGGGCTTTAATGAAATCTAAAGCACCATTATGTGCTTTGTGGTTTTTTTTTTCCTTCCAATTTACTAAGGGTTCCATTCTGTTAGCCGATTATTTTTTCTGAGTAGTCATTATCTGATTTTTATGTGAATATCCTGACCACTGAAAGAACTTAACACATGAGAAGTATATAAGGTAAAAGTTTCAACACATTAGATATAGCCCAAAAATTGATGGATCAACCATGTGCGTATTTTTACGGTCATGTGTTATTTATAAGTTATAACATGTCCAGCTTAGTTCACAAAACTTTTCTCAGTTATATGCTTATGTTTTTCTTGTAAACCTTTGATAATTCTCAGTGCAGGATTGGGCTGAAATGTTACTCAGGATGTATGTGAGGTGGGGAGAAAAGCAGAGATACAAGACACGAGTAGTTGAGAAGTCCCAAGGAGAGGAAGCTGGAATTAAGTCAGCGACAATTGAAGTTGAAGGTCGTTATGCTTATGGGTATTTGTCTGGGGAGAAAGGAACACACCGCATTGTGAGGCAGTCCCCTTTTAATGCCAAAGGTCTTCGCCAGGTATCTATCTTGTAAACTATAAATTATTAAACATATAATGCTAGAGGTCTTTGCCAGGTGTATATTCACACACATACATTCGAAGGTGTGTGGGGTTTTAAGGGAGGGGGCTGGAGTTGCCACATATATCCTATTGTATGTTCTAACTTGGAAGTTACGTGCAGACAAGCTTCTCTGGTATTGACGTCATGCCTCTTCTACCTGAAGAGTCGTTGAAAGTTGATTTACCTGAAGAGGACCTGGAAATAAGTTTTTCAAGGGCAGGCGGGAAAGGAGGGCAGAATGTGAACAAAGTTGAAAGCGCTGTCCGGATTACGCACATCCCCACTGGTGTTACTGTTCGCTGCACAGGTTCCCTTAGCCCCATAGTTTGTTTTTAGTTTTCACCATTAACCATCCACTTGTTCAGTTATTAACTTTGTTTTATAGTTCATCTGATTGAAAACACAACCACATGACCTCTATTTCTTCTTTGACTACAATGCAGAAGAGAGATCTCAGCTTGCAAACAAAATAAAGGCTCTAAGCAGGTTGAAAGCGAAGCTGTTAGTGATAGCTGAGGAGCAAAGGGCATCAGAGATTAAGCAAATACGAGGAGATGTAGTGAAGGCAGAATGGGGCCAACAAATAAGAAATTATGTGTTCCATCCGTATAAACTGGTGAAGGATGTAAGGACAGGATACGAGACGTCGGATATCACTTGTGTAATGGATGGTGATTTAGAGCCTTACATTAAAGCTTACCTCAAACACAAATACAGTATGAAGGTGACTGCTGCAGGTGTAGTGTAGGTGTAGGTACTCCTACTCCTACTAGCTAATTATGAAAATTCAGCATATAAGATTTGGGTTGGCACATCACATGCTTTGAATTGTTTTGTATAATTGAATCTTGTGTTGGATCCGGAGGAGGTCGACAATGTGGTCTTGTAAATTTACCCACCATTTAAGAAATAGTTGCGTGCTTCTGAAAGCCCATTGAATTCAAAAGATATGTTGTACCTTTCTTTTACGTTGGGTCTTGGTTGTGTGTGTTGTTGGTGGTGGGGTGGTAAAATGAACAGTGTTGGGCTACAAACACACCACAAGAAATAACACAATTGTGCGTTTGGACGAGGGAAATAAACTTGAGATTTTGACAAATTTCAGAAATTTTAAATTGACATGAACCAATTCCCATGTTTGGATAAATAAAAAACATAGAAATTTAGAAATTCCGCGTGGGAAAAAATATAGAATTTGGGGATCATAAATCCCAACTTTAAATTCTATCTAAAATTCGTAATTTCTAAAATCCCAAGAGAGATTGAATTTGTAAAAAAGACAACTTTACAAATAAAGGTTAAATTCTGTGTTTTAAATCCATCACCCAAACAAGAAACTTTACAAATTCTAGAACATTAATTTCCATCATTTTAAAATTCATTTCTACTTTTTTGAGGACGTTTTCTATTGAGATGAGCGATAGCATACTAAACTTACACACACTACATGAAAGATATGTCAGGGACAAATCAAGCATGAATAACACCAAGAAGGAAAATCAAAATCATTACGGAACCAAAAGCATAAGAAAGCTTTCTTGTGAAGTATAAAGTAACAAAAAACAAAAAGATATCACTCGAACAAAATTTCAAAGCCGCTTCTCTTGGGTAAGTAACACCAATATCATCAATTGCTGCAAATTAAAAATTCATGGTGATTGGAGCTGCGCTGTCCATCATATTTATCGTGAGATAAATACTGCTGTGGATGCCTTGGCTGCAAAGAGTGCTGATTTGGTCCCTGGCATTTATACTTTTGATCTGCCTCGGACATTTCTTATTGACACCCTGGCTGCTGATGCCAATGGCACCTCTAGACCTCGCCTTCTCCTTTCGTAATCTCTCTGTTGCTGGGCTTTTGCCCCTCCTACTACCAAAAAACAAAAAAAGTAAGAGCAAGAAGAGGTCTTGACGAGTGACAATTTGTAATTTCAAAGCAACTTATTATTATACGTAAATGATACACGCATGTATAATAATAAGTCGCAGAAATTAGTCGTATGGTATGTCGGATTGTATTGATTAATTTCCGTCGAATAGTATTAATCTGTTTTGGAGAGTACTGACTGTTTATCTATAATATTATAAGGCGTTTGATGTTGTTCCGAATAAATAGTTTGACTAAGTTATATTGTGTTTGGTGCTGTACCAGATAACATCGGGTCAGACAATTTTTTTACAAAAAATTCTTTGATAATTTAAGTGGAAATATAAACAATATAATTTGCATATATAATTAAGAAAAAAAAGAGAAAATATTGAAGCCCAACAAAAGAAGGCAATAAGAGAATCAATAGCTAGCAGTATCAACACGGAAATAACCAGAAGACAAACCAACAAAGCACCAAAAGTTTAAAAAAAATAAAATATATATATATATATATAGCGGCATGTATTGTTCTAATCGCTAATTTGGGATGATAATTTGATTATTGAGTTAGATACCTGGAGAAGATGAATATATAAAGAAAAAGTCGCATGTATTGTTCCAATACAGCAAGAAAAAAAAAAGGTCAAAAAGGAAAAACTCATAACGTAATTTCCACAAAGATTTAATAAAAAAGGAAATATATAAAGAAAGAAAAAGAGAGAAGAAACATACTAGGGGGAGAGTGAGAGATAGATACCATGAGAAGAGTGAAGAGAATAACATTGGAGAAGATAGCAGAGAAGAACCTTAGGGAGAAGAAGATGAAAATAGCGTTGTTGGATTTTTCACATGAACGTATGTGTTCTTTTTCCTTAGCTGTATAATTAAGTGTGTATTATCTAAACAGGGGTGTGTGAGTTGTATTAGTTAGTCAGGTAAGGAGAGTGGCCAGTTTGGCATTGCTGTGCTGTGAAAATAATTGTTGTCGGATTTGCTGTTAGAGAAATCAGTTGTAAGATAAAACAATTTGACATTTGGTAAACTTTTTGTTAAAAGTGTTGTTGGTACTGATTCCAGCATAATCAGAAAATAATTCCCGCATAATCATTAAACCCATCGCCTCTTCAAAACTGATTCCATAATCAAAAAATGAAAGCACCTCATTAATTGCTTTCCCTTTAGCTTTCCTTCACATCAATTTTTAACAATAAGTAATTTTCTCATAGTTTATCAAACGAGTTGAGCTTCTCAATTATTTTTTAAAATAACTTATCACCCGAAATAAATAATGCCAAATGAACACTAAAAACCCAACCTATTTAAAATAATCAAATAATTAAATATAAGTTGACACATGGATTATTTACACTTATTCATAGTATAATACGGTGTAACAAAATGACACACATCATACATTACGCTTCTTCATTCCAGAGACCAGGGGAGGGACCTACAAAGTCCTTCCCCTCCCCAAGAAGGGAGAGAATTTAGGAAGGAAGAGGGAAAGGACCCAAGGAACTTTTTCGCTCTCTCTCTCTCTCTCTCTCTCTCTCTCTCTCTCTCTCTCTCTCTCTCTAACTTTATATTTGAATGAGGATGAAGTTACAGGAGGGAAAGGGGCTGCTTCCTCAGTAAGTTGTCGAAGGTAGGCGACTTAGCATCATCACGGGCTCTTCCCTCTTCACTTTATTAAATTCTGATGTAATCAATCCCCCTCCCCCAGAAATCTCATAAAGATACTTTGCTTTCCTTCCAGTCCCTCAGCATCAGCTTCTTCTTCTTTATTTACATTTCCAACACAACACAACACACACTCTCATACTCAACTCTTACATCATTCTCAGCCTCTGCTTGGATCACTTTCTGTGAGTGTGAGGTGAGTGCCTGAGCCTCCCTTCTTCTGCCATGGCTTTGGCCTTGGCCTTAGCCTTTCCTACATTGCTGTTTCTTTTCAATTTCTTTCTTGTTTTTTTTGGCTTTTCATTTATGTTTTAGTTACTCTTAAGTGTCCGTGAGATACAGAGAAAGTGAGAGTCTCTAAACAAATGCCTTTGTTTTTTTTGGAATTTCAGTGAAATGATGTCGGCAGAAGCTACGGAACCAGTTGACATGGAGATGGACGGAATCCAACTATCTGCTGATCCTCTCCCATTCGCCAGAAGGTTGATTTTTATTTTTTCCTCTTTTTCTTTTCATTGTTTGGTTGGTGAGAAAAATGAAGGAAAAGGAGTAGGATGAGGAGAATGGATGCTTTCTTTATTCGTTAAGAAATTAAAATTTCATTTAATTCATATATAGATTGTGGTTGCCCTCAGTTTGCTTCTTGATTGTTTGGTTAATCAGGAAGGAAACCAAAAGAATGAGTTTTCTTTCAAAAGGAAGGGTTAATGAATTTATGAGTCCTGCATTTTTTATTTTCCTTCAATTTTAAAATTTCTATATTTCTGATTGCTTACAGTTACCAGCTAGAAGCATTAGAGGCAGCAATTAAGCAGAACACAATAGTGTTCTTGGAGACTGGCTCTGGAAAGACTCTGATTGCCATCATGCTTCTCCGGAGCTATGCATATATGCTTCGCAAGCCTTCTCCATTCGTTGCCGTCTTCTTGGTTCCTCAAGTTGTCTTGGTCAAACAAGTATGCAATTTCCAACTCTGTGTCCCTCTGTGCGTGTGTGTGTTTTGGGCACTCACACCTGATATTTATAAGTTAGATATTGTCATATTTATGCAAGTATTCTGCAAATTGTTGATATTGCTTTTGGCATTTTTCACTAAGAGCTGAACATTGAAAAATTTAATTGTTCTATGGTAGTTATTTTAGACTAAAGTAAAGAATCTCTACATTTCCTATTCCTGATATATCACGGATAATAGATTTTTGGGATCCTTAGATATATCTGTGAAAGGCTTAAAGCTAAGGTTCTACATTCCTCTTATTCTTGCTGTGTCTTACAATATTAGCAAGCTGAAGCCTTGAAAATGCACACTGACTTGAAAGTGGGAATGTATTGGGGAGACATGGGAGTTGACTTCTGGGAAGCTGATATGTGGAAGCAACAAATAGAAAAATATGAGGTGGGAGTTTTGACTTTTTTTTTTCCATACGTATTTAACATATATTTGCAAATGTCTTATGTTATTTTTATCTTAGAAGCTGCCATATTTACTCAGCTTATTTGGACATATCATGTGATTTAGTTTTGAACATCATGTTTTTGGCTGCTTTGATTTGTTTCATATTTTTTGGTTGTCAAATTGTGTTATTTGATAACTGTTTGATGACCAAAAGCCAACTGATGTTTTCTAAAAGGAATATAGCAGTCAAAAAAATCTTTTAAAAATGGCTTGAACCTGTTTCTTAAATGTCTAAAATGCCTGATAAAAAACAGCCAGTGACAGTTACTGTGAAGCAGTTGGTAAACAAGCTTCCCAAAATTACCAAGAGACATGATCAGTGCTTCAAAATTTCAGTTTTTCCTCTGTCAAACGGGTGTTTAGTATTTTCACGGATCAAGAGTAGAGAATTGTGTGATATTTGTTAATATATGCCAAACAATATGTTCTTTAACTTTCAGCTTTATAACTGTAGGTGCTCGTGATGACTCCTGCAATACTGCTTAGTAATTTGAGGCATAGCTTCTTCAAACTAAGCATGATAAAGGTTTTGATTCTCGATGAATGCCATCATGCGAGGGGTAACCACCCGTATGCTTGCATAATGAAGGTGAGCTGTCTATCATTTATTTGTTAACTTTTTGTTCATTGCCAAAATATTTATAATATCGTCATGGGAAACCTGCTTGAACATTGATTAGTTCTTAGTAATTTGTTCTGTGGCAATGTGACGTCACACTAGCAATGCAAAAAACTAACTGAAAGTTAATGTTTCCTATTTGTGTTGATTCTTCTTCATGATATTGTTGCGTTTACAGTGCATGCTTTAATGCTTGATGGATTTGGCTGATGTGCAGGACTTCTTTCATCGTCAACTACATTCTGATGCAGCTGAACTTCCAAGAATATTTGGAATGACTGCTTCCCCCATAAAGTCAAAAGGTATATTGCCTTGAAAGTATTTTATATAATTTATATCTACTATATTATTAAATGCTTATCCTTTTTATTCTGTTTTTCATGA
The DNA here is from genome assembly GCF_902201215.1 of Prunus dulcis. Classification (NCBI taxonomy): domain Eukaryota; kingdom Viridiplantae; phylum Streptophyta; class Magnoliopsida; order Rosales; family Rosaceae; genus Prunus; species Prunus dulcis. Next base: position 29,358,345 of record NC_047655.1, on the reverse strand, counting down.
ATATATATATTTTTGGATATAGGTGGAAAGTCAGAGTCATTCTATTGGAAAATAATTGATGAACTTGAGGCCCTGATGAATTCAAAGGTTGATTCTGTTCATTTGAGGAAAATCTCTCACGTTTCCCCTCCTATTTTCCTTCTTCCTCACCTCTTTTTGGTTCTTCAAAGCTTTTAGTGGCAATGGTAGACTAAAAAACTTTACATAGTATCAAGGTAAGAGATCCTAAATTTGGATTCATGCAATTGCAACCTCCTAATATATGTATAATTATGGGACCCTGTGGTGGTGGAGAGAAGTCCATATGTTAGAGAAGTGCTAGAATGTGGAACAGTTAGCGGCCCATTTCTAAAAGCTCAAGCTTTTGAGAGTAGTGGTAAACCAACAAAACCCGTTAGTGCTTATATGTTTGACTTGAAAGGTAACATTACAGGGTCTATAATTGACAAACTGTTTTAGTTCTACCTTTGAATTACTTTAGCATTGTATTAGGGTTACCAAATATAGTTGATTCCTCAAAGGAGAACTCTAGACTCTATTTCTCTGGTCCTATTAAAGATAAAAAAAACCTTTTCTTTTGTTGATGTCGAGGATGTTTAAAAATATACTTATAGCCATCCGCCATGTCCAAGTTGAATCTATTTGTCGTAATGTTGCTGCCATGGTATTAAGCGTATGGTACTTTCCCTTTTGGTGCTAGGGAGTTGTATGCATATGTTTATTGAACAAAAACTTAATCTAATATTGGTTTCTTCATCTCTCATTTTATGTGATTTCCAAAGGGAAAGTCCTTGGAACCTTTTTACGTTTGTTTGGATGTGCCTAGAGCACTTGAATGTTCTGAACCATGTATTTGTTAGAAAATGTTGTATTTATTTAGTCATTTTACCATGGTTCGTTGTAGACATTTTTCTTGTTCCTTCTTCAGCTTTCTTCATACATGAATTTTTACTTTCCATAGCAGAATTGCTTTACAGTAGTCTCTTCTTCATTATTTGTGGCTTTAATCTATCATTTCTTCAACATGTTTAAGATCACTAACCCTTTTCTTTCCTCCGCTTTTTGTTGATGGTTCAAGGTGTATACATGTGTTAGTGAATCTGTGCTTGCTGAGTTTATACCACATTCGATTCCAAAGTTTAAATATTACAGGCACAAGGAGATTCCATATGCCTTGTATGCACATATAACAAACCAGTTGAAGAATTTGAAAGAAAAGGTGTGTATTTTTAATGCAAAACTAGAATTGTTTTTTCCCAGTATGATGCATGTAAAAAAGGGAAATGCATAGAGGTAGAGGATCATCTGACGATTTCTTAGCACTGAGAAATAGCTTTTTTGGGGCTGAAATTTTGTGCAAACCTCTGTAATTCAAAACTTGAATGAATATTCATGCTGTACTTTCTTCTTTTCTTTCGCTTGGAGGTTAAGGAGTGTAATGTTCGTGTCTTTGTGATTGTTTTGAAAGGCATATATTCTTCTTTAATCCTATATTCTTACTTTTTAATTTGCAAAGCGCTAGAATGTTTCTCTGATAGCATTGACAATTGTTTTACTGCTTTCCAGCATGAACTGTCGCTAAAAAGTTTGGATCTCAGTCAATCTACATCGGAATCCATAAGCAGAAAGATGATGAAGTTTTTTTCAGCTTTAACTTTTTGTTTGGATGAACTTGGTGTTTGGCTGGCTTCAAAGGTATTAATTATTATCCTTGGCTTTTCTTTTGCTGTCCTTGGAAATGGATAACAGAAATAATTGGATTTGCATTTGAGAAACAGGCTGCTTGGTCCTTTTCACACAAAGAAACTGACTTGTTTTCATGGGAGAAACTGGATGTGTTGGGTGATCAAATTGTTAGAAATTTTAGCTTTGAAGCCTACCAAGCATTTGCATCTTTTCTACCATCTGGTATGTCTATTTAAGCTCATTTAAGTACTTTTGTGATTTTGATTTGTCATTACTGCTTACATTGTTTCCTTCTTTCCTTTTCCTTTACGCCTTTCCTTTAGATCCAAAGTGGACTATTGCTGATGATGTTACATACGATTTGGATAAGGGCTTTCTAACTTCCAAAGTTGTCTGTCTCATCCAATTGCTTCTCGAATACAGGTTGACATGGCCTGAGTGACTTTTTATGTTTGTGAATAAATGTAGAATGGTTTGGAATTTTTTCAGATCTAGATGTGTTCCTCATTTGGAATGTACTTCTCAGTTTTTTTTCTTTGGGTAAATCAATTGCCACACTCTCAGATTTACTCACACACACATGTATATATAATGTTTAATTATAAAGTTACATTTTCCCTCATTTGAACTTTAGATGTACTGAATTTCTTAGGGGATTGAAGGATTTGAGATGTATAATATTTGTGGAGAGGGTTATAACAGCTGTCGTCATTGAATCTCTATTGAGTAACTTTCTTCCTAAACACAATGACTGGAAGACAAAATATATTGCGGGAAATAACAGTGGGATGCAATCCCAAACCAGAAAAAAGCAGAACGAGATTGTTGAAGAATTTCGTAATGGCATGGTATGCTTACTTTTGTCCTTTCAGAATCACAGTATCATGTCTCTTACCAATTGCCATGTTTGATCTTGCAAATGTATATGTTTCAGGTAAACATCATTGTTGCAACATCAATTCTTGAAGAAGGTTTAGATGTTCAAAGCTGCAATTTGGTGATTAGATTTGATCCTTCTTCCACTGTTTGTAGTTTCATACAGTCTAGAGGTCGTGCAAGGATGCAAAACTCTGATTATGTATTAATGGTGAAAAGGTAATTGTTCTATTTGTATCATTTCATTTCCCATACGACCTCTCATATCTGTTTGTATGGGGCATGGATTTGAAAAGTCTCCCTGAAATTAATGTCTTCCCTAACTTTTCTCTTGGTGGCATTGTTGCGGCTTATGAAACTTGACAAGTTTGTCCAAGGAATTTCAGATTTTACTCTCTTATTTTGTGTACTTTGTCTAATCTTTTTGTTTTCTTCAGTGGCGATCGGAATACACATTCTCGACTACAAAATTATCTTGCAAGCGGAGATATAATGAGAAAAGAGTCCTTACTCCATTCTTCTCTTCCCTGCACATCTCTGGAAATCAATTTGCAGGATGATGACTTTTATCGTGTTGAAAGTACTGGAGCAAGCTTGACCCTTGGTTCCTCTATTCAGTTGATGTACTTCTATTGCTCACGGCTCCCTTCTGATGGGTTAGTTTAGTGGAACTTTGGAACATTCTATACTTTAATGCTGCTAAGTATTCCATTCATGAATTTTTTTCATATGATTTTTTAATTTCTTACACTCTTTTTCAGATATTTTAAACCTGCTCCAAGGTGGGATAAGGAGACCTGCACTCTGCATCTTCCCAAGAGTTGTCCAATACCTGATGTTCATGTAGAAGGGAATGTTAAAATTCTGAAGCAGATTGCATGCTTTGAAGCTTGTAAGCAACTTCACCAAATTGGCGCTTTAACAGATAATCTTGTTCCCGATATTGTTGAGGAAGAAGGCACACAGGAGCTTGGTAACCTCTCTAACCTTTATCTGCCTATGCTTTGATTGTGTCTTATATGTGTAACATTATTAGTTTGAAACACTCGCTGTTGCGTAAATTTATTTTTCTTCCATTTTTGTTGTGTGCAGGGTGTGAGCCTTATGATGATGCACAATCCAGTTACGTCCCAGTCGAACTGGTCAAGCCTTTTTGCTCAAATGATGCTAGTATATCGTATCATTGTTACTTAATTGAGTTGAATCAGAATTTTGGATATGATATTCCAGTTCATGATATTGTACTTGGTATGAGGAGTGAGCTTGATTGCGATATTGCAAATATGCATTTTGACTTAGAAGTTGGCAGAGGTACTTTAACTATGAACTTTAAATATGTTGGAGAGATTCATCTTAGTTCAGAGCAGGTAATGTTTTGTTTTTTCGTTACTTTTTTAGTATTATAAGATGCATAAGATAAATTAATGTGTTACCCTGTTTGTATGATTTTATTTGGTAGGTACTTCTTTGCAGAAAGTTCCAAATCACAATTTTCCGAATTCTAATGGATCACAATTTGAATAAGTTGGAAGAAGTTTTAGATGGACTTTGTTTGGGAGGAAATATTGGGGTTGATTATCTTTTGCTCCCAGGGACCAAAGTACCTCAGAGACCTCTGATAATTGATTGGAAATGCATTACATCTGTATTGTTTCCATGTGAAGAATATTCTAAGGATCATGTAGATTGTTCTCTACCGAATTGGATATATACCAAAAGCGGCGTCGTTTGTACTTGCATGATCCAGAATTCCTTGGTCTGTACTCCTCATAATGGTACCTTATATTGCATCACTGGTTTGTTGGGCGAGTTGAATGGAAACTCACTTCTTAGTCTTAGGGATGGCAGAGCCCTTACCTACAAGAAGTACTATGAAGAACGGTCTGTGTTTTTTTTTTTCCGTATCACTTGTGTTTGCATGTCATTAATGAACCTGTGTTTCAAAAAAAGAAAAGAACTTAATGAAGTATGCAAAAAGAAAAGAACTTCATCAACTTTGAGTGTGTTTTATATAATAACCTAGCCATTTGTGAATAACTCTGGTATTTTTCCCTTATTGCAGGCATAGGATTAACTTGTGTTTTGATCAACAGTTGTTGCTGAAAGGGAGACGTGTTTTCCAGGTACAAAATTATCTTCAGAGGTGCAGACAACAGACAGAAAAAGGTATGATATTCTGACATATTTTATGTTAGATTCTCATGGTAGATAAGAATGCCAAGTGTTTTGTAATACTAATTAGTCTTGTCTGTTATGTTTAGTTGTCCCCTCTGCTATTTTATCATTAGATTTAGGGGAAAAGGCAATGCATATGTTTGTTATTGCTTTGAAGGTTGTAATTGTTTTCTTTTTGTTTTATTCATTGTGTGAGTTATACAAATTTAAGGTTTGTCTTTATTTTATTTTATCACTTATTCAACTGAAAGTCAGTGGATTTTGAATGACTACAATCAGTGAATTTTTTTGGATATCTTTAACAATGCATTTTTGATTCTGTAAAGAGCACAAAATTCTTGCACTGTGACATGACATTTCAGTTATTAAACCAGAAGGCCATTTATGTGGCCAGCATACATGGTCTTTTCATAAGAATGAGGCAAAAGTTTGAAAATTGCTCAATGGTATCACTTAGGGCAATTTATTGTGTTTTGGATCCAGTTCTTGTTTCTCATGCTTAATTATTGTTATAATATACTTAATGTGTTTTTTCGTTGCAGAATCGAATCATACATCTGTTGAGTTGCCGCCGGAACTTTGCTCTATAATTATGTCACCCATATCAGTCAGCAGTTTATATTCATTCTCATTTATTCCGTCAATTATGCATCACCTGGAGGCTTTACTTCTTGCTGTCAACTTGAAAAAATTTGTTTTGGATAATTGCATGCAAAATATTATTATTCCAACGACTAAGGTAAATATACTACATTTTAAATAGTATTATGATACTTTTGTTTTTTTATTTATTTTTAAAATGAAACATTTCTGAATCAAGAAGGCACTTTTCTATGCACACAAATCATTAAATGGGGTTACTTATGACGAGCCTTCTCTTGTCTTCTCTTTTACTTCTGCCTTTGTGTTTTCGTGTTATAAGACAAATTGATTATTGTTAGTGGTTCTACGAGTATAATGGAGCAAGGTTTGAGTAAAACATCTGAATAATAGATAATATATCAGTAAACATGTTGTAGTCTTTGTATCATTAAGGTCTTGGTATTGTCACTTGAATATGGAAGCTATATCAGTAAACAGTAAACATGTTGTAGTCTTTGTTTCTTAAACTCCTTATCCAGAAATTTTTGATTATTTTATTGATACGTATATGTAGGTCTTGGAAGCTATTACAACAAAAAAGTGCCAAGAGAAGTTCCATTTGGAATCCCTAGAGGCTCTTGGAGATTCATTTCTAAAATATGCTGCTAGTCATCAGCTCTTTAAAACCTATCAAACTAATCATGAAGGCCTTCTCAGTGTAAAGAAGGACAAGATAGTTTCTAATGCTGCCCTTTGCAAGCTTGGATGTGAATGCAAACTTCCGGTAACATTTATTTATTCTATTTTCTGTTCATGTTCTCAATTTTGTTACCCTCATTAGTTGTGCTCATAAAACTGTTATCAGGATAATGTAAGAACTTTTTTCACAGCTTCCTGACAATGAATTCATTTCCGCTTATAGGTTTTGTTGATTTTTAAATAAATCATTTTCTGTATTTATGATTCGTTTGCCATTTTTTCATATTGTAGGGCTTTATACGTAACGAGTCTTTTGATCCAAAAAAGTGGATTATACCAGGAGATTATTCTGAAAGTCATTTACTAAATGAGGAGTTGCTTTCTAATGAAAGAAAAATTTACTTCAGGGAAAGAAGGAAGGTAAAAAGCAAGAGTGTTGCTGATGTTGTTGAGGCACTAATTGGTGCATTTCTTAGCACTGGTGGTGAAATAGCTGCCATGTATTTCATGAATTGGGTTGGTATAAAGGTTGATTCTGTCCATATACCATATGATAGGCACTTCCAAGTGCAACCAGAGAAGCTTGTTAATGTCAGACATGTAGAGTCCTTATTAAATTACTCATTCCGTGATCCTTCTCTTCTAGTGGAAGCACTAACCCATGGTTCATACATGCTTCCTGAAATTCCAGGATGTTATCAGGTACATACAATGACAATGAAATTCATTCCATGCGTATCATGTATTCCAACTTCCTCGTATATGATATGCTAACACACTAACAGTGCTTCTTTGCTTAAATTGATTTGATTTCTACTCTCATTCTCTTTTCCCTCTCCATCCCTCCTTCCCTCTCTCTCTCTTTCACTGACATGCATGAAAATACAAAATGTACTTTATTCCATTTCAATCTTTTGGGATTCCATCTGTTTGTTGTGCCATATTTTACATCATGGAAATTTGATGCCCTACGCAGCAGTTTTTTGTGCTCATCCTTGCTTAAACATTTTTTCAGAGTCCATGATGCTCTTAAATCATAGGCCAAACATGACTATCTCATGATCTGTGATCTTTCAACGTATTATCTGTTCTTCTCAGAAGTATATTCTTTGTTGTGCAGCGGTTGGAATTTCTTGGGGATGCAGTGTTGGATCATCTAATTACTATTTATTTGTACAATAAATATCCTGGGATGTCACCTGGAATTTTAACTGATATGAGGTCTGCTTCTGTGAACAATGATTGTTATGCTCGTTCTGCTATAAAGGCTGGATTGCACAAGCACATCCTGCATGCTTCACACAAACTCCACAAGGATATAGTTTATACAATTGAAAACTTTGAGCGGTTATCAAGCGAATCCACTTTTGGATGGGAATCTGAGACATCCTTCCCCAAGGTTTGTCATTAATACTTACCATGCCCATACCCTCAATATGTTTCTCTGCTGCCCATACTATGTAATTTTATAAGAATAATCTAAGTGACAAATGTCAACAATTAATCCCCCTAGAAACAGGTACATGGAGATGTATGGGGTTTTCAGTAGATTTTTCCGTTGATGTTTGTAACAGGTACTTGGAGATGTTATCGAGTCTCTAGCAGGGGCAATTTTTGTTGATTCCGGATATGATAAGAAGATTGTCTTTCAAAGTATAAGTCCTCTCATACAGCCTTTGGTTACTCCTGAAACGATGAGGCTCCATCCTGTAAGAGAGTTGAATGAACATTGCCAAAAAATGCATTATAATTTGAAGAAACCCGTCAAGTCTTTCCAAAATAATGTGGCTACCATTACAATAGAGGTCGAAGCTAATGGGTTCACATACAAGCATTCATCAACGGCTTCTAACAAGAAGACAGCACTCAAATTAGCTTGCAAGGAAGTTTTGAGGTCCTTGAAAGAAAGTATTTAGGTTAGGATGTTCTCTAGCGTACATTACTTGCATAAACATAGCTTGCAAGAAAGTATTAGGAGGAATATTTTGTTTTACAGTATATTAGGATGAGAACCAGGTGTATGTAAGTTGTTGACATTTCTTATTCTCAGCCTTAATTAAGAACTTTTGGCCAACATAGGAAGCAGATATTTGCATTTATTAATTAGGCTTATTATCACAAAACGTCCTTAAGGTTTATGAAACTATCATATTACATCCTTAATGTATTTTTGTGTCGCTTATGGTCCTCAAGGTTAGTATGTGCAATCACAAATAGTCCCTGTTGTTAGATTCTGTCAAAAACTCTGTTAGTTTGCTGACATACATATATATCACAAAACATCCCTGAGGTTTACACACTTATCACAAATGGTCCCTATGAATTTTTATTATTTTTTAATTTAAAATTCATATATTTATAAATGAAAAAATCATTTATAGAAGGATTTTAATCTTGAGGACCATTTATGAACCCTAAACCTTTAGTTTTTTTCATTTTAAAATTTTATGAGTTTTAAATTATTTTTTAAAAACTTCATTAGTTTGTTGATGTGGCATATATATGGAGCCAACATCTACAATAATATAGTGTCACATGTATTTAAAATTTAATATATATTTTAAAATAATTATAATTCATAAAATTTTAAAAAGAAAAAAAAAGTTTTATGAAGTTTAAATTTAAAAAATTAAAAAATTTCATAAGGACCATTTGTAATAGGTGTGTGAACCTCAAGGATGTTTTGTGATATACATATATGCCACGTCAGCAAACTAACGGAGTTTTTGACAGAACCTAACGGCAGGGATCATTTGTGATCATACATACTAACCTTGAGGACCACGAATGACAAAAAAAAAAAAAAACATTAAGGATGCAATTTGATAGTTTCGTAAACCTTAGGGACATTTTGTGATAATAAGCCTATTAATTATTTTCTGAAGTTGTCTGCTTTGTTCATTTTATCGTCTTCACCATGGATGTGAACGGAATACGCAAGGGCTAAGATTGTAAAATATACGCTAGCTTCTTGCTAAACTAATTGACAAGCACATGTCTGAAGATACAAAAATACTTTCATTATGTCCAGAAAATTTATAAATTAAAATATGAAATCTGGATCGTATTAGCTTATTAGCTTTTGAATAAGTATGAAAGCGAGATAATTACTTGAAAAGTGTTTGCCCCACCACGGCCTTTCCAAGTAAATTTTTCGTGATTTTGAAAAGAAATGGCAGTTGGGATGGCAAACTGCCATAAACACAAAACAAATTGAGGGCCATGCATCTTTAAGATGTACATATTGCGGGAGCAAATTTCCCCACGAGAATATTCGGTTCAGAAGATTTTCCTTTCTTCTTCGCTGCCTCTTTCTCCCTGCAAAATAGAACAAATAAGAGGACCATACCCGGGGGGTGTTGGCCAAAGGCCCTCCGATGCCTAAATCAGTTCAATCGATCCGTAGAGAAACGATAGCTAAAATAGGGTACGGAATGTGTTTATAATATAAATCGGGTGGCCGGAGCCTTATGTAAAAGAGAGAGAGAAAAGAGGTGGCTAGGGTTTGAGAGGAATTTTCTGCAGAGTTTTAGTAGTAATTCTCACGTACCTCAACCCTTGTGTGTGGCTATGCTTTTATAGTAGTCTCGGAGGCTAGGGTTTCAGAGGAATAATTCCGTAGATGAAAGGGAATTATTCCTCCCCTTTTTGGAATTGATTTGATTAATTAGGGATTTGATTAATTAGGGTAAATCAAATCTCTAATTGTGGTAGGTATCAAATCAAATCCTGATTCAATTAGGTAACTCCTCATTTAATTGGGAATCGTGGTAATTAACCAAATCAATTCTCAACCTAATTAGGTAACGTTCAATTTAATTGGGTAATTCCCAATTAAATTGAGTAACTCCCAATTAGGTTGATTAATTCCCAATTGGGTCAAATAATCCCCAAATGGTAGGAATTATTTGACCTAGGGTTTGATTTAATTAGGTTCCCACAAATGCCCCTCAGCTTTTGCATTGAGCGTGGTGGCATGTAGGAGATGTAAATTATCCGTTGGGCTGTCCAGCTGTAACTGGGCTTCCTTCGTGGACTTGGGCTCCCGAGTAGAGGAGGTGTTTGACTTGCCAATTTTATGAACTCCCAAGTTGGAAAGAGTTTGCGATTCCTTGTAGGTCAAGGAATTTTTATCCTTATAAATGTAGGGCTCCTCCAATTTATTCTTCACATCCAAAATCCATTCCAATTTCATTAGTGAGAGAGAGTAAACTGTGGAGAATTTTTTTCGTTCTTCTTGAGTTCTTGTCTTCACCACACACCCAAGGTAATTAGACTTGGGTTGTATATTTTTTTGTGTCTTTGTTCCGATTTTTGGCAACTTGGATCATGCCTTCTAGTCGATGAGGGGAGCTGAAAGGGGTGCATGTCTATGCCTTGAAACATGGCTGGAGACTTGGGTGGCTGGCAGGCTTGAGCGCGCATGTGTTGGGTTCGCATTGGAGGCTGGAGGCGCTAAGCCAGAAGCTGGAACAAGGTGGCACGAGGCCCTGCATTGGAGCTGAACGGAATTGGGCCAGCATGCCACGTGCCCTTGCGCTGGTGCTGGAGCATGCGGGCCAGCCGGAATGAATGGCCCTCATGCGCTGCACGGGCCTGGGAGAGCTGGAGTGGAGTAGGCGGGCCTGGCAGGAGGCGCGAGCTGGGCCAGGTCTGCTGCTGGGCTGCATGCATGAGCTGGGCCGCACGCTGGCTGGAGTTGGAGCGACTTAGGCCCTGCGCTGGAGCACCTGCTGGGCTACCTCCTTTTCCACTTGGGCTGATCCAAACAGCTCAAATTCTTTTTTTTTCTTTTTTTCTTTTTTTTGTTTGTTGCTGCTGCCTTTTCTCTTTTTTTTTTTTTTTTCTTGCATTCTAACTTGTAGAATTTTTTTTCTTTTTACAGTTACCCATTGATCAACCATGTCTTCCGGAGATGGTAGCATGGCTTCAAGCCCTCAGGTCCCTTTGTATTTATGGGGAGGCTCCATAGTGCATAGCAAGAAGTTTGTGGCCAACTTGCATCGCGTCACGACTGATGCTCAATTCCAAAAGTGGCGAGCTGCTTATGCCTCTGCCATTCCAGATGACGTGCGAGTTAAGCTATTGAAGTCTCGGAAGGACAACGAGCCTTTGGTGGATGCGAATGATCTTGATGCTAGGATCATCACCTTCCGTCCCTTTTACTTCTCCTTGGGCTTCAAATTCCCGCTGTCAAAGCTTTTCAAGGAGGTGTTCTGCGCCATGGGGTGTGCTCCGAGCCAATGTACTCCAAATGTTTACCGGGCGATCATGTGCTTCGAGAATCTGAGTCGTTTCTTCATGTTGGAGCTGACGGTGCGAGAGTTCTTTTATTTTTTCGAAGTGAGGCACTTCGAGCGGTATGCCCAAGTTCGCGTCTACAAGGCCGAGCTGTTCAACAGTCTTAGTCAAGGGGATCACGCTTGGCATGACGAGGTGTTGGAGGTCAGCGGATGGTGGGAGGGGATGTCGGTGACGGCCCACTTGTTCCCATCACCTATTGCGATGGTATGTCTCTTTGCGATTTTTGATATGCTCCTTTTATTTGAATTTCTTGAAGTGTGGCTGACTAACTTCTGTCTTCTGCTTGTATTGAGTGACATTAGCAAGCAATTGGAGCTTGGACCGGACATGGCTAAGGTCCGTCGTGCTTTGAACATCCCTCTAAGGTTTCGCGAGTGGCGCTGGCTGTTGAGTGAGTACTGGGAGGAAGACGGTGGTTTGCCCTCTGCCGAGGATGTCGAAAGGTGGAAGCAGAACGGTCCTGACCCTGATGATCTACTTGGCGGACAGGAAGAATGTTCTGCTGAATCTCTCTCAAAGAGAAAGGCTGCTGCCAAATCTTCAAGAGGTGAAGCTACTTCTTTGCATGCAAAGGATAGGTCTCCATCGAGGAAGAAACCAAGGCTTCCTTCTGCTGAGAAGACTCAAGTGGGGTCTGCTCCCTCATCATCTGCCAGGGTCAAGCATCTCGTGGGTGCATATAGCACGAAGGTTGGTGGTATGCGCAGTATTCGAGGTGTTCTGCCTTAGCCTCCTGCTGGCACGCTCGAAAACCATGATATGTTTCGTGAAACGGCTCGTGCCCGCCCTAGTTCTGCTGAGCGTCAAAGAGATGCAGACATTCCTCCTAGAAGTTCGAGTCGCCTGCATCGGTCAAAAGATGGAGATCGAAACGAGAGGTCTGCTCATGATCTAGCATTATTGACTCATTTGGAGATGAAGTTGGCGGAGGCTAAGAAAATGAGAGAGTCATCTGCCCGGGTTGAGGGTTCTTCCTTCACGTCGGCAGTTGGTCCTAAGGTGAACAAGCCTAGCTCTGTTGGGGATGCATGCGTATCTGATCTTCTCAAGACGAACTTCCTATCAAATCCGTCATCCTGTGCTGAGTTGGTTGATCACATCAGTCAAGCTGGCGATCTTGGCACTTTCTCGTGCCTTTCCTTGGAAAAACAAAGGGAAGCGTCATTCCATCTGATTCAAAAAGGACTGATTTTTGCTGCTGAGACTATTTGGAACTCATCTGCTGTTGCCCCCTCTTCTGCCCAGCTCAGCGAGTTGGAGAAGAAGAATGCTGAATTGGCCAGCCAGCTTTCTACCGAGTAGGCCCGCTACAAGAAGAAGACGTCTGATTTGAGGGCGATGATATCTGGGCTGAAAAGCTCCCTTACCAAGAAGGATTCCGAGCTCAACTCTTCCGCTGCTGATTTGGCTAGTCGAAAAGATGCCTTCTTTTGTCTTAAGCATAAGAATGCTGACATCTCTCTTAGCTATGACAAACTCCTAGCTAAATTTCATGCCTATCATAAGTCTGCTAAAGAATCCAAGTCTGAAGCCACAATAGATGCGTATAAGTTGGGCTACCTACATTGCGCAGATGAGACTGATTCCTTGTATGCGATTGACTATGTAGACATCGAGATGCTCTGTCCCGACTCACCCCCTATGGAAGGGGGAATTGAAGATCAGGTAACCGGAGAGGATGAAGCAGAGGTGGACGCAATAGACGAGATGATGGCAGATGTCATGGTTCAGGCAGATGGAGTTGCTGAAGGTGTAGCTAGTCAGATGGATGCCGAAGAGGCTGCGGCTTAAAGGTCTTCTGCTGGCGTCTCCAAGTAGATGAAGACTCTTTTTTGTTTCTTTTCAGCTTTTGTAGTTTGCTTTTTTGTTTAGAATAACTGGTCTTATTTGACCATCTTCTTTTTGTTGAACTTGGCCGGTTGGTCTGTTTGTTATGGAAATTTCAGTTACATTTTCCAACTTCAATTTGCATATTTGACTTGTGAACTGCTTGAGTAACCAGCCAATGTTTTGATTGCACGTCCTCCTTTTGAGATTTGTGAGTACCAGGGTCCCCCTTGAAGGACTCTGGGCATGCACTGCATATCTCATAGGATGATTTTCCTTAGGAAGTTGGCGAGCACCAGGGTCCCCCTTGAGGGACTCCGGGTGTGTTCTGCACATCCCGTAGGATGATTTCCCTTAGGAAGTTGGCGAGCACCAGGGTCCCCCTTGAAGGACTCCGGGTGTGTTCTGCACATCCCGTAGGATGCCTTGGTCGTCGCCCTGCGTCTCCCGTAGGACGCTACTTATGGGCAACTACATGATTATCCTGCCTCCCTTAGGAAACGGATAGGAACCTGGATATTTCCCGCAGGAAGCATGGAGACCTCCTTTTAAGAAATTCCTGGCGCACCCTGCGTCTCCCTTAGGACGCTTTTTTAGCGGGCTGCGTCTCCAAACGGACGCTTTTAGTCGTCACCCTGCGTCTCCCTTAGGACGCTCCTTATGGGCAACTGTGTGACTATCCTGCCTCCCTTAGGAAACGGATAGGAACCTGGATATTTCCCGCAGGAAGCATGGCGACCTCCCTTTTAAGAAACTCCTGGCGCACCCTGCGTCTCCCTTAGGACGCTTTTTTAGCGGGCTGCATCTCCAAACGGACGCTTTTAGTCGTCGCCCTGCGTCTCCCTTAGGACGCTCCTTATGGGCAACTGTGTGACTATCCTGCCTCCCTTAGGAAACGGATAGGAACCTGGATATCTCCCTTAGGAAATTCCTGGCGTACCCTGCGTCTCCCGAAGGACGCTGCTTATGGGCAAATGTTGTGTTTCGTGGGCAGATGAGACATTTTGGAATGAGAAACTGAACTTATATTGATATTCATAAGATTACAGTCCTTTATTCGAAAATGGAAACAACTTGGTACAAAACTTAGAACTTCTAGCAGTCAGGAGGAAGCACTACGGATAATACTTTCGAAGATGGTGAGCATTCCATTGTCGCGGTATTTCCTTCCCCTCCATAGTGTCGAGTGTGTAGCTTCCTCTGCCCCCGAGTCGGCTGATCACATAAGGGCCTTCCCAGTTAGGATTCATCTTTTTTTACCCTTGTCTTGGTGCAGTAATGAAAGCCTTTCTTAGTAAGAGGTCGTCTGGTTGAAATCGTCTGATCTTAGCTCTTTTGTCGTGGTAAGACTTCAACTGCTGCTGATAGGAGGCGACTCGGATAATGGTTTTCTCACGCTCGCCCTCAAGTAAGTTGAGATTGAGCCTCATCTGCTCGGAGTTTTGATCAACACTGCCCACTTCCAGACTTATGGAGGGGACAGTGATGTGAGGTGGTATGATCGCTTCTGTTCCATAGGCGAGGGAGAATGGGGTCTCACTAGTCGATCTTCGTTTGGTGGTGCGATAAGCCCATAATACTCCGGGGAGTTCATCCACCCATTTTCCTTCGGCGCCTTCTAGCCTTTTCTTCAAGCAGTCTAATATGACTTTGTTAGATGCCTCGGCTTGTCCATTTCCTTGTGGATACCTCGGGGTAGACAAGTGTTGCTTGATCTTGTATTTCGCAAAAAAGGCGGTGATCTGCTTGCCAAATGAACTGTGAGCCATTGTCGGTAACCAGCGACTGTGGGCAGCCAAACCGGCATATGATGTTTCTCCAGATGAATCGCTCCACATCGGCTTCTTTAGTAGAGGATAGAGCTTCGGCCTCGATCCATTTAGTAAAGTAGTCGGTGGCGACGATCATCATTTCTTTCTTGGCGGGCGCTGGTGGCAGGGGACCCACTAGGTCGATGGCCCATTGCATAAACGGCCATGGACTGTTTTGCGGATGATAGACTTCGGCAGGCAAGTTAGGGATTGGCTTGTATCGCTGACAGCGATCACACTTCTTGACATATTCAGCGGAGTCGTGACGCATGGTAGGCCAGAAGTAGCCTATGTTTAGAGCTTTCTGGGCGAGCGATCTGCCCCCAGAGTGGTTGCCACACTCGCCGTCGTGAATTTTGCAGAGAACCTCAAGTGTTTGAGGGTACTTTATGCAGGTGAGATGAGGGCCGGAGTATGATCTGCGGATGAGCTTGTTGCCGTGCATGTAGTATCTCGCGGCCTTCTGCTGGACCTTTCTAGCTTCGGACTTGTCCGTTGGCAGGTTTCCATTTGTCAAATAGTCGATGATGGGGTCTTGCCAACTAGGGTCCTCGTCAATCTGCATGGTATCGATTAGCTCTATTTCTTCTATGCTTGGTCGGTCAAGGTGTTCGACCGGGATGGAGCGTCTGAACTGGGTATCCAGCGCTGATCCTAGGCTTGCCAGTGCGTCTGCATGAGCGTTCTCTGCCCGGGGCACTTGTTGGATGGTGAAGGTGGGAAATGCCTTCAACAGCTCTTGGACTTTGTCAAGGTATAGGATCATCCTTGGGTGCTTCGCCATGTATTCACCTGAGGCTTGATTCGTGATCAATTGTGAGTCAGAGTAGATGGCTAGCTTTTTGATTGCGAGCTCTTTTGCTAAGCGTAGGCCGGCAAGCAATGCCTCATATTCTGCCTCGTTGTTCGAGGCTGGGAAGCCAAGCGTAATAGCTTGCTCCAATAGGGTTCCATCAGGGGTGATGATGACGACTCCTGCTCCAGCTCCTTTTTGGTTTGACGCTTCATCTACGCGCAACTGCCACATGTCATTGGGTTGGCTAGGTTCTGCGGAGGTCCCGTCTGCTTTTGAACTTTCCTTCTTTTGGTTGACCAACTTCTCTTTTTCGGCCGATGGGGTGAATTCTGCTACGAAGTCTGCTAAAGCCTGGGCTTTTATTGCAGTTTTTGGCCGGTAGAGGAGGTCATATTGGCTTAGCTCTATAGCCCACTTCATGAGTCGCTGAGAAGCATCAGGGCTGTGGAGGATTGATCTCAAAGGAAAGTCGGTCATGACGATGACTCGATGAGCTTGGTAGTAGGGTCGCAGCTTTCTCGCAGAAACTACAAGAGCCAAAATAAGTTTCTCCAATTTTGGGTAGCGAGTCTCTGCATCGAGGAGAGCTTTTGACGTGTAGAATACTGGATGTTGGGCCCCCAGCTCTTCTCGGATGAGAGCTGAACTGATAGCTGAGTTGGACACTGCCAAGTATACGAACAAGTCCTCACCAGGGACTGGCTTTGAGAGCATGGGAGGTGAGGTGAGGTAAGTCTTCAGATTTTGGAAAGCCACTTCGCACTCCTCATCCCATTTGTCTCTTTGTCCTTTCTTCAAAGCTTTGAAGAATGGTCTGCACTTGTCGGTTGATCTCGAGAGGAATCGGTTGAGGGCCGCTGCTCTGCTCGTCAGACTTTGTATTTCTTTCACCGTGGAAGGCGATTTCATCTCGAGAATGGCTTTGATTTGACGTGGGTGTGCCTCGATACCTCGTTGCGTGACTAGGTATCCCAAGAATCGGCCGGAGGATACACCAAACGTGCATTTACTTGGATTCAACTTCATGCGATATTGGCGGAGCAAGCTGAATGACTCGGCAAGATTTCCAATGTGATCTGCACGTTTTGGGGCTTTGACCAGCATGTCATCCACGTAGACCTCCATAGTTTTGCCGATCTGCTCCTTGAAGATTTTATTTACGAGCCTTTGATAGGTTGCTCCGGCGTTCTTCAGCCCAAAGGGCATGACCTTGTAGCAGTAGGTCCCTCTTTCGATGATGAAAGAAGTTTTCGCCTTGTCATCCTCGTGCATCATGATTTGGTTATAGCCGGAGTAGGCGTCCATGAAGCTGAGCAGCTGATTGCCAGAAGTGGAATCCACGAGTTGGTCGATTCTCGGCAATGGAAAGTTGTTTTTAGGGCATGCCTTGTTGAGGTCTGTATAATCGACACAAACTCTCCATTCGCTCTTTTCTTGTTTTGCCACAATGACAACGTTGGCAAGCCATTCTGAGTAAGAGACCTCTTCGATGAAGCCGGTAGCTAGGAGTTTGTCAATCTCGACTTCGATGATAGCGACTCGCTCGGGTGCGAAGTTGCGTCTCTTCTGCGCCACTGGCTTGCATGCGGGGTTGACGTGGAGTCGGTGACAGATTATGTTCGGGTCGATGCCAGGCATGTCTGATGGCGACCATGCGAACATGTCTTTGTTGCTCTGGAGGAATGTGGTAAGCTCCACCTTCTCTTCTGGGCTTAAGCGCGAGCCGATCCGCGCCTTCCTGTCTGGCTGGTCAGGATCCAAGGGTATTAACTCGACGTCCTCCTCGGGTTTCCATCCTTCTTCTGGAGAGACCTCTGGAGGGATCTCCTCGCTTGGTCCTGACGTTTGATTGCTATAAGATAGTAAGATTCGGTTGCTCAACCTCCTCCAGATTTGCCTGGCTCACGGGGAGAAACTGCGCTTGTTTGCCTTTCTTTAGCCCTTGGGCGGAGCATTTCCTCGCCATTGCTTGATCGCTGTTGATTTGGCCGACACCGCCCCCAGGGATTGGGTACCAAATTTTCTGATGTGTGGCGGAGGTGATGACATTGATCTTGCCAATCCATGGTCTGCCCAGGATGCCGTTGTAGGGTGAGACCTCATTAATGACCATGAATGTTTGCAAGCTGATTACAGGTGGGGAGTAGACGTCGAGGTCTATCGTGCCCACGGTAACCGTTGTTGCACCATTAAAGCCAGTCAGCGATCTGGCTAATTTGTTGATCTTTGTCTCCAAGCCCATCTGTTGGATGACCGTCAGTTGTAGGATATTGGCTGCGCTGCCCTCGTCTGCATGGATTCGGTCGACCATGGCCTGAGCGATTTGAATGCTGATGACAAGGGCGTCGTTATGTGGCATGTCGAGGCCGATCAGATCTTTCTTTTGGAAGCCGATCACAGGATCGTCCTCTGCTAGTGGAAGGTCGGTCGAGACTTGGGAGATCCCAGTGGCCTGTTTGATCTTCCTCTTCTTTTCCTTGCTGGTCAGCCCAGACTCCTCGGAGTCGGCTAGGATGGTGTTAATCCTTATGACCTTCTGAGGCGGCTCCTTGGCGGTGTCTCGATCTTCAATTCGTTGGATGGCCTGCTTCGCAATGAATTTTGTGCAGTGACCTTCTCTCACGAGTTCTTCAAGATGCGCTTTCCAAGCGAAGCAGTTGTTTGTAGTGTGTCCGTGCGTTCCATGGAAGGCACAGTATTTGCTAGTGTCTCTTGTCCGGATCTCCTTTCAAGGGTGGTGGTCTTCTTACCCAAGGTTTGTTCTTCACTTGGGCTAAGATTTGATGTATGGGGATGGTGAACTTGGTGTAGTTCTCTCCTGCCGTAGCCTCCCCTTGTGGGTGGTGCGCTCGTCCTTATTCCGGTTATTAATTCCGTCGCCTCTTTGGCCTGCCCGCTTAGTTGGCTGATCTTTTTGCTTTGTAGACTTCTTTGCGGCGATTCGATCGTCATCCCAGAGCGCGTAACGTTCCGCAGTCGCGTAGACCTCTACCAGAGTCTGGCTGGGAGTGATAGTCAACTCGCGGTACAAGTCGTGCTCAGCTGGAAGGCCTTTCTTGAAAGCGGAGGACGTGATTCGGTCGTCACATCCTACAATGTTCGCCTTTTCTGCCTTGAATCTCTTGATGTAATCTCGAATAGATTCGTCAGATTTCTTGCGCAGGTTGTACAAGTGGTCAGGGTTCTTCTTGATTGTCCGGTAAGAGGTGTATTCTTTGGTGAAGACGTAAGCTAGCCTTTCGAGAACGCTTCTCTGTGAGTAGACAGCTGAACGCCTTTCTTCGCGATCCTCGTTGCGATGGTTGTTTCGCTTACCTCCTTGGGGGCCTAGCCTTTGATGTACATTTCCTTGTGGGCCCAAGCGGGCGCGGACGTCAAGTTATCTACCGGCACGTTCGTCCATCCTTCTCTCTTCGCTCGGTTGTCCAAGGCCAAGGTTTTGAGCAAAGCCTATTTGGTTGATGAGCTGCCTCATTAGATTGCTTTGGTCGTGCATTCTCTGAGCTAGCTGGTCAACTCTTAGATTAAGGTCTGCTTGACTTCGTGGATCGAGAGGAGAGAAGTGTGTGGAGCCCAACTGCACACGGGCTAGATTTTTATTGGAGGTGTATGCAGGAGCGTGCGTCGCGAGTGGAGGCAATGGAGGGAATGCTTGGAGTTGCTCCAAGACCGGCCCTAGGTCGGCGGTGGTAACGAGTCCACCTTAATGGGAAGTTCCGCCATGTTATGCGGCGGTGGGGAGAGGTGGCGGTGCCACCATGTCGATCGCGGGATCGTGGGTGAAGTGGCTTTGGGCCGTCGCGGATCTAGCCATCGCGGCGGCTTTGCCTCTCGTGTTCATGCTTCCAACCATGGTTGTTTAGAAGGCTTCGGTGGATTGGAAAATAGGAGGAACGGATTCCTTGAGCACGCGTTGAGTATAACTCGTGCTCTCAATGAAAGCACCAATTTGCAGGAGGAAATTTCCCCACGAGAATATTCGGTTCGGAAGATTCCCCTTTCTTCTTCGCCGCCTCTTTCTCCCTGCAAAATAGAACAAATAAGAGGACCATACCCGGGGGGGTGTTGGCCAAAGGCCCTCCGATGCCTAAGTCAGTTCAATCGATCCGTAGAGAAACGATAGCTAAAATAGGGTACGGGATGTGTTTATAATATAAATCGGGCGACCGAAGCCTTATGTAAAAGAGAGAGAGAGAAAAGAGGTGGCTAGGGTTTGAGAGGAATTTTCTGCAGAGTTTTAGTAGTAATTCTCACATACCTCAACCTTTGTGTGTGTCTATGCTTTTATAGTAGTCTCGGAGGCTAGGGTTTCATAGGAATAATTCTGTAGATGGAAGGGAATTATTCCTCCCCTTTTTGGAAATGATTTGATTAATTAGGAATTTGATTAATTAGGGTAAATCAAATCCCTAATTGTGATAGGTATCAAATCAAATCCTGATTCAATTAGGTAACTCCTCATTTAATTGGGAATCGTGGTAATTAACCAAATCAATTCTCAACCTAATTAGGTAACGTTCAATTTAATTGGGTAATTCCCAATTAAATTGAATAACTCCCGATTAGGTTGATTAATTCCCAATTAGGTCAAATAATCCCCAAATGGTAGGAATTATTTGACCTGGGTTTGATTTAATTAGGTTCCCACACATATGATCGTACGTTTTAGGCTGTTTCCCCCCACATAGTTTCTCTCAGTTATCTTCAGGAAAGTTTGTCAACTAAACCTTATAATTGGATATGTAAATACTATAAGTCGCATACAATCATTCTTCCTGATTGTTAACGCAATGAAAGATAGAGCTTCAAGTCAAAAGATTCATGATGCCTTCTTTTTCCCAAACAGTAAGCTAATTGAGTAGGTGTTGCCCTTCCGTGCAGCTGCTTCGACTCGATTCCCACCAATCTAGAAATCGTTTAAAACAACGGGTCCAAATTAGTGTTAGAAATGCAGGCAATGAGCAAAACAGAAAGGGCAACTCACAGTAAGTAAACCAGAGAGGAATTCCTAATCATGAAAGCAGCTAACATGCTTTTATTCCATGATGCTATACTTGGATGTATTTTTTAGCAAATTCAAGGTTCACCAAAAAACATTAATTTGACAGTACAGAAAATACCTTGTCCATGAGCCAATAACCAACAGTTGGCACGTATTGCACCAAGTACATTACAGTCAGCACAGGCTACAGTAGACAACAGAAAACAAATAAGCATAATTAGGATAATATAAAGATTAAGGACAACATGAGAAATAAGTTTCATATTTTACCAGACAGAAATCACAAAGGTGCCCATATGCTTAAGACAATTCAGTAAAACAAAATCCACATAGCTAATTTGAAAAGTAAATCGAGAAATTAGACAATTGGTAATTATAAAGCTTAAAATATGTTATGTCTAATTAGATTTGAAGCATGACTTGTTTGACAAGAATAGACCACCTTTGTTAAATATACTATCTAGGAATGAGTGTGAAAATATGCTTAAAGGCCTTGCATTGATAGGTGGAACGATAAAATGGTAATCCTAGGTTGTGGATGCTTTTCATCATCACCATCTAGGCCTAGCCCCAACTGTTATCTTG
This sequence comes from Prunus dulcis, assembly GCF_902201215.1. NCBI lineage: Eukaryota > Viridiplantae > Streptophyta > Magnoliopsida > Rosales > Rosaceae > Prunus > Prunus dulcis. The sequence continues at coordinate 29,337,002 of NC_047655.1, read as the reverse complement.
GTAGCTGGACCTAGACAAAGAGGTACAACTGATGTCAATACCTGGTACGATATCCAAACTTCCTTCAGACAATGGGTGGCAGCAACTATCGTCAACTCTGCACACCTTTCTGATGACACACGCTTCTATTAAAACAGAAAGATAACAAAAAATGATTAAGAAGCATTTCAATGCAAGAGATTCAAATGATACCGTGTCCCTAGCCCTCAAAGCCCTCTTGACAGCTCAATTAGGCAGCATAAAAGTAACAAATGAAAAGAAATGAGATGCGTAAGGAGCTAACCTCAGAAGAAGCTTTATTTTCTGAGCTTGCTGCTCCAGAACCAGTTGATGTTTCTATTGGCCCAGGACAAACAATGGTCACCCTGATTCCTTTCTGATAGAGCTGCACTCACGAAATATGAACTAGTACCATTAGGTAAAAATGGAAAACTGAAATTGTATTTATGTTAACAGTTTCATTTTACTTTATAAACACACTACTACTCTTGTTGTCTTTAATTTTATATAAGCAAGCCTAGATACGACGGAGAACTTGATCAGTGAGAACTGTAAAGATTTTCCACTTAAAAGACATTTACAACATTTTAAAGTTTCCCATCTTTACCATTCCATTTCTTTGCTCAAAATCCTGAACTACTGTCAAGTGTTTACTGTCACAACTGGTCCATTCTAAGGGACACATATTGCCTTTTAAACTTTTCATTAGCATAATAACCTATATAAGTCATAAGCAAAGAAATGCATCATTAGACTGAAAGAGTTATAATTTTTACCTCGGAGCGCAATGTGTGAAAGTACCCATTTAACGCATGTTTAGAGGCAGAGTATACGGCCTGACCTGGTGCAGGCGTCTTTCCTGCAGCACTGCTCATCTGCACATAAACTTAAGAAAACAATAAAAGAGGCAACAAGGGTAAAGGACAAAAAAGGGAAAACAAACACAATATAGAGATGAAAAGAGAATATGCCTGGCAATTAGCAACAACAAAATTAAGCATCTAATGTACAGGAGTCACACGACAAATCCTATTAACCCATGTCTGGTTAGTCAACATAACTGCACAGTCTTGGACATTTGACATAGTCATGTACACCAATCTATCTATTAGGAGAAAAAAGATCTATCTATTATGTGCCTCACAAAAATGCATGTCGTGCTTCATCCAATATATTATTTTCAATGTAATGAGTGGGTCTGGCAGAGAAGTACATAGTAACATAGTGTCATTTCCCACATACCACGACAAAATGTCCCTTCCCCCGCCTCAGCATGTAAGGTGCTAGTAACCGTGTAAGCGTTATTGTCCCAAGAACATTGACATTGAATGTTGACTACTTGCAAGAAAGAGTAAACAGGATCACTTTTATTGATAATAAAAAAGAAGCATTTTTTTAAGTCAAAAAAGGAAGGGAACACAGGACCATTGACCCATAGGCGCCAGTAATTTTCTTAGAGAAATATCTAGCACAAAATGACCCAAGGACTCCACATATGATACCTTCAGACTCTCCTCAGTAACATCCAAAGCTGTAGTTTTCTGCCATAGAACCAAAAAAACAAAAAAAACAAAAAAAACGTAGAATGGCATTATCTAAAAAACAATGCATTCTTAATTTGTCGGCTTATATACATAAAATCACATGCGACAGAAGTGAATTGGCAAGTCTTTGTTCAAATCATATGTACATGCCAGTGCAGTGGTGCTGATTTACTGTTGGGAAAGCCACTGGCTAACAAATCAGCAAGACTGTCAATTGATGTTTCAACAACTAACAATGTTTCGCACTCAAGAATTGGGAATTGCCTACTTACAGGACGCTCGATAGCTGCATTGTGGATCATAAAATCAACACCAGCATTAAGAAAGAATGACTCTGCTTTCTCTACAGCATCCCTGAGACAATCTTCACCAGATGCCAAATCCAATGGCAAAACCTTTACGCCATCAGGTGCATGTTTACCTGGAAAAGCTAACCAAATTAAGAGGGAGGAGAGGAGAGATGTATTTAAAAAATTAATGGTAGCTATCCAGCTTGCAGATAAAGAACAGACCAGTCAGTTGTTTCTTGACTCGCTCCAATTCAGCTTCATTACGTGCAGAAATAATGAGCTTAGCCCCCAAATTTGCAAGTTGCTTAGCAAGAACCTCCCCTTCACACCACCATTACAAGGGGAAAAGTGAGATAGTTTGTACATGGAAAATAACAATTGAAACATATTCGGTGAGAATGTTGCTTCAATATTTGGGCAGTTTTCACCAGATATAAACCACAGTAGAGATAAAAGAATCACCCCAAGCCATTCTGCTTATGATTATGAATATATAAGTAACATTACAACAATTTAAGATGCACTATCCAATGGAAAGTAGACGAATATACAGCTTTGATGTTACAACAACTGAACTTAAGTACGGAAGCATCGCCCATCTACTTGGATAACAACGATCATCATTATAATAATAGTAATGACAAAAACAGTGGTGATAATGAATGACAATGTCAATTATGAGACGTGTGACAGTCACAGTGACAATTATTGAGGCATCACAGAAAATTTCACAACATCAATGGACCCTAATCTGCATAAAATGAGATAGGAAAACGAATGAAAAATGAAATGGAAGAAAAAAAAGGTAAGCGAAAGTATACCAATTCCACGGCTAGCACCAGTTATCCAAACAACCTGAAACAATGTTCATAAAGAAAAAAGTTAAAAAAAAAAAAAAACACATTTGAAGAAAAAGAAAAGAAAAAGGAAAAGAAACAAAGTTTGTAAAATTGATATGAAATCAGGATACAAGATATGGAAATGGGCTTACTTTATCTTCAATTTGGTCGCGCTTTACAGAGCGTTTGGACATCAAAGTAAAATCCCCTGCTTGCATAGAAATACACAAGGAAGGAAGTTAGAGCTTAGAGTTGAGGAACTAATATATCTTTTATGGTATAAATTTGATTGGAGAGAGAGATAGAGAGAGGGTTGAGAATGAATTCGGAAAGAAAAGAATGAATACCATCAGCTGTGGCAAATTTGATTGATAGAAAGAGGAAAAGAAGGAGAAACAAAGAAATGAAGACCACCAGCACCACCACCATCGCCTTCTTCACTTTGGAATTCTCTCAAACTCCTGTTTTGTTTCAGTTGGAAATTGGAATTAGCATCTCACTCTTCACTCGAAGGGCGGTAAATCGGTGGGATCAGCTCCTTTTCGGCCCATACTTTTTCTTTTTATCGAAAAAGCCCACATTTTGACTTCACCGGGTTTATTTACAACCAACTTCCGGTCGGGTGTCCAACCAATTTTCTTTCTTTAAACGACGACGTTTGGTATCAACCAGAGCATCTTCTCTCTCACCCAACAAAACAGCCTAGAAAAACCATTTCTCGCCCTCTCTTTCGTTCGTTCATTCATTCATTCATTCATTCATATAGTTGAGTACGCATTTCACTCATCAGTAGTCGACTAGCTTAGCAGGCAGAAGGTGTAAAGGTTTTGCTCAATGGCGGCTGCTGCGAGGAGCGCGATACTTAAGTACCTCAGAGTTCCAGTTCCGGCCGTGCCATCAAACCCTAGCTCCACCACCCCTCTATTTCTATCCCCCTTTAACGCCATACGACGCCGTCTCTTCTCCGAGGAGGTCAGGGGCACCTTCCTCGACAAATCCGAGGTCACCGATCGTGTTATCTCTGTCGTCAAGAACTTCCAGAAAGTCGATCCCTCGAAGGTATATATAAAACAGTGTTTTGCCTCTAGCTTTCTCTAATCTGTGGGAGTTTTCGGTTTCCTTTCTCAGAAAATTGGATTGAAAAAATAATTAAACCGATTGCATTGTCAATTGAAGCTTTGAACAACTTATTACTGCTTCTCCTATCCCTTTGTGGATTGTTCCGTTTGATTAATTAGAAAATGACAGAAAGTAGAGTAATTAGGATTCTGAAAAGTTGTTATTTCTTCATATTTCGCAGGTAAGATTCTCAGAAAAAAATTGTTTCTTTTGACTGAAAAATGTGGTCATTTTGTGTTTGAGGAGTTGATTTTATGCTTCCAAGATCCGTTCTATTGAATCATTAGGGTTTTGGTATGTCAAATGTAGGGTCATTCAATGTTGTTTTGCATTGTCCAGCCATAGCATCTTGTTCTTCAATATGGCACGCCCATTTGCACAAACATAACATATGCATGCGGAGATGTACATGTGGGAGTGAAATATTGCTATTGGGTTTATACATATTTTTGGGCAGATGGTGAAGTCATTTCTTTCAATGCAGAATCAATGGCTGATTGGTTATTTAGATTTGTCATTGTATTGTTTTTATTAGAAACTAAAATGTACAAGTAGAAAATATGCTAGCTTTAGCTGTGCTCAGATATGCATCTCAGGCAGGAACTGGAATGCGTCATTACTTTATTCACAATAAGACTTTGGTATATCGTTTTCCATCAACCACACAGTGCATAGCTTTAATTTTTTGCGTCATATTTATTTTCTTATTCAGTGCTTCTCAGACTTCTTAAATTTCTATTTTTGCTCCTCCAGGATTACTGGAGGTCTTGAGAATCAGATATTTTCTCATGAAGCATGAATAGAAATGTGGGCTGAAATGAAATATGTAATGGACCTAGGTCGTATTTTATTGCTAATGTTAGGATTTTGTTTAACATTGTTGGTTGCTAAAGATGGGTGTGAGCCTTGGTACTTGCATCCATTATTTAATAGTTGTAATATTTCATAAGCATTCTTTTTGTCTTTCTTCTTTGACCCTAGGATTGCATACATACTTGAACATATTCCTCCATTTTACTTTTACATCAGTTTCTGTGCTTACATGTTGAAATCAATACATTGTGAACGTCGTATGTACCAAATTCCAATAGAAAGTAACATCCAGTCCTGGTAATTGGCATGTTCCATGCTGAGCTCAAATCATGGTGAAAAGGGATATTCTTTCTTTTCTTATATTTATGTAAGATTAATCTATTTTAAAGAACTCTATGCGCATGTTCATTTTCGTTCACGTTTGATGCTGATTTTTTTTTTTTTTTGGGTGACTGTTTTAGTACGTTTCATTCCATTTTCTATAATCTAATGACCCCGCTTTTTTTTTCAATCTCCTCATTTGGCAGGTTACACCAAATGCTCATTTCCAGAATGATCTTGGATTAGATAGTTTAGATGCTGTGGAGATTGTGATGGCTCTTGAAGAGGAGTTTGGGTTTGAGATCCCTGATAATGAAGCTGACAAGATCAACTCAATTGGTCTTGCTGTGGACTTTATTTCTTCTCACCCTCAGGCGAAGTAGGGGAAAGGCATGAGGCTCCATTTTTAATTTTCTCTACTTTCCTGCAAGGAATAGATGCCAGTAGAACTTTTGGATATTCTTACCTTTTTCTCCCATTTCTAAATACCCATTTGGGGTTTGCTGCTCCTTTTAATGTTGTTTAAAGAGAGTAGTATTTTGTTGGTATGCTTGAAACATCGGTGCTGCGGTTCCAGCTTATGGATGGAGAGTGACTCTTTTATTGTTTGGTAGATGTTTTGTTTAAATAAAAATCATCCAAGTTTATTGTTGTTATCAAAACGTCAGTCTTATGCGTGATATGTGATTAAAATGTCATGATGGACGTTTTGCCGTGGATTTAGGTTTTAGGTTTACTTGATTGAATAAAAAGAAATCAAGTGCACTACTACTTAGGAAAGGAAAGAGGGAAGAAGACTCTGTAGAAAACAGACGGTGAAAGTCTTCGCGTAGATGCGGCCCCTTTTCCTTTCATCCACACAGAAATTCTCTTCTTGTAGATGTAGTGGCCGACTGACTGGGAGAAGAAGACTTTGATTAAGTCAAGTCTCCCACCAAGTCTTCTGTAATCTTATGCTCTCTTTCCTCTTCAAAGGAATGCCCTTCCCTTTCCACAAAATTTACATTTATTATATTCCTGCAATTATTATACAATCACAAATTCACAAAAATAATCTTAATACATTATATTTGCATCCATTCCATTGGCTGATGCAGAAGAAGAAGAAGAAGACAGAAGACCGAAGACCTGCTTGTGTATTTGATTATAATAATAAACTTGTCATCGTGCAGGCCCCATTTAATAATAATAATAATGTTGTAAGACTTGACTCGCACACTTTTGATTGGGTAATGCAACGTTTCATTCATCTGTGATTGGTTGGTTTGGGTTCAATATACAAAGTCAACATAATCTTTTTCTTTCTCATTTGACGGGGAAACACTATTCATAATTAAACTTTAAAATTTTAAAAACAGACGAGAAACAAAGAAGGATACCCGAACACAACGGCAGTGCCCTGCCCAGTCAGTGCCAGTGGGAGAGAGATAACATGAACATCAACATCAACGTATTCGAAAAAAGACTTCCATTTTTATGCATTTTCAAAGGGCATCGTCGAAATTAAAGTAGAAATCTTGGGCAACCTTTTGCTTCCACTAGTATAAGTAAGCCACAAGACAAACACTTTCTTAGAGAATTGAATTGAAATGGCGAAGCTGCCATGCCCCGTTACTCCTAGTCATCAGCACCTGTTTTTGCTAGTAATGATAATAGCCTTGCTTTCTTTTTGCTTTCGTTGTTCGCTTTCAGAGATCATTTTCGAAGAGCGTTTTGAAGGTATCTTTATCTTACTTGCTTCTTTCTCCTTCCATCGCTTCAATTTTACTTTACTTAGTATATCACTGACTTGCATTTCCCATTTTTACTTGCTCCTCTGAGAAAATATCTATAATTGTTACCAGAAAAAGGAAAATTAGTTAAGATTTGGTTTTCATTTTTGGTTGAGAATTCAGAGTTGCTTGTTTTCTGTCAAAGAAAATGTGTGAAAAGCAAAGCTTTGACAGTGTTTAAGTTTTAATCTTTATTTTGTTGATTTGTTTGAGTTAGAGGGGTGGCAAAGACGTTGGGTTAAATCCGACTGGAAAAGCAGTGAAGGCAAAGCAGGTTCCTTTAAACACACAGCTGGAAAGTGGTCTGGAGACCCAGATGATAAAGGTATATCTTCTCTCACTTATCATTGCTGCTATTTCTCGCAATATATATATATCACTTATCATTGCTGCTATTTCACTGCTATGCTATGTTGTAAAGTCCTGCACTGCATATATATACAAGTTGGTCTCTGATGTGTTTTAGAATTGTTGGAAAACCCCTGACCAATTCAATGTTATTTATCATGTCACATTTTTTTCCTCGAAATAGAATTTAGGGTTGAAGGTTTGTGAAAAGTAAACGCATTTCTTTCCTAATGTAATGAATTGCAGCAGCATTAGTACTCGACAACAGTCAAGGTAGTTAAACTTCTGGTTTTATGATGGTATGTGAAATCTTGCAGGAATTCAGACATCAAATGATGCCAAACATTTTGCCATATCTGCAAAGATACCGGAGTTCAGCAACAAGAACAGGACGTTGGTCCTCCAATACTCTGTACGGTTTGAGCAGGAAATTGAATGTGGTGGGGGTTACATAAAGCTTATGTCTGGATTTGTTAATCAGAAGAAATTCAGTGGGGACACTCCATACAGGTTAGAATTCTCAATTCTCAACAGTGTCGCAGTTTTGAGCTTCTCTTCAACCAGCAATGATTCCTTAAACGGAAACTGTTCATTTGTTAATTTTATCTATGGTTTTCTCCTCATCTCCTGTTTCCTGTTATAGATGTTCATCCTTGTTTAATTAATGTTTCTTTGTGTAGTTTAATGTTTGGACCTGATATATGTGGCACGGATACAAAGAAGCTCCATGTTATTCTCTCTTACCAAGGCCAGAATTACCCCATCAAGAAGGATTTACAGTGTGAAACCGACAAGTTGACTCATTTTTACACATTCATTCTTAGGCCTGATGCAACGTATAGTGTCCTAGTTGACAACAGAGAAAGGGACTCTGGAAGCATGTACACAGACTGGGATATTCTTCCTCCAAGAAAGATTAAAGATGTTAATGCAAAGAAGGTAGATTAAAAGCGTTGATGCAAAAATCGGTTCTATCAAGTACTTAAATACTCACTACATATTCATTAGTCTTTTATGACTTCACTATGATAATGTTTTCAAAGCTCAGCAAATCTGTGAACGACCTTTTCTTAGAGAGTAGGTTATAAATTTGAATCCCTACAATTTTTTCCTTTATCTTATAAGTATCATTTTCTCTCCCATAGCCAGCAGACTGGGATCTTAGAGAATACATTGATGATCCTGATAGCATCAAACCTGAGGTATGGGAACTTTATTTTTCTTCTTTTCCTAATGCTCGTCTCTGGGACTTATCTTTGTAGTGAATATATCATGTGTTACATACTGTTGATGCATATCCTGGTATTTCAGGGACATGATTCAATTCCAAGAGAAATTTCAGATCCAAAAGCTAAAGAGGTTAATTGCTTATGGAGTAGTACTATAAACAAAGCTGCGTATCTAACATATGTTTGGCCTTTCTGATGTTGGACAACTATTAGACCCTTCATTGTGTAATTGAACCATCAAAAGGCTACTCTGTTCTCCAATACTATCTTCCCTTTCTCTAGTTTGACTTTTAGTGCTGTTCTCTTGCGGTTTGATGAGTACATATTTATGGAAAGATGAGAAATTTAATCAATAATTTGTTTGTTTTCCCCTTCTAATTAGCCTGATGACTGGGATGAAGAAGAGAACGGTTTATGGAAAGCTCCAAAGATACCAAATCCAGCTTATAAAGGACCATGGAAACCCAAGGTAGGTACCGTAGGTTAATTACTTTTAGAGGTAACAGATAAAACTGAAGGCCAATTATTTTTTGCAGTTTCTAATTAGTGTAACTTATTCTGGCATGTCAGAAAATCAAGAACCCCAATTATAAAGGGAAATGGAAGACTCCTTGGATTGATAATCCTGGTAACTTTGATTGGATAGCTATACTTGCTCTGTCTATATCAGTAGAGATAATTGCATGTGCAGATCTTGGAAAAATAAAACATGCTAAGTTTCCTTTTTCTCATCCTATGCAGAGTTTGAAGATGACCCTGATCTTTATGTGCTTAAGCCAATTAAGTACGTGGGTGTCGAAGTTTGGCAGGTAGGACATTATCCATTTGCGAATTTGAGGATGGCATGATCACTAATTCATTATGTTAATGGGGTAAAATAATGTGATGCAGGTAAAGGCTGGTTCAGTTTTTGACAACATTTTAATTTGTGATGATCCTGAGTATGCCAAACAAGTTGTCGAGGAAGTCTTTACCAATAGAGAGGTAAGCCTCTTTTGACTGTCACTGGTATTTCCAAGTTCATTGGCAGTTCATCTTATGCACTTCACTTATGGCGTCTCAGGCTGAAAAGGATGCCTTTGAAGAAGCAGAAAAAAAGAGGAAGGCACAAGAGGAAGAGGTTCGTGAGCGTAATAACTGGTTTATTAGAATTTTCCGTCAGGCTTAGTTGAGTTTCGTTCATAAGTAGTTTGAGCCCTTATTGTGCAGGAAGCTCAAAGAGCGAGAGAGGAGGGTGAAAGGAGGAGACGAGATAGGGGTTATGATCGAGGTCGAGACAGACACAGAGACAGATACCGAAGGGTGTGTTTGAATATTTTGCATTAATTGTTTCAACTTTCATCTAATATAGGTTTTTTCAATGATCACGTTTGCAATAAAGGTCACTCAAATCCCTTATACCTAACCAACCAGCTCTTGGTCTAATGGTAGGCAGTGTCCTTGTTATGTTTTCTAGCTAATGACCATAGTATCTCCCTCAATGGAATATGCCCCAGTTCAAATCTCCCCCCTCCCCCATTAATCAAAAAAGAAAGAAGAAAAAAAAAACAAAAACCCCTCATGAGTATGCAGCGTCCAACCAAAAGCTGTTTCATTTCCTTCCAACCAAATGAGAGTTGAGAAATACTTCTTGTTATCCTCTTTTCTTCATTTCCAATGAAATTGGGATGATTTCCTCCTGTTGTGGCTGTTTCTGAACTAAAAGCCTATTTGAGACCTTTGACCCTTGCAAATAAATAGGAAGGTGATCAATTAATTGGACAGTTTCTGTGGAATTTTGTAGCCGCTGGCCAATTGACTTAGATTCAGTAACTAAGTTGTAACTTGAATTAATGTTTTTTTTTTCTCTGCCCTACTTCTAACTTGGATGTTTTATTCTGCAGCACCGCCACCGTGATTGGGATTATGATCATGTAAGCATCATTCAATGTTCTATGATCTGTCGTTAAATTAAGCGCACCTACTTATTACAGTAAAGATTAGATGGCCTTTTTCTAATTAATTCTGTAATTTATTGATTTGCCCTTGCAGGACGAGCTATGATTGGGTCTCTGGCCTCTGTCGTGTTGTCAAGAGATCCGGAGATGTTTTATTTGGATGGCCTTATTCGCATAGCTTTATTTCTCAAAGTATTAGCTTCCTTCCTCTGTTAATTTTAACGAGTATTCCTTGAAGTAGCAGCAGCTACGCCTGCTTTACCAACAAACAAAGCCTGGCTTTTTTGTTTTTCTGGTTTCTTTCATCTTTTTCTATTTGTAGCTGCCAAAGTTCAAACTCTGCATAAAAAATATCAACCCTGCTCCGTGCATAAAAAATCAACCCTGGCATTAGTTCATAGCCTGGCTTTTTTCTATTTGGTTGGTTCATAGCCTCGTTTCCGGTTGTTCTCATCTGATAGTCGTAGAGATGCACGTCATACCAATTCATGAAGCTACCAAAACTGGTTGCAGTTAATAATGATTCTCTCCATGGCGCCTCGCAATGTCATTTGTAGCATTTGTTTTCTTTATTTTGCAACTGCTGCAAAATCCTTTATTTACATGCAAAATTCTTTATAAATGCTAATCCTGAACCCTTCATCAATTCAACCTTCCATTCCCTACTGAAAATATAACAAAATTACTAAAAATTTACAACCCTCATGAAGGTCCCCATGGGATTAAAGATACAACAAAAAGGTCAAACCTAAAATGTCATTCATTTCAGGTGACGTCAAATCTTTGAAATGAAAAATGAGCAAACAGACTATCTTCTTCGCACAGCAGAACTTGACCCACGCTGGACTGCAGCTGGCTGCTGTGCTTGGCCTGCTGGCTGACCAGCACCCGGTTCCTCTGCCATGTTCATTGCTTGGGTTATGGCGTTCATGACAATGAGCCCAAGAGGGATTAGGTACATCCACTGGTACATAATAAATCAGAAAGGTAAATCAATAAAATAAATCTATGGGAGGGAAAGATGGAGACGATTAATTCTGTTGATACTCACATATTTTGCCCAAAGGGACCTTTCTGGTGGTGGTACAACTTCACCTTCTCCTAACTCACCTCCAAGAATCTCCTCAGCAAACACTGGAGCTCTGTGAAAACATTTTGTCATAAGATATTAACTTATAGGGCCTTCACAAAGACCTCCAATGATCAGGGTAATGTAAGACTGTAGATAGTATCAGGATTTAACATAACACAGTTAGACCATTCCATTGATTACTAATACCCTGTACATCACCTAATAAATAATGCAGATCAACCAGATCAAATGCCAATTTTGTATCTACATTTCTATCAACCATGGAAAATTAATATTAAAAGAAAATACAACTGATATAAACGCACAGGGTACTCTTTTAGATAATCAGGTTCACCTTTTTCTATTAACAAAGTTGAGAAGTATGAAATAATTAACCTTCCGTGAGAGTTTAAGCAACCAGATCATGCCAGAATCTCAACATATAATGAAAAAAGAAAAAATGCAAAAGCATTTCACCTTGGTGCTTGCTCACTATTCTTCAAAACCGTGTGAGAGTTAAAAGACCACTTTCCAGGCTGAAAATACCCACACAAAAAAAAGAAAAAGGCATTGGAACAAGGTCAGCTTATTCAACACAACTTTCTTTTCCATCCTCAGAAAGCCTCTACTTTTATTCACACACCAAAAAAAAAAAAAAAAAAAAAGTTGCCACACATCTACTCATCTTAAGTCCATTGACAATAAAAACCAGAGAGAAAAAAAATCGATCCCAACTTACAAGTTTCATTTGCCGAGGATATGGACATGCCCCAGGCGAACCATAATTAACTGCCAAGATATTAATTCCATCCTGTAATACAAATTTGATCAAGAATAAATTGCATAAGACTTGATGATTGTAAAGCTACAAAAATATGTCTCATTGAACTGTAAAAATAGGTATATAGTCTGAAATATCATCCAAACCATGGGAAAACAACAGCAAGAGCTTAGAAAGTTGAAAGTTACCGTGTGTATAACAAAATGCTCATCCAAACCATCCCGTGGAAGACATCTCTGGATATTTAAGAAAGATTGTTAGTAAACCTGCAGCCTTAGTGATCATATTTGTATTGGAACCATAAAACTACACGATAGAGGGTGCGTAAGACTTACCGCTTTTACTGAAGAAATAACATAATCCCTCCCCGGAGGATTCAAAACACTGGACGGCAATCTTATCCTATAGAAGTCATCTCCCTTCAGTAGTAGCTACAAGAACAGCATCAACATTTCAAATTAAGAAAGAATGCTAATTTGAAATGGTAAAAGCAGAAAAAAAACACATAAGTTTGGGGGGGGGTAGAAAGAACTTACTGCAAACTTCTCCTTCTCCTCTTCAGTAAAAGCATTCCTCGAAAATCGTAGCTTTGTAAGGGTCTGTGATCAATAAAACCATGTCATAGTTAAGCTGCATCTTAGGTTTTCTAGTATTACAAAGTGAAATATAAGGCCCGAGAGTTAGCAAGTAGAAAAAACTAAGCATGAAACGATGCTCCACTAAAAGGTACAAGCAAAAAGTCTTAAGCAAACTCCATAAGTTCATCATCATGCACTTGAATCCATTGCCTTACACCTACGAATTTATCAACTATATATTCCTTTCTTTTCACCTAATTTTTTAAAGAAGCCGGTCTAAAAGACAAACAAATCCAGTTCAAAATTGTGAATTCCAATCTCAAGAATCACCAATAGCCCATTTAAATGACAACCAAAGTCACTGCAAAACATGAAATTGCAGCTTCGCACCAAAATTAGAAGGATAAAAGAAGAAGAGAAGAAAGCAACCAACCTGACCACCGTGATTCCATGTCTTCAAGCGAGCACTGAAAGTACCAGCGGGCGAGAAATCAGAGTCCCCAAAGGCGTGATGGAGCTGGAATTGGATCTTAGAGTCCGAATCCGGATCGGAAAACCTCTTCCTGGAGGTTGATGAAGTTGGTGGTGATGGTGGTGGAGGCGAGGATCGTGTGTATGTGAGATCAGGAGACTTAGTGTGCAACCCTCCTTCTAGACCGAACTCGTCGTCGTCCAATAAGAGCTCATCGGATTGGAAAGCTGCTGCTACTGAAATACACAACAAGGCGGAGAATCCCAAGACCAACAGCGAGCGAGAGAAGGAGAGAGCCATTGAATTTGAGTTTCAGTTTCAGTGTGTGACCTTTTATGAGAGGATTGATCGGAGTGAGGACTGGAGAACGATAATGGGCCCAAAAGCGAAATCGTAATGGGCCCGGGGCGACCTGCAAATGTATAAACCCACGAGGGCATATGAGCAAAACAAATATATTATTAAAATTAAATACAGTGAGTGAGCACAATCTCACAAACAAACACAATCCAAATCCTCTTTTAATATTTTTTTCCCCAAAGCTCTCCAAATCCGTAACGAACCCTAATCTCTTTCTCGCTCAGTGAGCCAACTGAAATCCACCACTCCAAAGTTGTAGAGACGACTAGAGGGGGAGTGATCAGCCATGGACGCGCTGAGGAAGCAGCTGGACCAGCTTATGGGGGCCAATCGAAACGGCGACGTCCGAGAGGTCAACCGCAAATATTACGATCGCGAAGTGTGTCGCCTCTACTTGGTTGGGCTCTGCCCCCACGAGCTTTTCCAGTTAACGGTAAATCAAATCCCTTCACTTCTTTTCATTAAAAGTTGGTTCCCGAGAGGAAAATAAATTATAACTAGGTCTTTTGCCATAATCTTGAACCTAGATGACATTTTTACTTTTGCGTTGTCAGAAAATGGATATGGGTCCCTGCCCTAAGGTCCACTCGTTGCAGCTCAGAAAAGAGTATCCTTTTCAACTATTGCTTGCTTCAATTGTCTTTGAAATGAATGTACATTTGAAGGCTGAGATGAAATTTTCTTATTTATATACATGCTTGCTGATATAATTCAATACCAGTAAAGCTTAACTCTTCCCAGATACGAAGAAGCCAAAGCAAAAGGGACTGATAACTATGACAGAGACCTGGAGGATGTCATAGATAGGCTCATTGTTGAGTGTGATAGGAAAATTGCTAGAGCTCTTAAGCGCCTTGAGGATGATGATGCAAAGGCTGCTATTGCAATTTCTGTCTCTGAAGTTACTCAGGTAATGGATCATTCAATCTATCCTTTTTTTTTTTCCTTTATAGGTAAAAAATCACATGGTTACCTATTTATTGATTCTTGTGCAATTCCAGACGCCAGAGGTACTCGAGTTGTCAAAGCAGATCAAGGAAAAGTTGAAAGAAGTTGATCAATTTGGTAACCTTATCTAATTGCTATTTTCAAAACAGAACTTGCCTTCTCTTTGGTTTGCTTGGATTTTGTGTGTGCTTGTGTGTGTTAACAATACACAGATGCTTATCTTTCTTTCTTTTTTTCTAAGTTTCGTTAATGCACCCAAGTTGATGAATCACTAATATATATATATATATATACACACTTAACGTTTGGCATTTGTACTGTGTTTCCACTGTTCATGCGTGGTCTTATATTGTGGCTGCTGTTCTTAAAATGGTCAAACCTTTTGTTTTCTTATATATATTGTTCAGTTGCTTGTAAATTATCAATTCTTGAATATGCACCTAGAAATCTATTTTCTGATTCAAATTGTGGACGTAAATTTGCAGATCTTGAAGGCAAGACAGATCTTAAGATTCGGGCTATGGAGATAGTAGACGAACTCAGAGGCAAGAGAGCAGATAAACAGGTACCAAATATCTACTTGTTGAGAAATTCATTTGTATATGTACAAACTGAAATATTTTCTTGCTGTTCCAGTGTATTATTCCTTGATCTGGATAACTGGTTGACAAGTTTGTCAGCTCTCTAACATATACTTTTATTTTGTTTTAGTCCATGCTTCTTTTGGATGCTTTCAATAAGGATAGGGCATCCTTACCTCAACCCCTGCCAAACCCGCCACCTTTGGCACCCTTGCCTGTAGTTGTTCCCGATGCCCGAACACAGGAAATGATAAATGAAAAGTTGAAGAAGGCAGAGGACCTTGGTAATTTAATACCTACTCAAATTATTTGGATTATGGCTTGTCAAGTGGTTTACTAAGTGAGAATACGTTATATTTTTTATTAATTTGAGAGAAAGGACTTACTCCATTACCTTATCTTTTCAAGTGGTTTATGGCTTGTCAAGTGGTTTACTAATTAATGCTCTGTGTATATATTGGGCTAGTTTTCTGTTTTTCTGGAAATCAGGTTACGTATAGTCCCTAAAGTTCTTTGCCATCTTCAGGTGAGCAAGGAATGGTTGATGAGGCACAAAAAGCGCTGGAAGAGGCTGAAGCACTGAAGAAGGTATTCTTAAATAAAATAATATTGTTTTGTATTAAGTGGTTCACCTGTTCTGCAACCTTTTTTAATATCCTTCTTTTTGTTCCGAGTTTTGCATTTGCTGTGCTTTTTTTTTTTTCTTGTCAATGATTGGTGAGTGACTGTTCATTTCTTCTCTTTAGCTGCCTGCCAGACAGGAGCCTATCCTGGATTCCTCCAAGTACACTGCTGCTGATGTGCGCATTGTGAGTTCATTTTTCCTCCATCTATCTATTTATTGGTAACAACAAAAGAATCTACTTTATAACACTTACATTCTCACATAGAAAGTACTCATAGTTGTTGTCCCGACACTTTATGGTTAGAAGAAGTGGGATATTGATTTTCATGTAATCTCAGAGTTACACTTGTAAACTTCTTGGTTGTCCTCTTTGTTGTCTAAACATTAAAACTGAATGGATTGTCTACATCTAGGGTGCATTTTCACGCAAGTGTTACTTTCAGATTGTATGTAGAATAAAGAAATGATGAACAGCCCATGATAATGTTTGATACTCTTGCAAGAATTCCTGTAATAGGGTCCAACTATTTGCTTATTCATTTCACTGCTGAGCGTCCCTTAACTTGTAAATTATGGTGTTGTTTCAGACTGATCAAAAGCTACGTGTTTGTGACATCTGTGGAGCATTTTTGAGTGTTTATGACAGGTAAAGTTTGATTTTGAATAATCATGCTTGCTACTCTAGTTTCTAGCTTTTCTGGGTATACATAAAATTAGTATTTGGGGTTTCAAGTGCTTCAGCTTTTGACCCAACGATTATACCTCCTTGTCACCAGCAGGCTCTTGTGCCCAGTTTTACGAGGATAACTTTTGCAGCTACAGAATGTGCGTCTTTTTCTGTTTTATGTTTGTAGATCATGCTATTGTTGGCTAGAAAAATTATGTGGAATCTGTACCGTACATGAACATAACCTGTTCGGGCTATTGCATGTTTGAATTGAATGAAATATTCTGATTCTTTTTGTTGTTTTCAGTGACCGTCGTTTAGCGGATCACTTTGGCGGGAAGCTTCATTTAGGCTATATGCAAATCCGTGAGAAGTTAGCAGAGCTGCAGGTATGATGCTCCTTTGTAATGATATATACTTCTCTTGGGCTTGTTTCATAAATATATTTCCGTGGGGGTAAAAAAAGGGGCAGATGAACACTAACTTTTGTACACTAATGGACATTGTTTTGAAAAATGTGTTTCCTGCATTTTAGGCAAAGTATGTCTGAAAATATATCATCAAAGTATTACAATTTTACCTGGAAAGTCTGAATTGTTTTAAGTTCGTATTCTGAAACTGTTGGTTCAGGTGCTCTGGTAGTGTTTCAAATCTATAGAGATTCTCATAATATGGTATCTGTGAGTATAATTTTTCGAACATCTTTTTCATTTTTGGCTTAGGTTGGATCATAGCATGTGTACTTATGAGAATGAAATGTATACACCTATTTGGTTGTAGTCACCATGTAGATTTTGCATTCATTATAATAATAAAATGAAGTAAGATTACTTAACTTTTGAAAAAGGGAGGTGGATGGTTGTCCAAGTGATATTCTAATCTCAGTCCTTTATTGATTCTACAAATTGACATCTTCACTTGCTATGATTCTTTGCTTATATGTTGCTTACCAATTATGTACCTCTGAAGCAGGACATGTTATCTCTCTCCATCAAGTGATTTGTTATTTCATGTCATCCTATTAACAAAAGGGGTGTCAATTGTACTTTTTTGGTTATTCAATTTTCAGGAAGAGAGAAACAAGATTCGCAAGGTTGATCGGTCTGAGGATAGGAGGTAACTCTTAATGTTCTTTTTTTTAATTAAAGAAATAAAAGTTCTTTCCGAAATGTACCCTTTACGTGAAGCTTCTATAAAATATAAATCTTTATTCTTTAATTATTTTCCATGTAGATCAAAAGAGCGAAGTAAGGAACGCGACAGGGAATCAAGTAGGGATAGGGAACGAGGAGATAGCCGCGACCGAGGTAGGGATCATGATCGTAGGAGCAGAGATCGTGATAGGTATTATGATCGAGATCGCGGATATGATCGTGAGCGTGACAGAGATTCAGATCGCTCCCGCAATTATGATTCGAGAAGTCGCCGTAGATCACGCTCACGATCAAGGGAGCGTTCCAGGGATTATGATCGCCACAGGTGCGTACTCTTCCATGGTGGCCATATTTGAAAGTATCTATTCATTTGGCATGCATGCTTCCTTTTGTTTGATAAAGGATTAAAGTAACTTTGTGCAATGATTTCAATATCATTTTTCAAATGTTTCAAGATCATGCAATGATTTGAGTGCCAGTTTGGTTCTGTTTCCAAGAAATAATTCTGTTCTCTGCATCCTCATAAAAAAGCGCACATGAAAGTTCATTTAGAGATAATTTTAGAAAATAATTGTCTTTGTGTTTGCAATTTTATGAAAAAGGAATCATCAGCTTCTTTTTTACTTTGAAATAGACCTAATGTGTTTTCTAGTCGAAGCCTGTAATTGTAACTAAGTGTGAGTGCCTTGCATACCTTGTACTGGATAGTTTGAAGCATTGCTTTCAAAATTTTGTGGCTTCTTTTCAACCTTTGGAAATTCTTTCCCGTTTTGTCATTGTCCACATCTGTCAAGAGAGTTGCTACCTTTTATTGACCACAAGCCATGTGGCAGTCCTTGTTTTCTGTGAGATGGCCGTGAATTTGAAGCTCGTCATATTACTATGGCCAGCTTACAAGCTTATGTAGCTAACCATAACATGTCTTTTCTTTGGGGTGATGTAAATGCTTATCATAGGGATTTTGTTAAGTTGCTGATTTTGCCTGGTCTTGTAGGTGTGATTGGGACCAAGTCATGTGTATATGCAAATTTGGATACTTTTTAGTTGATCACCTGATATAATAATTTGTTCTTGCAGGCGTTATGATCGGTACTAGGTCATCCTTGCTATGGAGCATGTGGCAAAAGCATAATTTGTGTTCTTGTCTAGGTCAGTTTTAAACTCGTGTACCAAGATGATTTTATGTGTTTCTTTTTCGATATTGTTTCTGTTCTGGAGTTGAGCTGTTTGACCTGTGATGGATGTAAGGACTGCTGCTTAGTTTTTCTCAACTTCGTGTTTAAGAGGTATGTTTGAGAGGTATGTTTTACTCTGTTTTAAGATGGTATTTGCATTTTGCTTCATATTTGGATGTAATTTTTGGCCATCGAAGAGTGGCTGTAATTGAAGTAGTTACCTTTGCTATCTTGAAATTCGACTTCAATTTAAGATATAAATCATTTAGTTTAATCCATCGATATGGAGTGAGGTGGGAAAGGGTTCTGGGGGCTGAACCTGAACCTTCCTTAACTCATCATTAGCATCAATCCTTGCGTTGAAGAGGACAAAAGCTGTTCAAGAATTTTAGGAAGAGGGAAGTTTGTCGCTACCAAAGTAAATCTTGTGCAGTATGTGATTTGGTTTCGTTTATCTCGGTGGTCATGTGCATTTGGTGGGAGTGCAAGTTATTGTGAGGTTTTAAAATGATTGCTGTGAGATTGTTGCTCTCCATCTGTTTTACATGTTATGTGCTCACCGGAGTGAGCGGCTAACGATGTATGGCCCGTCTTGGAGTTGAGAAAATTCAGTTGACCCCATAATATATGCGGTCTCGCAGACCCCATGATGCAATGTAATTGACCAACACATGTAACTGTCAACTTTTTTTTTTTTTTTTTTCAATCAAGAGTTCTGCAATTGGTAATTGTGTTTGTTTTTTCTTTTTTTGGGGTACTACTTTTGTGTGTGACTATTTTAGTAAATTTACAATAATGCCATGGTTTGAGTGAGAGAATGTAGCCAAGGGAAATCATGAAATCTTGTGGTCCTGGCAGGCAAGCAAGAAATGAAACAGAATTAACTACGCAAAATTGAAAGTATTATATGGAATTCAGAACGGAACGGATGTGAATTCTTCTGAATTAAAATTATAGAAATTCGAAGGTGAAAGAATTTGGTGAATTACTTTTAATTATTTTTTTTCAGGCCGAAAAACAGAAGAAAAAAGCTCTCACTGGCTTAGAGCGCTCTCTCGTTGACACAACAAATTTTCCCTAAAATTTGGAAACGCATTGTTATGCCAAATCTAAATTCTTAAATGACTAAAACAAACGAAGGGAAGAACCCCAAATGCGAATAAATGAATTTTCACACTTTCGGGTTTCATGAATGAATTTTTGATTTGGGACAATCTTAAATGGGAAAATTTGTTATTGAAACTCCAAAATATGAAAATAAACATGAAACTAATTAAATTAGAGTTGATAGGATTCTCACAAGCAAATTCCTCATTTGATTCAATCATGTCGGTTTTGGAAATTACGAATCCAATGTAATCAGCCAAATCATTGAAATCAATTAGAATTGGATTGGATCTTGCACACCCCTAATTTTGGGGTTTCGGTAATGAAGTTTCACATTTTGGAGTTTCATGATTAGATTTTCGCATTATGGAGTTTTCAGTAATGAAATTTCGTATTTTGGGGTTTCAGTAATGAATTTTCGCATTTCAAACATCAAAAATAAAAAATCCATTACTGAAACCCATAGTGCAAAAATTCATTTAGAGAAACCCCAAAATGAGAAATTTCATTTTGTGAAACCCTAAATGCTAATAGCGAAACCTCAAAATACAAAAAAATTATTTGGCAAATGAATATTTGCACTTGGGCTTTTGATAATGAATTTTCACACTTTGGGATTTCATGAATGAATTTTCGCATTTCAAAGTTTCGGTAATGAACTTTCGCATTTCAAGCCTCAATATTTGAAAATCCATTATGGAAACCTCAAAGTGCGAAACATTGAAATGCAAAAATTCATTATTAAAACTTCAAAATGAGAAAATTCATTTAATGAAACCTTAAAATGCAAAAATTCATTAGTGAAACCCTTAAATGCAAAAAATGATTTCTGGTTTCATAAATGAATTTTCACATTTACAGTTATAGATAATGAATTTTAGCATTTTGGGATTTCATGAATGAATTTTCGCATTTCAAAGTTTCAGTCATAAACTTTCACATTTCAAAGTTTCACTAATGAAGTTTCACATTTTGGGGTTTCATGATTGAATTTTCACATTTAAAACATCAAAATTCGAAAATCCATTAAGGAAACCACATAGTGCGAAAATTCCTTTGACGAAATCCTAAAATACAAATTAGAGAAACTCCAAAATGAGAAAATTCATTTGGTGAAACCTTAAAATGAAAAAAATTCATTAGCGAAACCCTAAAATGCAAAAAATTATTTGGGCTACCATGAATGAATATTTACATTTGGGGTTTCGATAATGAATTTTTGCATTTTGGGATTTCATGAATGAGTTTTCCTATTTCAAGATTTCGGTAATGAACTTTTGCATTTTGAGGTTTCGCTCATGAAGTTTCACATTTTTGGGTTTCATGATTAAATTTTTGCATTATGGGGTTTCGGTAAGGAATTTTAGTATTTCGGGGTTTCATTAATAGATTTTCACATTTCAAACATCAAAATTCAAAAATCCATTATGGAAACCTCAAAGTGCAAAACCCTAAAATGCGAAAATTCATTAATGAAACCCCAATTTTAGAAAATTCATCTAATGCAACATTAAAAATGAGAACATTCATTAGCGAAACCCAAAAATTTGAAAAATTATTTGGAGTTTCATGAATGAATATCAAACATCAAAATTTGAAAACCCATTACGGAAATCCCAAAGGCCCCATTTGGTTCACATAACGGATTTGGGGGGAAATAATTTCCCACGTCATTTCCCAACGGATGGGAAATAGAAGATCCCTTTCCCAATTTTAGAAAATTCATCTAGTGCAATGTCAAAAATGAGAAAATTCATTAGCGCAACCCAAAAATTTGAAAAATTATTTGGAGTTTTATGAATGAATATCAAACATCAAATTTTGAAAACCCATTACGGAAACCCCAAAGGCCCTGTTTAATTCACAAAACAAATTTGAGGGAAAATCACCTCCTATGTCATTTCCCGACGGATGGGAAATGGAATATTCATTTCCCATGTTCAATAATACTGGAAAGTAACGGGAAGATATCATTTTATTTCATTTCCCATGTTTGTTTTGAGTAGGAATGGAAAACAAAGCCTATATAATTTTTCAATTATACCCATATTACATCACAAAAAAAATTATTTAATAATATATTGAAATTTCAAATTGTTAATGAGGACAAAATGATCATGAAAAATGTGCATTTAATGTTCGCTCATTTTTCCAAACTTTCCCATGAGGAGGGAAAACAAAATCCAAGTTGAGAGAAGGGCTTCACTTTCCCATTGTGCGAGACAATCATTTCCCATACCTGAACTTACCAAACATAGAAAAACAATTAATTTTTCATCCCCAAGTCTCTTTTTCCATGAACCAAACGGGGTCAAAGTGCAAAAATTCATTCGGCAAAACCCCAAAATGAAAAAATTCATTAATAAAACCCTAAAATACCAAAATTCATTCATGAAATCCAAAAAATATCGGTGGGACCCTGAGATACAAAAAATCATTAACAAAATCCTAAAATGGGAAAATTTATTCATGAAATCAAAAAAATTGTAAAAATTCATTAGTGAAACCAAAAAATGCAAAAATTCAAGAGTGAAACCCAAAAATGCAAAACATGAGTGAATAAATGCGAAAATTCATTTGGGAAACCATAAAATACGGAAATTCAACTATAAAACGGCAAAATGCAAAAATTTATCATTGATGATCTCTCTCTTTTTCGGTCGTAATGATGATCTCTCTTGGTCACATACATAACATACACAGAAACATCAATCGTTTGACCTTAATTTACCGGAAACAGGTGAGATAGTAATTGACAAGCGGTTCTAAAATTGAATTGAGCAGCTAAAATTATGAAATGAAATTATACACCCACAAAGGCAAAACCATGGCGGATGGCGGATGGCGGATGAACGTCACAAGTTTAGAGCTGCCTGGCAGCGGCATCAGCAACAAAGGGCAAATAGGGAGTACGACCCAAAATGGAACTCACCACACTATACACAAAGCAGAACACGCTAAATACGAAAATACCATTATGCCCCCAAACCATCAGCTTATACCCCAACCCGGCCCGACCCGGACTGAATATCCTCTGGATGAGCAGGGGCAGAACCAACAGCACGTCCAAGGTCACCGCCTGCATCGCGTTGAACCTCACATAGTGGCTGAAGCTAGGGTTTCTGACAACTCCCAGATAGAGGGCGAAGAAGGCCACGAAGCTCGAGTAGGGCATCGACCTGTAGAGGCTCAATAACGGGATTAAGGGCTCGAAGAGAAGCCCCAATTTGGGGAACTGGAAGAAGAGGTAACGCCCGTACTGGAGGGAGTTGAAGAAAGGGAGAGTGTATGCGACGGCCGAGATTAACCGATCCGTGGCTGGGGTTGGTGTTGTTGTCTTCTTGTTGTTGTAGGAGGACATGCAGGTGATGTTCGATTTGGGTTTGGATTTTCGCTTCACCAGTTGAGGGAAAGAGATTGACCGGGGCGCCGCCAGGGTTGACGACGGGAAGGAGGAGAAAACATAAGATTTGGGTATTAGGGTTTTTGGGGTGGCGGAGAGGTGGAGGAGAGCTATGGAGGAGGCCATGGCTGCTACTGCAACTTGTGTGAGCGAGAAACGAGAGCTTGCGTTGAGTCGGTTTATTTTAATTTAGGCCAAATGAAGGAAGACATGAACAAAGATGAACCGCCCGCTTGGCGAGCTGAAGCCCAAATTCAGGCTCATGAGAGCAATAGCCCAATGGCTCATGTTTGATTTGTGGGCGCAAATTGGAAAGAAAATTTATTTGATTTCCAGTTATACCCCTAACTTAGAAATATGCAAAAAGGAAAAAAAAAAAAAAAGTAATTACAGATCAGATCACGACGGTCATAAAAAACACCCTCAACATATCTCATCACAGAAAAAATAAAAAATCAGTTTTCACAGATTTACAGAAACTCAACAGCACCACCAGAACAGAAGGAACCCATATGTCATTATATCTATTATAAGTAAATTTATATGATGACAACAACTGACTTAAATTTGAAGCAAATTTTAGTTAGCCAAAAAGCCAACCTGACCCAATCCCCCTGTCTCCCTGTCTCCCTGTCTCACCCTACTAAACGTAGATATCCATTCTTCCATTTTCTCTCTCCTCTTTACCAAAATTGTTGTAATTTTCCCCGCAAAGACAGAAGTATCAAGCCAACTATGTACGCACAGTATAGTAAACAAGCACACGTATTCAAAGTTTAGGACCTCCCAAACCAGAATCTTCCACATCCACTTCAGGCAAAGGAGAAAACTAAAATACTATAAAAGCCCCCTGGGTTGATTGAGATTACTTGAACCATATCTCTGCCTGCACAACCTATGAAGAAGCCCTCAGTTCACTTTTCTGACTGACTTCATCCCCAAGATTCTGTGATTCAATCTGCAAAATTGATATCGATCAACTTTAGCACCAGCTCAATTAGACAAGAAAAGCCTTCACGAAAATGATCGAGCAGCACTATAATTATTGGAATTCCAAAATCCATAAAAACAAGAATCATGTCATAAATTTAGACATATCAACTCAGAACTATTACATGCTCTATATGATAAATCTCGTCTACCAACAGTGGACGCAGTAACCGAAATTAGATATGTCTTGAACCACACAAATTATCAACATAAAGAAGTTCAACTGGAGGAAAAAAGAAACTAGATTAGGTAGATACTAATCCGGACAATGAGTAGAGTGCCTCAACTAGACCATAGTTGAAACTCTTAAAACCATACCACAACAACATCAATTGTTTTTTTTTTTCTTGGTGCAAATCTCCTATCATATTAGTTTTCTGTGGTACAAGATGAATATAAATATGAAAATAACTTCAACCAAAAACATTATTTTATACTCAACGAAGATGATTAATCTGTGAACGCTAGGCACAGACAGATAACATTTCCAGCAACAGTAAATTACTCAAAGCACTAGAATCTATAAACAATGCATTAAATGGTTTCACACAAATGAAAATCTTAGAATGGATTTTAATTCAAATGAACAAACACAGAGAAAGAGTTGTCATCAAACTCAACAGACTATTAGGGAAGAACGTGCCTCATATTTTAACACCCCGAATCAAGTTTGTCCCAAAAGCACAAGCACATAAGGTTCTTACACCGTAATAGGGTGCCTAGTGGTCCACTCCACTCCTTAAAAATTCTTCTAACCTAGACATGGCTATAATGCTCCCAACTTGTCCAAAAAAACGCAGACTATTGTGAAGATGCCACATCAATCTTATTTAGCTAAATCGGGCATAGCTTGTTAGGAAGGTGAGATATATTACATCATAATTGAATTGTCTCTTAAAGTAAATAGATTTGCAGCTGGTGGCTAGTGTGATCCCATCCTACGATGTTAAGCTACATTAATGTGCTCATATAATAACCTACACAAAGCATAAACTTGGTGCTGATCCTAAATGACAGAGAGTATATGAGACCAAAGCAAAGACTACAATTGGAGAGTTTACATGTATATGAGATATCAACAAAACCCCATGACACAAAAATGAAGCATAAATGACAGAGAGCCAGTCGTATCATATTCATATGGAGTGGAAGCAGATATAAGAAGAATACCTTAGACGACGACCCAGATGGGGAATGAGAATAGTGGTCGGTGTGGTGAGCAGCTGGATTGAAGTTGGGATCAGAAGGGTCAACGGCGGTGCAATCAGGGGGTGACTCGAAGAGGGACAAAGAGAACTGCTTGTCAACAACGCCGACATCGAAGTAAATGAGGCCAGAGCTCGGCACATCCACTCTGATCCCCTTCACTGGAAACCATAGGAACAGTTCCTGAGCCGACACCCCCGATAAGTTGGCGATTCGCCCGAAAGACAGAACGCCCGAGACGTTGAAATCGTAGAGCACCTGGTTCTCGAACTTGGCGTGGCACGGCTGCGCTAGCAACACCCGGAATTCTCCAGTGCTGCCGTTTAGAGAATATTCCGTTATGCCTTTTGGGAGGATCCCCATGGGAAGGCCCTGCTGCCGCAGGTGGTCGTAGATGCTAGACGACGGACTTACGGCGGTGGCCGTGGTGGGGAGGGGGAGGACCACAACCACAACCACTAGGAAGAGGATCAAACCCCATATTTCCAAATTAAGGGATTGTTTGGGAAATTGAGGGAAAATGAGGGATTTTGGACAAGGACCGCCCATCTTTCTTCCTTTGCCTTCTTTGGTTTTGGTTTTGGTTTTGGTTTTGGTTTTGGGGTGAGAGAGAGAGAGAGAGAGATAAGAGAGAGTTTCTTCTGTTTTGTTGATTGATTTTGATTGTTTAAGGTTTTGAGAGAGAGAAGAAAGAAACAAAAGACAGCGTGACAGGGAGGAGGGTTTGGTCATTGGTGTTTTAGAGAGTGTTGGAACTCGGAGGTTAGAATGCAGGCTGGAGCTAGCTAATACCAAAGGACAGCGTTTTTCATTTTGGGGTGTGTTTCAAATTTCAATCTCTAATTCTAACCAATATTAGTTGCTCTTTTTCAAGTCTCTTCTTGACAAGCAAAGGCAGCTTCCAAATTATTTTCATGACCGGCCAAAAATAAAAAAGGGGAAAACCTACAAGTTGATTGAATTGGAATGCCAAAGAGAGAGCAACACGATCATACATAATAAACCTTTGTCATATTTTTGACATTGATAAACAGCTGAATTCGACAATACAAAAAACAATATGATTTTAGTTTATTCTGATTCCTAAAGTACATGTTTTCATAAAATGCGAAAACAAAAGGTGACAATATCGATCAAAAAAGTCTTCCTCCCAACTTCTTCTCAAGAGTTCGCCTCTGTTATGCTGCAATAAGCTTAACAAAACCCTCAAGATGCTTCACCTTCTTTGGAAAAATTGTAGTCCTCCATTCCCATGTTACAAGTACCCAAAAAACAACCTGTGGACATTAAAACCGAATGAGCTAAGAAGTATGGTTTAAAGTGAAATCTGACATTGAGCATCAGTATCCAAAATCCATAATATTTAAGGAAATTTTCAACAATGTGAAAAAAGAAAGAAAACAAAAAAGCAAATTCTAAATATCTAGCTTCAGATATGAATAAGTACCCCCACGTACAAGTAGACATTTGAAACAAAACAAAACATGGCATTGTTTTGGCATAAAATGTGTAAGGCTGACAATTCACCCAGTTACCAAACAGGAAGTTGTAAAAACTGATTAAAAACAGGTACAATTTCAATTAATATAACTTGTGCAATGCAATATCATTTATCAGAAATGGATAGGCATCTTACACATAAGTTTATATATGCCCATGATCTGCATCAGTATAACTCATCAAAGTGTTCCACTTAAATTTTTTTTTACAAATCATCAGTGTGTAACAGTAACAACAATACGCATTCAAATCGAAGTGCCATTACGCAATTGCTTCTTTCCAAAGCCCGAACCCACTGAATGTTCCACAGAATAGTACATGCCCTTTCAATCCCTAAACTGGTATCAACTTGTTTATCTACATAAATCTTTACCCAAAAAAAAAGTATGACCGACCTACAATGTGCAATTTTGCTACAACAGGAACAGTGCGCTAGTAGGTTGAGTTTTAACTTTTAACCTAAGCTACAAACATTTACAATTTATTTCAGATCTTTAAATCGGTACAACATACCATGCAAGAGAGGGAGACAGGGACGATAATACGTGAATATGAAAATATATATCTCAATGCATAAGTTTGTGAAAGAATCACCTGTCCACTGCTCTGTTTTAACTAGAGGTTCTGATCAGTGCTTTCCTTTTTTCTTAGATTTTACAGGCATCAACCCATATGCCATGAGCCTAGAAGCCGGTAACTTTCGTGCAGCTTGGTTACGCCTTCTTCTAGCACTCCTGGATGGATTGCCCTTATCGCCATTTGAGTCCACTACTTGTTTTTTCTCATGTTCTGGGGCACCCGTTGATGATTGTCCGGTGGCATCCATTGATAAATTCAAATCCTTAGCATCACTTATTTTCTGCTTCTTGCGGTTCTTTTTGTTACCCAGCTTTCCTTGTTTGAAAATCTCTTTAACCTTCTGTTTTATCTCATTTCTCTTGTTGTTTGGTACCTTCCACTCTTTCTCTGCATAAGGAGCAAGCTTTTTTAAAGACACATATTGATTCAACTCCTTTTCATCCATCACTAATATCTCAGCAGTAGACAACCCATATCTATTAGGTTTTATTTTAGCATACTTGAATCTAGTCTTCAAGTCTCCAATTGTATCCTCGTAATCCAACTTATAGTATTCATCCATCATCTCATTTTTAGCTTTCTCCAATAAAGCGAGTTTACGCTTTTTCTCTTGTTTACCTTCCTCAGACACTGTCTCTTCTTCTTCTTCTTCCTCTTTTTCTTCTTCTTCTTCTTCTTCTTCTTCCTCCTCCTCTTCCTCTTCTTCCTCTTCTTCCTCCTCTTCCTCTTCTTCCTCTTCTTCATGGTCACCAACATTCTCCTTCTTGAGCTTCAAAACCTTCTCCCTTGCAGCTAAGAACCCATCACCAGACCCAACACTATCCCAACCTTTGGGCAGCCCAAGTAACTCATCCTCCTTATCAAAATCCGGTTTCTCAATCTCACCACCATCCTCATCCATATCACTAACAAACGCTAAGTCAGCATCCTCCGCCTCATAGTACTCCTCACCAAAAGCCGCCTTCATCATCCTATCATACTCCTGGGGATTAAATTCCTTCTCCAACTCCTTGGCATCAAAGGAAGACACCTCGCCCTCCTTAATCCCCGCAATCTCCATAATCTTCTTAAGCTTCTCATCGTTCTCCTTCTTCTTCAAATTTTTCAAATGCCTCAATTCCTCCTCCCTCTCCAACCTTGCAATCTCCATCCTATCCTCCTTACTCTTTCTCTGCTCCTTCCTCGCCTTGACCTTCTTCCTCACCGACCCCTCAACTTGCCTGGAATGCCCCAAAATCCGATCCCCTGCATTCTCCTGGAACCTATGCTCGTACTCCTCTTGCCTTTCAATCTCCATCTCGTCCTCAGACACCATCTCCAAATCCTCCTCCTTTACATCAGGACTGCTTCCCTTGCTCCGCTTATCCTCCTTCCATTGCTGAAACTTAATGAAGTCCCTGAGAAACCTAGCATTTTCATCCTCATCGGGGAAACACTCATTCAATTTCTGGTCGTACTCAGCATTAACAACACTATCATCGTCATCATCGTCCCCCACAGCATTCTTATCTTTTTCTACCAATAACTCGCCATTATCATCCTCTTCGTCCTCGGCAACGGCACTTAAGAATTCTTTCCTTCTCTGCTCTTGCTCTTCATCGTAGACCTTGGTGTTATTATCATCCTCCTTAAGTTCGGGGCCATCCTCGATCAAATGCTTAGCCACCACATCTTTCAAGTACATCTTCTTCTTAGCCTTGCCATTCCCTTTCCCTTTGGCGCGGGTCTTTTCGGTTCCATCAGATTTAAACAATTCAACATCTTTGTTTTTCAAGCTAGGGTCTCGATTTTTTACCTTGATTAGAGCTTCCAAAAATTCCAAGTCTTTATTCTTGGAATTGGCCAAAAGGATGTCGTCTTCGTTCTCGGAGGACGAGGATTCTGAATCAGAGTCTGATTGTCGAGAGGGGTCGGCTACAAGGCCTCGCTTCTTCAACTCCTCGTAACGTTGGAGGTCTTCCCGCTTCTTGTTGTGCTCGTACCTGCGAGCGTATTCTTCATTGATTTTGATCTGTGGAATATCGTCGTTTTCTTTTTCGATTTCCATTACCATTTCGTTTTCGGAGTCGCTGCCGCCGTCGAATAGCTGAAGACCACACATAGTGCTTCCGTGAAATTTAGGCCTCGCTTCTTCTTCCTCACTTTTGGGGCTGGGGCTGGGGCTGGGGCGGGGTTTAATTAGTATTTAGGGTTTCAGAGTGTTAGCTCTGCTTCAAAAGGCTGCCCTTTTATATTATGCATTGAACACCGGAAAAGAAAAATAATACTAATTTTATTCGGAATTTCTTGGTTTTTTTTTCTTTTCCCGTTACTAAGATTAGGAATTTAGAAATTTTAAATATTTTTTTCATTTAATTTGGCGCTCACTGACATTGACATCCCAATAAGCTCTTACTTTTTTTGGTTTCGTAATTATTTACATTTTAATAAGTTAATGTTTTACGTATTTTTCATGCCTTTGCTTTATATATACAGATGTATGTATGGATTATATTTACAACAGGCAAATAAAAATGGTGTGCTCCTCCGTCATCCGTGAGAGAGTGTTGTCCAATGCAAATAATATTGCGCTATTACAAAATATATCTCCATGTTCAAGTGTAGAATGTAGATGATGTTAAAAATGAAATGACGGATACAAGATCAAAAAAAGGAAACAAACTCAGCAGGAAGCAGGAGACACAGGGCGTGTTAGTATTGTTCCTTCCTAGTTGTATTGATTTACAAAGCTGACGATTTACAACCTCATCAGCATCACACCAGACATTTTACCAACACATTACACATCAAACAAAAGGTGATTTTTAGCAGCTTTCAGCTAAGGTCTTGATGTCTCAGCATAATTTAGGAACACACACACCAACGAGTATATGAGGTACACGTCCATCAAAGTTGAAACTCGTTTACTGCGTGGTCACACTCTTTGCAAGATTCCGAGGCTGATCCACATTGAAACCTCTTAAAACAGTGAGATGATATGCCAGCAGCTGCACCACGGGAGGAACAGAAAAATATCACAACCAACCAATGACACATTTCACTCCTCAAGGTCAAACATCAGAAAAGTTACGAGGAAGAACTATCTATTAATACTCAAAAATGTAAAACTGGCTAGCATTAATGTCAGACACGAGCAGAAATGCAGCTGACTCCAACCCAAATAATAATCATAGTGTAATATAAAATCAAATGACAAAAAATACCTGCAATGGAACAATATTAACTACAGGTTGAAGGCAATCCTCAAGCTGAGGAACTTCAATCACTCGACAAGATCCCCCAGGGCACACAGATGCAGCATCTCCTTTCGAACACATTACTATCAGACGACCTCTGCGGGCATGAAGCTGCTGAATAACTGATTGCTGCTTACTGTAAATTATCAAGGGTCATCATTAAGAAAACCAGGTGCATTTTCAAAGCATGTAAGCGCTCCCAACCATGACAGGACAAACCTGAAGCAAGCATCACGGGTAGCAATCACAAATGTAGGGAGATTTTCATCAACTAAAGCCAAAGGACCATGTTTCATTTCACCGGCAAGTATTCCTTCACTGTGCATAAGGGCCACTTCTTTCACCTTCAAAGCACCCTCCAGAGCTGTTGCATAGTTGTATCCTCTCCCAAACACAAGAAGTGACTGTTCAGCTATCAGTTCTTGTGCAAGATCCTTCATCGTCTGGTCAAGCTTGAGGACCTCTCTGACTTTGTCTGCAATGAGCATATAGGAAAAATTCACTTTGTTATGCTTTCTTGCAAGTTACTTCTAGGAAAACAGACTGGAAAACGAAGTACACTACAGTGTTATGCTAAGAAGATAAAATAACCAGAACTCACTTGGCAACTCAAATAAACCGTCTATTATAGCCTCTCTTCTTGCTTGATTGGAAATTGTGTCACCTCCTATAGCTAGTGCTAGCATAGCCATCACCACTATTTGACTTGTGTACGCCTATTAATGACCATGATAAGACTGTCAATTAGAAATACGAAAAATCACAAAAACAAGGAGAGAGTAAAATTGCAAATTTACCTTAGTACTTGCCACACCAATCTCAGCACCAGCATTTATATGAACACCACAGTGTGTATTCCTGGCTATTGCACTACCAACAGTATTTGTAATGCCAACGCATAATGCACCATTTTCTAGAGCATATTCCAATGCACTCAAACTATCTGCTGTTTCACCAGATTGACTGACAAAGACTGCTGTATCTTCTCTGTATATAGGTCCTTGCCGATCCAACAAATCACTAGCAATTTCCATTGTAACAGGGATACCTATATTGTTTATAGGTTCAACTAACCAGAAAAGAAGCAAAACGAACAAATAACAATCAGGAAAGGATTTTTGACAGCCAAAAAGCACTTACCAGAAAGTTCTTCCAATATTGGTCTTGCAGCTAAAGCAGCGTTGTAGCTTGTACCACAACCAATGAAAACAATTCGCCTGCTTCGCCTAATTGTTTTAAGGTGATCCTTCAGTCCGCCAAGGAGAACAGTCTTGGCTTTGCAGGAACCTCCACGTAAAAGTCTCCCCCTCATTGTGGTTGTTAGAGATTCAGGCTGTTCATGAATTTCTTTCTGCATATAATGTTTGTAATTTCCCTTGTTTATTTGTTCAACCTCCATCTCAAGAATGGACAATGCTCTTTGTACTGATGCAACTCTTGAAAGGCCACCGTGCTGCCCTTTATCAAACTTTAAGATAGAAACACCTCCATCCTGAAACAACCGCCACCATGGGTAAAAACAAAATAACTTCAATTTTCTGAAGCAATTAAGTACAACTAGCAAAGAAATCAGAATCAATAATATCTTGGCACGACATATTGGTAGAGTAAACCAAAAGGTCGAAACAGCTATATGAGGACTAAGGACATAAACTTAAAAGGTAATTATCACAAATGCAGAGCATGTATAAGAACGAATTAGGCAGAAAATTTGGTAAAGTAAATTGAAAAGGCTAAAAAAGAGTGGGAATACTAGGAAAAAACTATCAAAAACAAGTTTCATCCTAAATGTAAAATTACGCATACAAGAAATAAAAACTACATAGACACTGAAATGGAAGTTAAATAAATCCTTCATTAGAAGAAAGGCATAAGCCCTGTATAGATATACTTTATGTTAAAACAGATGGTAGGACACATCTTAGGTCCCTACGCACTACGCCGATACGTAATTGTCCTATTAAAAATTTAAAACATAGCAGAATACAACACTTAAGTAAGTACCTTAAGATGTACTACTTCACCATCTTCAATCACCAAAACCTTTTTGGTGTGTTCAACTACAGCATTGGCATCACTGGATAAAAAGAGTTCCTTAGCATGTCCGCTTTTTGAAAGGAAATTATCATCTTGGAAAGCAGATCCATTGCTAGCATTTTCGTTAAATTCCTGACATGATAGCAAAGTGTCAACCAAGGCCAGATATCAGGCCAAAAGTGTCGATGAAAAAATATTACAGGCACATATAATTAAAAACTTAATATTTAGCCAAAATTGTTAAGTTATTCCAAATGTAGCATACTTTGACACCAAGGAGCAACGGACTGCCACGCTTGCAAGCAATCAACTCATTTGGATAATGCTGGCTTTTAAAAATCAGGGCATATGCTCCTTCAAGATGCCTCATAACCTCAAGCACAACTTGACTAAATGTGATAGTATGGTCACCTGAAACATAAACAAAACACTAACATCACCCTAGATTGTGCTTTAAAGAATTATGTGAAATGGAAAAGAAAAAAAAAAAATTAAAAGAAACAACAGAATCAAAGGAATGCACTTTATCAGGAAGTGCACTAATATACTACCCCTAACAAAAGTAATACGCATTCATCCTGAAAAATGAGGAAATAAATAAATAATTCAGTTGATCTGTCCACCCCTATCCTACAGAAGCCCATTTCCCACCTTGGCTACTGCATCTTTGGGCAAATATTGAAAGAAAAAAAAAAAGAGCTCCAGGGGTAATGAAGAAGCTTTTTGCCTCCAGAGTAATTCAATAGGGCAACCCTTCTAGTATTTGAGTTAATAAATTCTTTTTTACTTTCAAAGCAGTGAAGGGATCAACCCACTAGACTGTCACAAATATCAGGTGATGAGTTCTGAATAGCTAAAAGAAATAATTGCACGAACTATATTAATCACAATTTTGCATTAGCAATTAAAGATTTTGAACTTCAAATTGTAAGTTATACTCATGAACTAAATGTTTAACTTACTTCTAGTTACATATAAAATTACCTTCTCCTTCTTTAGCTTTATCATAAACATATTTGGCAAGCTTTGGAATTACTTCTGTGTCAGTTTCAGATTGAAAGGTGAATCCATGCCGGACCAGTGATTCCTTTAAGGCCTGAGAAAGTGAACAAGAATGTAAATCAGCAGAGCCATTGATGACAGAGGCTGTTAGGCATACAGTCCAAAAATAAAGTAAACTTTAGTACGATCCAAAAGTAAATAAACAGATTCATACCTAAGCAATCATCTAACCACAATAGTTTTTCTTTTCTTTTCTTTTTTCAACTTTGATAAAGTAATATTTTTATCATAAAAAAGGTTGCATTCAGCAAGAACAATAATCTCAAAAAAGAAAGAAAAAGTTCTACAACTGAAATCTTTATCAAACCTCATAATTAGTGATAACTCCATTGTGAACAACCAAAAATTCATTTCCAGAGCCAGAACTCTGTGGATGGCTGTTCCTTGGAGCTGGCTCTCCATGAGTAGCCCACCGGGTGTGCGCTATTCCAGCATGGTGAGAGAAACATTCTTCTAAATTTAACTCTGTTTCGGCAACCTCTGGATTTTCAAAAAATAAACATTAATTCCAGGGATTCGGGATAGATTTAATTATTATTATTTTTAAAGGAGAGGCATATATTACTATCCTTGAAGGACAGTCAACAAAACTATAAAATCAATATATACAGCTGATAAACAGAAAATGTATGTATTTCAGCTCCGTGTACTTGCTTTAAAAGTTTTATAAAATATTAATTCTGGATTGTAACAGGACAAAGTGATACTGCAATTAGTAATTTCCCTTTTCTTATAATTATAAAAATTAAAAAAAATTAAAAAAAAAAACCTTTTAAAAACTGGAACATCACCGGACTCAACCATAAGCACATAAAATTGGTTTATTTATTTCAATATTCAAATTTTAAACATTCCCTAATTAACAAGTGACCAGCATTTTCTTTTCAAGCTTAGTGTAGGGAGGATGTCGTATGAGAAAATGTAATAAATGCATAAGAAATACCAAAGACACTGACGCTAAACAAACTAATACTAGAAAAAGAAATGTTTATAAGAAAAACAAAAAGGAAAGAGGTCCAAAGTTCCAAACTTGTGTTTTGCTCTTTCTTTTGTGCATTCCTATGCCCAAACGGTTGGTAAGGTTAAGCTGGCATTGTCTGGTCCAAACCTAGCCTCAAAGAGTGCGGGTCTAAAAACCCAAACCACATCTACCCAACCCGACACGAATAACAAGTTAACAATGAAACTTTAATGAAGAACAATGATATAGAGCTGCATTTATATTCGACCAAAAAAACAGCTGCATTTATTGTTACTGGGTTGACCAGCCAAATTAACTCGGACAAATTTTACTGGGTCAACCAGAGAAGAACATAACGCCGGGCTCAAATTTACAGTTTCTTTATTGTTCAACATTTTCCCGGAAACCAAACAGAATGTACAAGTAAATGAATATAAAATAAAAAAAATTAAGAGTTACCTTGGTAGACGGATTTGACGAGGCTCTCGATGTTTCCCTCCTGGCGAAAAACGAGTGGGGGAGGCGGAGAATTGGAGGAAGATTGGGGAGTGTTTGGATCGATGGAAAAGGAATGGTCGATGGAAATCCCAGCGGAATCGTAGCCTCTGTATTCCAAACGCCTGAGACCATTGAATAGCACCTGAAGAATATAACGCCTCTCTCTGTTGACGTTGTAATTCAGATATGCAAATATCCCACACATTTCTCTCCCTTCTTCTTCTTCTTTTTCTTCTTCTTCTTCTTCTTCTGGATTTGAGAGAGAAAGAGAACGAGGGAGAGGAAGAAATCAACTTGTAAGAAAAAAGAAAGGCGGAGCAATTTGACTTTTGACCTTGTTTTGTTTTTATTATTTTGAATTTGGGGTTTGAATTATAACTTTATTCGGGGGAGGGAGGGTGTGTAGAATGGACTGACAATCGTCTCACTAGAGTCTGCAAAGAAGGTTAAGAAGGTATGCTTGTTATATTGGGGAAATGTTAGGGGTGGTGTTGTCTTTTAGCTTTACATCACCGTGTTACGGTGGCGTCATTTCATTGGTGCCCAAGTTAACAGTATGGGCCACCAAGAATTTAGGGGACGAATGCAAGTGTAGGAGCAGATTAAGGCGTTTACCATACGGACCATATTGTCACTAAAATAATTTTCCTTTTTAACAAATCATTACCTTAATCAACTAGCCTAATCCAAATCTATTACTAGTTTCTTTATTAGAAGTTTGAAGAGAGATTTTTTCATGTGTCATCTGGCTTCCTCTCCTTGTCTGTTTCACTCTTTTTCTTTTCCAACATGTTGTCTTTAACATCCTGCTGGAATCTCTTTCTATGAAGCAGATTATGGTTGCATTTCTTCTCCTTCAAGTTCCAACTAGAATTGCAAAGGAAGCGTCACATGGATACATAGATACAAATAGAATAATAGTCAGAGTTCCAAACAGACGTTTTTCCTTGCCTTATTAACATCTTATCTCATGGAGAAAAATTTAAGGCGTTTCAGCTTGATCTAACAACGTCTATGGCAGCAACTAAATCATCGAATTTGGCCCCCTTCACTTCTTTTACAACCTGGTTGTCCTTCAAAATCTTGAAAGTTGGCACCACCCTTATCCCAAGCTCCTTTGCCAATGGCTGCTAAGAACAACAATCACTCACCATCAAACATAAGATAGAGCACCGAAAAAACACTCGACTCTAGTAAAGAAAATTCAAGCAAGCATCACGAATCACGATAACCAACCTTATTTTCTTGGTTACAGTCAAGCTTTAAAAATACAACATCAAGATATTTCTTTGACAATTCTTGATATTTTGGAGCAATCACCTTGCAAGGACCACACCTGCAGAGTTCAAACCAGGAATACGAAATCAAGTGTAATTAGATGTAATGATACAGAAGCAGAAGCAGGATGAGAAAATAAAACACAAGAGATAGAAAATATATCCCTAGACCTGAGTAATATATTGTTTTTCTTATGCCTCTCCATGGATCATTCATAACCCATATCCAATCCTACCATCTTCCAACAACAAGAAGTGAAAACCACTACATCAGGATTCCCAGAACTTCCAGAATTAAGCTTAAAAATAATGATCTAACACAAACAATACTACTCCTCTATGGGATACAGAAGGAAAATTAATCCAACCCAACTTGCTAAGCTCAGATCATATTGTAAGATCAAATATTCAATAGTCAGATCACATTTCAATGGTTGAAATACAGTAAATCTTAAATCTCACAGTAACACAGAATGTTTATAATGATCAACTAAAATATAGTTTCAAAGACCAAAGCTTTGACAATTCTGGTGGTCCCATAAATGTAGACTAAATAGGGTTCATTTCAACGCCTCTGAAGGATTCAATTCAAGCCTGAGTGTGTGCATGAAAACTATTTGGTTCTGTTCTTGCAAATGGCTTGGACTTGTGCTATTGAATTTTGACAACTTTGATGAACTGAGAAGGTTAAAGAAGCAAGGAGAGCAGCATGAATTAATCAGCACCCTTTTAAGCCACGAAATTTGTACAATCATCGTGACACGACTGGGGACTGTTGGTACATGAGCAGAAAATCAACAAGCAGATCACCCTAATCAACCAACAAGATTGTCAGTGCAAGAATTGTCACTGGTCACATTCAATTTCCAAGGGCTTGTTTAATCCAAACAACCTAGCATAAGATTAAGGGTTATTACAGCATGCAGAAGGAATTCAAGATTCAAGATCACGCATACAAACACAAGCAAAACGATATCAAGAATAGCATTTCAATCAAAAAAATTAAACGAATTAAAGCAGGGCTACAATTCCATTTTTCTTTCAACAACTTGTCCCAACTAAATTCCACAAACTTAAAAACAACATTCTTGCTTTTATGCAATTTGCACAAACCACTGTAAGTAACATGTGAAACCAAAACTTCAGCTGAAATCTACATTTTGAAATTTCATTCAAAGAAAATCTTACACTTTCAAAATCCACTTCATTATTCGTGTAAAATGAATAAGGGGGAAACAAACACATAACATTTCTCGAAGAACAGGACAGTTGTTTGTTCTGATTTTCTTTCCCGAAATTTTCAGAATTGGCCAAAACTTACTTCAATTTCATTGCTTAATCCGCACCACCCACTTATTCACATACAAAATTCAGGTTCTCCACTCTGAACAAGAGTTTTTGTTTCCTTTATTTAGAATTAATTCATGGAATTTCCCGCGAACCAAACAGAAAGCAGAGATGGTAAAAACAGAAAGAAATGGAGCATACCATTGCGTGTACATATCGAGGACGACGGTCTTATCGCCGGCGGCCTTGACGATGGGCCAGAAGGTGTCCTTGTCAACCTCCGTGACCTGACCAACATTGACAGTGGGGCCTACAGTGTCCAAGCTCGACTTCACCGTAGAGGCCCAGGCCCGCTTCCTCTTACTGGTTGTTACACCACTGAAGCCCACTGCCACATTCTTCCTCTGCGCCTGCGAGAGGAAGCAGCTTGAACTTGAAGTAGAAGAATAAATGATCGGATGCTTCGCGGCGCAGGGTAACGTCGTTGAGGAGCTAATGGAACGAGGAGAGAGAGCAGCAGCAGTCTGCAGAGCCATTTCTGAGAGAGAGAGAGAGAGAGAGAGAGAGAGAGAGAGAGAGAGCCAAGTGAATCCGTTGCAGCCAGCGATAAACAATTAAGGACATATACAGGAGGAGAAGGGTGATTTTCAGAAAGACTAATATGCCCTTTCGGTTTGTGGGCTGTTATGAGAAACTCGGTGTCATTTTTGTCACGTCGCGAACTCGTTATCTTCTGTGGATGAAAGAAATGGCGAGGCTTGCTAAGGAAATGACAGCATTGCCCTGAGACGTTAATCAGGGGATATTTTCGAGGCTTAGAATAATTTGTTGAATCCTAATGACGGAATATACCTTTTGTTTACTGTTTGTTGAGTGGATTGTAGTGACAGGAATGAGTGGTTGTGGTGGGAGGGAGAGCTTACGGGAAGGTGAAAGTGACGGAAGAAATAGTGATGTCATATTTGGCTTTTAGATGGTGAGAAGACCAAATTAATCATTTGATATTTATTTTGTAATGGAAAATGTTGGGGTGTTTAAGTCATTTGGGTGATCAATTAGTGAAGCAAGCGGCATGCTTGCATCGTCCACAAAAATGGGAAAAAGAAAAAGAAAGAAAAAAGATTAGTCAAAAGAGAATTCATGAAGAAAATACATGATTAGCGTCGACATGACATGAAATGAAATTGAAGGCAGGCAGGCAAGCCGAAACAAGTTAGGTTGACCCAACCCACTCCCCTAACCGGTACTTGCAGCCCATGACCAAACGTGAATTTAAGGCCCAAACTAAGATTTCTTTAAATTATCTATTAAATTGAGTCAATTGTCCGTAGTTGGCTTGGCAGTGACTTGAGTCAATTGTTTGTTTGTTTCTCTTGGACCGAGAGGGAGAGATAGAAAACAGAATGACAGTGGAGAATGAACAGTAAACACAAACAAAGATATTAGTATTAGGAAATCCCAAACAAACTAAACCAAAATAGACAGAATAAGTAAAACAATTACAAAGGTTGACGTAGTTTACTATTTTAGAAAGACGTGCTTTTCGCCGTTGAAAACGCGCGACTCTCTCGTTTCTCATCTCTCTCTCTCTCTCTCCTCTTACGTTGCTTCTTTTCTTGCACATTCCCTCTTAGACATATGCCTCTTTTCCCTCTGCCACCCCCACCCACCTTGTTACTTGTTGTTTCTCCACCCAACTCGGCCATGAATTTTCCACAAAACCCACATTTCTAATTAAGCCTGGGTCTGGGTTTTGTCCCAAAAAAGGGTGGTTGTTGCTTGGTGGGGGTCCAATTCCAAACATCAGCTTTTCAAAATTGAACCTTTGAGTTGTATTCAATCTTAAAGATTCCTGTTTGTTGGGTAAATCAAAATTATATTGAAAAATGGCTCTTGGAACAACAACAACAACAACAACAAGAGTGGCCGTGTTGGGTGGTATTCTGCTTTTCTTCGCATTCGTTTTGAATGTGTCTGGTAACTTGGTGTTCTCCGTCAACCATAAGTTCAAGGGTCGTGACAAGCAGGTGTCTTTGAGTGCATTGAAAGAACATGATGCTCGCCGTCACGGTAGGCTTCTAGCCGCAGATGCTGCTGTGGATTTGCAATTGGGTGGCAGTGGTCATCCTTCTGAAGCTGGGTACGTATTCTTCTGCTTTTGGTCATTATCATGTTGTTGTTGTTTTGCATAAACTTTGGATATCCAATTGTGGTTTTGGTCATTGAATGGTTTGACTGGTTTTAGGCTCTACTTCGCTAAAATCGGGATTGGATCTCCTCCAAAGGACTTTCACGTGCAAGTTGATACAGGAAGTGACCTTTTATGGGTGAATTGTGAAGCATGCGAAAACTGTCCCACTAAAAGTAATCTTGGTGTATGTGCCTTTACCCTTTTTCTTCTTCTTTTTCTTTTTCTTTTCATATTACATGTGATTGTGTCGCGCTCATCAAGAAAACAGTTTTTATGCCTTGTTATAATTATTCTGCTACAGTTTAAACTCTCAGTATATGATACAAAAAGCTCTTCAACTTCAAATAAGGTTACTTGTGATCAAGAGTTTTGCACTTCCACATTGAATGGTCGACTTCCTAGTTGCAAGCCAAATATGCTCTGCAATTATAATATCGCCTACGGAGATGGAAGCGCAACTTCTGGATACTATGTGAAGGACAACATACAACTTGATAAAGTAACTGGAAACCATCAAACCACATCAACAAATGGGACTGTAATTTTTGGGTGAGTTGCGGCCATTTCTATGTAGCCTTTCTCATTACTAAACTTTAGCCATTTCTATGTAGAATTCTTTCAGCTTCTTTATTTGACTTTGCATAATCAATTGTTGCTGTGCACTTCCTGTGTGTATTAAGCTACGTCTCTTGCGGATTAATAGGTGTGGAGCTAAACAATCTGGGAATCTTGGTAAGTCTCCTGCAGCAGTTGATGGGATACTTGGTTTTGGCCAGGCAAATGCATCCATCATTTCACAACTAGCTTCATCTGGCAAGGTGAAAAGACAATTTTCACATTGCTTGGATAACGTAAAAGGTGGAGGAATCTACGCCATTGGGGAAGTGGTGGAACCAAAAGTGAAAAATACAACTCCCTTGCTGCCAAATATGTATGTGACACTATCTCTCAATCCTTCCTTCTAAATTGGCTCGTAATTGTACAATGCTAACTGAAATTACTCAATAAATCCAACAACTAGATTAAGGAACTACCCGCTAGATTGTCATGGAATTGCCATTTGATTTCCTAGTCTCTGCAATGGAAGAAACAGATAACTGTAACTACATGTTTACTAGTGACAGGCTGCTGGGAACCTTGTTAGAGTGATTATAGCGCTCAGGATGAGCTTTAACTTCATAAATACAGTTGCATTATGAACTCTCTTTTTTTTCTGGTTACCATAAGAGCTCCCTACATGGGTATAAATTAAAGGATGTTTCATTTTTCTTTCTTCAATCAGGTTAGGCATTGGCTTATGAAACTTGTGATAATTTAATTTTATTGAATATCTTAGGCCACATTACACTGTTTCAATGAAGACAATTGAGGTGGGTGGTGATGCTATAGAACTTACCACAGATATATTTGGCCTTTTTGGAGACCGGAAGTCGGCAGTAATTGACAGTGGAACAACATTGGCTTATCTTACACCGGAGGTTTTTGAACCTTTTATCAAAAAGGTAGCCACTGAAGCTCTTGAAGTCCCTTCATTTGGATTTTGTTGTCTAAATAAATACATTGTTTGTTTTTCTTGTTGAGAAAACCTTACATTGGTATTTTTTATAAATCAGATATTTGCTCGGCAGTCTGGATTGAAGTTACATACTGTTGAGGAGCAGTTTACATGTTTTGAGTATACCGGAAAGTAAAGCATTAACTTAGCTTAGCTATTACTTTTTATTTCTATTTTAGTGAGTTTACTATTACTTGTGTTACATGTGTTGGTTACTCTAAACACCAGAAGAGCAGCTAGACTTGTAGAAAACTACCTTACATTTCCTTATCATTTTTGCTTGCAGGGTTGATGATGGATTTCCAATTGTAAAGTTCGGTTTTAAGGGTTCTGCTTCTTTGACAGTATATCCTCATGACTATCTGTTCCAACTACGTGTGAGTGTTTTATCACATTTTCCAAATTTTATTTTGTGATGCACTGACATAGAATTTTCTCAATTGGTTTGCTTATTGTAGATTTATACTCTTCTTCCCTTTAGCTACAACATTATTAATTCATTTTGGTTACTGCCTTCTTCCATGGGTTTTTAACTAATTTACATTTTTCATGACATATACACAGGACAATGTCTGGTGTTCTGGTTGGCAGAGCAACTCGATGAAATCTAAAGATGGAAAGTCGGTGACTCTTCTGGGAGGTTAGAGTCTTGAGAATTACATGTTGAAAACAAATCACATGTGTAAATCTGATTCATTGAATTTTGTAATTGTTCCCAATTGCAGACTTGGTACTTTCAAATAAGCTGGTCCTATATGATCTTGAAAACCAGGCCATTGGGTGGACTGATTACAACTGTGAGTAACATTCAGGCAGTCATTGGGTGGCAGTGTTTGATTTAATATTTCTTATTGTTAGCAGGTTCATGAGCATGACCTGCTTTGATGTTTTGTTTTGTTTTGTTTTAGGCACTTCAAGCATTAAACTGAAGGATGACAAGTCGGGGCAGGTATACTCTGTTGGTGCCCACAATCTTTATTCAGCATCCAGCCGCATAATGGGAACACTATTGACATTCCTGTTATTAGTA
Organism: Prunus dulcis; assembly: GCF_902201215.1. Lineage (NCBI taxonomy): Eukaryota > Viridiplantae > Streptophyta > Magnoliopsida > Rosales > Rosaceae > Prunus > Prunus dulcis. Next base: position 29,294,458 of record NC_047655.1, on the reverse strand, counting down.
TTTGCCATGCTGCAAATATTGCTTTAATTCAACAAGTGCTACTTTTAACATCCATTAGCTCTGGTGAACCCTAATTTGTTCAACCAAAATAATAATAAAAAAGAATAACATATCAATTATTTTGGAAGTATTTATCTGTCTTTCCAGGTGGTGATAGTTTTTGTCCACCCTTCTGGTTCGACCTCTTTTCTTTTCTCTTTTGTATGAGCTTGTCTGCAATTTTCATTCAAGCCTCATCATCCTCAGAAATTCCTTAAGAATATCCATAGGACTGATATCTCTGAAGGATTCAATGTATGCATTTGATTAGACCATGAGATGAGCAGCGATTGGCCTAGTATCTGTCTGGGGTGGCTTTTATTGTTGATTCTAACAGACCAACAGGAAGTCCACCTCCTTTTTCATGCCGATTGTTGGCATGCAGGTCCACAGAATTTGGTTATTGTATTATAAAATTTATAATTCATAATTTATAATTTATAATTTATAATAGTGAGTGAGTGAGTGAGTGAGTGAGTGTTAAATGCTTGAAATGTACTGACTGCCTCCTGGCCATTATATTGTATATTCTGCCTACAGACTAAACACCTTACAAGAGTAAAGAAAAAGAGAGTAAGCTATATCTGTCTTTGTAAATGTAAGCTGAAACATTGATGCAATATATCTCAACATTTCATAGTTAGTAGTATGCATATAGATTTCAAGTGTAAACTTAACTTACTAGAGTACACAACGGTAATGTGGGGTTTACAAGGTTGTCCTCAAAAGCTGAACAACAAAATAGACGAGTGCCAGAAACAGAGCAATTTGGTATACATCTCTTTGGAAACCGTCATCCCTTTGAAAGAACTGAGAATCAAAAGCAAATGGTGCAATCAATCAATGTGTCAATAGCATATCAACAAACATGACTCACGTTTGTTAACTCACCTTAGTTGGGTCACCAGAAGGGTCAGGATAAATCTCCATATTCTGTTTTTCTCTGGGAAACTGGTTTGAAATGGTTTTGACAACATCAGCCAAGTCTTTGCCACCCTCAATGGTAGCAAAGAGACGACGCGAGGTCCAGAAATATGCCTTGCCAATGGCAGAGGAAGCCGATAAATCCCAAAACTCTTCATGCTCAATCACTTGCCCACTTATCTGGTTTAGAGTGAATTGGGAATTAATTCGGATGATCAAATCCGAGGCTATAGCACCAACGATGTTCTTGGGCTTCCCTTTGACAGTCCACTTGATACTTAGGACACTGGTGGATAACATGCTCATCTCTTGTACACTCTGTACCGTAAGGCAGAATTGTGTTATCTTGTTGTTGTGAATGAAAAAATAAAAAGGGAGAGAAAACAGAGAAGAAGAGTGACCACAGAGGGTTTGTGGAGGGCAGCGGTGATCCATAGTGGTCTCTTGTATTTGTCACGACCACTAAAACTTCTAACTGGGTCCTGCAATTAATTAGTAGAAGGAGATGGTTCCATATTAAAAACAGGCATTAATTGAAGGGCAGAGGGAGGAGATGATTCCGATTTGTGAAGAAAAAGATGAATGACCTTGTATTGAACAGAAACAGCAAAGGTTCCGAGGGCGCGATTGCCTTCCCTGAGCTCAAGGATGTCACGTACAAGCTGTCGAGCCGTAGACTCGATGGAGGGGCTACTGATGCACTCAAACTCATTGCACAGCTCCCCAAACTCGATCCCATCCACAATCCTATCTACTGCCTCTCTTCTCTCAGATTCACTGCTTCCACTTGAATCATTTGTTACTGCACACATGACATCCATCAATCATCAAACAAATCAAAGAAGCAGCAAATATAGAATAACAAAGAAGCAAGCAAATCAAAGGGTAGGATATGTATATATTATATAGTAAGCTGTATACGGACCTCGCAGTAAAAAAGGGCGGTGGTAATGGGGGGAGGACGAGGCAGTAGTAAAATGGGAGTTGGAGTTGGAGGTGAAAATAGATTTATTAGCAGGTGAGGTAGTTTTAAATATGCGGCTGCGGCGGCGGAGGAGGGTGGTGGTGCAGCAGCAGGAGGAGGTAGAGGAGGAGGAGGAGGGAATGATGGAAACAGAGGCATTCATCTCATCGCCTCTCTGTGATTGTGAATGTGAATGTGAATGTGAATGTGAATCTCTCCGTCCCCACCCATAACAACCTTACACTCCAAGCTCAATTCCAATTCCACAGACCACAGACCACATGCATGATGCATGCACACAGAGGATCCAGCACAACACAAACAATTTACAGCCTCTCTTTTTCAACTGTTTTGGATAAGGTCTCTCCAGTGTTCTTTTCTTCTGTGAAGTCAACAAGACCTCTCTCTCTCTCTCTCTCTCTCTCTCTCTCTCTCTCTCACACACACACACACAAACACACACACTTATAATTTATTATACAATTAGCTTCTCACTCACTCACTCTCTGTGTCTTTTCTCTTCCATAAGCCACAAGACCACCCATCACAGCAACAATTATCTTTAGAAAGTGTATTTATAGAATGTTTGATCAGATCGATCCACCCTATTATAATTAAGTTTCAACCAAACTAATTAACTTGTCAATTCGAATGCTATGAAATTAGATATAACATCCATCCTTTAGTTTTTAACTAGATTCTTTTGAGGTGGAAGGACTGATTCCTTCCTACCTTAAGTACCAGCAGGCAAGGCAGGCAAGGCAGGCAAGGCCGGCAGGCAGTCAGCAGCATTTATCGGAGTACACGCCCTCATTATCATTGCCTACTCATTCCATTCCATTCCCATATTATTTATTTTTGCAATCAATTTGCCATATTGCAATATCCGCACGTAGCTACGTCGTATTCCATCACCATTATTATTGTTAATACTAAATTGCTACCTCTTGTTTACAAGGAACATTGCAATGTACACCAACCAGAAGCCATAAGCCACCAAACACCACCAACATCTCTATATTTAATTTCACCTTTTTAAAATACCAAAACAACAACATTCACCTTTTTAAATTAGCTTTTTAAAAAGCTAGCTCAATTTAGATATATATGTTTTTAAAACTTCTTTTGTTGCTAATTCTAGCCTAGCCAGCCATCCTCTCTATTATATTTATACTATCAAAAATATTACTCATACATACCACATTTATATACCACATCTCTAATCGAGGTGAACCACATTGTATATTATATTGATGAACTCACTTTTATTAGAGAGGTGATATATATATATATATATATATATATCTGTAAATGTGGTATGCCTAGCATTGCTCTTATGCTATATATTTTACACACATACACACTCATCATACAAAAGCTCAAAACCAAATCAAATCAAACCATATAATATCTTATTCGGTTTTTTAACCATTTAACTTTTTCTTGATCAAAACCAAACCAAACTTGTAATTACAATTTGTTTTGGCCCGATTGTTGCCCAACCTAGTCCTCCTTGTCTTGTTTGCTTGACTTAATTTCGTTTCCTTGAACCCCAATTGTCTTTTTTTCTTTTTTTCTTTTTTGGATTAATATTTTTCTATGCCAAGATTTGTTTCCCTTTTTGACCCAAAAATTGACGTTTTCCCCTTCTTCTTCCTTCTTTGATCCCATTTCTTGTCTATATATACTCACTTTTCTGCAGATGATTAGTGCGCTCTCTCTCTCTCTCTCTCTCTCTCTCTCTCTCTCTCTCTCTCTCTCTCTCTCTCTCTCTCATACACGCACACAATATTTCCTTCAGTTTATAAGTAAGAAACTGCAGGCCTTGTTAATTAGAATTTAGAAGGCAGGGCACCATGGGCATGGGCATGGGCAAATTCTTCATTTTGAGCATAACTGTGTGCATGCATATGCTGTTTATGAGTTTGGTTATAGTTGAGGCTGCCCCTGAAAGCTCTCTTATCACCCAACTTCCCGGCTTTAATGGTACCTTTCCATCCAAGCACTACTCAGGGTAAGTTTTATTTTAGAAGCTATCGTCTTATATATATATATATATATATATATATATATTTATTTATTTATTTATTTATTTATTTGAAAGCAGAATTGTTATACTAGTATATATGTAGATAATGTATTATTGTGTTGAATTGAATGTGTAGATATATAAGCATAGATGGAAAGAATCTTTTCTACTACTTGGTAGTTTCAGAAAGAAGCCCAGCAAATGATCCAGTTGTTCTGTGGCTCAATGGTGGACCCGGCTGCTCTAGCTTCGATGGCTTTGTTTATGAGCATGGTACGTATGTCTTTTCTGCGCTCTAGCTAATTTCTTTCTCTTTTTCAAAATTAGGTATATCACTCTACTTTTTTTGTTCAACCACAACTTCTTTTTCCTTCTTCTTCTTCTTCTTATTTTCCATTATTTTGCAATGTTTCTCATTAGCTGTGCCTGTGTCACCACTCATCACTCACCACTCACCACTCACCACTCACGGGTGGGTGCTGATTAGAAATTATTAATAATTTTGTTTCAGAAAACAAAAACAAAACAAAAATTTCACTGGAGAGGAGGAGAGATGTGGGACTGTAATTGTAACTCATAATACAGTCTTGTCCATTTCAGCTCTAATAAAGTAAAAGTAGTAGCTAGTAGGCACATTTGGCACCACACAATCAAATTATTGTCTTTTTCTTGCTGTCTGCTTTATTTTGAATATTATTATTAATATTGTTTTGAATATACATATGTAGATGTTGTTGATGATGATGATGATGTGAAGCTAGCTAGCTTTAGTGGTTGAAGTATATTGTCCATGAGTTTACGGTCCCAGTGTTTGTTTGTAGTCGCATTCATATATAGATATATATATATATATATATATATATATATGAAAATGAAACTCAGCTCATCTGGTCTGGTCTGGTCTGGTGTCTGGCTCTGGAATTAATAGAGCCGTTAATTTTCTATATGCTCCAAAGGTTGGAAGTCCGCTAATTCATTTGGGAGTTTTTACCGAATTCCTAGCTTTCTTGTCCCAAAATTGACAAAGGTTGACCCAAAATATAATGTGACATTGATTTTGGAAATCCGAAACTAACCTCTATAAAGTACTAGTTTATGGAGAGATTAACTCTATCATATGCAGGGCCATTCAATTTTGCACAAGGACCACCAAACGGAGGATTGCCTGTTTTGCATCTTAATCCTTATAGCTGGTCCAAGGTCTCTATATATTCATGTGGAAGGATTTCCATTTTTTTTTTACTAATTTTAATTTAAATAATTTCTTGGCCATAATGATAATAATTAACCAAATATTCAGGTTTCCAACATCATTTACTTGGATTCTCCTGCTGGTGTTGGCTTTTCTTACTCTCAAGACGAAAGCAAATATCAAACTGGGGACCTACAAACTGCTTCTGATACACACGCCTTTCTCCTCAAGGTAATAATATATTATTCTATTTGGGATAATCCATATCTATCCGAATCAGTTTAAATTAATTGGTTCATCATCAACAATAATTCTCCACTATATGCAATGCAAATTGCAATCAGTGGTTTGAGCAATTCCCGGAGTTCCTTTCAAATCCATTTTACATTGCTGGAGAGTCTTATGCTGGAGTCTATGTGCCAACTCTTGCTTCTCAAGTTGCAAAAGGTACGTATCTAATTTCTGCGTTACGTACAAATATTAATTCCATTTACATATACATAAAATTAAGGCTATACTCTTAAACCATAATTACATATATATAATGTGTAGGTATAAACAATGGAACAAAACCAACTCTAAATCTCAAGGTACGTGCGTATGTATAGTAAACTTGAGAAAGATTAAGCTAAATCTATCAGCTTAATCATCACATAATTAACTCATATATCCTTTGTACGTACGTACATACGTACGTTACGTATAGGGTTACCTGGTGGGGAATGGAGTCACAGACGGGAAATTTGATGGCAATGCTCTAGTGCCATTTGCTCATGGGATGGCCCTCATCTCAGATCAAATCTTTGAGGTAGCTAGCTAGACTCATCTCTTAATCCCGGCATTTTGTTTGATTTTGTTTTCCAATTATTATTCTTTTAGTGCCAAAGGCACATTTGAGCCAAATTGACTATTGCAGCAAGTTACAGCCGCATGTGGCGGAGACTTCCATAATCCTCCAAATCGAACTCAATGCGGCAAGAAATTTCGGCTAGTTTACGAGGTGCGTGCGAGCGATTCTCTTTTTTTAAAATTAAAAGTGAACTTAAAGCTTCTCACATTATTATAAACTATAATTATTTGCTTGTTTGGTCATTGATTAGGCTATTGATGGACTAAACATTTACGACATCCTGGAGCCTTGTTACCATGGCCCAGGAACTAATAGTAATAATAACCAAAATAATGGCAAAGGAAATACAAGCTTACCACTAAGCTTCCAGCAATTAGGGACCACTACTGAGAAGCCTCTGGGAGTGAGGAAAAGGATGTTTGGCCGTGCTTGGCCTTTTAGGGCACCCGTAGAAGATGGCATTGTCCCATTGTGGCCTCAGCTATCAAACTCACTCGGTGTTCCTTGCTTTGTAAGTTACTTTTTCAACCTTAATTTTTTAGGCTGTAATTATCAGCTACCTCCACAGAGAGAAGGAGAGAAAGAGAGAAAGAGAGAAAGAGAGAAAGAGAGAAAGAGAGAAAGAGAGAAAGAGAGAGAGTCGTATATATAACCTTTGAAGATTTTTATTTTTTATTTGTTTAATTAATTTGGATGTAGAGTGATGAAGTTGCAACGAAATGGCTAAACAACCCAGCAGTTAGGGAAGCAATTCATGCAGAGCCAGTAAGCTTGCTTGCTTTTGCTGTGGAGATATGATGATTAATTTTCTATTGAAATCACACTTAGCCTTAATTATGAGAGAAGTAATAATGAATGAATATAATGACAGGAAAGTGTGACTGGTCCTTGGGAGTTATGTACAGACAGAATAAGTTATTCTCATGATGCCGGAAGCATGATCCCTTACCACCGAAATCTTACAACTCAGGGATACAGAGCACTCATTTACAGGTCTGCTTTCATTTACATGCATGGAATGTTAATTATAAACAAATTATTATCTTTGCTGCAAGTAATAATAAATATTTTTATATTTTGTTGGCAGTGGAGACCATGATATGTGTGTTCCATACACTGGGAGCCAGGCATGGACCAGATCACTTGGATATCAAATTGTAGATGAATGGAGATCTTGGCAGTCCAATGAGCAAGTTGCAGGGTACACATATGATAACATATATATATATATATATATATACAAATCTACCTATTATTAATTGTGCACTTCAAAGCACCACCATACATAATCTTGGACAAGGACATGTTTTCTTTTCTGATAAAATATATATGCAGTTAGTTACTCTCCTCCTCCTCCATATGTGGCTGGCAGATTTCTTTAATCAACTTCTTAATAAGATTTGGGTTATCTGCTGCAGATACTTGCAAGCATATCAAAACAACCTCACCTTTCTCACCATCAAGGTCTGTACACACGGACTCTCTCTCTCTCTCTCTCTCTCTCTCTCTCTCTCTAGCTTCATTCATTTATAATTGTTATGTTTCTTTTTCTGATAAATTAAATATATAATCAAAAAAGCTATCTGCTTTAGATTTATTCAAGTTTTTTTTTACCTTGGCTTCTGGTGGGACAGGGAGCTGGACACACCGTCCCTGAATACAAGCCGCGGGAGGCACTGGACTTTTATACACGCTGGTTGGAAGGAAAACCGATATGACATTGAAAAAGCATTTCATTCCATTCTCTCTCTCTCTCTCTCTCTCTCTCTCGTCACATTTCTTTTTTCTGGTTATTAAACTTACATTGTCAACTTTTGATCTTACATCAATCAAAGAAATGCATTCTACCAAGAGTTTGATTTTCTTTTCATTTTTTCGACTGCTACCAAGAGTCTAATATTATATGTGAAGCAAGCCTCCTCTCCAGAGACACAAACACAAATGGTATGTAAAGAAAAAAAAAGCATCATCTTATTTGAACCACACCCTCTTAATTTCTGAATTGATGCTTGATATGAACGGATTGAAAACAAACAACCCACGCCAGGGTTTGGTAATGCTCATTCGTAGACATGTGTGGTGAGTGATGGATCCTATTCGGGGGGTTCTGATTATGACAAGGATACATATTGTTGTGGAAGCAGCTTTTCATGAAAGTCAAAGGGAATAATGAAAACAAGAGGCCTGATATTTATGGTATGGTTTGTATTGTATTGTATTGGGGAAGCAAATTGAAAAGTAAAGCTGAGCTAAATATCTTGTTTACAACATAACAACCATTCAAGATGATGGATGATGAGGCTTCATTATCATCACAAAATTATTATCCACATAACAACACATCATATCTTTTGAAACAGAAATTTTATATATATATATATATATATATATATATATGTATATATATAGAAGGAGAGTTGGATGGATTTTACAAAAATTCCAATTCTACCCACACTAGAAAGGACAATTTTCCCAGACATGCTAAATATAGTCGGGAGGGCCTACCTCTCCGGTCAAAATTTTTACTTTTATGGCCCTACAAATCACATATGTGTAGAAAATGCAAAACAGAAACAGAGACAAGGAAAAATAAATGATACTGAACAAATTTTTATGAGAAACAGAAACAAGGGGTTATATCAATAATCAAACCTTCTTCCACACCTTCTTGTCTTCTTTTGTAGGCACAAACCTTGGCAGGGTCAATAATGTGTTCACACGGGAAACTCCTTCCAGGGCAGACCACTCTTTACCTGCCTCTGAATTCATTTCCTCTGCACCGTTCTCTTTACTTGCTTCTTCTTCATCCTCTCCTTCTCCTTCTTCTTCTTCTTCTTCTTCTTCTTCTTGTTCTTGAAGAATCTCTTCGCCAGTTCGGGCAGTCCCTGAGCGGACCAAACAAGTTGTCCCAGAGAGATCTTCTTGCTCAGTCCCACCATTGACCTCATCCGTTGTGGCAGGCTGCTCACTCGACCAGTTATTTGCAGCAGTTGATCCAGAGTTTGAGTCTGAGTCAAGGAAAAGGCAAACTACAGCACAGTCATCTACTTTGGAAGTTGGATACTTCTGTCTCCATGCTCGAACTGCTGTCTCAACCAGTGCTCGAGCTGCAGAAGAGCGTGCTGGGGCTGATGCTACAATGTCTACCACTTCTTTGTTAGAGAGAACATCCCAAATCTGCCAAAAAGTTTCAACCTTAGATTCAAAGAAAAAGAGGAGGAGGAATAGGAGGGTGAAAGGAAGGGGCATGTTATATATCTCTTTCGTAAGTAGCTTTAAATCAGCTGGATCCATACCCCATCTGTAGCCAAGACGATAAACTCATCCTTCTCAGTGAGACGCCGAAAGGATATATCTGGCACAGAGATCAGGCCGAAATCCTTGAGGCAGAAATCTCCAAAAGCCCGTGCCATGGCAAGACCCGGGGAGTCATTGTTTGGCAGCCAGACCCGAGAAACCTCAGGTTCATCCTGAAGAGCAAAAACTCGCCCTCTACACTTCCGTATTCTCTCTGCTTCCGCTGTTGAGTGTGGAAGAAATAAAGGAAAAAGCAGGTAAGAACTCAGAAAGAAGATAATCACAAGAAGCTAGCGAGCAGACCGCAATTCATCATAGAATCTTTTCTTTTGTATTCCTTGTTTACTGTTGCAGGGAGATGGAAGCCATTATCCAATCCACAAGGAATATTCACTCTCTATAATGGCAGTGGAAAAATAACAAATAGATATGTCGCTAAAAGTGACTTCATGCTGAGTTATTTATGCTATGTGGATTCAGAAACTTAGGTATTTCTGAGAGCAAAAGAACATGAACAATGAGAGTGGTGAATGGTGATGTTAAAGTTTCATATTCTAATAGAGATCCCACGCCAAAATAAACACTGTCAAGTCCATGAAATTAGTCTGAATATATTTCATATATGAACATTTTCTTAACCAGACAACCTGACAACAAAGTCTTTTAAAAACTTCAATCACACCCCCCCAAAACAACTTTCTGCATGCGTAGAGCATCATTAGAAATGTGACTAGATCAGATCTTGCCAAAATCATAAACCAAATTTGAAAAAATTCACAATTGAAAACTATTATGAGAAAGGAGAAGCATAAAGGAGAGAGAGACCTGGAAGATTTGGTTTGAGATCCACAGTCAATTGAATTGCAATTAGAGTGTCATCTTTATCTCTCGTGCACAGAACAGCTCTGGAGTCCCCAACATTTCCAATGATTAAATCCCGACCCTAGGAAACATGCCAACATGCCAAAACATGCATCATAAAGATGAGTACATCACAAAAAACCAACACCACATCAGTACACGTTTCCAAAGGTTATGAAAACACCTGTTTAACCAAAGTTACTGCTGTTGTCCCACTACAAAAGCAATCGATACTTGGTTGTGTTCGCAGCTCCCTATCCATAATTTTGAAAGCCTTTAGGAATGACTCTTTCAGTGTCTGAAAGATCTCAGGGTGTTTGTCTGTTTCCTCAATATCAATGGAGGCCCTGAAATCTTCATCCACATATACAAAGGGAGTACCATCTGAATTCAAGCTTCCTGAATTATTGAGGCTGATCTCTTTAAGTACTTCCTCACTGGTTATGGTCACCTCCCAGTTTGCACTCAATTTCAGAGGAAGAGAATCCCTCACTCTTTTAGCAACCATATGACCGAACGGACCATGGCCATCAAAAACACCACAGAAAACTGTGTCTGTTCTTGAACCAAAATTCTGAAATTCGTATTTAAAAAGATTTAGACAATAATAACATTGTTCACCCCTGGATACGTTTCCTCATAATATACATATCACAACAAAATAGAAATTAGCAACAGTCAAACAAATAAATCTATACATGATTAAATAGAACAGTTGTAAAACGTGGATACAGAATAACAAGGATGAAGCTATCTGAAGGTTAATATATGGCAAAATCCGTCCATATAAAGTAACGAACACGTTGAACAGAGTAGCTTCTTCTGTGGAAGCCTTCAAATATATGACAATCAAGGTGAGCCACTTTGCTCTGCAAAACAAGGACTTGCAATTGCTAAGGTGGACGATAAAACAAAGAGTTCAACTGCCACCACGGAAGTAAGGTTTGCAAGTTTGGATAATATCCCGAGAGAGAGAGAAAAAAAAAAAAAAAAAAAAAAAAAAGTAGAGAAACTGCAGCTAATTGTATTGAAGAAAAAGGCTGCTATTTCCTTTGAAGTAGAATTGCAGGAAGTTGACATAAGAAATAAAAAGTTGCTGGGGTGATTTTACATCCAGATATAAAACTGATAAATCAGTAAAAAAAAATAAGATCAGAGTCAAGTAAAGATTATGAGAAAGAGCTAACCTCCCAAACAATCATGGCATCCTGATTGGTCCCTTTCTTGCCCTGTTGGGTAAACAAAGATGCAACTTCACTTGACCCATTCAAGAACATTCTCCCGGGAATTCTATGCAGCGGCTCTTCCCGGCGGTAATCAAAGGAAGAATTTCGAGAGCCCATTTTCTTCTTGGTGCTCTTGCGCCGCCTGACTCCCCAGGCGGGAGACGACGGCGAATCGGGCAGAGGGCTCCTGCTTTCTGCAGACAAGCAGGAACCCATTCTCAGGGCCCTGATTATGTTTAGTAGGCACTCCAGACCAGCCGAGCAATACAACCCCCTATTTTCAATTGACGGATCCGTAAGAAATTCTCCTAATAACCCGAACGCCCTTCAAAATCAGGGCCTTTAAGTGACCAATCAATCCACTAAACTCACTTTCTCTCTCTCTCTGATATCAATATCTTCGTTTGATCACAATCTTTGAGCAATACCCTCGTATATTCAATGCCTGGCTAATCAGATTAATCCACTTGAATTACAATCTGCAATCCGATTGCCACAAATTTTCCCAGAAAACACTTGAATTTAGCACCCAATCTTTAAGAAGAGCATCCACCATTAAGCAAAACACGCCCACTTTCACTTTTCCATGAAAGGAATCCACTTTCTATATTATAACCTTTTGAGGTTTGAAAGCGCCGGTGATATCAAAAATGGCCAACCTTCTTTCTCTTTTGAGATCACAAACATACGAAAAGTACAACAAAAGGTATGCATGACACCAGGAAAGCAGATCTATAAAAGAAGATCTGTTTTAGAATTATTACCCAAATTTTCACCAAACCATTGTATGATCACACTCCCATATCCCCAAATCCAACAAGAAAGCTCTCCAATCGCACTACCCCAAAGAGCTTTCGTTTCTCAGATCAAGCTTGGATTCAATGAAACCAAACAAGACTGAAACAAAATGCATGAACAAAAGAAAAGGCCAAATTACAGCACACAGAATGGGCACAGAAAAGAGAGAGCAGGCAGCTCAGCTCACGGCCTTGCATAAAGCAAGCATCTTTGTGAAGGTTATCAGAATAGAGGAAGTGGGCAGAGAGCCAATTTTAGAGAGAGGAGGAAATGAGAGAGAGAGAGAGAGAGAGAGAGAGAGACTTCAAATGTGAGAAATAATCGCAACCACCAACAGCAACTGAAATATAAAAGATTGCAAAAAAACCCGCTCTTGTAATACGACCTGACTTTCTAGAGAGAGAAACTGAGGGAAGAGTCTGTAGAGAGAGAGTGTGCAACAAACAAAACTACTAAAACTAATTTTTTTTTAGAGCGAGAGATGAAAAAAAGGTATCACTTCTCCACTTCTATTCTAGAGGTTAAACTTTTGGAATTGAAACTTTGTCTGTCATATTCATAAACTTATATAAAATTATAAATAAATAAAATGTACTTTGGAATTTGGAAATCATTAGAGAACGATGTCCTGGCTTAGAATGGAAATAGCACATTTTTATGGAAAAGCTTTGCCATTTTATTAACGATAATTTTATCAAAATTCACGATACTTATTTTACTCATACTAAGGGTAGGTAGTACTAATAAGTTAATTAAATTGGTTTCTAAATGACGCTCAATGTATTATGTATAAGATAAAGATAAGAAATTAAAATATTTGGTAGAAAAAACTACGAATTTATTGTATCAGATAAACATCTGGATATAAGAGTCCCATGCAGCTAATAAAGTAATAAATTAATCGAAATTATACTGTTTATAAGAGATTAATAGCATCTCGTGCCTTCATATTTAGCATTCGTGCATTTTCTGCTAGTGCATTTTTTTCCCTATTCTTCGAAGTATTACCGTTAAGATTTTTTTAATTTTAAATGTGAACTTTTATTTCCTTTGCAATGATTGGAAAATGATTTATGAGGGCTTTTCTTTCCTTTACACATGATCCCTTTCTAAAAATGGTTTTAGCTATATATTTAGTGTAAATAATGATACTAATAATAATATGTAGTTGGGAAATGAATTTGAGAAATTTGGTGTAAAGACATGTCACTCGTGCCGCCTTGAACTTTTCCTTTTCCTTTGTTTTTCTTTTTCTTTTTCAGTTTTTCTTTCTTTTCTTGATAGAATTAGAAACCAATGATCAATTAATATATGAGTATGACCATGACAAAGAATTTGAGCACCGCAAATGCAATTCCATGTTCCAAGTTCCATGTTCCATGTTCCATGTTCCATGTGTCATGTGATGTGCCATAAAATAAAAACACACCACCTCAATCCGTACTTCTTCCATCGTCAAACTTGTAACCAGAATTGGCTTTATTCTCTTATATATATATACATTCATCAACAGACATATATATATATATACATATATATATATATATATATACGGATTGGATGTGAGAGTTCCATTACGTTCGTAGCTGGCTTGACTTGCTTAATGAGACAAAACAAACAAACAAACAAATAAGAGGAAGAAGAAGAAGAAGAACAGGACTCAGGAGGTATAAAAATAATTTGTTTTTACTGTTTTTATTGTGTGCATTGCTGCATATAATGCAAATGTCATTTGCATGCATGCATCATGTTCTGAGCTAACATTAACAGCTGTGAAACACATCAGCTTTGTCTCCCTTAGAATGTGAGGATCCTCGTCATTTCTACGTGGGCCACTGTCGTCTCTCTCTATCAACTCTCTCACGCTCACCTGGTAATTCCTTTGTATAGCCAGCTAGCTAGCCAGCCAGCCAGCCACCTGGTAATTAATATGAATTCCCCCACCAAACCAAATTCCGAGATTCGGTCGGTCTCATTGTTTTAAATACTGATTTCCTAATTTCCTAATTGGTATATATGTAGATTATTATTTCTTACTTGACCTAATAACATATATACGCACGCACCTACTATATATATATACAGTTCTGATCTCTTGTACTCCTGTAGTCAAAGAGATTTATGGTCACTCACCGTTGGATGTAAATTCAACGATTCACTCATTTATGACTTGAATCGGGTAATAATCATTTATGTCATATTGCATTTATATATATCATTTTGAACTATTGGATTAATATCCAACAGTGGGTGACCACAATCTCTTGGATTCCTGTGGTCCAAGAGATCGAGACTGTATATATATATATATATATATATATATATATATCTTCGAACACAACAGGATTCATGAACATTATGGGATGGGATTTGCAAAGTCAACTGTCACCCACCCAAGTTCCCAATATCCTACCCTACTACGTATGATCGTATCGTATCATTGTCATATGCTTATGTTTCTCTCTAATATTATTTAGTGTTCAATTTTGGATGGAAGAAACATTCAAACTAAACACACCATTCAATAATTGAATAATTATAATTTATAGGTAGATTCACTATTATGCTCAATATAGGAGTCTAAATTATAAAAATATCATATATGAGATGGACTTTAAAAACACACTCAAAGCTCATTTACAATATAACAAAGAGGCTTTTAACTCCTTATAAATTACAAAACTGTCATATATTTCTTAAAACAAGTCCAACCCCAAAATCTCATTAAAAAAAACTCAAAACACTCAATAGGGCATCAAAGTAATTTAATAATCAAAATTAAATTAAATAGAACCAACTGTTATTTTTTTAGTTTTTTTTTTAGTTTGTTTATAGAAATTAAATGGTGTAAGGTTTATTTATATTTGGTGTGCTAAGAATGGGTATATGACTAATATCTCTAATTTATATTATATTTTTTTAAGAGGAAGATATATATATATATATATATATATATATACAAGTATAAGTTGACTTTTTTACAAGGAAGAGTAATTAGCTAATTATAAAGAATCCTAACTAGGTAGCTATTCTAATTAGGAAATCAAGGATCACAGGATCCCTGAATTATGGCTCACGCCAACACTTCCTCTCAAGTTGATGCGTATATATATCTTTTATGCCTAACTTGTCAAGTAAGTCATGAAAAACCTTTGCTGACACTGCATGTGTTAAGACATCCGCCAGTTGTTCTTGTGACTTTACAAATGGTATATCAATTAGCTTGTCTACCAACTTCTCCTTGATAAAATGTCTATCCACTTCCACATGCTTAGTTCTATCATGTTGAACTAGATTATTTGTTGTTTCCCTAGCAGCTTGATTATCACAGTAAAGCTCCATGACTTCCTTGGGTGCAAAATCAATTTCAGACAAGAGCATCCTTAGCTAAAAAAGCTCACAAACTCCATGTGCCATGCCCATATATTCTTTCTAAGCTGCAGATAGAGCCACTACATTTTGCTTCTTATTGCACCATGTAACCAGATTACCCCCAATGAAAGTGAAGTACCCTAATTAGAACGTTTATCTGTTATATTGTCTGCCCAATCTGCATCTGTATAACTATTGACATCCAAATGTCCCAATTGTCTGAATAAAAAGCCTCTGCATGGAGCTTTCTTCAAATAAATTAAAAAATCCTTATAATTGCTGCTAGGTGATCATCACTAGGAGAATGCATGAACTGGCTAACAACACTAACTGCATATGCGACGTCTGGTGTATTGTGTGAAAGATAAATTAATCTTCCCACTAACCGCTAATATCTCTCCTTGTTGGTTGACACGTGATCAGGATAGATTGCTAGGTGAATAAAAATGGTAGAAGGCTAGCCGGCAGAGGTGACAATAGCTACACCGCTCCCTCCCCTTTTCTTCTTCGCATGCGCTGCCTTACGTTGCTTCATGCGTTCAAGGAACCACTCTGGAAACCCATTCTTGTGAACGCGTGTGGCCTCTGTATGACGGGTTCCATTACAGTAGGTGCAATACATGTTTTCTTTTTTCTCAGAGGTTGGACAAGGAAAATAAAAACTAGCAGCATAGGCTTTGAAAATCATTATAACAAAGGATTCAATCTTTCCATCCTTCTTAAGCATCGTCTTCTGATGTTGGGCCTTTTTAAGGACAAAAGCAAACGACTCTTTCAATTTGGGCAATGGACTCATCTCTACAAATCTCCTCTAATTTTAGCAAACTCATCATCTAGACATGTAAGAAAATCATAAATATGGTATTTCTGGATCTCATCCAGTCGAATCTTCACATCATCAGGCCACTTCATGTTGATTGGACAACGATGGTCAAGTTCCAACCAAATGCTCTTGAGCTCAGCAAAGTAGGACGAGATATCGCGACCTCCTTGAGTAATACGAGTTGCTTTACACCGTAATTCATAAATCTTCCACTCATCATACGCATCAGAATACATCTGGGTTGTACGCTCCCAAACATCTTTAGCTGTTGATAGATCTAAGAATAATTCTACCAAATCAGGGTCCATAGTTTTTATCAAGCATCTTTCAACAATGAAGTCCTCAATACACTAAGAATAAAACCCGAAACGTGTTCTTCCACTTGAGCCACCTTCCTTGTCAGATAACCTCATTTTCCATGGCCTTATGACACAGGAAGCAATATCATCTTTGACCAAATGTGATAGTTATTTCCATTCAACCGTATGGTGAATGGGGCAGCAGAAGTATCATTGCGAACCGTAACAATTGGTTGTGTCATGTCAAAGTTTTTGTGGGTTTCTGAAACACGAGAAGCACTAGATTTTGTGGTTGCGGTGGGGATGTCTGGGGTATCTACAAAAGCCATGGAGGAGAGAGAACAAGTTTGGATGAGTTGGTGTTGTAGGAGTCTTTTGCCGCACTAGATTTGTGACGACAAAAGCTTAGCCGCTGTTTTGTGACTATTGGGTTTTTTTTTTTTTTTTTTTTTTCTTTCTGTATTCGGCGCTAGGCCACCTCCTTGGACACATTTTAAGAAGAAAGTGAAAAAATATAGCTCCAACCATGCTTCCTATCCACCTCCTAAAATAGGGAGACCGCTAGGAGCTCATAAATCTAATGAGAGAGAAAGAACTCCTAGTGTCTCCCTATAATTTAATGCAGTTTTGTTTTAGGCATAGTTTCAAATTTTATAAAGAGTTCCTAAAATAAATTTGATGTATTTTTAGCCAAATTTAAATTAAAAAATAGAAAACATAATTGTAAATGCCCTAATGTATCTTAAATTTGTATCGATGTTTGATTGAGCGGTCTAATAAAAAATAAATATATATTTCAACGCAACCTTTGAGCATCAATTTACAATTATGATTTGGAGT
This sequence comes from Prunus dulcis, assembly GCF_902201215.1. NCBI lineage: Eukaryota > Viridiplantae > Streptophyta > Magnoliopsida > Rosales > Rosaceae > Prunus > Prunus dulcis. The sequence goes on along the minus strand of NC_047655.1, from coordinate 29,276,944 downwards.
TTTGGACTTTGAAGCGAACACGTGAAACATAACATGGTTTTGTTCTTGTGATGTTATTTTTATATATCATATATTAAAAAATCTTCTATATATAGTGAATTAAACAAAAGAAAATGAATTAGGATGGAAATAAAAAACATATATCATATTTATAAATATGTAATCCCAGCACTTAACACTTGCGTCCGTCCATGATCCATCCATCCATCCATCCATCCATCCATCAGATTATATTTTTTTTTGATAAAGACGCAACACTAGCTGTATGAAACTAGTCCCATCCCATAAATATTCTGGGCCACTGCAATCTTTTCAATATCATATAAATTTAATTGAGATTACACATTAATGCATTTCCATCATTCATTCATACATGCTTAAAGACTCCTACTACATATCTTGAGTATAAGTTGAAGGACCAAAATATAAATTCAGGAACTATTTTTCGTAAAAACTTTTATGCATACAAGTAGTAGTTGTCACTTGTCGGTGATGCCCTAGTTAATCATATTGTAGATTCATTGTTCGGTCAATTAAGTAGTCGCATCACATTGTGATGATTAATCTCAACTAATTAAATAATCACTTATTAACTAACTATTAGCCACATTTTGCATGCATATGTATAGTAATTCTAGAACCTTGTCTTTTTCATTTTGTATTCAAAGGGCTACGTAAGTAAGTGATTATATGTTACCTAATTTCAGGATCGGTTCAAAAAGAAAAGTATAAATTATGTCTGCAATAAGCAATATTAAAACTGGGTCATGCGAAGAATGTGCAACATTTGTTAATACAAGTTTATTTACTTGACGTTCACGTTCGTTCGAGTAAGAAACCTAATATATATATATATATATATATATATATATATATATATATGGCGTCGTCACTGAATTGGATTGGATTGGATGTCATTCCATCACTAGCCTAGCTATCTACAATTTGTTGAAGCATGCATTGCATTTGCCTCCTTGCATCATATGCCTAAAAGTTATTAGTCCAATCAAATGATGGGTTTGCTTTGCTTGCTAGTTACGCGTCTACTTTATACTTTTGTCATCAAAGACTTGCGTTAATCGATTTCCCAAACGTTTTTCACTGCAGTACATATTAATTTATTACAAATCATTAACTATTCAAACAAATCTTTTTGTAGTGGGCGACAGCATTTGCTTCTCAATTATTGTGTTCGAAACACATTCTCTGCTTGTATATTACAAATTTAAATTAAAAAATTCTTTAAAAGTTGACTGGTTCTCTCTCCTCGTTCCTTATGCAGTTACTAGGCCGCGGGAATGGAAGCCATGAGAATGATATAAGGGGTTTGTTGCTTCTCTAACTGGACGTATAAGACTCACCAAGAAACTCTGATCTCAACTGCATCAAAAGCCTGCCCAGATAATTTAGGCCTTCTCCATCCCGGCCTCCGCCCCAGAAGAGATCATGCGGGGAAGCTTCAACAATAACAGATCCAGCAGTTGACAGCAACATAGAATTCAAATGTGGGTATATCGAGAACTTGCATTTTAGTGCCCTGTACATCACTTCAATCTTCACACTTTCCCAATCCGATCTTACCTGCATGCATACCATACCACACACTCAACAAGAAGTTTCAACCAACTTGCACCATAAACTCAAAGATATTCTAATGAGCCTTAGCTCAAGTGGCATGGCATGAATGGGATGAGGTAGAGATCTTAGGTTCAAATAATAGATGTTAATAACTTGATATCATAATATTATCTCTTTACTTTTAAGTTTCTTTAATTGAGAAATTATAAGAACCATGATTGAATGATTCACCACAGCATAGCATGCCATGACTGCATCACGTATCATGATAGTTGATACCAACTTCAAATCCAAAAAAATGTGCATAGGACCATACCAAATCAGGCTGCTGCCTCTGCATTGATCTTCCTATTCGTGCTGCCTCTTCCGGACTTTTCGCAGACTTAATATTTTCAACACCATCTCGTGCCACAGGATCATCCACCCCAACAAACTTCTGAGCCTACATGTTAGTATTGTTTTGTGAGAATGACCACAGTTTTGTGAGATGGAAACCAGATCCATACAGATAAGGGAAGTACCTGGTAGTAATGCTCTACACTCAACCAAGTGGCATAATCACCACTGGCATCAGGCATCTTAATTGCGTGCGGAGAAAAATTTGAGAATGCACCATAAGGGTCCCATGTTTTGTAGAAGAATATGATCCTTGATTCATAAGGAGTGACAGTTGGATCAATTTCATAAGTTTCATCAACCGATGGAATAACAGGCGTCGCATCTGGTATGGGTTGAAGAAATCCACTTATAAGCATGTCAGGTCCAACCTGTGGTTCAAGTTTCAGAAGCATAAAATGAAAAGTCCAATCAAGAGGCAGAAAATAGATATAAGCACCAGAGAATACATGGTTAGCACACAAGATTAACTAGAAAAAATTTATCTCTAGAAGAAAACTCCAAAAATCCCCACCAACCTGCTCATAGCAAACATCAATTAAATCCAAGGCTTGTGACATTTCAACCATCCCAAGTTCACCTACAGGGGTTGGCGCATTCTTTCCACCAATAATCTTAGGAGCAACAAATGCGAACACCTGCAACACATTGAATTTGGCAGAGGCAAAATGCCCGTTAACAAATCCAATTCCAACAGAAAAAGAAATCTGCGATGACTTTAAAAAGGAAAATGGTAAAGCTTATGGCCAAAAAGAAGGATGGAGAATCCACCATTCACCTTCTTCTTGGATCCAGCCTAGAAGACGCAAACTATACCAACATTCCAAAGTCATCAGTTTTAAACAGACAAGAGTAGAAGATAGACAAAAATTCATAGAGAGAAAGAGAGGATGGGGGGAAAAACCTTATGTATTACTCCAGATGAAATAGCAGCTGCAGCTAATGTCCCTCCACACTCCCACAAAACTGAAAGATATCCACGATCATGAAAGTATTCCATTACTTCTCTGGGGTTTAGGATGTCAAACTCCACCACTTCAATTCCTTTAGATGCAAGAAATTTCTGGAAACGCTTTCTTGCACCCCTTTGTGTCACAACTATAGTCGATACATCAGAGAAATCCCAAAGGTTTGCTTCGTCAGGGAGATCAAGAGTCTGTGACATTACAATCCGCATGGGCATATGCCCACCTCCATGTCTTGCTGTTAGTCTTGGATCTAGTTCAAAAAGAAAGATAGAACATAATCAAGCATCTTCAGCATCACCAACTCCAACTAGTATAAACACATATCACAAAGTTCGGAAAATGATAAAACTTACTGTCCCTGCGAACGGTATTTCCTCCTACAATGACCGCATCACTTCTACCCCGCAATTCGAAAACTCGATTTCGAGACGTCCTGCTACTGATCCATGAGGCATGTCCGCTGCTAGCAGCAATTTTTCCTGTTAGCACCCAAGGAAGACTAATGACTAGTCAATCAGCAAACTTGTTTACTTTTAAATGTTTGAGGCCTCTTTACGTATTCACATATTGTTATGTCTTACACTGTCCTTAATAGAAGAAAGAAAATAGTTGGAAGTTTATGAGGAAACTGAGAAAGCTCACCATCAAGGGTCATAGCATACTTGAGAACAGAGAAGGGGACTCGAGAAGCAGCTCTACAAATTAAAGGAGCATTGACAAGGAGGCATGATTTCCGAGCTTCCTGTTGGTGTTGGATTCATAATAACATGTTAAATTCAATGTTGCTTGTTGCATGCACACAACACAATAGTTATTTCAGTTTTGAGCAGAGCAGAAGATGGCTATATTACTTACCATTGCCAAGCGGCTCAAAAGAAAAAATAAGCTAAGGTGTGTAATCTAATGAGCATATGAAATTGATTAAAGGTGGTTAATTACAGGATTAATTTATACCTCAATGAGTTTACCGTTGAGGTCCTCACCAAGAACATGAACCTGCAACCCTTCACTTCTCAAAGCCCTTATGGAATTCCCTCTCAGGTGCTGCAATGGATGCCTCAACCCAATCACCACCCTTTCAATCCCTGCCTAATCCACTTTCAATCTCATCAATCCAACCAAAATTATAACAATGTTTTTTTTCTCTTTTACGAGGGAGGGAGGAACCCAAAATGAAATGAAAGAAGAGAAAGAGAAAAATGCAACCTGAACGAGGGCAGAGACGGCAGCGTGATCTCCGTGGCAATCACCGGGCTCCATGTTGAGGTAAGCGGTGCCGCGACGGGAGAAGTTGCCAGCTGCCTCAGCCGCAAGAACCTCGGCGGGCTTGGTACCCTGGGCGTAGAGGAAACCCTCGCCGGCGACTTTTCCGGATTGGGTGGCGATGACGCAGCCGAAGTTGGGGTGGGGAGATGTGAAACCGGAAGATTTGTCAGCCAGCTCGGCGGCGCGTCGGATGTGTACGGCATCGAGCGCGTGGGTGCAGAGAAAGTTATTGTTCTTGTTATTATTATTACTACGGGTGGTGGCGGCGGCAGCGGAAGCGGGTGTGGGGCTGCAGGAAACTCTCATAAGTGGTGAAGATAAGGCCATCAGAATTTGAGTGTATACAAGAAGAGCATAAAAATTAAGTAATTAAATAAAAATGTAGGGTATAATATTATTGCTACAGATCAAATCGCCATAGATGAGATGTGACTGACAGACGCTCATCTTCAACTTCAACCTCTCGAGTCTTCGTCGAGAGGAGAGGAGAGGAGAGGATAACTGACAGCGCTAACTTTCCCATGTATCTATTTATTTTCCCCTTGTATTTTTTCAAAAGAATTGGGCCTTTTGAGTTGGGCTTTTTGGTTTTTGCCGCAATTTGCAAACCATGTCATCACATCATCTGATTCTCAACCTAAAAATATCCACCACCGAAAAGTCGAAAGTGTTTATGATCCATTTGAGTTTTAATTACCAAATCCCTCCCACCATAGTTACGTGCTACAACATGCTTCATCCTGAAGTTTGGTCGAACCCATTTTCCTTTCATTTCTTTCCATTCCAATTATATGGAAAGGGAAATCAAGGAAACATCACTGAGCCATTGAGCATGTAAAAAACATACTGCAACTAACCGGCGGGGAAGAACGCCACCAAAGTTGGAAGTAGAGCAAAGCATCAAATTATTCATAATGTAAATATTATCCTCATAACATCATTCATTATCATCAACAACAACAGCATTCAATCAACAAAGACACAAGTAGGTAGATAGGTAGGTTATAGAATATTTTTATGAGTCAATAATCTCGGCGAACGGATGAGATTGATAGTAAAGAAGGGGCTCCCAACAGGCATTGCAGTGATCAGTAACATCATCAGCTAGCGGTTGGTGCATCTATTCCTCCTCTTCTGCCTCCTCCAGCCAGTTCACAAATGGCTCCAGAGCCTTCACAAAAGTTTGCCTGCAAAACATTTTCCCACATTTTTATACATTACAATTATGAATTTACAACGCAACCAATATTAACTAATACTCAGGCAACTGAACTGAACTGGGAATACCTCCCCTTGGGGTTTGTTCCTCGGCGGAACCAATGGAGAATGGTGTCTTCTGCAAGCACATCCTGGTCATAGAGGGACCTCACAATTTCAGGAAACAGCTTCATCAGCTTAGCATCCTCATAGCACTGCATTTGGACTTTGTAAATCAGTTCCAGCTCCAGCTTCACATTGGTGCAGAAGGTATTCAACAGTTCTGCCCATGTTTTCACCTGTGCATTGTAGCAAGCCAATGTTGACACAAATTTCAAGCCTTTATTTCTATTGAAACACAACAATAGCGCTAACCAGACCACTTAAAACTCATATCTTCCTCCTTTTTGTCAGGGCTTAACCTCAGCATTTACAGAGCACAATAATTACGTAGGTATATCAATTACTTTATAAATCTAAGACTCAGGCATACCTGGCGAAGAGCTGCATTGGCGTTCTGCTGCTGGTTCTTACCAGACCACTGCACTGCATCCATAATGACATCCCACAGAATCCGCACAACCTCAACGTCTGGCAATTTAGCATCTTTAACACGCTGCTTCACAGTTTCTATGACTTCAGACATATCAGTCTCTTCTGTTATCTGGGTTGTTAATGCCGATTTCATTTCTTTAAGCTTCACCTCGAAAATTTTCTTTTCATTGTATTCAACTAAGGCTACTAGCCCTTCCTTGCTGAAAATTGGCATGAACAAATGTCGAATTAGTTGTCAATAAAACAATTTTAACACAATGAATGTTAAAGTTATCACATGCTTTACTTGAAAGCCATTAATAAGCAATTGATAATTAGATATCAAATGAGCATTTATTGATTGGTTAGGCTATCATCGAATTTTATGGCAACTAAAACTTAGAAGTTTCCCGAGTAAATCAACTAAAACTATAACGCATTCATGGTCTGTGAGTAAATCAACTGAAACTATAACGCAAATAGAAACTGAAATGACATAATAAAATGAGCATTCATAGTCTATTAGTGTTCATTCCTGGCTATCATCAAATAAGCATTCATAGTCTCTGGTAAATCAACTAAAACTATAACACAATGATGTGCCAAAATAAATAAAGAATTTTATGGCAACTAAAACTTAGAAGTTTCCTGGATCAACTCAGGAATTACAGCTACCTCAGATTCATGAAAATAGCATCTAAAGACTATCAAATGCTTCAGCAACAAGTTTATAAAAATGAAAATGACTATCTCAAAAGATGGTCCATAATAACATTTGCTAATCAGTAACAGCTAAAACTTACGTGAAATGCTCAGAGAAACTCTCATCAGACCGCTTTGTGGATGGGAAGAACTCCAGAAGATTGTCCTCCACTTTACCCCGCTTCAGAATGGAGATCAGATCATCAAGGCTGTTATCAATAAGATACTCCTTGAAGAAGTCAGTAATAAATGATAGAACTAGCCCTTTCCCAACAAGATTATCCTTGAGCATAGGCTGGAACACGGTTTCGGGTGGAAGTCCTGATAGCTTCTGAGAGAATGCAAGCGCTGTGAAAATTGCCAACTTCTTCCTTTCATTTTCCTCAAAAAGCTCCAACGACTGTAGGAATCGTCGCATAACATTTTCGAGATTCTTTATCAGAAATGGCCTCCGCCTCAAAATTTTTTGTATGTAGATAACAGATGGTAAGATGACTTCACGTGTTGCCTCACTCTCTAGTACAGAGTAAGGATGGCGCTCCCCCTCATCAGGTTTTGTTGTTCCAGGTTGTGTACGGCCTCCAGTGAAAACAACCTGCAGTTGTGCAACAAATTAAGATCTTTTGACCCATTTTTTACCCATTATGTGCTCAATACAGGGAAAAGTTGGAAAAATATTGAAATCATAGAAAACAAAAAAACTAAATATGCCCATTGCATGGAGGAGAAAGAAACTATCAAGACATATAAAGCCACAAACAGAAAAACAGAATAAGAAGGATAGATGTCGAGCAGTGGATATTTGGCCTTATCAATCAAGACTATGGTCTTCAGCTCTGAATATATTAAAAAATTAAGCTTTAAAGTTCATTGAATGTTGTTTTCATACTCTCAGAGTCTTGCATTATTGCTAGTTCAAGATTACAGAAGTTCATCATACTGTTCCTTCCATTAGAACTTATTTTTCAATACAGTTTTTTCTTTTAAACGTTCAAAATAAAGCTGAAATTCAAAACTGCACAGACAAGAAGAATCAAAACCATATCACATTATAAACAGCACATCTATTATATTTCCTACATGAGAAATTGATGTACCGGTAATAAAAAGGAAATTGATGCACTGCTTGCAAAAATTTGAAGAGCCAAGGTTGCATCCTAGGCAAAAGTAAAAGAGAGACAAATTTTGCTCTTTGAAAAATCATGACCAAGTCTCTACAGTACTATGAAGCTTACCTCAAAAAAGGTGTCACCGTATCTTGAGAAGTTAAGGTCTGAAGATTCAATGCACTTGGCAATAAGTTCCTGCACAAATACTTGTTTAGTTTAAACAGATGATCAAGTGATAAGGTGCATAAATGCATACACTACGATTTAGAAGATCATCAATTTTTAGCCAACAATTACCAGATCACCAGCATTATCCAGATAAATCTGGACCACTGCATCCGCGAAAGCTGCAGGGTCCAGCGGCGCTGCAATATTCCGTTTGCGGGTCTTAATCCGCGTGCCACTGAACATATAGGGGAAACAAGTCAACATACAGGTGATAAACATTTCATACTAATGATGTAAAAGATTATGCAAAGATGCACTGATAGATCCAAATCCCTATGCCATAAATCTTCAATTCCCATAACATATTTCCCTTGTTAGAATTGATGAATTAATCAGAACCTCAAATAACTACATTTCAAGCATTATCAAGCAACTCAGTAGACTAAGTTTACCATCATTCTAAAAGAGCATATGTGACAATTTGTTTTGTTAAGTCAAAGGTTGATAAGGCTGACATGTAAGAGTAAAGCATCTCTCAAGAATACAAAGAGTAAATAAAATGAGAAATAAAGGAAAAAAAGACTTACCCGAGAGTGGGTCTCTCCTTCGAGCTGCAGGCGCAAAACACAATCAATTTCAATCAGTATGCATCTAACGGTTACGCTAAGCTAATGATTTAACTTCCACAACCCAAATAAAGTTTATTAAACCAGTAAGAAGAATACAATTATAACAACGATGCACGAAATCTGAAAAGGCAAAAAAAAAAAAAAAACGAAGAGCCTTTTTGGATAAAGTAAAGGGTCTCAGTGAAACTGAATTATATGTTGGCCAAGAAATGTGAAAGATGAAGAGGAGGAGAGACCCCAAAAACAAAAAAAGGGAGGAAAAGCTTCATACTTTAACTATAACTTACATCCAAATTCAATACACCACACGAAACTGGAATGAAAAAGAAACAGAAAAACAAGAATAGACCTTCATGATTGTCCTGTCTTCAGCTAGAATTTAATTTCAAATAACGAAAAATGTCCATTTTTGTTTAAATCCAGAAAGGTCCAAATAATAAATTAAACCTAAGACAAAGAGATGGCAAATAAGCGAAATGAGAGAACAATAAAAGATCAAGGAAGGGTAAGAACCCAAGATAAGCAAAACCCACCAAGAGAATGCAACCTAAACGAAGGATTCAATTAAAGAAACGATATTTTCGTAAAAACACTTGAAAGAATCCACCTTTATGGTAAACAACCAGATCTGTGACCCATAACATATAACCTTTTTGATAAAGAGTATAATCTAAAACATAGAGATCACACAGCAAGGTAGAAAACAAAGATCGAGAAAGAGAGAGACAAAAAGTTACCTCATAAACCAAGACGAAGAGGAATCGGAGGGCGGTGAGGCAGACTCTGAGGCTCGAGAGCTTTTTTTGATGAGAGAGAGAAATAGAGAGACAAGAGGGAAAGGGTATAGAGGAGGAGAGGTGTGGTGGTTTGGACACTGATATTTATTAGAGAGAGAAAGAGAAGTAAAAGTAAATAAACAAAACGCAGACGCAAATTACACGCACTTCTTCAACTACAAGACCGCCAGGTTACAACGTAGAACCCTATTTTTGTGGTTGAATGGATTTCTCATTTTACCTCTGTAATTTTTTTTTTGTTCTTTTTTGTTGGTTTTCAATATTTTTCACTTTCTTTTTTTCTTTTTTCTTTTTGAGTAACAAACTGAGACGATAGCTTCTTTTCTTTTTATTATTGGGTTACAAATTTTTTCCTTTTTAAGTAAGTTATTTACATATTTTTCATACAAATTCACCGACCCCTTTCATCATTAAACAATAGGCAAATGCACAAACTTACAGCACAATTTTGTTTTTGTTTCATTTCATAGTTGTTTTTTGGCTTTACGACTCATTAGCATGTACGTTATTATTTTCCTGCTAATCGTAGGTCAACTGGCAAGTTGGTTTACTTTGGTTCTTTCATCCGCGCTACTATGTGCGTTACGTGCTTCAACTCTAGTTAGAATCTACAAAACATAAAATAAAAATGGGTCGAAATTTTTGGAGTTGATAATTCTAGTTTTATCTTAGTTTTTAATAAAGAAATACATAGATCAAAATTTCGCTTGTCAAAATCATATCCTTTCAGTCAAATAGCGGGACTCGTTTGAGACTGTTTCTTTATGAAGTGTTTTTGTTATATAAAAAATCTAAGTGCTTCTCTAAGAAGCGCTTCTATGACTCATAAGCGCTTCTAAATTTTTCTGTCAAACACTACTAAAAACACTTTTAGTTATAAAAAAGCGTTATTAATCTTTTCAAAAACACTCCCAAATAAGACCTAAGCTATAGCCTCTATAGCTCCTCTTTCTTCAAATCAAAGTATGCATTATCAGTAGTCGAACATCTAATCAAAAGATTGTGGCAGAACATTAAATTGCCAACAAGATGAAAAAGGCCCGTTGACCACCGCCCCTCTAATTTTCTTTTGACTTTTTCTGGCCCATTTGGCCCCTTTTTTTTTATCATCGACGGCAGCCGCCTCAATCACTTTCACTTGAAGGATGGTAAAATCATGTGACCCGAAACAAAACTTTAAAATAATGAAATTCATGTGACCTAAAACAAAAGGAAAGCCAGGATTGTAGGGTCTGTTTGTCAGACCACTTCTATCAATTTGTTATTGTAAAAGATAAGAGGAGGCAAGGGCTGTTACTATTCTTATAAATAGTATTTATTCTTGTAATTTGTTTATTGATTTTCTCTCTATTGTCATGACAATCAAATGACAATTACTATTCACATGAGATATGAAAATAGGAATTTGCATAGAATTTTCGAGTGAGAAGTGAAGAATATGGCTAGGTATTTATTTAAAAAAAACTTCTGAAATTTTTGATTTTTTTTCTCCATTTTTTTAAATTTTTTATTATTTAAATTGGTTGCTGACGTTTCAATGACGTCAGCATTAAGTCAGCTTGCCGAGGCAAATCTTGCCTTTGGACTTGCCTAGGCTCATGGAGCCCACTCCTTATCCGAGGAGGCCTTCACCGCTAGACTTCGTTTTTGGGGGCTAGGGGGCCTTCTGCCCTTGCTTACCTGCACGGGTGGAAGTGCTCTTAGTGACATGGAAGAATGGAGACGGCACATGGCAAAAGTCATCTAATTTGAGCCAACGTTAATGGTAATGCATATCTAAAGGAGCTATGTGATCAGAAAATAATGGACAAGGGTTTTGACAATTGACATCGCTTACTGTTTACTTATTTTAGGAAAGTGACACATGTTGGGAGAAAAAGAAAGAAAGTGCAAAAGAAAATGTTAGAAAGAAGGTTGCAAGCATTCCCTTTTTAAGTTTTTGATTTGATAGAATCCTTATTAAAAATTGGTACAATTCTTGGGAGGACAAGGTTATTAGGCCAATCAATCCCATCCTTCTTTTTTTCTCAAAAGGAAAAGGCAGGAGCAGAGAAGATACTACTTTTCCCCCAATTGGTTGGATGAGAGGGGGAAAAGAAAAACACACAAACTAATTTTTAATCCTCTCTAGGCTAACATCAACCTCCAAATACCCACCCATATTATATATACGAGCACTAATGATTCTTTTCTCTCTTTCTTTTGGACCCAAAAAAAAAAAAAACTAATGCTTCAATTCAAGTTGTCTAGTATCTATCTATCTGTCACTTCAAAAAAAGTATCTATCTATCTGATATTTAAAAGGAAAAGAAAATGTTGTCTTTTACCTGCGCTCAATTATGTCCGCTACTAACTCCGACTTCAGCTCCTCAAATCTTAATTCTGTCTGTCCGCTTTGAAGAAAAGCTCCTACTCATCCAATTCCAACTTTTTCTAACTCTTTCCAGCTTAGGTTCAATGTATCCAATTAGAGCAATTTCACCCATTTGCCCTTTGTCATGGCAAGGGGGGCTAGAGCAGCCACTATTCACGTAAATAGTTGCTGCCCTTGCAAAAAGTTGTGGTGTTTCCAACAATTGTCATGGCAACAACTATTCACATGAGATATGAGAAGAGAAATTTATATAGAGTTTTGGTGTGGGAAGTGAAAACTACAACTAAGCATTTATTTAAAAAAATCTGAAATTTTTTGTATTTTTTGTAGGTTTTTTTCAATTTTTTTTGTTGCTAACGTCAACAAACTGGGGCTAAAACTAAGGCAGATATTGCCTGGGGGCTAACTTGGGTTCGTGGGCCCCATCTCCTGCCAGGGCCACCCCTTGCCGTTGGAAACAAGTTGGGCGCATCGGTGGAATCGCTCTTAGGACTATTTGAAAGTGAGCGGAACACTGTCAGTGAGGTGACAAATCAGAACCAACAAGGACAGAGTAGATCCAATCACTTTTGATGTTTTATGTCTAGTTACTAGTTACATTCATCCAGAAGAATGTCCAACCGACTCCAAAAGAAAATTATAAATTTAGCTGGGATTTACCAACTTGACTTTCACATCAGTGGTAAATGATCACCCAGCAGTACCATCAAGAATTTTGTTTATGCTCCTGACTAACAGAAGCTAAATAATTTTTCAATGGATCCATCCAAAATTATTAAACAAAACAAAGTCAATTGAAAAATTAAGCAAAATTATAAATTTCTCTTAACTGTTCTGTGGGCTGTGTACAAAAAGAGAAGACACTGTATGATTCTGTTTCCAAAGGTTGTTTGCTCGAGTCTATCCAAACTCAAACAATCAATTTGACAGAACAAAATAAAATTTGGTCACCGGTAGACAACCCTTCCTTCTACAGCATCACTCTTGTAGAACCATGACTTTGGTGCACAAGGAAAGGAGAAATGAAGAATATACACAACTATGAGCATTCAACTCGTTAATGCATACACTTGATTGACCAATTCCATTCATAATCACAATTAACAATGGAAGGAGACCCAAAAATGGAACTCAAAGCACCAAAAGTTCAACTTCTACAACTGATCTAAACATATCATATTCAAAAAATTGGCCAGCTCAAAAAAAAATTTGCCAAAGATTATCTGTTTAAGCTCCCCACCTCATTGACTTGCCATATAATTGACAGGAAGCTCACATAGAAGCAATTACAAACATCGATAGATGTTTGTATAATCCTCCAGAAAATGTTATCTTATATATCCTTTGAAAGTTTTGATAAGCAACTTGAGTAGGAAGTTGGAAGCATGATCAGTTCTTCTAATAAGTCACTCAAAATTAACCTTGTCTAACACCAACCCACCATTAGGCAACGCAACAACAATAAATTGTTATGAAGCATCTCAAAACATTTAAATCAACGCCCATTTCTATATCAGCAAATTCATTCGCACCAGCAGAATAAAAACACGTAATACAGGAAAAACTTCAAAATGGGGTCAAAATGGTATCACTCAGAACATTCATCAAACACATTTCACACACTTGTCCGAAAGCCATAAACCCATTTCTCCGAACTCAAAAATAAACATCAAAGTTGAAGAAATCACAAAATAGAAAACTGGGATTGATGTCAAACCTATGGTTTCTCTTCTGGAATCAGTTCAGAGGACTGAGGCGAAGTGTCCACCAAGAGTGTATCTGTGTCGGTGGCAGTGGTGTCTTGTTGTTGTTGTTGCTGCTGCTGCTCAGCATTCATAAGGTTCTCCATGTCTCTCACCCTCGTCCTCACCACACTTGTAACCAGTACTAGAAGAAAAACGTATCCAATCCAATTATGAATATGAATAAGAATGTATGTATGTATGTATGTATGTGAAATTATAGATGGAGTAAGCGGAGAGAGAGTACCAGCGGCGGTGCCAAGGGTCCAGACCCAGAGAATCTTTAAGCCGGGGCTCAACTCTCTTGCCATTGTTTCTTCTATTCTATTCTAATTCTGTTCCTCTTCGTGCATTTGATCTGCTCTGCTTGCTTCAACTCTATTTTGCAAACTGTGTTTGTGTTAGTGTGATGGCACAACACAACACACAAACACACAAGTTTGCTCGGGTTCGCGTTTCGTCTTGCAAAGTCGGGTTTTACTTTAAAATCCGGTTTTCTTGCAAGTATTGTAGGCCTAGCCCAACCTTCGAGTTTGTGTTAGAATTTGGATCGTGTTTCTTTGGTCTGCCCCGTTAGATTTCGGGCCGAAAGGTCCTCCTTACAATTATTTATATATATAAGAGCTTCTATTAAGGGATTCATTAAATAAGTTTATTTGAGGAATATCTTTGTAGGGCTCACTCTATATTTTATTTTATTAATCCAAACCGTCTATGTTTTATATAATTATTCAAATATCATCTCTACAAAAATCACTTGAATCCGATATCGTTTGACCACTCAATTGTGTTATTGAAATTTTAGTACTTTCTTGAAGCACCGTGTTCATTGATTTTGTATGACACAATTGAATGTCGAAACGATTTCCGATTTGTCTACTTTTTTGCAAGGATAATCTATGAATGTAAACTTAAAAAATAAATAATTTGGATCGTTGGAAAAAAAAATTGTAGCATACCCTAAAAGGTGTCCCTCAAATAAAATTATTTGAGAGATCCCTCAATAGAAGTATATATATATATATATTTATTATGAAATATAAATAATTACTAAATGATCGGAACAACAACGTACTTGTAACTCAAGTTGTCAATATCATTTTACTTCTCTATATCTTAAATATAACATATATTATTGATTCTTTAATATCGCTTGTATCAATGATACTCTCTATTTTCTTAATGCACTTAACCAAGCAATGACAACTTGATACTACTAAGAGAAAAGGAAGAATGGTTGAAGAATCAAGTTTTTCTAACTTGTGGGATCTTATTTTTGTTTTGTTTTGTTCTCCTCAATATTGAATTCCCAATAGTAAATGTATACAACTTGGGTGTATTTGACTTCAGCCGGGATGACAAGGTTGACTACGAAGATCCCCGTGGGGTGGGTTGGTGGTAGGGCTTGCTAGGCTGGTGTTAGCTCTTTTTATTATTACTATTTTTATATATAACGTATACGGCCATTATGATTAAATTTTCAAATAACATTCAATTGCCCTTTTTTTTTTCCTTAAAAATAAAAAAATAAAAATAAAAAATTGAAAACACAAAATAAAACAATAAACACTAACCAAGATATACATCCATCCACCACACCACATATAGCAGCTGAATAAAGTAAAATTGAACTCCATGTATGAAAAGTCAGCTAAATTAATATCGGGCCTCGTGAGTCGTGACCAACACAACATATATGGTAGATAAAATAATTAATTTTGAAATGAAATTAAGTGTTCGAATTATTGTTTGATAAAGTAAGTAGTTACGGAGGAGAGCAGAGCAGTCAAAGGTAAGCTGGTGGGTCAATGTTGTCCAACTCCAAAACGGCATACGTTTTGACTTAAGCTGATACTAATTTGTAAATACCAATACTAATAAAAATAATGGAGAAGAGATCACTCCAGGCAGCCGGGGGAGTGGAGTGGTGACGGGGCCGGGGTAGTGATAATAAATCTTTAATGCTACATCCGAATATTATCAATCATTTTCTTAATATTTATTATATAAATTTCCAAATTTATAAAAAAGGAGCATAAAATATTTCCCTTGAAATTTCCTACCAAAACTGATAAACTACTCTTAAATCATAAAATAAAGCAAGGTCACACAAAGATAGATCTTTCCCCCCACCAACAAAAACAGAAAATAACAAAATAGTAGGAAATCCAATTACCATATGTGCCACAATCATCCAAATACCATGAATTTATCAGAACAATCATTTAGTCCCCTCACCAAGTGGGCTGCCATATGCATGTATTTTATCTTCCAACTGCATTATATATATAGTATATTTGCCACTCAGTTTTTTTCTTCCAACTGCATTATAAAGGTGGCCAATTCAACAACAACAACCACAAAATGGGTAGTTCATTAATAAGTGATCAATTATAAGGGATGAGCTGTAAACTCAAACATTGCTTAAACTTAATTTGTTTATGATCCAATTAAAATTATACGAAAATCAATTTTAAAATTATATATTTATATTTAAGAAAAAGAATAGACGTAACATAACGAACTTTTAGGGAGGTTTATAATAGATTAGAGATTTTATCATTTTATTTAAGAACATAGCGAGAATCAAGAATCAAACTTTAACGAGAAGTTACAAGCCCTATGATGTATTTAAATTGAAATACAGCATAGGGAGTTGAATTAGAAAAAAAATCCAATTACCAAATATAAAATATATTGTCTACCTACCATACCATTTAATTTGAGTATTTCTCTTGGACGGTGGAGGGGGAGGGAGGGGAATAGCAAAATAAAATTGATAAAAAGTCAGGCGGAGATTGCTATATATTATTATTCGGTATCCTAATGACTCTCACCACAGGAGCAGGCCTTCTTAACGCCGCAGCCAGACTCTCCTTCTTCCACAAATCTCACCATCATTATCCTCTTTTCTTTTCAAATTATCCTTCTCTCCGGTTCTCACCAACCTCTCTCATCTCCAACCCCACCTCCTTCGCTTCTCTCCCTGCCAGGCTATCTCTGTCTTTTAACGCCTCCACCATGGCCGACGCTCCTGATGCCGGCATGGACGCCGTCCAGCGCCGCCTCATGTTTGAAGACGAGTAAGTCCCCACCCCACTTTGCCCCTGCCTTTTACTCCTATTCACGCTTTTACCTTTCCGTTTCTTTTCACTTCTTACTTTTACTTATTCCTTTTCTGGTTGGTTTGGTTGATCTGTTTTACCTGTTTTGTCTTGTACTCTGTTTTTGCTGCTGATAAAGCGCTGGAACACTAAACCAAATGAAATCATAGGTCTGTTTTGCGGTCATATATGTTTTATTGGCTTATGTTTTTTTTCTTTCAATTGCTTTTGGTTCATCTGGAACAAAGAAGAAAGAATAATTAATCACCACAACACATGATCTTGAGGTCTTTTTTCTTTTCCTTTTTCCAATTCCTCCAGTTTCTAAGTAACCAAACAGAACCAACAGGAAGAACATAACTATATAATAAAAAAAAAAACAGATGGAAACGTAACTATCCTCCCGCTGTATGATATTTTGAAAACGCCATCATTAATTATGTCCTTTTGATAAGTTAACTAATAAGTCACATTATACAATCAATCAAATAAGCAAAATACATTATGCAAACGTAAATTTTCACTTCCTTTTCTTTGGCTATACAAGATGCGGTTTGCACTTTTCTTTGGAAAACAATGTTCATGGCATAATGTACTGTGCATGAGAGGTCTTTATCAAATTTTTGTTTACTTTAATTGCAGCATCGTTGCATTGAAGGTAGAAATACGATAGCCGTTTTAATAGTATTTTCCTCGTCTGGATGACTTGCTTTTCAGTCTTGGTCATTTTGTTGAAATGGTGGATGAAAAATGCTCCACCCTTTATTTATACAAAAGTTATTTTTAGAAAAAAGAAAAAAAGAAAAAAAGAAAAAAAGGGCAACTCCTCACTCTGCCACCGAACTCCTTATAAGAACGTCAATGCTGTACGTCCAATGAGTGCTGCCTGTCCTTTCTGATTTTATCCTTTGGAATTCAGTCCGATGTATATTCAAGTGTTAGTCATTTCCTGGAGCTGTCAATCTATTTTACTCTAAATTTCTGCAGATGTATTCTAGTGGATGAGAATGATCGTGTTGTTGGTCATGATACCAAATACAACTGTAAGTAATATTCTTTCCTATTTTATTTCACTGCCTAAAGAAAACCTGTAGTTAAAGATTAGATTTTGTTGACCCTTAGGATAGGAAAGGGGGAAGAGAATTTTGTGCTGGATCAGATGTTTGGATAAGAATGCTAGATTGGATTTTATTCACATTCTAGTATATAATAATGCCTGAATCTCTGGTGTTGATACAACTGTTGTGTTCTTTCTTGTAGCACTGTTTGTTGGTTTCTTAATTTGCAATGCTTCCTTGAACCGCAGGCCACTTGATGGAAAAGATTGAATCCGAAAATTTACTTCACAGAGCTTTCAGCGTCTTTTTGTTTAACTCAAAGAATGAGTTGCTTCTTCAGGTACATTGCTTGGATCATGCTAACTGCTAGCAAACAGGCTTTTAATATTTTGATTAGATATTGTGAACCTATCATGGCTGTTCAGAGATTATAATTTGTAGCTTTCCCGCCACGCACAAAAAATAAAAAAAATCTTGTCACACCTATCAGAAATCTGTTTAGCACGGATGGAGATTATAACTAGTTGTGTGTTTTGACATTTGAACTTTGAGACCTCTGGGGACCTGAAGTTTAACTAGTTGTGTGAATTAATGTTTGAAATTTGAGACAAAGGGGTTGGGGTTAAACCTGAAATTTACAGTTGTGGAAGCCTTCAGTTGAGAGTGGTCATTTGTAAGATGTTCCATACTAGTCGGGTGCCACATCTTGAAAGCTAATAATTGAATATGAAGGGTAAACGACTCTGTTTACAACTGGTGGTGGCATTGATCACTGATTTCATTTTTCTGGGCAGTTTTTGTTTATAAGCATTTGTAAATATGGTGGGTGACTACTCATTTTTGTCTGTCTTTTTCTGCAGCAACGTTCTGCAACAAAGGTGACATTCCCACTTGTGTGGACAAACACCTGTTGTAGCCATCCACTGTACCGTGAATCTGAGCTTATTGATGAGAATTCTCTTGGTATATTTCTCTACGTACCTCTATTACATTTGAGAGGCAACTTTACTTGTTCTATTGTGATTTTCTATTAAATTTTTTTTTTTCTCTCCATTTTGGTTCCAGGGGTAAGAAATGCTGCTCAAAGGAAGCTTTTGGATGAATTGGGTATCCCAGCTGAAGATGTGCCGGTTGATCAGTTCATCCCTTTGGGTCGGATTTTGTACAAGGCACCTTCTGACGGCAAGTGGGGTGAACACGAACGTAATATTCCAACTTTGGTTGACTGTACCTTGTTTTTGTTTAACACTCTAGATGAGGTGCCTTGTTTCAAAATTGTCATGTTCAACCTTAGTGTTTTATTCTTTTCTTGTTTGCAGTTGATTACCTTCTCTTCACGGTCCGAGATGTTAATGTGCATCCAAACCCTGACGAAGTAGCTGATATCAAATACGTAAATCAGGAGCAGCTGAAGGAGCTGCTGAGGAAGGCAGATGCTGGGGAGGAAGGTCTGAAGCTGTCCCCTTGGTTCAGACTCGTCGTGGACAACTTCTTGTTCAAATGGTGGGACAATGTTGAGAAAGGCACCATCAAGGAAGCAGCTGACATGAAAACCATCCACAGGTTGACTTAAATTCAGTCTGGGGGGATGGGGAAACTTTGATTGTTGTTAGTTGTTTTGTTTTTATTAAAAAATTCCAATAAATTTGGACTCATAAGGCGTTCCAATTACAAGTAGCCATTTTGTTGTTGTTTGATTCTGTTGTCTTCCCCGAAACAAGTTCTTATATGATATTCCGTGCTTTTGTAATGAAGTGATGATGAATCAATAAGAAACTTTTCACCTCTTTCATCATAAAACAAGGCCTGGAATTTCTTTTGCATGTATGTATGTATGGTCCAAACAGAGTAATAACTGTTCCTAAATCCAATCCAATGCTACCTCACCATAAAGAATTAGTTTCAGGGACTATTTTAGACTACTAGAACAAAGTAACAAATTTTTTCTTTTTGAGGGAGGCGATAGTATACTAAACTTACACACACTATACGGATGTTAAGAATTGAATTCAAGACCTTTTCTAGAAGGAGCAATTGCTCCAAATTACAACACTAGAGGGTCTTTTGCAAAGTAAGAAGTTTTGCTTTGTCTTTTGAAGGCATCTTGGACATCAATCTTTAAACGAGCAACAAACATAAGGTTAACCTGAAGAAGAGAAAATAGAACTCGTACCAAATCACAAAAGCAGTTCAGAAAAGTAAAAGCCAACATCAGATATGTTATGTTTTCCTTTCTACAGAATAACGTAGTATTAAGACTTCTACTAAGATGCCTGCAGCTATATAATGTCCCACATCGGCTGCTACAAAGGAGTATGGTGTGGTTTATATTCAATGACGAGGGGTACACGTGTTAACTTGGGGGTGTGGGGCCGGGATATGCACGCGAACCTTGAACCCTAAACCGAGCCCCGGCACATCGGGTGAGAGATTGGGGGTCTTTATCCGGTGTTTCCCCCGTGCGGTTAAAAAAAGAAACGCCGACGCCCCGCGTGTACAATTTCCCGCGTTGACAAAATTGCCCCTCGAGAGGTTTGAAGGTGGTACTGCTGGCCCCTCTCTGGTTGTATTAATAATCCAGGTGTCTCGCGGTTACTGGTTGTCCTCACCTCTCGTGCACCCCCAAAACGTTTTTATTTTTCTGCCTTCTTCACGACATTATATGATCAATCACTGACGCGTGAACCATTGATGGTGGCAATCCCATGTTCACATCATGCCACTCTCTCTATAAAACGCGTGAACATTGATGGTGGCATGTAGTCATCTGTCTGCCTCCACTTATTATCTAATTGATTTAACAAACAACTACGATAATTTATAAAGGTTTGATCTTTTCAAGCTATAATTCACTACACATGATTTATGAACAGTACGCTTTTATCTGATTCTCTAATGTGGCACAGAAAACAAACCACACAGAGAAAGAGAAAGGGGGAAAAACATCTCAAAATAGGTTTCTTTTTTCGTTTAATGTAACAAAACAAAAAGAAAAGTAAACTGTATAAGAATAAAGGGTTAATCGTTTTATTAATCTTTGAATTTAGATCTGATTTGTATTTGAGTACTTCAATTTTCAAAATGGTTCCTGTAGTCCTTTTAACTTTAGTTTCATTATGACAAATGGTCTAGCCGTTAATTTTGTTAATTTTTCTGTTAAGTGCAGGGATAAAATAGTATTTTTGTATCAAAATTAATTAAAATATGAATAAAAAGTTTAAAAAACTAAAAAATTAAAATTAAACTCTCTATCTCCCCCTTTATCCCGATTTCTACTCCCCCAAAACTTGAATTTTTTTTTTTTTTTTTGCTGATTTTTTATTTGATTTTCTTTTATTGTTATTTTAAAGATATTCTTTTTTTTTTTTTTTTGGTTTTAATATAAAAATATCATTTTGCCTTTGCATTTAACAGAAAAAGTGAACAAAATTGACTGCAGGATCATTTGTCCAAATGAAACTAAAGTTATAAGACCACGGGAACCATTTTAGAAATTAAAATATTAAAATATAAATTGGGTCAAAATTTAAGGACTAATAAAACGATTAACCCTGAGAATAAATAACGAGAACAAACAAGAAAAAAACAACAGCAACAGATGAAAAAGACTTCATTTTTCACGCGCTTTACAGCTTAACACAGATTCTCTTCTTCTTCCATCCCATGTTTATAGCGAGAGACACACTGAGTCATAAGTCACAACTCAGCCAACGACCCCGCTCTCTCTCTCTCTGTCTCTCTCTCTCACCGTGCTGTCTCTGGTTTCCTAGTGCCCCGTCCAAGGTAAACTTGATGTCCTTAGATTTCATCTCCTCCTTTTCCTGATTTCTTTGATCTGCTTGTCTTGATTGCTCGCAAAATTGGTATGGAAATTTCAAATTCAACAGTTTCCGGTCCAATTTATAGCATTTTCAGGCCTACAGAGAGACCCAATATGGGAATTCAATTTATTTAGTTTCCTTTCTCTATTGCTTTAGATCATCGGGTGTATTATTTGGATTTGAATGATAGACTTGATGAGATTAACACAAGTTGGTCTGATTAATAAATGATAATATACTTGGCATTGGCTCGCAACCATAAAGATCCAATCTTGCAGCTCAGTATGCATGTTTCGTGTTAACTTAGGAATGAATCATATTTGGTTTGTACTTGTAATCAGTGTGTTTATGTGAAGTAGATTTTATCTATTCATTTATTCCTCTTAACTTGTATCAGGAGATTTGGATTTATCATATCTAGTCCAGTTGAATTTCTGTAATTTGGCTGAATTTGCAAATTTGGGAACCATATGTATGTGTATTTGTTTATGAGAGGGTTCTGTTATTGAAAATGGCAACTTGGTGCAAAATGCTGCTGGTTAGGATTTCAAAAACTATGCCTCAGCTAGGGGAGACAGATATCAGCTTTATTTATTCAAAGAGTATCATGCATCCATCCATCCTAAATCTGATTGAATGTTTGAAATCGTTGGTACGTGTTAAGTCTCATCACAGGGGTCCTGTTTTATCAATTGGGTCTTCTGCCACAGCGATCTTCGCCATTCTCCTCTATTTGTCATATATATTTGCTCCTTCTTGCTCTGGCTGGCTGGTCATTGGTGTTTGTTGCAAATGCTCAAACCATCTTGAGCTTTCGCCTTTTCTTATCTTTAAGGGTATTCTGATGTGTATCTCAAATATCCATTTCTTGATTTTAATTTGAATTATTCCATTTCAGGCGCTGATTTTTCTGCTTTTACTTCTATTGATGATGGTGTGCACAAGACTAATATAGCAAGCTTTGTCTTGTGACCACTTAGCGTCTCATATAAAGCATACTTCTTCTATACACAATTGTTTGGGGGATTCTCATCTCTTTTTTTTTCCTTTCCCCTTTTGGTTTTGGACTGCGTTTTGCATGGTATTCTCTTCTACCATCTAGAAGTTTTTCTTTTTACTTCTAGTGAATTACGTGTTTATATTGTGTCTTTGTAATTTATGTCTTGAAAACTTATGCATCCACAAAGAATCTCTGCACAGTTTTCACTAAACCTCTGCCCTTATATTCCCCACTGTACTGATATATGCCAGTTAGTAACATTTAACCAAAAGCAAATAGCAATACTAAGATACTATGACCATCCTCCATGTGCTTTGGTCTTTGGCATAATTCATTGATCTATGTCCTACCCTGCAGGTTCTTGGAACAAATGGCCTTGGTAACAACTGCTGAAGTTTGCGACGCACACTCGCAGCTAATTGGAAGTGGTGATCTACGGGTGCTTGAGCCAATATTTCAGATATATGGCAGGCGACAGGTCTTCTCAGGACAAATAGTTACCTTAAAGGTATTTGAAGACAACGTTCTGGTTCGTGGGTTTCTCGAGGAGAAAGGCAATGGCAGAGTTCTTGTTGTGGATGGGGGTGGAAGCAAGCGGTGTGCAATATTGGGGGGCAACCCTGTAGTTCAAGCTCAGAATAATGGATGGGCAGGTATAGTGGTGAATGGCTGTATAAGAGATGTTGATGAGATTAATGGTTGTGACATTGGTGTGAGAGCTCTAGCGTCCCATCCCATGAAAGCCAATAAGAAAGGGATTGGAGAGAAACAGGTACCAATTACCATCGCTGGGACAAGGATCTGCGATGGGGAATGGCTTTATGCAGACACCGATGGAATTCTGATTTCTCGTACCGAGTTATCTGTATAAGAGATGGCTTAGGAAGGAAAACCGTGGTATACAAGGAGCCTCTTGCATCCAACCACTCACCTACTCATCATGTGATTTATTGTAAGAGAGCTGTTGTTGTACCATGGTTACAGGAAGATTTTCTCCTTTGGAAGACAAGTCTTTGCAGCATAAAAATGTATTGTCTTTGTTTAGTTGCTCCGATGTTGTACCTTGTTTACCCTGCCGTGCTCATTTTCCAACTTTCGATTGTATTAATCCACATTCCATGATATTAAACCGTTAACTATGCTTTTGGTTTCCCTTCTCCTTCACATTCCCAATCAGCTTAATTGCCATCTATGGTTTCATTCACAGCCTTCGCATAGTTCTAATATTAATTGCTTCATTACTGCATATGTTTTGATCATATGTATGTAGGGCCCCTGAATGTTCTTGTTTAGAAAAACAGGACAAGACCCAATTGTGAAAATTTAATTAGAGTTAATCTTGTGCAGATTCTTTCTTAAAAAAACATTTGATCGTCCCAGTAACTTAGTCATATAAATTAACTGAAGGTAACAAGTGCATACATAATCTACATGCCCTGCCATCCAGCAAAGCAAAGCTGTCATTATACAAAAGCATTCAAGATTCAACTTAAGGTCCGGCTCTCTCAAGCCTTATAAACACACTGATTCCAAGTCCCCAACATCTTCAGCGGCTACACTTGCATCTTCTCTGGTAATACTAATTGTTGAGGCTGCAGATGAGCCAATAGTTTCTGCAGCTCCCAAATCCAAATCCCCAGGTTGCAAATACATTGCCTTTCTTTTGCTTCTGCTGCGTTGCCATTTCCTCAACAACTCTTGAACATCCTCACTTTCAACGTCTCTAGATTGGGCTTGTGATTCCCTACTATGGCGTCGTCGTGGTCGTGGTCGAGATGTGGCTTGTGATTGTGTCTCGGTGTAACTTTGGTCACTGACATTTGCTGCGGCAGTAGCTGTGATCATTGTCATTGGCAGCAAGAGTGGTTTGCAGAAAAGTATGAGAATTATGAGGAACAAAACATAGGTATATAAAGAGGTCCAGACGTAAAAAGTCAACTTCCAACTGCGCACCAAATGTTTCATCCAAGGCAGCTGGGATTTCAATAAAATTTCAGCCTCGTACAACTGGGGAAGATACGAGGTTCCAGCTCTTGGTAATAAAGTTACTCTTATGGCTTGGGTTCTTGGAAAATGCCCTTCCTTATGCTCGAGTATTTGCATGGCTAACTTCTGGGTTTCTCCAGAGATTCCTAGTAGCAACGGTACGCCCATAAGAAATGTTCGTGTGAGTCTAACCGGGAGGCTCATAAATCGTAACATGCAGGGCTGGCTTGACTTTGCAATCACATCACCATTCACTGATAATAGTTCTGCACTCATCTGATGATCAATATATAATTAACCAATTAAATTGTTATTTAGCAACAAACCTTAATTTCAACCAAATTTATATGTATAAATTATACATACCTGAAAGACCCCAATGCCCCTGTTGAAATCAGATTCAGGCATCAATAGGACCAAAGAGACATAAAAAGTGTGTCCAACAGGAACCCCACCAAAAGCAAAGACAGCCGTTGGATGAGGGTCAGTGTAATCAAAGTGCAACCTGTCTCTCACAAACACAGGCTCCTCCACCCAAAGATTGACCAACCCAACACCCAAAAGAAAAGATAGAATCAAAACCATGACCAAAACCATACAGACATAAGCAGCCCCAAGCAACCCAAAACCAAGCTTCTTGAGGAGGATGGTGCTGCCATGTGTGAGGGTAGAGGGAACCTGGTGGACGGCGGATTCAACGGTGTCTTTGGTCTGCTCGACTTGGTGGTAAGACTCAGAGGCCACAGACAAGAGGGAAAAAATGGGGGCAGACAGAGTGGCCATGCAGTTGTAAATTAAATCTGCTTGAAAAGATACAAGCTTTGGGAACCACTCTGATGGTTTTGGTATCAGATACTCATCACAGTCATATTGGCCGTATTCTGCTTCATCATTCTCCAATACTGGTGTTTCTGGTGGTGGTGGGTTGCTGAAGGTTGATGTGGGCTGAGCAGGTTCCATGTCTCTTGAGACTCTTAACTCAGAGAGAGAGAGAGAGAGAGAGAGAGAGAGAGAGAGAGAGGTGTTTGCATATGTTAATTGAGTGTTGTAGCTAGCTGGTTAACACAGCATAGCAAGAGGGAGCTCCACCTGTACAGTGTAATGTTGCATGAAAGGAAAATATGAGACGTGGTAGCGCTGCTGTTTGACAAGTTGACATCTGTTCTGTTGTTTGTCCAGCTGCACATCATCATCATCAAATCATATTTCTTCTTCTTCTTTTTGTTTTGCTTTAAAGAAAAAAAAGAAAAGAAAAAAAAGCTTTGAGCTTTTTCTGTTCGTTGTTGATATTTGGACTCTGAAACATGTTTGGCCCATTGATTGATTGAACCCCCAAATTGGGCTGGGGTTTGAATATCAATATACGGTCTTCTGACACATCACCAAGCCGAAAACAGAGGATAGATACCAAAAGGAAAGTAGAGAAGGTAAAAAAGAAACTTGCACTAGTCTGTCTGATGCAGAAGCAAAATCCCCAACAACTCAATCCTCCTTATTGATCGTATTTCACAAACCCCTTAGAATTACAAAAACCAAGCACATGACATGCATATCACTGATAAAGCAAAGCCACACCCTTTTGTCCCTTAAAACTGTCCATGCCTCTATCCTCAGAACCCATCTTCACCTCAATCTCTTCCTCTGCACCAACCTCATTGCCCACTATGCCTCTTTGGGCTCAACCTCTCACGCCTATACCCTCTTCTCTGCCTTCTCTTCTTCCTCATCCTCCTCTGACGTTTTTCTTTGGAATGTGATGATTAGAGGCTTTGTTGACAATGGCCTATATCACAAAGCCATTGTTCTGTACAGTAAGATGTGGGAATTGGGTACTCAACCCGATCACTTTACATTCCCTTTTGTGCTTAAGGCTTGTGGGTACGTTTGTGATGATAGATTGGGTGTAAAGCTTCATGGGGATGTGATTCAATGTGGTTGTGCATCGGATTTGTTTGTGGGTAATTCACTTATTGGCTTGTATGGAAAATTTGGGCAGGTTGAGACTGCAAGAAAGGTATTCGATAAAATGCCCGACAGGAATGTGGTTTCTTGGAGTTCGATGATTGGTGCGTACTCGCAAAGTGGGTGTTTCAAGCATGGGTGGTTTTTGTTTGCAATGATGTTGAATGAGAGTATTAGACCCAACAGGGCTGCCATTTTGAATGTGATGGCGTGTGTTTCTAGAGAGAATCAGGCTGATGAGGTTTGTGGAGTTGTGACAGCTAATGGACTTGATTTGGACCGTTCAGTTCAAAACGCTGCCATGCAAATGTACGCACGGTGCAGAAGAATTGATGTTGCTCGGGGCTTCTTTGATAAAATCAGTGATAAGGACTTGGTGTCTTGGGCATCCATGATTGAAGCTTATGTGCAAGTTGATTTGCCTCTTGAAGCCTTGGAGCTCTTTAAAGAGATGAGAGTGCAACGGATTCTCCCTGATTTGGTGGCACTTCTGAGCGTGATTCGCGCTTGTTCAAATTTAGCATCGTTTCAGCAAGCACGCTTAATTCATGGACATGCTATTCGTTGCTTTTTCAAGAACCACATTGCGCTTGAAACTTCTGTAGTTGATTTATATGTAAAATGTGGAAGCTTGGTATATGCTAGAAGGGTTTTTGATGAGATGCGAGAAAGAAATATAATCTCATGGAGCACCATGATTTCAGGATATGGGATGCATGGTCATGGAAGAGAAGCTGTTAACCTATTTAATCAGATGAAGGCTCTAGCAAAACCAGACCACATTGCATTCCTGTCAGTGCTGTCAGCTTGCAGTCATGGTGGGTTGATTGCCGAAGGATGGGACTGCTTTAATTCCATGAGTAGGGATTTTCATGTAACACCAAGACCGGAACACTATGCATGTATGGTTGATCTTTTGGGTCGATCTGGTAGACTGAAAGAAGCATTTGAGTTCATTGAAAGAATGCCAGTAAGGCCAGATGCTGGTGTTTGGGGATCACTGCTTGGTGCATGTAGAATTTATTCAAATATAGAACTTGCTAAAATTGCTGCAAGACAATTATTTGAGTTGGATGGGGAGAACCCCGGTCGATATGTTCTCATGTCCAATATTTATGCATCTTCTGGAAAACAGAAAGATGCTGATAAGATAAGAGATTTGATGAAAAAAAGAGGGGTGAGGAAAGTAGCTGGTCACACCAGCATAGAGATAAAAAACAAGGTCTATACATTTGTGGCTGGAGATAAGTCGCATACTCAAACTGATTTAATCTATTCAGAGTTGGAGAAAGTGATAAATAGGATTCGACAAGAAGGGTACAAGCCGGATTTGAACTTTGCATTGCATGATGTGGAGGAAGAGATGAAGGAGAAAATGTTGTATGCGCATAGTGAGAAGCTTGCGATAGTTTTTGGACTGTTGAATTCAGGACCAGAAAGTGTTATTAGAATAAAGAAGAATCTGAGAGTTTGTGGGGATTGCCATACCGCTTCCAAGTTGATCTCTAAGGTTACAGGAAGGGAAATTGTAATGAGAGATGCTCACAGATTCCACCATTTCAAGGTTGGTGCATGTTCTTGTGGGGATTATTGGTGAACAGTGAGAGTTGTTTTAATTGCTAGAAATGATCCTAGAAAGAAAGCAAGGGGGAAGTGGATGGCTTACGAGATTATGGTTTAAGGAGGGAAAGGTTCAAAGAATCAAAGGTAGGTGCAGTGAGCAAATTTTGGGGTATACTTGTTTTTGTGTTTCTTTCTTCTTTTAGATCGGATTGGAATTATAGAACATTCATGAATTAAGTTTTAGGAAATTGTTGTATAGAAATAGATAGTTGGGAAGTAAATGCTAACAGAGAGCCGTTGGTAATCAATAACATCCTAATTATGAGGAATCCATTAAAGAAAAGAAAAGCCTATACATTGACCAGACTAGCAGTCTAGCACATTTGAATTCAAACCAAACATGTGGCTGGTAGATAGTAAAAGTAAAATTCCAAATTTACAGCACAGCACAGCAGTCAATCTCAATTATATAGGGACTAGGTATTTTGTACATGTTCATACGTGCTCTGTCTCTCTCTCTCTAAGTCTAAGGAGGAAATGCTCTCTCTCTCTCTCTCTCTCTCTCTCTCTCTAAGTCTAAGGAAATGTACATATTTTGTACACGTTCCTTCTCGTTCAATAACAAAAAATGTTACTACAAACAACAAGTACTACCTTATAATAAGCTCTAACATTAATTGCCACGTGTCATATGGTTTAGAGTTGAATGGTAGCCACGTGGCTCCTCTAACCGCATATTGTTTAGATTACACAAAGCTAACCTCCACCTCAAGATTTGCGGCTAGCCATTAGCAAACCAAATCCCACGCTTAAGTCCCCAACTCTCCAACACAACCTATTACGCATAATTAATTAAATAAATAAATTTGCAACTTATGAAGATAGAATTAAACTAATTATTATTGGATTAAGAAACAAGTACGGAAAATGAACCAAGTAAAATGGATTAGCTATATTTGGTAAGAGGCTAAGAGGATAGAGAACATGAAATACTTGGCAATTATTGCTTCATCATGTCTAAGACACATGAAATTAGATGAGGTTTTAACTTAAATAGAGTTTCAACTTTAAACACAAATGGGGGTTGAAATTAGAAACCAATGATATTAATAATAATAATAATAATAATAATAATAATAATGAAAATTTGATTTGAGAAGAAACAAACTTTATCTAGATTTACGTAAGACATTGAAATGAAATGAACACGTATTTGAAGTTTGTTTAAGTTCTTGGTTGGTATCCATCCATGCGATTTTAATCAAGATATAAGAGGAGGAGGAGGAGGAGGAGGAGACGAGGAGAGGCAGTAGGAGCAGGAAGGAGGTTTTTTTTGGGTGCACGCATCATCAGCCAGCCAGCCAGCCAGATTATTTCGTGGGTCCCACACTCGAAATTGTTCTTGGTTAAGAGAGTGACTGATCCCCCTCACTCTTTTCTTCGGGCAAACCGGCAAAGGCACTTCTTTTTGTTCTTCTTCCTCTCCTCTCCTCTCCTCTCCTCTCCTGCAACAAAAACAAAAACAACTGAACCCAACTCTCTCTCTCTCTCTCTCTCTCTCTCTCTCAAAATCCAAACCATTTCTTCTTGGGAACCTCTGAAAACACATAATTGTTTGTACCATAATACACATTGAAACTTGAAAAGCCTTTTCATTTCCTCAAATTCAATTCAATTCATTTCATTTCATTCAATAGAATAACAAAAAAGGTTTCAGCTCCAGAATTACTCAAAGAGGAGCTGAAACCAAACCAAAGCTAGGGTTTTTACAATTCTTACACCACTCAGAGAGAGGCAGACAGTCACAGCCTTCTTGTCACTCTAACAGGGAATTATTAAACCAACAGACGAAGAGAGCATAAAGATGGGATTTTTAAGAACCATGGACCAAGAAGACGACGCCGTTGCGGAGAACAAAACCAAAGGTTGTGGACCTGGTGCTAACACCATTAGTATAGCAGAGAGGAGGGCAGCCAAGTGTGGATTCAATGCGGAGAGGATCAATACGGCGCGTTTTAGGACAACAAGCCCTTTGCCTTCGCCGGCAGCGGCTGCCAGGTCCCCCTGCCTCACTATTCCACCTGGTATCAGCCCCACGGCTTTGCTCGACTCCCCCATGATGCTCCCCAATTCTCAGGTTTTTTTTTCTTCTCGTTTGGGGTTTTCTTATTTTTGGTAATTTTGATGCAATTCTTTTGCTGTTGTAAATTTTGGGGTTTGAATCGAGCTAAATGTGTGAGATTCTATCTGGGCTTTGTTTGGTGATTTTCTGATCAACGAAACGTATAATTTTGATCAACGAAACCTCAATATGTGAATTTTATGGGTCTGGCTGGAAATGGTTAATGCAATTGGTAGTAGGGTAGAAGTACAAGCGGAAAAAAAAAATGTAATTTACTTCTATTTAGTACTTTGCTGCTACTCTTTAATTATTATTAACTGACATTCCTCATGTTGGGTACGCTAGTTCTCTGAGAGTGTGTTCTCAACATAATATGTTATTTTTAAGAAAGAAAAGTAAAACATCTGAATTTGTGATTATGCACTTCCAGATCCACTTTTTGTATAACAGTCTCTGCTTTGTAATTTCTTGGTTTAAACTGAGGTTTGTTAAGGGACTGGCAGCTGAACTAAAGGACAATCACCATAACCAAGAAGGCAAACGAACATTGTGGACGTTGATAGTTACAAAGTTGACAAAAGAAATTTTATTTTTTTGGTGTGGGAGTGAAGTTAATTATGGAAAGTCTTAAATGATGTCTAGTAATTCCTGCTTGATGCTGTTTGATATGCGATCTTCAACTCTTATATTCTTCCAGGCGCTCCCATCTCCAACCACCGGAACTTTTCCGTTGCTTCCTCCCAGTGATGACAGTTCAGTGCTGAAATCTGGAACTCATGAAGATGGTCACAGGGGGAGTGATTTTGGTTCATCCTTCACATTCAAGAGACAGGGCAATCCCAAATATCTGCCAGGCTATTCTAGTTTCGAAAATCAGGTAATGGTTACATGGCATGTTTCTTTCGTCCAAAAATAATTAGGGATTAGATGCCTCAACTTAATGTTTTGGAACTCAGTAGTATTAAACTCTTAAGCTGGAGAGAGGTTTTTTAACTTCTTTTTTGGTCTAATTACTTTTTCCAAATGTGGCGTCACAAGATATTGGTATTTTAATTACTAACCTAGTGATTATGTTATATCTAAATATAATATTTAAATTTTCAATTGTAACCATGAAAAACCTTAAAACAGTATCTCCTCGTAATCTCTAGCTGTAATTTTATACATAGTTGTTGGAAACAACTTTGTATGGTTCTTCGATACACATGCGCGCATATCTTCAAAGCATGAATGTCCAAAGGTACTTTGTTTAAACCAAAATGTTAATGGTCCCTGTGTAGATTTTGATAAGTTGCCATAGGGATGAGCTGCTAAATTCAGTAATTTATTTACGATTTTTATGTGAGATTGTGTTTGGATTAATTTCTTTCCATTGTTCCTCAGGGATCTACTGTTGACTACCAATCTCTGGTTTTGGAGCAACAACCAATAGATTTTGAATTCCCAATGGAGTTTCCGGAAGAAGCTAATGCAAAGAACTATGCTGTGGATCCATCCACCCATGTTAAAAACTTAAATAGTGGGATTCTGAATGCCAACTGCGTAGACTTGCAACGGTCTAATTCAAGCGCAGCTAGTGAACAAAACTCACTTCCCAAAGAACCGATTCATGGAGAGGACGTTGGGAGCCACCCATTTTTGGAAGGAGAGCATAGAGGGTCATACCCATCTGCAGGAATGGTCAGGACTTCAGAAGATGGATATAATTGGAGGAAGTATGGGCAGAAACAGGTCAAAGGCAGTGAATATCCAAGGAGCTATTATAAATGCACGCATCCAAATTGTCAGGTGAAGAAAAAGGTGGAACGATCCTTTGATGGTCAAATAACAGAAATCATCTACAAGGGAGCTCCTCATAATCATGCAATGCCTCAGCCTAATCGTCGAGCTGGAGCATCACTTGGATCATCATTTTCATTTGATGAGACGTCAGAGATGAGTGAAGGAAGTAGGGCCTCTGTCAAAGTTGAAGGTGGGTCAGTTTGGACAAATATTCAGTCCGGTAAGGATATTAAAACTGGTTATGATGGGAGGGCTGAAGGTCTGGAAAGGACATCCTCAACATCTGTTGTTACCGACCTTTCTGATCCATTATCAACTACCCAAGGGAAATCCATGAGTATCTTTGAATCCGCAGAAACTCCAGAGTTTTCATCCACACTTGCTAGTCATGATGATGATGATCGGGCCACCCAAGGAAGCATATCACTTGGAGATGATGCAGATGATGAAGAGTCTGAGTCAAAAAGAAGGTATGTCGTTTTCCGTTTATCTTACAGGTGTATATTTCCAGGCCACCATGACTAACCAGGATATATTTTCCTGCATTGATTTTCCCTTCCAGGAAGAAAGAGAGCTGCTTGATTGAACCAAGTTTGGCATCCAGGGCTGTCCGTGAACCAAGAGTAGTTGTCCAAATTGAGAGTGAAGTCGACATACTTGATGATGGCTATCGTTGGCGGAAGTATGGGCAAAAAGTTGTCAAAGGAAATCCAAACCCTAGGTATGCTCTCTCCCTCTCTCTCTCTCTCTCTCTCTCTCTCTCTCTCTCTCTCTCTCTCTCTCTCTCATCATAGTGGTTGGACTACTGTGTGGATTTCTACTGAGTTATGACCATAGAAGAGTTCAGGAAAAAAAAGAAACAGAGGATGGCATTTCTTGGTCTAGTGTATTTCTTCAAATAAGATTAAAAACTCATATTCCTTATTTTCACAATTTAGGTTGCATAAAATCATTTGAGCATATACTGGGGTATGTTCAGTTCTCATGATGGCTGGATAGCGCTTCTGCTTCCAATCATAAATATGTATGCAATTAATCTTTCTACTTATTCTTTATCTTATAGGAGCTACTACAAATGTACAAGTGCGGGCTGTTCAGTAAGGAAGCATGTGGAAAGGGCCTCCCACAATCTGAAATTCGTAATTACAACATACGAGGGAAAACACAACCATGAAGTGCCCGCAGCGAGAAACAGTAATCACATAAATTCAAACGGTGGCAATGCACATCCATCTACTGCCAATGCTCAGCCAGCTCTTGCATTACCCAGGAGTAGCAATAATCCAAAGCCTGAGACACAAGTACAAGATCTTGCACCTCATTTTGATAGAAAACCGGAGTTCCATGAAGAATACCTGAGATCTAGTTTTCTTGGGAATTTCAATAATGACTTGAAATTTGGAGTTCCCTCCATTTACCAAATGAAATATCCTCTGCAAAATACCATGCCATATAGCTCGTTTGGACTACATGCTAATCACGGTGTGACCCATCAGGCTGGTTCTGTTGTGCCAGACTTCCCAATTTCACTGCCTTTAAACCTTCCCCCATCTGGGAATCTCCCTCTCTCAGGTTTTGATTTCAACAATGGAAAATCAGTTTGTCCAGTACAGCCTTATTTTTCGGGACAGCAGCTGCAGGAGGATGATGTAAGGTTCCTAAAGCCTAAACAAGAGCAAAAGGATGATAACCTTTATGATGCCTGTTTGCCCATCATTGACCAGGCAAATGCATCATTGTCGTCGTCATCATCATCATCGCTGTTATATCAAAGGATCATGGGAGGTTATCCATCATAAAAATTTTGTTTTTGCTTCTGAAGCAGTCATCAATCGTACTAGTCATCCAGTTTTGTTTTCTTTGAAATTTTTATTGTGATAGTTGTTTCTTCTCGTTTTCAATTAAACATCTGATAAAAATCCTATACAAATTTCATACAAGGGTTTACTTTTTTTTTCATCAACTTTTATCTGTAGGAACAAATACATCCATAGACTTTTATCTGTTGCCACTCTCTCTCTCTCTCTCTCTCTCTCGTGCATGTTTTGCTTTATTGCAATTGGCAGATACCTTGGAACCCTAGATGTAATATATGCCAGTTTATGACTCAGGACTAATAGAAGTAAAACTGATATTTCCCATGCCCCAAACTTCAAACACATAACTTGCTGTACAACGATAAAAGACGAAACTGGTTACGGCAGATACAGCATTTCGCATACGCCATAACATGAATCCCATATAGTTAACAAGGGGAATTCTAACAATATGGAGACTAAATTCACGCCAGATTCTCAAATGATGAACGAATCTGAAACTGGTAAAAGAAAGGGGTTTGAATTGGAAATTGATGAACCGCCCATGCCAAAACCAGTTTAGTGAATTGACACAAACACAGAACTTGCAAAATAAATCAAAATCAGGTATAGGTTTCTTCGGACTAAGAAAAGACCCCTTCTTTTTACCCACCATCGGCTATTCATTAATAATCAAGATCAACATCAGGAAAGAAAATGATTTAAAGCACATTCCATAAACCACTCAATTCTGAAACATTGATCATCTTGATGACCTTAGACATAGAAGAAACTAATATACATCACATAAAATTCCAAAATTAACCAATACCCATAAAGCACTGCCAACCAAAACAAGCATGGCTCTGACTCCGACCCTCTTACCCAATCTAGTAAACCTACCACTACCCGCGAAAGCACCAGAAAGCCCGTTCCTTTGGTTGATTTGATTTGACTTTTGACTGCAATTCACTTCTTGAGACTGCCGCGAACGCCAGGTCGTGGCTTGTTAGCGTCCTTGGAGGGTTCTGCGACTTGGGTGCTGGTGCTGGTGCTGGTGCTGGTGCTGGCATGGCGATTCACAATCTTCTCCTCCTCAAAAGGGATCTTTGGATGTCGAGCTTCATGGTGAATCTGCATCGACTTCACGTCCGGTGCCGTAATCTTGCAGTGCGGGCACTCCATCTTGGCGTGCCCTCCCTTCTCTTTTCCGGTCCGGTCAGCGATTCCGGCTTTGCCGCCGCCGCGGTTGGTGGTCGCGGCGTCGATCTTGGCCGCGATCTCCTTGGCTGTGTGCTTCTTCGGCTTGGCTTTGCCTGTCATCTTTGACGATCAGTTTGATCTCAAGAGAAGGGATTTGGACGTGTGAGGTGAATTAGACACAGGAAACCCTAACTCTAACACTGGAGGGAAAGATATTGAGGGAGTGCGTGTGTGGGTGCGCGGTGTGTAATACTCCCATATATATATATATAGGGTTTATCTGTCTTTGATTATGACTTGGTGTGGTAAAGTAAGGATGTTTGTGAGCTCGGTGACGTGTGGAGCTCTCATTGGATTATGAATTTGGGACCAATTGGGTTTGGGTCTTTTCTTTCGCTGGGTCAGACCAATAAAAGACCAATTGGGTTTGGACTGAATGGTCAAACTGTTAAGGTAGGTAAGCCCAAACAAAACTACACCAACATTAACAAGTGGAGTTATTCTATAGTGAGGACGGCCCTTAGGTGAGTTCTCATCTCTTAATCGTTATATCAGACTAACTAATTTAATTTAACGGCTAACTAATTTGATTCAATACTTAAGAGGTAAGGCCTCACTTAAGGGACATATATAAGGCCCTCACTATAGAATTCTTATAAACCAGTGAAAGAGAGTGGGTGATTGATTTAACTTGCCGATTTCGAGCTTCTTTCTCTGAGTTCCTCTGCTGTTATTAACAAGAGATAACCATTTTTACCCCATTAGAAAACAAATTTTTATATATTACAGAAACCCCTTCCCCTAATTAGAAGTTAAACATGTTATGATAAGCAAAAAGCTTGAAAAGACAAAAATGATAAACATGGTATTATATAACACACACACACGCACACCCACAATATTACGGTAGAATAAGTCCAAACTTTATGAATATCTTTGGAATTATAAAACATTCACCAATAATGCTTTATCTCTTGAAATAAAAAACAAGACACAGAGACCAAGACCCTGAAATGAAATTCCCAAAGTATCAAAGATACCGTCTTTATCAACAGAGAGAAAAGAGAATAACCTAAAACTGTTGTAGTACAGACAGAGCATTACGAAACTGCACAGAAAAATTGGTCTGGACCAATTGCCACCATATTTCCCAAACAAATAATGGAGATACCATGGAAGACGAAAAAGAAGAAAGTGTTGAATGGATTTTTTTTACCAGAAGCTGTGTGAGAGGATTTTGAGAAGAAGAGGGGGGGGGGGAGAAGGAATAACTGTGGGCGGATATTTTACGCCACAAACAGAAACAGGGGTCTAAGTGAGTGACTAATAGCAAAGCCAGAAAGAAAAGGAAAAAGAGAAGGGCCCTCCAAGCCATATGTTAAACTTTCATGGTTTGCGGCTTCTGTAAATTGTCTTCTCTGTATAACAACCGCCTCTTGTTGGAACCATAACCTTGATACTGGTAGATAATGCTGTAAAGGCACTGCCTCAGGAGCAATGTGTCAAATCCTTCTAAAAACCTCAAATCTGTTGCCCTAGACTTCACGCCAGCAAATCGCTGGTACTCCTCAAACACAGAAGACAAACACCAATTCTGAAATTTTCGTAGGCAACCAACAAGGCAGCCCGTCCGATGCTGTAGAACCAAAATTACAAACAGAAGGTGAGAACTCCCATAATCCAAAATCTAAGCGTTAATAAGATACTAGTACGAATATGTTATGTGTTGTTATATGAAGTTGTTAAATTATGCAGAAGGTTAGTGTTTTCCGCCCATTCAAAAACGACTCCTGGCTAAAACCTAGAAACACAGAGAAACTATCTGCTAAGAAAAGAGAAGGTCTTCAAATAATGATCTCTCCCTGAAAACAAATGCATCAAATAGTACGTATGACATTCAGTTAGCTGAACTTCAGCATGCTAAGCAGCAGAGCCCTACCCCTACCCGTTTCAGGAAATAATAGAGACTAATCTTTAAAAGACGAACCCAATTTGCTTAGACTTCCTACTATAATATTAACAATGGTCAATGATCAGAATTAAATGTTTACATTGTTTGCAAAATCCAATTCATTCTAGAAAATAAAATCTCAAACCATATTGCCCAGTAAGGTACTCTAAATTATGTTCCTTGAAAAATTTCTTTTGATTCATTGAACAATGAAACGGATGCTGAAATGACTGATGAAGAAACATGATTTGCAATCATGACAGCATTTTGTTTATTGAAGAAAAAAAACGACATATGATATGAATGGCATTAGTTGGATGATAATGTTACCAACAGACTGGCTCCTATGCTAGGTAGCAGTAAAACAAAATATATGAATGGCTGAGAATATTAAAAAGAGCTTAAAAAATTTACCTTTCCACGCTTGCAATGGATTAAAACTGGATGATTTCTCACATCTAGAAACACAAAAGTTTTCATGTTAGAAACTAAGAAATACAAGCTAACGTTAAAATTAAAGGCAGAACTGTCATATTAGTCCAGTACCAATCAAGACTTTCAGAGCCTCCAAGATGGTATCCTTAAGAATAGATACAGAAGGCTCCTGCATATACAAATGGTCATAAACCTATCAACACATTATACATAGCTCATATTTCCATCAAATGTCATGGCCAAGCATAATGTTCCCCATTCCAATGAACGTGTAAAACTGCATTTCAGACATTTACCAGCACGGATGTGCACATGCATGCAATTAAGCATATACTAATAGCAAGTAAATAGAACATATGGATCTCACAAGAAGATGTAAACTGAAAAATGTTAGCAAAGAAAAGCACAGAGAGAGAATATTACCGTCTTCCCCTCAATTCCAAATTGGAGGAGCTGAATATTCTGAGAGCAAAGAAACTCCAAATTCTCCTCTGGGTAAGGCTCAGGACACAAATATCTGCTCCAAATCCCAAAAAAAAAATCACAATAAACGCCATATTCTGATTAAAGCAAATAAACCAATTTATTATGTTCTGTTTAGTTGCCAGGAAATTCACGACAGTCCTTTCAGAAAATAAATTACTTTTCTTTCGATTTGATAAGTGAAGACGAAGCTCCTCTGAATTAGTTTCTTGCTCTTCTTTCCCTCAATTTCTTAACCTAAGCAATCAAACAAATTCTTGAAATGAATTACGAACGCTAATCAGATTCTTCAATGCAACAATACTTAGTTCACACTAAAACTTCGACATAAAGATTGAAAAAGATTTCTTGTCTTATCTTTTCCTTCCTTTCTCACGTCATTCTATAGTATTTTCCCTGACTTTCTCAACTACCAAAAACCTCACAACGCACATAGATACATACATGCATTGTGTGTGTGCGTGTGTAAAAATGAAGACTTACATGATGGATCGGAGATTAAGGGATTGGAGGAAAGGAAAATTGGATGGTTGCGGGAAACCAGATCTGAAAATGCCGTCCTCGACCATGGAGAAATTGGTCGGAGGCTCCAAAACGTCGTCGTGGTCGTTGTTCATATTGCGCTTTTTCTGTTCGTCCATCCCTCTCTTTGTTCCTCTCTCTTTTGGTAGTGGGGTATATGCAGACATAGAGGCAGAAGCAGAGAATAGAGAATGCAGCGTAAAGCGGTTTGCTAATAGTAATACGAGGAGGAGTTGATGGTTTGGTTTAGGTGGGGAAGGAGGGAGACTAGGAGAGAAGAAGGAAGGAACAAGAACAACGAACGATACGACGCCGTTGGAGGGGGCGGGGGTTTCTCAGGTTTCGTGTTCTTTCCTTTTTCTTTTCTGTTTTCAGGGGTGAAAAAATCAAATCAAAATGGGTGTTTGTTTGTTATGAAAAAGGAGGAGATGGGAAACGTGAAACGTGAAACGAGAAAGTGATTTGGGTTGTTTTGGGATTTGGATTCAACGAGTCCGTCCGAGGTTCTTGTGTACTTGTCCCCTCATTATTTATACAAATAAACATTTTGTACTTTTTCTCTTGCTCATTTGAGTTTGGGTTTTTTTTCTTTCTGTTTTCCTGGTTGTTTTGTTGTTTTTAGTAAACCCGCAATTTTGTGAGGGTTTTGGTTACTTACAACAATTGATATGATTTTTATTAAATTACGACCACGATTATAACATTGATATGTGAATTTGGTTGGCTTGGGAATCAGTCTATTAATATTTTGTGTGCACCATCAAACTGAGTCAGATTCATATCATATGGGAGAATAATATTGTGTCCTGTTGTTTGAGATTCATTGGATTTCTTGGTCACCTAGGAGTGAGTTATAACTAAACGAAAAACTAATGGGGTTTGGTTCAAAGTTTTCAATTGAACCCATCTACATCTACATATGACTTGTCAACTCACATTCAAATTCAATGATTCAACTATGTCGGTTGGAATTGGTCTCTCTTTTTAAAAGGTCAAAAGGTTCTTATCCAAAGAAAAGAATAACCAATAACCAAATAGGTGCCGTGGTGATATCAGTTAAGCGAGGGAAGCTTCTCAGAACTATCGTCTCTTCTCTAGGTAGTTTTGTGCAAGTCTGTGGGGTGGGTCAAAGCCCAAATTCCCATCGCCGCTGGTAGCCAATTCCATCATTCAAAACCAGCTAAAATAGTCCAACCCATTCCAACTTCTAAGTTCTAACCTAACACAAAAACCAAAGCAGCCCAACCAAAACCAAGCAAAGCAACCCATTTTCATGTCCAACCAACCACACAAAATAAAATGAAGAGATTAGTTTAGTTGGATAAAGGGATAAGGTTTTAGTTCCACCTCATCCAATGGAATCAGAGGGTTCTCTGAGCACCACAAGACAACATCCTTGACGCTTGCCTGCCTGCCTGCCTGCCTGCCTGCCGATGCAAAACTCAAAATATTACTTGTTTCACTCTCTCTGCTCTGCCACTCCTACCCACCAATATTTGCTTGTCTTTGGACCAAAGCAAAGTCATGGCCTCTGCTTCACCAATGGCCAGCCAGCTCAAATCCAACTTCACCTCCCCAATCACTAGAGCTGCTTTGGTTTCACCCAAAGGCCTCTCTGCCTCTCCCCTAAGCCTCTTGCCTTCTAAAAGACTCTCTTCCTTCACCATCAAGGCCGTCCAATCTGACAAGGTAATTTACTTCTTTCTTCTTTATCTTCTTTACACTTTGTAATTGTAAATAATACTTGGGGTACTTCTTCTTCTTCTTCTTCTTCTTATACATCATTTTAACTTTGATGTGTATGCAATGCATTGCCATTTGAACACGATATTATGCGTTGCACTTGCAGCCAACTTTCCAAGTGATTCAGCCCATCAATGGTGATCCCTTCATTGGAAGCCTGGAGACTCCAGTGACATCTAGCCCATTGATTGCCTGGTACTTGTCCAACCTCCCAGCCTACAGGACTGCTGTGAGCCCACTTCTCAGGGGTATTGAGGTGGGCTTGGCTCATGGGTTCTTGCTGGTGGGCCCATTCGTCAAGGCTGGTCCATTGAGGAACACACCCTATGCTGGGGGAGCTGGCTCCTTGGCTGCTGCGGGTCTTGTGGTCATATTGAGCCTTTGCTTGACAATCTATGGAATTTCATCCTTCAAGGAAGGAGACCCATCCACAGCTCCTGCTTTGACCCTAACTGGCCGGAAAAAGGAGCCCGACCAGCTTCAAACCGCCGAGGGATGGGCCAAATTCACCGGCGGCTTCTTCTTCGGAGGCATTTCAGGTGTTACTTGGGCCTACTTCCTCCTCTATGTTGTAAACCTTCCTTACTACTTCAAGTAGGTTTGCTTATTTTATTTGCTTCAAACTGTAATGACTCATGTAATGAATGATGTATGCTATATTGTTTGTGAAGATCTATCTATATTCTTTATGTTTACCACTTTCTCTCTCTCTCTCTCGCTCACAACTACTCACTCGTCTTCAACTTACCATTTTAATTACTTGTCTGCTAAGATAAATCATCTATTTGAATGACAGTAGATAATTATCAATCTTGGAAGCTCTGTTGTTGATCATTACAAATCTAAAATCATTTGCATGTATATGTAAATTGATAATTGTATTAAGTGCAAACTATATATACATATATATATATATATATATAGTGTGTATGAGATGCCATATAATTACAAAGCCATACATAGTAGTCATCATCACTCATTACACCATTAAAAAGCTTCAGAAAACCATAATGGAAATGTACGTACTGCCTACCATAATGGAAATGTACGAACAGGGGGGGAGATATAGAATTCCGATTCCGATTTGGATTTGGATTTGGCAATGACATTGATTTATAATCTTAAATATAATCACATCCTCAGTCCACCAATCTCTTTTAGACGATTTAAGAGGAAGAGCCGTTAACAAGAGGAACTGCAACATCAGCTTGGGAAGGCATAGAGAGCTCAAATTGGCTCCAAGAAACAGGGGAAACAGAGAGCAGATCAGGAGATATGAGATTATCCCATCCCCTAATGGGGTCAGTCGTTGCAGATGCAGCAGAAGCAGAACCATCCCAGCCTATGTGTGTCACATGCTTCACATCTGTGGGACCCCCTATTTCCATATCCATTTCCATTATTTCTTCCATATCATCATCCTTGTACACTATCAGGGAAATGAAATGGGCATGAGAGCAGTAAGTAGAGATAATTAACAAGCAAATGATAATTGCCAAATCAAATCACCCAGTTGTTGAGAGACTTACCAAATATCTGAGAGAAATTCTTGAAACCCTTGAAGAGCCTGTGAATACCACTGGTAGATATGTTTGGTTTTGGAAGGGACAAGGATCTAAATGAGTTCTTCGTGCTTTCACCTGATAAGCTATCTTCTTCCTCTTCTTCATCTCCTACTTCTTTAGTTCCTTCACCAGACCATTCAGAAAAGAAAAACAGATAAGCTAGCTGATTAGAGAGAGAAACACTGGATGTGTGAGTTATATATGTGTGTGTGTGTGTGTGTGTGTAGAGAGAGAGAGAGAGAGAGAGAGAGAGAGAGAGAGAGAGAGAGAGAGTTTGAGACAGACTTATTGGAGATGGAATTGTGTCTGATTTTGATCTTCTGGGCGGCTGTGCACCAACAGCAACGCTAGACTCGGAAACACAACCAAATGTGAAAGGAAGAAGAACCAGTCTTTCCATTCGTTCTCTCATATTTCCATTCAACAGCGCGAGAGAGAGAGAGAGAGAGAGAGAGAGAGAGAGAGAGAGAGAGAGAGAGAGCAATGTGGAGAACGGGTGGTTGGGGAAGTGCAACGTTCGGAGTGGGAATGGCTTGTTCTAATAGTATGCAGGTTGGCTTTGTTATCAAGTTTCAATAATTTTACGTATAAAAAAGTGAAGTTACATATGCAAGTCTGTTTGGTAGAGATGGAGGGATAAACAAATTAGTGTTTGCAAAACTCCCAAGTGATGGCTATGTTTGGACGTCAAATAAACATTAATAAGGTTTCGGTTGACAAGTTTAACCTAAACAACCCATCCCCAACCCACACACACGTATATATATGATATATTATAAACACAAGTAGAGTAGAAACAATGACATAACATAAACCACTTTTCTATTGAAGATTCTAAAGTGGGTCCGGGTTCTCCACTTCACTTACCTCTCTTATACAATAAGCCACCAATTTCCACATCTCTCTCCTTCTCTTTTCTTTTCTTTTCTTTTCTTTTCTTTCCTTTCCTTAATTTGGACTCTACCTTCAAGTAGTGCATACGAAGCTATCTTTCTTGGTTACAATCAATCTCATGGCTAGGAGCTAGGAAGAAGACCAATTGCGGTATTTCTTAGAAGCAGGGCATATATGATTGATTGGAAGAATAGAAAAACAGAGTCGTTGAGTGAAGAAAGCTACAGTTGTGTTGTGTCACCTACCGTAAAGGGATAAATTACCCTTATACCTTATGTCCCTCTGCCTGTGGTTGCAACATGAACAGCAAGCAACAAACTCTGAGGCTGACTCGAGCTTGTTCATAACAGGCTCCTTCAAGATGATACTACTTGATCACCATTCTATTTTCAGTGACAAAAAGAAAAATATTTCTTCTAAACTTGCTTGGCGATTATGGAAAATGATCCAGCGCATCAGTAGAATGACTTGCACAAATATATATATATATATATATATATATATATATATATATTAGAACCTTACCAGTAATCTCCACAGGAACACAGACCATGTTTAAAATGATGGAACCGATGAAGATCTCTCACAATTATTTCCCTATCTAAAAGCTGAGAAGTATATTTAATAAAGTTATGACAATCAGTACACACTCTCAGGTTCTTCATTATCCGAATTGGTATCCCAGAAGTTGTGCTCATGATGCCGTAGGCAATTGCAAGCTTTTCGCTGTGATAACCAAGAAGTACTTCTCCTTGTTCTTCTTCAACGTCCTGCATCACCATTTTCACGTCTAATGAATACCCAATTTCCTTCAGTCTTCCGATCAGCTCATCCAAATACGAATATATCTCTCTGGAATGTGGATGGGACCTATCACCCATGACGAAAGAGTGGACTTGATTCTTCTGTTGGATCCAAGATTGACCAGCCACTTTGTTAATTCCTCTTTTTTGCATCAATCTTCTCATACCAGCCGCTTCTTCCCATCTATGATTCGCAGCACACATGTTCGACAACAAAACATAAGATCCCTCATCAAACGGTTCGAGTTGAAGTAGTCTTTCAGAAACCCACTTTCCCAGCTCGAAATTTTTGTGAAGTCGGCAAGAAGATAGAAATGACTTCCATACTGAACTCAACTGAGAGATACCATTCTTATGAATGAACTCTT
Organism: Prunus dulcis; assembly: GCF_902201215.1. Taxonomy (NCBI): domain Eukaryota; kingdom Viridiplantae; phylum Streptophyta; class Magnoliopsida; order Rosales; family Rosaceae; genus Prunus; species Prunus dulcis. Next base: position 29,233,323 of record NC_047655.1, on the reverse strand, counting down.
TAATCTCATCCAATCGACCTGCTCGGCCATAAAGATCAACCATACAAGTGAAGTGCTCAGCTCCGGGCTTGATGCCATAAACTTCTTTCATCAAGCTGAAATATTTGCAGCCTTCTTCAAGAAGCCCGGCATGGCTACATGCATTTAAAACCACCACGAAAGAAACCTCATTCGGCTTAATTCCCTCTTGTATCATGAATTCAAAAAGCCGAACAGCCTCCTTCCCTTGCCCATGTAAAGCTAAAGCGGAAATCATTGAAGTCCACAGCACAACATTAAGATCAACAGTCTGTTTAAAAATCATCCAAGCATCATTTAGGCTCCCGCATTTAGCATACATATCAATGTATGAGGAACCCAAGTGAACATCTGTTTTGTACCCAATTTTCTGAATGTGTGCATGGATGTGTTGACCAAGAAGCAAAATCCCAACGTTAGCACACGCAGAAACAATACTTGTCAAAGAGAATCTATCCACCATAATCTGTTCACGAACCATAGAACAAAAAGTTAGCAAAGCATATTCGTACTCACCATTACGAACATACCCAGAAACCATTGAACTCCATGATACAACTTCTGTCTTTGTCTCATGACAAGTAAACTTAGAATTTGTTCTCAAAGGCAATGTTTTGAATATGAGTGACGCCTTTTCCATTTTCCCACATTTGGAATACATATCTATTAATGAAGTCCGAAGAAATCCATCATTTTGAATACCAAACCTTAGAACGCGGCCATGAATTTGTCTCCCCAGTTCAAGAACATATAAAGATGAAGCCAAAACCAGAGCTACTGAGAAAGTGACTTTGTCAAATGGAGGTCCAATTTCCACCATCTCAGAAAGTAGCTCCAATGCATATGTTTCATGCCCATTTCGCATTAGCCCATATATGATTGTATTCCAACTAGCAACATCTTTGAAGGGCAGTCTTCTGAACAAATCAAGAGCCTTCTCCATATCCCCAATATACATATATGCACCCATCATTACATTCCAAGTAACTGTGTCTCTCTCTTTCATAGTTTCAAAAAACTTTTCTGCATAATCAAAGGCGCCACATTTTACATAAACATCAAGGATAGAGTTCTCTAATACCACATCCAAGTCAATCCCATTGCTTAAAATCCATCCATGAATCCCCTTACCCATCCGAAAATCGCTTAAACTAGAACAACTCTTTAAAACACTAGATAGTGTAAATTGGTTCGGACAAACACGCTCAATTTGCATCTGTTTAAAAAGTTCCAACACCATTCTACAATAGCCAATTCGAGCAAACCCGGATATGAGTATGGTCCAGGACCGGACATCCCTGTCAGGGCTTTCGCCAAACAGCTTGTGTGCATAGTCCAACTTATTAGATTTCACATACAAGCTGGTGACATAATTCCTGACATCCAAATTGTCCAAAGAACCATTCTTGACCGATTTGGCGTGAAGGGTATCAGGCAGTGATTCGTTTGGCAAATCACCCACCGCACGAGATTGGTACCACCCATAGTGTTGGAATCTCTGAAACTCAAAATGGTTGTTGGTGTTTGTAACATAAGTGGGCTTCAAAACTGAACTAGAGCTGATGTATTTGGTGTTGAGACAAGTCCATCTCATTTTAGCTCCTAATTCCGATGGAATGATGAGTTTGACATGCTATGAGGTCAGCTTGGGAAATGAATGATGAAAGTTGAGGGTTTCGGCTATTTGGCAGGTAGGACACGAAACAGAAGCAAAGGCATCTGAATTCTCAATTGCATTACTAATGCCTGTGTCAATTGGCCATCGTCGGTTGTTCCCACCGTAAGTTAACGACTTAGGTGAGTGTAAAAATTGATCGAAGAAATCAAATCTCACAAACCCTCATGAATGAATGAACTCACTCTCTTTCTGCCAAATGAATTAAACCCGCTCCATTGTTCACTAATTGAATGGTAAGGGGATAAAAAAAAATTGAATGGTAACATTAACTCATTCTAGGTATTCTTTTGCCTTGGTAGTGTGCATTTGGCATTACAATGGGTCGATATAAATGATTTCGCAAACTTTCTTGTTTCTTTTCAAAAGGCTACAATGCAAAGGGAGTGGGGAGGAAAGCAATCAATATCTCTATATACTAACATATTACAAACGAATAAGAATGATCTGTCATAAACGAGTATCATACTCTACTATCTGAAGGATTCCCAAGAAGAAGAAAAAAAATGAAAAAGGAAGCAGAAAACGCAAAAACAAAATGTGTAGAGCATTTGAAAGCCCTTAAAGAATCAGGTTAGCCTAGAGTATATCATACAGTTCACTCTTATAGAGGAGGATAAAAATACGATGATACGGAGAAGCATAGAAAGAGCAAGCCTCCAACTGTAGCAACAGTGCGTTGGGAGATTTTGGATGCCAGCATGCTCCCTCCCACCACAGCCACAGACGTGCAGATGGTGTGCCCTAGTGTCGCACCTACCGCTACTCCGAGTGCATTCTTGTGGGTTGCAAGCTGCGAGGTCAAAAGGAAGCAACAAATAAATTCATCTCATTCCCGCAGAAAAAGTCTTCACAAAATATAACATGAACTATGACAACAGGGGAGAGAGGAATGTTTTCTCTTACAGCAATTGTCGCTATTTGGCTACGATCTCCCCACTCAGCTAAAAACGTTAGAATGAATGACTGCAACAGCAAACAGAATAAATTAGTTATGGAGGTCATATCACAAGACTTCAAAAGTACAGCTAAAACTTCTAAGTTGTAGGAGTTGATTCTCAATATGACTAGCTATAGAATAAGATATGGATCATATTTGCTACAACTACAAGCATGATGTGCATGCAGCATATATAGGTTATAGGTGCTACAAGTAAAAGTCCCGACTAAATCTATAATTAACAAAAAGAAAAGAAACCAAATCATTAAAATAAGTACAACGCAACAGCCATACCTCCAAAAAGATTGGTGTACAAAACCTGGAAAAGAAACGGCGGAAGGTTGTCTTCCCCTGTCCAGACTCAAGTTTCTCTTCTACCTGAATATATTGGGTGTCAACCAAATTTAAACAATTAAAACACCAAATTAGACTAATCGAGGGACAACATTCAAGTTGAAAGAACATATATGCTATTGGCACACCATACAAAAAGTGATCAGACATCAGGAATAATATAGGCAATCAATATAGAACAACAAATATGAATTCTAAGAGATGAAGTCAACTTCTCCTAAACACCTAGTGCTTTCACATTCCTCAGCAGGAATAACAGAGGCGAAGGAGAATAAGTATATCTGATACCTACATGGTTAACCCAACCAAAAACCAATTACACTAATAAGTTCAAAGGATAAGACGACAATTTACCCAATTTCATAACTAATGCAGGCATCAAGCATTGTTTGTTAGTTTACCATCTGTCTCTCTATAGATAATAAATTAACAAAAATCAGGAAAAGGCTAATAATGTGCAAACATATCATAAACGAGTCAAAAACTGTGACAGAATATGAAATTGTTATTTTTTAAAGTTAAAAAAACTTACTTCTTCCATTTCTTTCTTCTGGGACGATTTTGGATCTGATCTCCAAGCAATGTAAAGTAAACGCAGCCCAAAAAATAAATAAAGAACTGCAACCAAAAAAAAAAAAAAAAAAAGAATTACAATACTTGAGGTACTATCAACAAAAACCGTTGAATTTCATAAGCCACCATAGGAAAAACATAGAGAAGAAAATGAAGCCTTAAAGACTGGACAAAATACAAGAGTGACCAATACAAAATTACATGAATCACGGCTGTTAAATAAACAGGGAATCTTAAAGAACAGTTGCAACAAATCTATTAAAAAATGTACATATCAGAGAGACAAATAAAGAGAAGGGAAAAAACACCTTGAAGCAAGGCCATGCATCTGTTGCCCAAAAAATTATGGAAATCAAATTCTCAGAAATATCTTAGTGGTCAAGTAACAAAAAAAAAAAAAAAAAACATATTTACCTGTAGCTGCACTATTTGTATGCTTCCTTGATATCAAGTTTGGCACAATCCTACCAAGTCCAGTGGAAAGTACCTAATTGACACGTACAAAACTTAAATCTTGATTACATCCACAATAAGAAATGGCACTTCGCAGTTTCTGAACCATTCCATTACAAGACCATGCAAACAGTTTGCATATTAGAACCGCAAAAATAAAACAGAGATGTTAAAGGGAAAATGTTATTATACTTATGCTATAATAGAAACAGAAAATTAGATAACTTACCGTCATTATAACCAAGGCAGTGAGTGCACCAGATAGGACAATTGACCTGGGGTGACGCATTGCCATAAGAGCTGCTATTATAAATGTTTCATCTCCGATCTGGTAGCATTTTTGTCAATTAGAAGAAAATTAGTTTAATCAATATATCTCTGCCTTGTAAACAGAGTCAAAACCTATCAAAACACTTGACTTGGTTTCAAGTTTTCAAGTTTATTTCTTCTTTTTTTTAATTTTTTTTTTTATGGGATCACTAATTACTAACTGAAAAAATATGCAAGAATCTCTAGTAATCGACCATAAGCTTCAAAGTAGAATTGGTGTAAACAATGCCAGGAATTTTGTGCACAAACCTCACTGACTAGAATCATTGACAAGCTTGCTATAAAGGCATCGAAAATTCCAAGACCGGAGTCCACATTGAGACCGAGAGCAACTGCATCAACCTCATTCTTGCGTCCAAGAGCATTAACTTCAAGAAAGCCCAAATTAATCTGTACAAACAAATTAATATATATAAATATCGACAAGTAAAATCAAAGAACAAGATACTAAATCTTCCATTTAAACCAAATACTTTTTTTGTGCATTAGCACCAAAATCAATTTAATTGCGACTGAATTTCAGACCTACAAATAAAGCTCCACTTCAAAATTGCTGTTTCCAAATTTCTGAATCGTCAAACTATAAATCAAATCAAATAATAAACTTATTTTACACAATACTACCTAATTCGATGAAAAATACAATTGAATGATATACAAGCTACCAACGCACACTCTAACCAGTTGATGAAGCATCACATTGTAACTTGCATACAATCAGATAAGAAAAAGATGATGCATCAGATTAGTGGTTGTTAGAAAACGTTTCTTTGTCTTCATTTCTGCTAAATTTTCTCAGCAACCAAACAGATTGTAAAATGAGAAAGAGAGATGATTGTCGTCAAACCTTGCTACGACGGCCGAGATCTTTGGATCCACCAGAGTCTCCCCTCTCAGCTTCAACCCCAGACTCCTAATCATGGAACAAATTATCATAATTAAATCACATATATATAAACACACGCAATATGCATATATATATATATATATAGAGAGAGAGAGAGAGAGAGAGAGAGAGAGAGAGAGAGCTACCTGAGCAGAAACGGTAAAGATGAGTAGCACAATGAGGGCGAGAGCATACGCAAATGTTCTAGGAATTGAGCGAAAACCCATGACGGCAGGAATTAGAAGGTCTGAAACTCTGATGGGTAGACGATGGAATCAGAGATAAAAGTTAAGGGGGAATTTTCTCGGGAAAGTGGATCTGAATCCAAAAAAGAGTCTCCTCCTAGCTTAGCCCTTACTAAGATCCTACGCAAAGCCTATGGAAATTGGTGAGATCTGAGAGACAGACGGAGTGAGAGATCTTTGCTAATCAGCGAAGATCTCTAGAAGGTGGGGTATGAACGGTTCACATATTAAAATGGTGGAGAGACGACTCTGAAACTGTGAAAGGGAAAAGGTTTGACCCAAGTAAAGTAACAACTAGAGAGAAAACCAAAAACAAGAAAATAAAAATAAAAATTTATACGCGTCAAATAACTCATTTCCTTCCTATAATGTTGAAGGAAATACAATGAAATGGATAGTTGGATTGAGTTTATAGCAAATATAAAGTATGAAAATCCGCGACTGAATTGAAGCAACGCGGTTTGGTTCAGTTTTAAAATGGTTTTGATGTTGTAAAGGACTCACTAGTGTAGTGATTTGGAGTATTTACTCTCTTATGCAGGGTCCTAGGTTCGAGTCATAGTATCCTTGGAGTGTATGTGAGTTTAGTATGTTATCGCCCCTTTCAATAAAAAAAAGTTCTCAAAAAAAGAAGTTTTGACATTTTGATGGTGAAAACCAACCAAATTGCTAATTACAATTTATGGTATTTAGTTAGTTTGATGCCCGCTCCTAATTTCGGGTTGTTGCTTGAAGGATGAGTTTCAAAGTTGGGATCCAATGACTATAACTTGAGGCGATGAGTTGAAAGTTGATCATGGTTTAGACATTCATTGCTTGATATTCAAGCGTTTCAGTTGGGTGAAATGGGCTTGGTTGAAGTTGTAGATAAAGCATGTGATTGGTCACATTTGTTGTATTCTCGATTTTAACAGTGGAATCAAGTAATTGAGGGAGCTTAGATCTAAAACACACAATCCTCTTGCAAGCAACCAAGCATGTGTGTAAGAAGCATATGTAAGTTATGACGCATACGCTAACTTAAACCCTTTATGATAGGAAATTCTACAAATGCTCAAACTATTTCTCAAATTTTTTTAAAAATTAGACAATACAATAAATAAACTTTTAATTAAACTTGAAATATCTTCAAATATTGAGAACAAAAGTATCACTATATCAATAAAATAAGATTCGAATCTTAAACGAAAATGCTAGCAACCTTCTCTCTAACATTCTTTATTCTCCTTATGACAAGTATCAATTTCCTTACACTCAAAACAATGTCATTAATGCATCATATAAACTAGTTTTTGTTTTCCAAGTTTACCCTTATTAAAGTGATTAATTTATATTTTTCACAAACTAGTGTTTTTTACAAATTTTCTTACCACCTTGTTAAAAATAAATAAATAAGAACAAACCTGAGTTTTTTTCTTTTTCACAAAAGAAAGATGATATTATTTTCATGATAACAATATCACGAAACATACTTTTTTATAAATTAAAAAAATATTTTTCTTATTAAATTTTTACAAGGTAGTAAGGAAGTTGTACAAATATTTGGCGCAATTGAAAAAAGCATAAAAGCTAATACATTTAATAAGGGTAAATTTGGAAAACAAAAACAAGCTTTATTATTTATTTTTTTTAGAATCAGCGATTATTTTATTCACACGCCAATGGTAAAAAAATTTAACTTTCGCTTGCTGACGTCAGCCCTGACAGAACCCAACGAAAAAATGCCACGTGGCGCTTCCCGGATGGTTCGATGGTTTTTTTTTCCCAGAAATCCGATGACCTTCGAATTTTTTTAAAAAAAATACCAAAAAATTCTGGATTTTTTCCCTATAAATACTTAACAATTGTATTCACTTTCCACACCAAATCTTCATACAAACTCTTCTCATTCCAATATTTTTTTACTTTCCACTCACATTTTTCTATTACTTTCCATTAAACAAATGGCATCTTCGGTCGAAGCCAGAGGCGCGTGGACAACTCAGAAAGATATTGTGTTGTGTGAGTGTTGGGTGAAAGTTAGTCATTGCCCTGTCACGGGCAATGAGATGAAGTTCGCTCATATGTAGAGAAAAATTAATGAAGAATTTTGTGAAATATCGGGTTCGCCTTGGACCGAAATGACCTTGGCTAGTAGATGAAAAATTCTTAATAAAGAGTTAGGAAAATGGAGAGATGCCTTGGCAAAAGCAAGGGACAACATTCGAAGTTGTCAAAATCTTTCTGATGAGGTAAAATATTTATAATTGCCATTTTAATCAATTTAATGTAACTTTTTTTAATTGCAATTTTTTTTTTCTTGCATAATCATTTTTTTTCTTGCATTTCTAATTGTCTATATTTTCTTGCATCTCCAAATTGTTTATATTTTCTTGCATATTCATTTTTTTTCTTGCATTTTCAATTATTTTTTCTATATAGATCCTACAGGCACAAATGTCTCGTAATTACAATTATTTGCTCCGGAAGAAGACCCAAAACCCCAACAACATCATACTTCTGAACAAAGTATGTGTCGTAATTACAAATATCATGCATGATTTTTTGGAACAAATGAGGCTGCATTCTATATCTCTCTCGAAAATGAGAAACATGATATAACGAATTTGGGATAAAGCAATATTCCAAGATATTCTTATCCTGAGACTGCCTATGTCTGTCCACATTCAGGGCATGACGACGGTGGTGTTGCCTTGATTCATTGAGCATACACACCGCTACAATCATTTCTTCCTCCCCTTCATCGGCCTCACGATCTTCTTCAGCACGTCTGCACCTGATTTCTTCCTCTTCTAGCTCTTGCCTCTCCAACACCCTCCTCAGGTTAGATATTGAGAGTAGAATGTGTTTTGTAAAATATGAAAAATGAAAGAATAGAGAAGATATGGTGTGAAAGGTATGAGTTGAGGGTGTAGTTTTATAGAGGAATTAGAAGATAAATATGACACGTTGCGCAATTTTAGAGGGTGAAAATCTTATCTGAAATATGAGATTATAATTTTTTAATAAATATATGAAAATCTTATCTAAAATGGGACACGTGGCATAATTTTAGAGGGTGAAAATATTATCTTCAATATGAGATTATTATGAGATAATAAATTTTTTATAAATAAATATCCTAAAATCTTATCTGAGATAAGACACGTGGCAACCGAGAATCTCATCCGAAAATTTTATCTGAAATTTGATGGACACGTGGCAACTGAAAATCTTATCCGAAAATTTAATTCAAAAATGTTATATGAAATTTTAGGTGAGAATTTTATAATAAATAGTGACACGTAGCAACTGAAAATATTATCTAAAAAGCTATCAAAATTAATAGTTAAGTTAAAAAAATAGAAAATAAAGTAAAGTGAATAATGTTTGCCCTTGCCTTTACCCTTGGAAGTGGAACCAAAAAAATCAAAACTGAAACTATTCACATAAATAGTGTCAAACCTTGCTTTGTCCTTATCTTTTTGGATGAAGGTGCTCTTAGAGAGAATATTGATAATATTGGATTGAAATTGGAATAATGGATGAATGAAGTGGGCCACTTGGTAATTTATGCAGCATCTGTAAGGTAGAGCCAACCAAATTGGTAGAATAGAAGCTGTAGAAGGGGTTATTGTTTGCTGCACCTGCATAGAAAAAACAAAGGTGAATGGACAAATGGAAATCGTCCACATGTAGAGCTCTAGCCCTCTCCTTTTGTCCCTCTCAGTCAGAAATGCCCCCCACAGGACAAAAAATCCAAAAGATTAAGTAAAAGATGCGTATGCGTACGCGTACGCGAGGCGATGCGAGAGAGATAAAAAGGAAAGGGCGGTGAGGGCCCAAACCCAACCCAACCCCTTCCAACCAATCAACGTTGAGGTAAGGAGAATGCGTGCGAGCTTCCGCCACTTTTAAATCATCAGAGCAAAGAAAGCACCCCCCGCTTCAAACGCCTTGATACAGCCCAAAACAGGTTCCTCGTGTTGCCGGTGCACTTGCCCTTGTTACCAAATCTTCTTTCTATTTTCACCGCAACTTTTACTTGTCCCAATCCACCATATTATTATATTTAGGCATCACCACGTCATACGTACATGTGCATCTATTTTATTATTTTATTTTATTATTATGTACTAAACTTTAGTTCTATCTATATAATTAAATTCATTATTTATTCGTCAGCATGAAGTAAGTATCCTTCTTTAAACCAATAATGCAAATTTAAAGGTGTACAATTTCGCACCACAAGAAACAAATTAGAACCACACTCAAAAAGTAATTTACTCCATTGCGTGCATAAAAGTGGGAATTTTTGACATCTTGCTTTGCACAGCACTGCCATCTACAGATATAAAAAAGTTATTTTTCAAGTTTGCTAATGTCGCCTCAATTATTCTGATTTCCTTTTTTTTTTGAGATATTTAGTGATATACCCATTTCTAGCACCAATATTATAAATAAACCCTACACAATTGAATTCCTATAAACAAACCCAAAAAAAACCCAAAAAATGATAGCTAGCCTTATTAAATTTAATATTGATTATTAAATTACTTTGATGCCCTATTGAGTGCTTTGGGTATTTTTATGAGATTTTGGGGTTGGGCTTGTTTTAAGAAATTGATGGCGGTTTTGTAATTTATAAGAAGTTAAAAGCTTTTTTGTTATGTTGTAAATGGGTTTTGGGTGTGTTTCTAAAGTCCATTTTATATATGGTATTTTTATAATTTAGGCCCCCATATTGGGTATAATAGTGAATCTCCTTTTTTTTTTTTGAGAATTATTTTTATTGAGAGTGACGATAATATACTAGATTCACATATACTATACGGGTGTTATGATTCGAACCCAGAACTTTGCATAGGAGAGTAATTACTCAAAACCACTATACTAGTAGTAAGTCCTTTGATTTTCCCTTTTTTAAAAGGTTGGAAACCTATTGTAAAGACCGGTTACCCTTTCTTTTTTTGTTTTTCTGTTTCCATTGCGGTGTCACTTGGTTTTGAAGCAGGAAATGAGGTGGAAAACCAGAAGCTCCAACGGGAGCACTCATGTAAAGCTTTGTTTCTTCGTGGCATATAAATATCAAGGGGAGGGACCTGCCCAATCAAAACTCATGCATCGACTATGAATCAATACTATTGACTATTTATATCCACTTTTATTTATTTATTAAAATAGTAAAATTTCAACAATTCCTGCTTAATATATTATATGTTTAGAATTGAATATGTGGCGCCCTTTTATTATATTTCCAACAATAGTAAAACCTCCCCATTAATAATAATATATACTGATTACTAGTAAGATAACGATTATTTATAAAAATAAAAATAAAAAGCACATAAATGAAAGATTAATTAATAAACGAAATTTGAGAGAGGGAGCAGATACTGGAAAATGTAAAGAAATTAGCTGGAAATAGTAAAAGAGGTTATAAGAAGCGGTCCGAGTTTCTGGTATCCGGTTTGGTGTACCGCATATTCGCAGCCCGTGAAGTGGGACCTACTCGCTGCGTAAGTCGACCACGTGTCGAATAAAAAATTAGTTTAGGCATTGACGTCGAACATAAAAGCTAAAGTAGCAATAAGCAAGGCGAAAAGGTCAGGAGGAGGAGCACGCGTGGCTTCGAGGGAGCGAGTATGGCAGAGGAGGCAGTCGCGGGGTGGGAAGAATGTGGGGTTGGTCCGTTTATTTCCAAAACGCGGGTGAAAAAGCTGTCTGGTTGAGAGATGGTTGGTTTTTATTCCTCTCCTCGTTTGTGGAGAGGAGAACACACCGCTCTCTCTCTTTTCTGGTTCTTCTTTCTTTCTCTTTCTCTCTGTCTATCTCTCTCATCATCAAATCAGACTCTCCTAAAACAACTTTCTCTCTCCCTTCCTAAAAGTTTTTCTCTCTCTAGAAACTGTTATTCTTGTTAATTTGGCTCTGTTTTTGTTTGGTGGTCTTGGTTGCTCGGGTTTTGTCTGGTTTAGATAGAGAGACAGAGGGAGGGATAGTGTCTGATCGTTGAGGAGATTTGGCTAGAGTGACGACGACAGGTAGGTGGGGGGAGGGTGAGTGAATGAATGGGAATTCCGGTCGGCTTTGCTAGAGTGACGACGTGGTGGTGGTGGTTGTGACTCACTGACTCACTGACTGACTGGCTGACCGCCGTCTGGAACAGCCATCTCATGGACTTCGATGCCGGAATTCCCATGTCTCGTGCTGCCGCGCCCGTGACCGACGCTCCGTCACTGTCACCCTCCTTGACCCAAGGTCTCCTTTTAAACTCTTTATCTGCACCTCAACATTGTCTTTACTTCTTGTCATTGTTTTCTCTGTTTATGTTTCTCTCGTTTTACCATTGTTTCCTTGTTTCCCAATCACGATGGCTGCCTCCTCTCATCTGAATTGTCCGTTTTGCCCCTTCCTTTCCTTTACTCGATTCAGATATGACCAATGCTTCATATCTTATTTAACCAAGTCAATTTCGATCCCCGGCGGCATGAATTTGCATTGTTCTCTTGATTTGGGACCATAACTTATTTTTAATTAATTATTTATTTGTGTTTCTCAAATGTGGTTATTTTGCTTCTTTCTTGGTATGCGAATTTGTTGCTTTCGTGCTTTGAATTTTTATAATGTGCTGTATAGCTTGCTATATATGGAATTTGGAGTTGTCAATAATGGACGTTTTAGCTATCCCGTGACAATTCAAACATGGAAAGGTTTTTAGTACAAAATTGTAAGGAGGGGCCTCATCACAAAACCAATTTAGATGAAATGTGATCTTCTGCTATTCGGCTTTCAGGAACTGTCTTCCTTCAAAGCTTTTTAGATAATCTCTGTTACTGAATTTCCCAAACATATAAGCTTTGGCATTGTTTTTTTAAGCTGCAAGCAGTGAATTTAACTGCAGCTTCAAGGCAGAATTTCTTTATTTACTTGTCTTTTTTTAAGTCTGTAAGTAAATAGGAATAGAAGGCAGAGGATGTGGGCTCATTGAAAATGAACCTTTTATTTACATTTCGATAAGTTTGTATTGATACAATGTAATGAACTTGCTCATAATACATTATTTTCAGATGCAATGTGGCAAATGAATTTGAGATCAAGTGAAACACTGGAACCTGGGTCCTATCCCGAGCGTACTGGAGAGCCAGATTGTTCTTATTACATCAGAACAGGCCTTTGTAGATTTGGAGCAACATGTCGCTTTAATCATCCTCCTAACCGGAAGCTGGTATAGTTAAACCATGTTTAGACAAAATTTCATGAACTCAGATTTAATGTGATACTCTTTTAACCATACTTAAATGCACAAGGGTAGTACACTTCATGCTACTGTATCTTATATTGAATCTTTTTCTCTTGTAGCTTGGTTTTATGTTATCATGAAATTGTTATTTTTAATTATCTATATAACAAGCTGCTGTTTTTTACCAGGCTATTGCCACTGCAAGGATGAAGGGAGAGTTCCCAGAAAGAATTGGACAACCTGAATGTCAGGCATGTATCTCTGTCAAAGTTTGGTGTTTGACATATTCCTTTAAATCTTAATGTGCTGTGATTCTTGTCAATTTTGGTTGTGGTGACATACTAATAATCTTTGTTGAACTGCCCTCCAGTACTACCTGAAGACAGGAACTTGCAAGTTTGGAGCAACATGCAAGTTTCATCATCCTAGAGACAAAGCAGGAATTGCTGGAAGAGTTGCCTTAAATATCTTGGGCTATCCACTTCGACCGGTTCGCTTTTCTGTTTACCTCTCGCTCATTGTGACTTGACTTGACTTTCATCTCTTTGTTTCATTTTTGTTTGAGGAATATTGTAGACCTGCAAATGTCTATCTGATTTGCAGATGTCTCTGTGCATCTTAGTTTATACATTTCTTAACTTTCTATTCTTTCTTTTTAGCAGAATGAGATTGAATGTGCTTATTATTTACGAACTGGACAATGCAAGTTCGGAAGCACTTGTAAATACCACCATCCACAACCTACTAATATGATGGTTTCATTGCGTGGCTCTCCTGTATATCCTACTGTCCAATCTCCAACTACTCCTGGTCAGCAGTCGTATGCGGGAGGAATTACAAATTGGTCAAGAGCATCTTTTATTCCCAGTCCACGCTGGCAAGCTCCATCAAGTTACGCTCCTCTTATTGTTCCTCAGGGAGTGGTATCAGTCCCAGGTTGGAGCGCATACAGTGTAAGCTTTATTATACCCTTCAGTGCAAAATGCTATGTGCACCAGAGAATGAAGCAGGAGGGGATGGCCTGCAATTTCTTTTGTTGCACTCAATTTCAAATCTCTAATGCATCAGCTTTTGAATTTGAGTTTAAGTAAGTTTGAGAGTTTACATGCTCTATGGAGCCCTGAGAAGTATCAACATGCTTATTTGATGGTAATTTTGCAGGGCCAGATTGGCTCCGTTTCATCTCCAGAGAGCCAACAGCAACCAGTGGGAAACAGTCAAATCTATGGAACTTCACGCCAAGGTGAACCGGAAAATTCAGGTTCTCAAGGGACCTTTTCTTCATATCGTTCTGGCTCCATACCTGTGGGGTTTTATGCATTGCAGAGGGAAAATGTATTTCCTGAAAGACCTGGCCAGCCTGAGTGCCAGTTTTACATGAAGACAGGCGATTGTAAGTTTGGTGCAGTTTGCAGGTTCCATCATCCTAGGGAGAGATTAATTCCTGCTCCAGACTGTGTTTTGAGTCCAATAGGCCTTCCTTTACGGCCGGTGAGTTACTTTTTTTTTTTTTTTTTTTTTTTTTTTTGGTGGAATTGCAAATGGGTTTTGCTCCTTGTTTACTTTTTTTCTTGCTTTGAATGTTCCTTCTCATGATTTTGACTTGAGCTATAACCCCTTGTTATATAGAGATGTCTGTGTGTGCGTTTTATATCTTTCAATAAATAGTCTAATTTGAAGATATGTTACATGTTTAACCTGTTACAATTTTTCAACAGGGAGAACCTTTATGCATCTTTTATTCTCGTTATGGTATCTGTAAGTTCGGTCCGAGTTGCAAGTTTGACCACCCTATGGGTATCTTCACATATAATCCCAATGCATCATCTTCGGCTGATACCCCAGCCCGGCGTTTGTTGGGTTCAACGTCAGCGACCACTTCATTAAATTTATCATCAGAAGGATTAGTTGAAGCAGGATCAGCAAATCCCAGGAGACTTTCACTGTCAGAACCTAGGCAGATACCTTCTGGAGATGATAATATTGACACAGAGGACTGAAAGAAAGCTGCTCGAAAACGAGCCATTTACATTAACAATCTTTTGGGGGTTAAAACAAGAGTTATCTGTAAATTGATTTCCAATTGCTGGAAATTTACAGAATACATGTCAAGTTGATTATGTCCTGAAAATGCATTCAGCTGACAGAGGCTCAGCCTTCTGAATTTCACATTGCTCATTGTATAAAAATCTGCAAATATTGTCACATTTGGAAAACCCAATGTGAACATTCTGTTCTGTCTGTCCAAGATCCCAATTTTTCTGATCTTTTGTGATTTACTCTTTGCCGGTATCGTATGTCAATCAATTCTTGTTGCAAATTATAATGGCCTCACTCCCACTTTCCGGTGAATCTTCATTGCAGTCACCCTCAGGTTTGGAATGGCCTTCATCTCTATGCTTGTGCTTTTCTCAGCATAATGCTTGAATATATTTTGCTTGCAAGTTGCTTCACTTCTCTAATTAGTGTTGACAGTTATATTTTGTCACGCCTGATCCTTTTCCTTGTTGCTATGACACTATAATTTCTTTTAGTCAAAGGGAAAAGGGAAAATAGGCAAAAATCCAAAAACTAATAAAAAAAGTTAAGTATGGCAATCATTTTCCAAACCCACAGGACAAATATGTATAAGACCTGCCTCCCTCCCCAGTTGTTTGTCACCGTTGCTTGCTTGCTGCCTGCTATTATTACCTCCTCCATCGCTATCACCATTATCTTTTGCTACAGTTCTTTCTTGTGATCCATCGTCGGCACTTTCACTTCTTTAATTCGTTCTTGTTATGGAAAATATAATTTTAAAAATGTTACCATTGCACAATCAAAACGCTCATCTTATGATTATTACTTATTGCCACGTGGCAGAAAGCTTCCGACTTCACAAGAGATGTGTGGACACACAGCAGAGACACTAGTGCTTAAGGGGGGACTCTATGCCCATTGCATTAGGGCATAATGAAATGAGCAAACTCACACCACAATCATCCTCCCTTTTCCAAACCCAAACAAAACCACACTTCATTTCCATTTTCATTTTCTGAATCTCCTTCTCCCACCCTCCATAAAAATATGCAACAACCATTTTGCAATCCTCTCAATTTCACACCACCTAATAAATTGAGCAGAACCCATTAAAAAGCTTCACCATTTATGATACACCAAAACCCAAATCAAGGCCTCTCTCTCAAGAAAAAGAGAGAGATCATTCAAGACCCACTTCACATTCACAGCTCACACCCTTTCCAAATTCCCATCACCTTTTCCAAACCAAAGTACTGCGCCCATCTCAAGAAACCATGATGCCTGCTCATGGGGTCACCTTCTCTCTCATATTCCTGCTCTTTTTGGCTACTGTTCTCACTACCACTGAAGCAAGCTTAACCCATGTGAGTGTTTCTCTTCAAAACCTACTATATATCTTTCTTTCCTAGATCCCTTTACTTTTTCTTTCAAACTGCTCATGATTTTTTCTGGGTTATGCTTATGCTATGCTGTGGATTGAAATGTTTATTTTTTGGTTTGTGAGGCAAACGGGTCTTCGGCGGTGGCAGCAGCTGCCACGGATAAAAAAGACAAGGTGGAGCTGCTGGTGCCACTCGTAGGAGCTGAAAATTTCAAGACTTTGGTGATGAATGAGACCAGAAGGAGGCTGGGGAGCTTTCAGATTTGTGCATTGTGTACTTGCTGCGGAGGTGCCAAAGGACTTTGCTTGCCGTCTCCTTGTTGCTATGCCATCAATTGCAACATTCCCAACAGGCCCTTTGGCTTCTGTTCGTTCACTCCCAAGACCTGTAATTGCTTTGGATGCCATATCTAACTCTTTCTCTATATTTTACATTTGATAATTTATAGTTTATATTGTTTTAATTGGGGTAACCTTAATTTTGTTGGGAGTCTGGATGAAAAAAGAATATCTGTTCTTGATTTGTTTGTTTATAAGTTCAGAAATTTTATATTTTATCAGTTGTGGGGAGGAGGGGTGCTATTTCCAGGTCAGTTTTTGCTAATCTCTAGTGGGATATTTTCCATTATTTTTTTGCTGAAATAAGCAATGCCTGGAGATAGCACATTGCTAGAATAGCAGGATTAGCATAATTTTGTGAGGTATTTGAGGAAACATTGTCCTTGTTAATGGACCTATTGGGGCTTATGATATTTTATTGACTTTTCAAAACAATAAATTAATGTAAGTTCTCAGTAGAGCTGTTGTGACACTCATGACAAGGATTAAGATTCAAGTTGTCTATTATTTTAGTGTTCGTGCTGCTTTTGTTATATGTTTAATTGTTAATTTGTAATAGTGGGCCGTGTTCATATTGAAGTAGACATGTTTTGGTTAATGTTTTTGCTGCTTCTAAATTCTAATCTAATGGGACTGCCTTCTACTCTGGCTGGTCTTGCACTGGATGTTTAGAAGAAAGTGAATTGTTTGATGTTATTGTTTATTTGTTTGCAATTTCAAGCATTTCTTCGGGTAAATAGATAGATACTTTATAGTTTATGCTTCTCCTTTTGAAGTGGCTACATTTCCTGCTTCCAGCCAAAACAAAAGGGAGGATATGGCTATGACTAATAGTGCTTGAATTTCAAGTGGGTTTAGTAAAACTCAAGGACATGTTGCATATTATGTCCTTCCTGCCAAAGTTGCAGAAAATTATGTATTGATTTAGTGGCTCCAAGATTTGATAAATGGGTACCCTAATTGGTGGAGAGAGAGAGAGAGAGAGAGAGAGAGAGAGGTGCCTTGCCAGCTATTGAATTACCTCAACTATATGAGATTGCTAAGTGTTGGTAGTGGTGGAGGAGCCCTAAATGGATTGATTTTAATTGTAGGTGGATGAGGATATGCATGTGGGTGTAGGCTTGTAGACAACAGTAATGTTAAGGTAGCTGGAGGTTGGGCAATTAAGCCTTAGCTAGGGGTGGGCATAAAAACCGATAAACCGATCAAACCGACCGAACCAAACCAAACCAAACCGAAAAATAAGGTTTTTTTGACCAAACCGAAAAAGTCAACGCTGGACCTGAACCGAACCGTTGACTTCGGTTCAGGCTTCGGGTCCAAAATTTTTTAAACCGTTGGACCTGACCCAAACCGACCATTATTTAATTATATAAACATTTGACACATGGCGTTGTCTCATTGGCTTAAATAAGAACTTTGGGTGGGTTTGCTTGCACTATATCAGAACCTCTCTAAAGTTTTAATTTATTATTTTTTCACTAACCCTCTCAGACTCACTCACGAAACCCACTATTTCTCTCCCGATCTGAGACTAACCCTACCTCATCGGCCGCCATCTCTATCGCGCGCTCTCTCTGTCTCTCTGTCTCTCTCTCAACTCGTCTCTATCGCGCTCTCTCTCTCTCTCTCTCTCTCTCTCTCTCTCTCTCTCTCAGAGTCACATCTTTAAGTCTCTTAGAGACGCGAGACTCATTCTCTTTCTCCAAACCTAACCAAACATCAATCCAATATCATTGGTTTTTGGAGCGAATCCTTGTAAATTTTGGAGGGCTCTGGTTCATTCTAAGGTAATTTGTATGTATTTGGTTTGGATTCTTAGTTGTTTTCATTTTCCCTAATTTAGTAGATTATTAGGGTTTCGAAATTTTGGTATTCTGTTGAAATTAACGCAATTTTTTCTTAATTTTGTAGTTGTTGTGCTTAGTCTCTGTGGGTTTGGATTAATAGGCAAAATTGAAGGTATAAATATTTCTATCTCAATCTCTGTGTGTGGCTTAAAAGGAATGGGAGAATTAGAATTATATATTTTTAAATCATCAGCTCCACATGGCTTTACTTTAGATCTATGGATTTTTGGTATTTTCTTTCTTTATGTGAATATGATCTGACCTTCAATTTTAATCTTCCTGTGTTCTGTTTGTTCTGCAGATTGTTGCGTTGCAGCTTTCTGGTAAGCACTCTTATACTATGACATTTTCATGTCAATGATTTCATTGTATACTCTGTTCAATTTTTCTGTACTCAATGTTGTGAATTATCTAATTTGTTCTTTGTAACATGATCACAGTGGTCCGAATTGCCCCGAATTGTGTCTTTGCACTGAGGTATCGTATTAATATAATTGATTTCGATGTGATAAAATTTATGAATAAATTAGCAATGTGGTTTTCATCAATTTGAAAGATGAAATTCAGGCTTAGCTTTGCCCTTCTGCACTCTATTACTACATTTTCCTAGACGTAGACATACATGGAATTTAGTTTTGTTTATGTTTGGATGCTTTCTTTATTGTTTTCAGATTTAATTTCTGATTTTTTTATCTGTGTATTTTAGGTTCGATTGTTAGCCTTGAATCTGTTTCAATTTATTTAATTGAGTTGTCTTGAATCTGTATTTTTGGCATGAATCTACTTAACTTGTTGTTGATTAAATGCATTCATTCTTTTATTTGTTTTCTCCCTTTTTTCCTTATGTAGCATGTTTGTGTTAGTATCTTATTGATGAATGAATGCTAATATTTGGGTTAATTAGTTTTTTTATTGAATAATTATTTATTGATTGAATGACTGGTCTATATTTGTTTTTCAAAGGTTTAGATTCTGTCATTTTGTGCTGAACTAATCATTTCCTGCTCTGATATTCTATAGTTGTGATATTTGATCAGGATGCAGGTTTGACACTTTGTCGAATTGGAACAATGATGATGGAGAAGCCATGGGAGCTGCAAAACATGTTTTGTTTGCAGCTCCCTTAACTGATACAAGTGAATATATTTGGTGCTTTACCTTTTTTTTTTTTTTTTGGTCATGGGTTGTAAAATTTAATTTCGTAGTTTTATGATGATTGTGAAATTTAATTTGATAGTTTAGATACTTTTTTTAAAAAAAAAAAAAAAAACAGGTTATAGTTGAATTTACATAATTTGGGCAAGGAAAACCTTTAATTGATGGGCTGCTTGAAAAACTGGTATTGTTAAAAAAATAAACAATATTGGGCTTTTGAAAATTCAACAATATTGGGCTTTTGGAAAGAAAAAAAAAAGATTTTGGGCTCAACCCAGAACCGACCAAAAAACCAGAACCGAACCTTGTATGTTCGGGTCGGCCCAACTTCGGGTTTCATTTTTGACCCGATCCAACCCGAGAACCGCAGTATTGGTCGGTTCGGCCCACGGGTCAGTCAAAATTTGACCCGACCCGAACCGTGCCCAGGCCTAGCCTTAGCCACAAAAGTTGCTACAGTGGCTTGGATGGCTATTAATGCAATCTTTATTACTTGTATTATTCTGGTTTCTATACAACAACCCTTGTATTATGAATAATATGCTCTCTCCTTGTGGAGAGGGTTAGAGGTGAAAGTCTCAATCGACCAAGACTCTGTGCTTTCTGTGGAAATTGGGTTATATAGGTAGATAGCTTGTTGCGGGGTTGATGAGATGAGTGTTATATACAGAGTATAGGAGAAAAACTTGGTTGTAATGGGGATAGCATTTGTTATTCCCGGCCAATAATGCTATGTTATGTGGAACATTTATCATGCGTGTCATTAATCGAAAATAACAAAAAATAGTGCTATTCCCATGTCATGAAAGTGTTTCTCATCAGAGACAGAAATGGGCATGCAGTAGGCGAGCTTGTGACCTTGGAGGCACATCGATCTGATTTGGTGTCTTGAAAAGAGTGTTTTGGGGAATCTCATTGACCTATGTTTGTGAATTGTGAATTGTGAATTTGTGATAACAATATGCAAAACATGCCAGCAAAACAAGACAACCCATGTGCTGCTCTCATAGGAAAAGAAAAGGACCATATGATATATGACAAATTGACAATCACAATCAAATGGTGGGCGTTGCGTTTTCATCATGTCATACCCTTCCTTAGTTTTCTGTGGACTTCCCTGCCTGCCTGGTCACTAGTACTATTGGTCTCACTGCTGACCGGTCTAACTGAGGTCATGTTTTCTTTTATTCTTAAAAAAACAAAATCCCATTTTCATGTGTTCTTCCCTAATAATTTTGCTATTGTTTGCTTGACTTTTACACTATGCAAAATCCTCCCATCCTAACCCATTCACATTTCTGTCATTGTGTCAACTCAACGAAATTTCACAAAGGCCGTCGCCCTCTTTCAATCTCAACACAATGCTTGGTTGCTTGCTTGACTTGGAAGTGTGAACCAGTTGTAAAGTTGTTGTTTTTAAGCATGACTTGGAAGTTGGGTTGACAAAAGTGTCCTCTCCTCTTGTGCTGAATAATTATCTAAAAATGAGCTGTAAGCCTCTATCTCGATGTATGGATGTTACACTTGCACACTAAAGCCCAATAATTTGCTACTTGTTTTTGGATTGCTTGCATTGTGTTGTGGTTGTGGGACATATATATTTAGCTTACTATTAACTTGTATGGGTTTGACAAGTAGCAAATTCAAATTGTATATTGATTTTCTTTTTCCTTTTTTATACAAGCAATATTGGGAAAATCAAACTTAGAACTTCGAGTACAAAAATAAATGCTTTTAACCACTTGAATTATAATCACATTGAGTATTACAGAAGATAGATAAATAGATAGAGAGAGAGAGATAGAGAGATGTGTGAATGAAAAAAGGCATGCGGATAGATGTGAGGAGGCCCCATACCTATCTGAATTTTTAATGGTGAGAGAGAGAGAGATAGCACACTGCTGAGCTGACAGACATTGTGGTTGCCAATTTAGTAATTGCAGCATCTACTTCATTCTTTGTTTGCATTCCTCTTTAGTATGTACCTACGTCATACTTTACAATTACTATCCTCCTCCAGCAAGATACTAGTTACTACCAATTACTTAACCAACCACTCTTACCACCAAAACTTCAGTGCACCACATCTTCGAGTAATACAAAAAGATGACGAATGTGATATGCTGTTCTCACTGTCACTACTCACTGAACTTAAGTATAAGAGGGGAGGGAGTTGATTTCTTGATCCTCATACCCTCCCTATACGGTTATACCAACATTTACACTTCGTTCCACCGTCTTGTGCAGAAGAAGAACAAAACAAATTCAGCCTCACGGACTTACTTAAATGTGAAATGAATGCAACAAATATTCACACCTCAATCGCATTCTAAAGAATATTGAGTTGGTGAAGTTGTGCATGTATGATATTAATTCCTAATCTCACTCACTAGAACCGCCTTTGCTGCTTACTTGTATGGATCAATCCAACATTTATCATCCTTGACAGCTCGTTCCCATTTCCTTTTGAACACCTTCATTTCGTTGTAGGATTCTCTCCTCACCTACACACAAATACACAACAAACAATTTTAATCCAAGTAAAATCCTAATCAACTTAAAAAATTACATGTCAAGACTTACATCAACTCTATGGTCCTTTCCACTAGATTTTGATGATGATTCCTGCAAAATACCAACACATTAACTAGTTAGCCTCAGACAGACTGGAAATATGCACCACAAAGACAGCAAACATTTTCTCACCTCATTTTCATCTGAGCCTCCCAATGTAGGGAGACCATAATGGATTATGTACTCAGCATCCACAACACCAACATTTTTAGTTCGATCGCCCTATTTAAAAACACCAAAACCAGAAAGGCCTCTTTAGGAAACGTTAAGGAAATCCTTAGAAAAGAAAGCATAAAAAAAAAATGACATAACAAGTAAACTGAGAAGCTTGCCTGTGCACAATAGCCAAGCTGCATATCCAGGCCCCATGCATGAATCAAGTCATTCTGCAAAGATCAAATCACAATTAACACCATTTCAATGTAATTTAGATTTGTTGTTTCTCTGATTCTATACATGAAAGGGAGAGTAGTGAATGTGTGTTTATGAATCAAGCTTGATTTACAGAGTATTAGGTATATCTTCTAACAACTTAAAAAATTTCTGATCAATGACAACTTAACACCATACACCTGACTAAAATATGAGCCTCATATTAGTTTGGCTAATTTGTTGTGCTTTCTGCTCTAAGGCCAACAGAAAAGCTATCTTGAAGTTCCAGGACAGTAGAAAAAACACACCTGGATCATATGCCATACACAGCGCCAGGCAGCTCTAGAGAAAACAGGAGCCATCACTTCTATCCACCTGCAAAAATGCAGATTTTCATTTTAGTTTCCTTCCTCAAGTAAGATAACTTCCGCAACTACAATAGTAACTGAACAGAATTTTCTTAAAATAGCTCACACAGAGAAAACCATCCTTCACAAAATTTCATACAACACAAATTTCTAAGCTTTATAGTATAAGCCAAATAATTGAAATAAGGTAGTTGTAGTCGAAACACATTTTTACCCGGTGCAAGGGGGAGCTGTACTGCTTTCATCACAACCGTTCCCATTGTTACTAGCCTTGTAAGTCCTTCTGCAGACAAAATGGATCAAAACCATGTACACCATGAATATCATAGTCAACAACCGCTTGAAAGGATGCTTCAAATTAACCAGGAAGTTGGATTATCACTGTCACGACTTTAGAATCACAGATATTAGTATTAGGAAGGAAAATGTTATAAGAGACCTGTGTGCTATCGATCCTCTCAAACGTGCAGTGATTTGATGATGCACCTCTGACTTGGAATAATCTAGTGCTGGTTGTGATATCTCAAGGCCTTCCTTTTGAACAATGGATACATACCTAAAAGTGTCAAAGAAGAAGACAAATATCAAGCATTTGTTAAATAAAATGTATTGTCATGTGGGATAGAAGAACCAGCAAGTAGCTTGGAACTCTTAATTTCATTATGTAGAAATTTATCAACAGAGATGCAGCCAACAATACCTTTTGGGGTGGAAATTTTCAACTCCAAGGTCCTCATCCCACAGAAAAATGTAACTATACTCAGCAACTATATCAGGATGTAAGAAACGCTTGGCAAACCACCTAGGCATCAAGAAATCCATCACCAAGAAAACACATCTCAGTAATGCAACTTCCATCAAAACTTTTCTGTTGTCAGTCATGCAAGGATAGAATCATACCATTTAGTTTGATTGATTGCAGATACATGAATAACAAGATCACTCCATTGAAATTCCTTCCACTCATCAACGATACCATCATAATGGAAAAGCATCACAACAAAACCACTTGACAGAAACTGCAATATGGAGAGTGAAAAGCAATTACTTGTACAGCTATGAACAAGAAAAAGAATTATCATCAGTTCTTTTCTTTTTTTCAAGGGGTGTAGGGCTGGGGCTTAGTATGGCCTTATAGGAATACCTTTTTGACCATTTTACTGACAAGATCTTTTTGCTTTATACCAACAGCCATCGCAAATAAATTAGTTGAATTTGCACCTTTCTTCTCCAACAAGTTAACTGAAGAGTTTGAGCGTTTCTGGTCAAACAGTGCAAGAGTAAAAAATTAATATAAACCTTCAGCACTTACACTTGGAACAGGATGCAAAGGTTACATACACATACACAAACATATATCCTCCCAATTCAAGAGAACACATCAAATGAAGGATTACTAATGAGAAGTTCCATCCATGATTCCATAAACCTACCTTACCTTTTTTTCATTCCATAAGGGCCGCATTTCCAAATTAGAAGTCTTGGAGACAATATCTTGAGGCAATGCCTCACTTCCATAAGGCCTGTATTGATTCTAAAACAGAGAAACAATTATAAGTACTAAATCCCCAAAACTCATTTTCTAGGAAAGACTAAAGATGCAGGATGGAATAGACTACTTTCGTGGAAAATATATATGTATAAAATGGGTATGGAATGATTAACAAACCTTGCATTTGTTCTTTAGATTCTGCAAGCTGTTTGTGACTCTCCAAAGTGATGATTTCTGTGCAAGAGAACCCAGAACAGTAGTGGTTATCAGAATGATTAAAATTCCCTTCTTAAAGCCTCATACTTAGTCAGAAGCTGAACTTTGAATTCTAATTTTTAGGGAAACTGCAGATAATTTGATAAGAAGAGCAAGATGAACCATACATACATACATACCTCTTCTTTGTACTCTGATGATAAGGTGAGTATGAGAAACAGTAGACATAGCAGAGAAGCTGCCGGGAGAACGTTACCAAGGCGTGATTTCCCGCTTCTTGGATCTGCACGTAAAGTCACCTGAGAAGAGGAGGTCATAAAACAAATGTCAAGAAATTTTAATGGCTGTATAAAAGTTTTGCTTCTCAAAACATTCTTAACAGAAAAATCAAGAAGAGATTGAATATAAAATCAAGAAGATTTACAATATTGATTGAATACAAAATGAAGAATAGAGCAAGAAAAGCATCATAATTCATATCAGTATGTGTGTGTGTATATATATATATATATATATATATATATATATGGTGAAAGACGAAGAAGAGAGTGCTTACAGAATTGGGGGAGGACTTCATATTTTTACATGAAAACGATGAACAGATTTCTGTTCTTTCTTGTTTCGTTTCTTCTCTTTAGGATGAACACAACAGAATGTGTTGCAGAAAACACGATGAAGATGATGATTGATTGATCATAGATGAACAGGAACAGGAAGAGGAACCCAGAAACACTGTATCAGAAAAAGAAACAAGAGAGTCACAGGAGCAGCATCAGCATTAAGATTGGGTGCCCACCAATGATCACATGATGATGATGATGATGATCACACCGTAAAACAAAACAAAACATATTGAGTCTAGAGGCAGGAGGCAGGAGGCAGAAGGCAGAGGGTGTTTGTTAAGAGAAACCCGAATAACACGCACAACATTAGTCAAAAAAATAGTGGGGAAGCACAACTCTCACGATCTTTCTTCTTCTCTTCCTTTTCTATAAGTAAAACTAGTCTCCACAAATTTAATTTAATTTAAATTTAAGTTAATCATCAATCATAAATAAGAATGATTAATTAGGAGCAAAAGTAGACCATAATTACAAAATTCTGATACTTGAGACAAACAGACCCATTCATTCATTCTTTAATTTCATGCTTGGAAAGGAAGGACAACATATTATTGTCACGTTATGGGTTTCTTTATTTCCTTTTCAAAAAATTTAAAAATGTATATTTTTGTTAAATGGTATGTCGTCTTAGCTTGTAAATTGTTGGTACGTTGCAGATTTTTTATTAGATGAGACAACGAGATAATATCATTATCAACCTTGTTGTATCTCTATCTTTTGATTTCATCAGTTTCACTTTTATTCTGTTTCTTTTATAATAATAAAAAAATTAGCATGGCATCTATCTTTTTATCGTTCTCTTAGATTAGAATTTATATGCAATGGCTTCCGGCGGAAGTAGGAGAGAGTTATCCCCAAAAAAAAAAGCGCGTAACAAACGCTTCTTTATGTATACAGTATATCTGTGTTACGTTGTAGCAAGCAGTTGCATATATACTTGTATAGTATATTGCCATTTGCTAGTAAAAGAAAAAGAAAAAGTTAAAGGTAAAAGGCAAAAGGCAAATGAAATTTTAAAAACTAAAAAATTCATTCATTTTCACATCGCAAGCTTCTCCTTCACTTTATGTTGGTTCTAGCAGGGGCCCTATTAAATTAAAGTATACTTATCAATTCAAACCACATTAATTCTTAATGAATGAATTTGATTCGATTGATGTACATCTCCCTCCCACGTAACTCTCATCATGGCATGGTTTTGTGTGTATAAATAAATAAATGAGAGAGATATGAAAATGAATACACAATAATTGTTTTCTTTTTCCTCTTCTATTTCTATCAAAAATATCACTGATGTGGTCCCGCTCCCTCCCTATGAAATCAATGTTTGTCCAAATTGTTGAAGATTCAAACATAAGTCCCTTCCCTTGTCATTGAACGTATGTGGCTTTCCAAAGCCCAAAGCAGAAAAATACTGAACAACAACTATGGGTATTCATTTTCAATGAGCCTATTGAGGAAGGCAAGACTCATTTCTGGGTTGAATGAGATTAGGATGATAATGTGAATTAGATTACAAGTACAAGACTAATTTAATTAGCCTCTATAGCTTTAAACCGTGATCATACAGAAACCAAAAACAACAAAATTTCAAACAAATGAGGAGCAGGAGCAAGGCAGCGATCGCGATCCATTGGATTGGTTGAAACACACGTGTAGTCGTCAATGCACAAATTCTAGAACTGCATAGTAAGCGATCAACACTGGAAGGGACACTATCATGCCAAATATCACCCTGCATTGACATATCAGTTAGAAATAGGAATTTATTTAATTATATATATATATATATATATGTTAATAAGGAGAGGCAGCTACATACGCTGTACTGAGCACCTCTGCATGGAGTCCGTATTCTTTGGCAAATATGAAGGAGGTAATGGACTGCGGCAATGCTGCCTGCAATATGCTCAACTCAAACAAACAATTAGTGCGGTACTTGGCTTCAATTTCTTTAATAAAAGTTAATACCCATTAACGAAAAGAATTGTGGGGCGTTGCGTTGGGAACTAGTCAGATCCGACCAAGCATCAAATTAAATAAATAAAACCCAAATTGGGAGTTACCTGAATGATGGCCACACGTAAAACATCACCATGCAAGCCCACAGCGATGGAGCCAATAGCCATGGCTGCTGGTCCAGCAATAAACCTCAAAACCATCCCTATTATAGTCAGGCTCGTCCCGCACGCCACGAATTTTTCCTGCAGTGCCATGAAGATACCTGCATACATACATACATACATACATACATATGAGCATCAAAACGTACGACACATATATCTACATATATATATATATATATATATATATATGTAAAAGAACATACATATCAGTGTCACTCACCCATGCTAAACATGGCAGTGCCTGTACCAGCTTTTGACATGATTAAAACAGATCCTTCCATAATGCTTGGCAACTCAATATGCCACCTGCTTGATATAAAAGCCCATCCAATCCCGATGAAAACCGCATACGAGTTGGGATTCATCCCAAGTTTCAGCCACACAGCCTTCATCAAGTACCAGAAAGAAGGCCTACTGCTGCTCATCGTGTTCATTGCAGCCAACCCCTCTACCGCTTTCCCTCCTTCACCTTGCTCCACCGATTGACTTGTGTTAGTCCCCGAAATCATATGCATGTCTAACGACCCCGTTCGTCGAAATTCTAAGACGAACAGAAGAATTGTCAGCCACACGATAGCCTGCACCACCGATGATTGAACAACAAGATCAACGGCTACCTGACCATACATGGCTCTCATCAAGGGTACCCCTACCACAAGCGAATTTGTCAAAGTGCACAAGGAGAAGCTTGTGATGGACCAACTATAGCTTCCCTTGCTACTACACTTGGCCCATAACGCAAGCACCGCCACGATTATGAGCTTTGAGATGGCGTCCGCACCGATGAAGCGGTAGTTCCATTTGTAAGGATCAACATGAGCTGTGAATTCAAATGTGAAGAGTGGGAGAGTGAAGAAGCAAACAAAGCGGTTGATTGCACCACACTGCTCGGGAGTGAAGATGCGCCACCACCTCACAGAGCCAAACCCTAGAATTAGGGCAACGTAGAGTGGCATCATGGCCACCACCACCTTGTAAACATCTCCCCAACCTATCATCTCTGCAAGAATGATATTAATTCTAGTGAATGTATAGTTAGCTTGGCAATGTTGTTGAACTTGATTGGCTACTTATATATATGCATGCACAGTGCACTGCAGGACAAAGCAAACTTTGTTCCTTTGTCTTTTTTATTCTTTTTTTATCTTTTTAGGAGGGATCGATGTTATTGCAAAGATGATGTAACGTGCATTATCATTAAGGGAATGAGAAACAAATTATACGACTTTTATCAAACAGTTATAGTGTATGGCCTTTTGCCGGACTTGATGAATATCTTGAAACTTGGATGTTTCTATCCTGAGGAAAACTTTTGCCTGAAACAGTTAAAATTGCCCTCTGAACGGACCTGATTAATTATGAAATTCGGTCAAAAAAGTCTTGGAGAGTTCAAACACATCATGTTAGTTAATAGTTATGCGGAAGACTGCATGAAGAGATAGGTAGGTTGGTGGTGGTGGGTGTATATGATTCTATGCGGGGGCGCAGTGGATTCTCAATATTAGTTTTGGTGTGAGTGTGAGTGAGTGCCTGAAATTGTAAAGTTGCTATCACCAATATTGGTCAGCAATCTTTTATAATATTATTAGAATAAGGAACGAGGTCCAGCAATTATTCCACCCACCTTTGCAAATTGAAAATATACACCATATTATATATAAATATATATATATATAGCTTTCATGGTTGCTGTCTTATGGAATTCAGAAGCGGATTTGTGCAGAAATTGTTTCATTAATGCACAAAGCTTTAGAAAAATCACCGTCCTTGTCATAATTTGCACCTTGTAATGTCACCATTAAGGATAAAGCCTTATACATATATATGCCGATTATATATCTGGGAATTCGACCAGTGACTGATCCATATATAATATATGCTTTCGTCTGGATACGCATATATATGGAATAAATTCTATATATATTTTTCATGTGTGGCTGGCTTAAACTCATCAATTCTTTAGCTTAATTAGCAAATTAATGAAATCCACTGCAATTCTATATATGAATTCAAACTCCACTGACATTGATATTCCTCTGGTTTTTGATGGGACGTGAAATATGCTTCATATTTCTAATGGTTGGCTCAGTTGTTGGGTTTCTTCCTTTAGCAGTTAATTGGATGGTTAACTGTCGTCTATATATAAAAGGGAGTTAGTACTTGAGAGCGCTCCATACCACAAAAAAATTCAGACAATTTTGGTCCGCAGAAATATTTAAATCAAAACGTTCTTTGTCCTTCTTTTTCCATTGGCTTCTGTTCATTCATTTCTTCCATCTTACAACCGCAAACGCAGCATCCCCGTCTGCTTCTAAAACAAGTGTACAAATTGTCTTTGTCAATTGTAAAGGGCTTCCACATAGAAAACAAGTGATTACCTATTAAGTAAGTCAAATAAAATTTCTAGGTAGTGGTTTTCTTAGTCATCTACATAAAAGTTTTGGTTTACTTACGTTGGAATAAGCTAGGTCAAACTTAATATAGAAATTAAGAGCTGCGGCTGTGAAGATAGATGTAGTTTTTTAACCAAAAGAAAGTGCTAGTTAGGACGGACGCATGCAGAAAGGTTTGTATCTCTCATTGTTTTGCCATCTCACATCTGAGGCAAACTGAGGCAGAGGATCAAAGCAAACCACTAAACAAGTGCTAATTAATCCACTAAACAAGTGCTAATTTTGACTTCAGCATGCATGCAGTTGTCAACAAATGAAGTGACTTTAATTATAGATAATTAATGGCAAGGGCATTAAGCTTGCCACTTCAGCAATACATGTGGATTGTTTGTTTTTTGTATGGTTCTCATTCCTCTCTGTCTCTGTGTACGTGTGCTTATTTCCATTATTGTTGTCTTCTTCTTCTCTTCAGCTACGCTTTTATTTTTATTATTAACTTTTTCTTGAATTTAATATGAATTGTGCATGCAAATTCTAGTGCATTGCAATGAAAGAATATAACACTAACACAAAGAACAAATTCTCGAAAAAACTGAGTGGTTGCTAAGATGACAACCATCATCTTTATTGTGACATGAGATAGGAAGTAGCTTATATGAGATGGTAATATTCTACTCAAAAGCTTGGTGCGCTTTATGTGGCAGAATATAATATAATATAGTATAAATTTATGTTGAGATTGACAAAGCAGCTTGTAGGAGCTGTGCAAAAATAGAGATAAATTTATGTTGCGCTTCGTGTTTTGTGTCTTTTGACAATTCAGATAAGAGATGGACACAGAAACTGTTTGATATTTGATTGGACAACAATAAGAGAGGAGAGGACAAAACTTGGTGGTGGGTGCAGTGCAGTATGCCAGTACGTAACAATTAATCACCTGAGGCAGAGTCGCAGAGTCATTCTTCGCTGGATGCCTTTTTTTTTTTTGGGGTTCCTACTGGGAATTAAGGCATCTAATCTCCTCACCTCGCATTTAGCATCTAGCATTTAGCAATCAGTAATCAGCAATCAGCAATAGCATATCTGAATCTTTCATCATCTACATATAAGTATATACTGGGAAGCTTGGACTTGGGTTCATCAATCTGGATTTGGTTCTTTAATTAAGCCCAATTATGTGTTTCTAATTAAGAGAGCTTGGGTTGTGCTTTGCTTAGGCCTTAGAGCCCACGAGGATCCGCCTGCCTGCCACTGCTCCTGCCCTCTCACTTTTTATTGAAAAAGCGCACCACGCACGCACTTTCCCACACAGCCGCCACAACAGTGCACCACAATCTCCGCACTTCTTCTTCTTCATGGGAGTGAGGTAGCCAAGCATTCTGCATGGCACTAAAATTAGTGCCGATTTCATGTTCGTTGTTGGCAGCCATACGAAACTGTGCAGGGTGTCCATAAGTTTCATACAGCAGAGGTGATGAACTTAACCCTATGGCACCAAAATTAACGTCGGTATCATGTTCGTTGGCAGCCATACGAAACTGTGCAGGTGTCTGTAATTTTCATACAGCCGAGATGACGAACTTAACTCCACTGCACCAAAATTAGCACCAATTTCTTGTTTGTTGGCCACCATAACAAACTTATCTGCACCAGTTTCATGCAGCAGAGATGACGAACTTAATTGCATGGCACCAGAATTGGCACCAATTTGATGGTCGTTGGCAGCCATACCAAACCGCCCAGGGTGTCCATAGTTTTCATACAGCCGAGATGAGCCACTGTTGAAGGCTGCCAATGCATATGAGGTCTAGGAATAGCTGCTAGAGGTGTCAGATGACTTACATTTTGACGTTTCTCTGGTGGTTGAAACTTGGGGGCAGAAGTGCTAGTACTACATTTCTTCCTTTCCTCATGTTCTCGTTGTTACACCTTGGAGGCAATAGATATCTGTAAACGTCTCCAACTCTCCTTTAGTTTTTCCAGCTGAAGAATTTCTGACTCGATATCCTTGGATGGGTATTCAGGGATGATCTCATGTCCACTCTAACCTGAGCTATAGTATAGGTGACTTGATTTTTTATAGTCCAAAGTTAATAGTGTTGAAGAATATAAAGTCGCACAATAGAAACTTGACTAAATAAACTACAATTTATAATAAGTGGTTGCACTCCTGATAACACCGAGACCTTTTGTGATAAAACCTCACACTTATTGGGTTTTGTAAGTGATTAAGTTGGGGACAATATCAATGATATTAGTAGTGAGCCGCATGCATGTCTCTCTGAAATTTAACAAATAGGCAGCCTAGGAGACTTGATTTTTTACATCCCACAAGGACACCCACACACCCACCTCACTCACATAAAATCTCATATTTTTTAGCTTTAGTTAATTAACCCGACAAGTCTAATAAAGAAAAATATAAACTAACCTCACACACGTGACACATACCCTTTTTCATAAAACACTCATTTCATTTCCTCATATAAAATCCTTTAACTTGACTTGAATACCTTCTTTTCATTTTTATTTTCCAAGTTGGCTTGAATTAATGGCTAGATTGACTAAAATGGTTCGGTTTTTTTTTTTTTCTTCTTCTTTTGTATTGGATAAATGTGATGCTTTCAATTTTTTTTTCTTTCAGGGAGAAGTTTATTATGTAATTGCTATAATTGACATTAAAATTCATACTCCAATTTTTCTATACATGCTTATATGTGAGTGTGTGCATGCCTAATTGCTTGTTTTTGTCTCGGTGTTAATTTAATAAAGCGGGATCTTATTTTCATTTCATGTTCCTTGGGAAAGTTTTGGAGTAAAGAATAAATAAACTTAAGCTTTCAAGGTGACAAAAACAATGAAGTTAAGTATAGTGATTGCAGTAAAAGAAAAAATAAATATGATCACGACACGAGAACCACTAAAAAAAATAGTGATTTGAAATCACTGAAGCATTATTTTTGTCATCTCAGTTAGAGAACTCATAATAGATTAACATTTTCCTTTAACCATGATATGGTTACATTTCAAGGAATGAAAGCATGTCAATTTATGAGACTGCAGGGTTCCATGACAAAATTTATAAATGAGGGCATGGAAATCCCCCAAACTAAACTTATTATTTACCAACTATCTGCGTACTTAGACTCCACTAGCTGAAATTCCTTAGCTAATGTCCTTTGCAGATATTCAAAATCTACAAATCTCCCAAACTAAACTAATTCTTTAACTCTTTGCATTGGAAATGGACCTTACACTTTTTGTGTGTTTCTCTACCCATATATAACATGCACAAATGAGGAAATGACACCTTTTGTTGCAGGAGTGAAGTGGATTACATATTTGGTGGAATTTGTAGCATTGGAGCAAATGCATCCATCAAGGTACCTTCTACAGAATCTTTTGTTAGATAATTTGAAAATATATATATATATATATATATATATAGTCTCGATCTTTTGGACCACAGGAGTCCAAGAGATTGTGGTCAATCACCGTTTGATATTAATCCAATAATTTAGAAAAGTTTCTTAAAATAAGTGTAAGAGTGAGTGAACCGTTGAATTTACATCCAACGATGAGTGACCACAAATCTCTTAGACCCCTGTAATCCAAGAGATCAGGGGTCCAAGAGATTTGTGATTACTCACCGTTAGATGTAAATTCAACGGTTCACTCACTCTTACACTCCTTTTAAGAAACTTTTTTAAATCATTGGATTAATATCAAACGATGGGTGACTACAATCTCTTGGACTCTTGTGATCCAAAAGATCGGGACTGTATATATATATATATATATATATATTAATATTAATATTTAAACGGTATAGCCGCACAGGTATACTCTTCAAATATATTCGAATATTTTAAAAGTATAGCCGCACTATACTTCACAAGATCGTTTTCTTTTTTGTAGAGTAATATCTTAGCCTTTTTCGATTACTTTTTTTTGTAATGAACATGATACCGATGCTAATTTTGGGGCCACGCATTTCATTCCATCATAGAAAATCCTTTACCTTGGCTTGAATGCCTTATTTTCATTTTCATTTTCCAAGTTGGTTTGAATGGTTAGATGGACTAAAATGGTTCAGTTTTTTTTTTCTTCACCTTTTGTAATGGATAAATGCTTTCAATTTTTCACCCACCTCAAGATATCAAAATCCCACGCAAAAATCATTTCAAAAGTGTGGGGATGAGAGAGAGATAGAGGCAACGATGAGGTTTTGAGAAAAAGAAAATTGTTAAAAATGAATTTTACCAAACGCGAATTATAGACTTTGGACTCACAAATTATTTTTTAGTTTTTTTTTTTTTAAAAAAAAAAAAGATCTAAGTAGAATAACAAACATGAGCTAAGGGTAAGAATTTGGCATATTCCCCCATGGCCAATTGATGTGTCCACGTGTGCCCGAGGCATAACTTTCAATTATATTAAAAAATAAACTATTTTGGTAACAATTAACATCAACAAAATGAATTTTCCATATATAATCTTTAAATGGTAATTTAGAAAGCAAACGGTTCCGATTATGATATGTGTATTAAAGTAAAGATTCCTTATTCACAATATAGTGGACTGTCCTCATTCGGATTTATGCATTTATGCAGACCTACTTTGAGGATCAAGATACGTATAAATTGAAAAAAGTCTTATCAAAGTAGGCAATCTCATGCAGCATCATTAAAAAAAAAATACAACCATTAGAGAATCAAAAACATTATTGTAGGTGATAAATGAAGTGTGTTTAAACTTTAATTCTAAGACAAGTCATATGCCCATTAATAAATGATACATAGAAAAGTAAAAAAGATGACGAATATTGCGACAATAAAGGTTTGAAGTTATGCAACCCAAAAATGTTTGGTTTGGTCTTTTTATTTTGTAACTCCATGAAGTGTTGTTATGTATAATAATTTTGAATAATCATGGGAGTCATAGGTAATTTTATACGACAGTCGCAAGAAAGGCTATCACTACTGGACCAATACAAGAGGATGGGCCAATGCGAATAGAAAGTGAGGACACGCGGCCAAGTCAAGGGTCGAGGCAATTAAGCAAACCTTCCTATCCAAAACGAAACGACATCGTATGAAGAAGAGAACCTTCCTATCCAAAAAGGGCGCCGATCTCGCAAATGATTAAACCTTAACCCTCGGGCCCTTAAGAGTCCCAAACGAGAGTGAGAGGAGATCTGAGAAAATGAGAGATGACAAACACAGAGGTGGTCTGGAAACCCTAACAATGGCATTGGCTCTGTGATAGGAGCCTTCGCTGGAGATCAGAGACATGAGCGTGAAGAAAGAGAGAGACGACACGACGGGGCATGAAGAAAAGCTCCTCCAATGCGATTCTTGTTTTGCGAGGTTTAACGCCTCGATGGCCGCCATTGATCCACGATCGGATCCGTTCAAGATCTTACCGTTGAAATCGCGTAGTAATTAACTCACCAAGACCAGAGATCTGATGGGGCTAGGTATGGGGGTTTCAGGACCTTTCAAAGTTGATTTTGAAATTTAGGGTTTACTTAGGTTTATGGTTTACGGAGATCATTTTTTTGATTTGATGGAGCGACATGCCTGAGGAATTAATTTGTAGGTCGGTCTTTAATTCAATGCATTAATGCGTTCGCTGTTTGCTTCCATTCCAGGTACACTCCCTGGCAGCTTGCTCAAGATGCGATAGGGTGCGATGTGGATTAATAGAGGCACTGACAGCGGGCCTTCCATATCTTTAAGGTTTTACCCCTTACTCTTTTAAGCATGTGGATGTATGTTTTTCTTTTGTAAAATGTCATCTTTGGTTTTTAAATGGAAACAAAATGAGCAAAATAAGTTTCCAGAGTCAATTAGCATACTATTGTTGAAAACTTGAACGATATATCTGACAAAAACAAAATTGGCACACATTATGGGAGCGCTTTGAAATAGCATATTTTTGTTGAATGATGTATTCTGATATGAGGGAGTGGGGGACGGTATCTTACATATGGAATCGGGAACATTGTGACATTACATCAGTGATACACGGTGGCGTGGCGAATTTAAAAGTAATCATTTGTAGCAATATTGGATGGTCTAATAACCATGCATAACTAGACTGTTCGACAACTTGATGTTCCGACAAAAAGAGAACATCAGATGATAGGGGTTTCTCTAACTTTCAATGTAACATGAGGTGAAAGACATTAGAACGGGAAAAGGGTTAGTGTATTATTCAAATATTGTCGCACACAATGTTCTACGCAATGTCAGTAATCTGAGTGTTTTAATTAGACTCTCCTTCTCAACTTTTCAAGTTAGGACGAGAATGCAAGGAGTCTCAGAAGTTCTCAGTATTTTCTTTTGCATCTATGCACCCAAGCAATGTTTATAGGTTGGAAATAAAATTTGAAGCAGTAAATTTCATAGAACTAAAATTTATCTGTCCACAATGTCAAATATATACGGAGGATAGATTGGCAGTTATAAATTTAGAAGTCTATTCAGTCTCTCTCTCTCTGGTGTTCTGTTATATTTCCTAGTTGTAGTTGTTACTCATCAATCTTAATTTGATATAATTTTTCATCGTAACTGTTTATCATTCTTTTTTTTGTTATCCATTGAACCTTTGGATTGTGTAAAAGCTTGAAGATATATAACATATGTAATTTCTGTTTTAATTTTATTTCCGTGTATTTGGCAGGTATTATTTTTGGTAGTAAAATGTTGTTTAAAATGAAGTTATGAATATACAAATGTAGTAATAGAGTATTTTAAAATGTTTCTTCAGGATGTTGTGTTCTGGTTTGCTATCTTTAATATTCAGTGGTTATCCTACATCAAATGTTCTTCCTATTTGTTGCAGCATCTTGCATTTTAAATAAAAGAACCTGTTGTTCTATGTTCTTTTTTCTTATTGACATAACTGTTCTTCCTATAATTCCCACTTCTTGCATTTTAACTTTAATGCCCCTTTTTTTTATTCTATGGTTTTTTTAATATCCTTTTATATTACTAGCTTTGGAGTTAATCCACATTTTAAAAACTCTATTCGTTCCCGAAATGCCAGCGCTGAAGTCTGTTACTGTTAGCTTTTTATTTTGTAGGTAATTTTTGAGGATTGATGTTTCTTCTAGAGACATGCAATGATGATTTTTGTTAGTTTGTTCGTTAGTGTGACGCTTTCTTATGTTTGTTTGTTGTTTCATACACTAGCACATTCAGTGGTTCTGCTTTGGTTCAACTTATTATTTTGCACCCTGACCATCTGGTTTATTTCAGTCTTATTCCAATTGTTATTGTTTCTGATGGTTCTAATTGTTTAATTTGTCTCAACGTTTGAGTCCTGGTAATATTTTATTAATTGTTTAACTTTTTTTTTTCCCAGGATATCTAAAACCAGAGGCTACCAAGATTTTGCCTCAAATTTCCTTTTTGTTTTATTTTTTGACTAATTTTATATAATTTCAATCAAAAGAAGTCTGTATAGTATCAGTTCTTTTATTGGAGTGCTGCGGATTGTAGTAATTATTTGTGTGCATGGTTTTCTTTTTCTTTTGTGAGAATCTTGGAATATACATTAGGGCCAAATATTTGTTGGGCTTATCGATACTTCCGACCCGCAATACTAAATTGGGCGTCGTCAAGTTTACCGCACAAAATGGGACTACTTAAAGGCTCATGAAAGACAAAATGGACCCAATGAATGGTTCATAAACCATCAAAAAAGCCCAATAGAAAGCCAATAAACGACAAAGTACGCAGTAAAGAGTTCCTAAGCGACAAAATAAGTCCAACAAAGGCCCAACAAACTGCAAATAGGCCCGATGAATGGATAGTGAACGACCAAATGGGCCGAATAAAGATAAATCAGGCCCAACCAAAGTTCAAACGACGAATACGGGATCAGTAAAGAGCTGCTCAACGACGAAAGAGGCCCAATAAATATTAACTAAACGACAAAGTAGGCCCAATGTAATTCCACTAAACGACAAAATAGGGCGAAGAAGGACAATAAACGACAAAAGAATCCAAGAAAGGAACAATAAACGACAAAACAGGCCCAACTAAGGCTCATACAACAAAATGGGCCTCACAAAAGGCCACTAAACGACAAAGTAGGCCCAAGAAATGCCGTTAAAAGACAACGCAGGCCCAATAAAGATGTGCTAAACGACAAAATAGGCCCACTAAAGAGTTACTAAACGACAAAGTAGGCCCAATGAAGAACAACTAAACGACAAAA
Organism: Prunus dulcis; assembly: GCF_902201215.1. Taxonomy (NCBI): domain Eukaryota; kingdom Viridiplantae; phylum Streptophyta; class Magnoliopsida; order Rosales; family Rosaceae; genus Prunus; species Prunus dulcis. Next base: position 29,195,490 of record NC_047655.1, on the reverse strand, counting down.
TAGGGACAATAAACGACAAAAAGGTCTCACTAATGTCAATAAACGACAAAATAGGATATGCTTTTTTGTCGTTTATGAGCCTTAAAATGGGCCTGTTTTTGTCGTCTAGTGGCATTCTTGGGCCTATTTTGGCGTTTAGTGCCCTTTTTGTTGGGCCTATTTTGTCGTTTAATGGTTCTTGATTGGGCCTGTTTTGTCGTTTAGTGGTTCTTAATTGGGCCTATTTTGTTATTTAGTGGTTCTGTTTTGTCGTTTAGTGGTTCTTTATTGGGCCTATATTGTCCTTTAGTGACCTTCTTGGGCCTATTTGTCGTTCAGAGTACTTCCTTTGGGGCCTATTTGTCGTTTAGTGACCTTTCTTTGGGCCATTTCTGGGTCCATTTTGTACCATGTAGTGGGTTTATTGTGTCATTACTGGGCCTTGAGTGGCTATACTTTATCGTTGATGGGCCTACTTTGTCATTGATAGATTTCCGTGGGCCCATTTTGTCATTCACGGGCCTTTAAGCTGGCCGATTTTATCGTTAATGGGTCTGTCGAGGGGCAGATTACGCCGTTCATTGGCCTTTTGGTGGGCGGAATTCATCGTTCACGGGGCTATAATTGGGACGACATTGTCGTCAAAATCATCCAAACATATACGGGGTGCTCGACCTAACTTGTCATTCTTAGCTATTAGGGCACGTTCACTCTTATTTGGTTACTTTGAACGATGAAAGGGCCAATGCTTTCTCAGACTGAATACGCAAGCCCATAATTGATGATGGCGCAGTTCCAGAAATTCCAAAATCATTAAATAAATAAAAGTTGCATTGAGCTAACGGGCTCAATGTTAATCATCCATCACAAATGTTAACGGGTTGAGGGGTCCCAACTATTCTAGTTATTAGGCCCAACCAGTGAAAATGCATTTCACCAACCTACACGCAGATTATAATTTCCATCCAACAACAAAAATTTGACCTATTGACTAAATATAACATCTAATTTTGAAGTGGATTTTCCTAGGATTCATGCACAGAAAAAAGAAACAATAATAAATCGTCCAGCAACCTTTAATAATTCTATTTGATGAAATTTGACATCAAACCAAAGGATATACTGTAACATGCTAATGTTCCACTGATGAAAATATGACCATGATTCTGCAACTCACATATCCCTGCAAGGGCAAAGTCAGTTTACAAGTCTGACATTGTTAAAAAAAGACAAATAATAAAGGAAAACGGATAACCCTCAGTCAGTTAGAAAACAGTCTATTTTGACATCACGGTGCACTTACTCTGCTCTACAACTAAGAATTAATCCAGTGCTGCAAAAGACAGTCTTCTCATCACCCATAACTTATCAAAATCATGTAAGGAAATGAATAAAATATATTAATATAAATTCATGTTATGCAATCAACTAAGGTTTGATATGCATCACATATGAAACCGGATTTTGAGCATTCACACAGAGACACACAAAAGAAGAAGAGCACAGAAACGGATCTCTGCAGATCACGAAAGTCAAAATTGTCCATTTAGTACTACAGCCCTAAAGATGAGTGGTAAAATTCTATATATAGAAGATTTAACGTAATTTGTGATAGGAGAAAGTTCAAGGTCTTTAAAAGTAAGTCAAACCCAGATTGCAGATTGGGTGTGTCCAAGACCCCATGAAGAATTCCTTGCTATATTTTGGACCCTGCAATGCAAAGAGACCAGCGTTTTTTTGTCATTCGTATGAATTTTGGAAATTACACTTCCATCAAATCATACTTGCCCCTGTGTTGTGACATCACTTGTAAAGTAGGTAGGGATGGGGCCCAAATGGATACCAGTTAGGTGGTGGTGGTTAGTACACATGGGTGCCCATTGCCCATCCCTAGTCACAGTTAAAAAAATTTAAAAAAATAAAAAACAAGTACATAAGATAGGATCTATTTGAATAACTCAAACCCAAAGGTTCTTACAGTTACCCCTAACAAACTCTAGGAAGTTGAATTAAATGCTTAAGGGAAGCAGGGTTAACATCCTATATAAATAACGGTATGGTTTAATCTTAAATGAAAATTTGAATATTTTTACAAAGTCTAAATATGTATTGAAATGTCACTGTATCTCTGTGTGTGTGAGTGAGAGATGAAAAATATGAATGGAAGGATGAAGGTCCTTTTACTAAGGCTTCTCTTTTCCTTCCCACGGGCTTGTCACAAAATTCTATAGAAGTACCACATCTTGTTAAGCTTTAAAGTTTTAAGACATAAGAAACTATCATAAGGCTTAAAGGGAAGCTCACTTAAAGAGCAGACAAAAGATCATTCTACACATTGTAAAGAAACAGGAACAAATGGTGGTAGTATAAAATAAACGTGCCTGTATGAGAATCTTTTTGGAGCATCCTTTGCAGAAAGGTATTTAGAAAGTGACTTTCCTTGAAACCAAAGTCCAGATTCATACGTTTTTTCAAACACAAGCTACAAAAGAAAATGCAAAATCAAAACCTCTTTAAAAAAATACATAGTTTGTACAATGAGCTCAAAGAAACTTAAATTTGGACTCAGCAGAAATTTAACCATACTTGAGATGTAGATAATGTAAAAATGGTTTTTCTCTTTTTCCCTTCTTTTTTTTTTTTTTCCCCCTTTTTCACCACCAATTTCTTGTCCTCAAAATAAGGGAGGATATGAAGTTGGTGATCAGAAGAACGCTCTCTGCTCTCTAAGATCCCAAATCTTTAAAAAATTGCATCTGGTGCATACCTACATTGAAGAACCCTAATTCGACTCCACTCCATAAACTTCATATATTGTTTGAATGCTATTATTTCTACAACTATCACCGCACGTAGTGAAACCCTAAGCGTTCTTCTATCACGCAAAGGAATCCTAGAATAAATACAAGAAAAACGTGTGAACAGAAGAATAGGGCAAAGATGCTCACCCTTATTAACACAAGTCTATTATCACGCCAACAATGAGGAACTCGTGGACGGCACCATCGAGATCTCGTACATTCTCGCCATTACCGTCGTTTCCTTAAGAAAAAACACATCCTCTTGCGATCTAAATACAAAACCCTAGAATTAATACAGGAAAAATGGGCAAACAAAAAGATAGGGTAACGGCGCTCACCCTTATGGACGACATCGTAGAGAGCTCGTGAGTGTATTGTTGCCATTGACGGTGGCCTGCGAAGCCGCTTTGTTCTCCTTTGCCATCGAAAAGCCCTAACCCAAACGAAACTAGTAATTCTCAGGAAGCTAGCATCGTCGACATAGTTGCCGTATTTCTGAGAAATACTAATCATCGATCTGTCTTTCTCTAGAAGATCAGATCGCGCGAATGTAGAAATGAATTCCTAGAAAAAGAACAAGCAAAATTTTCTCTAGCAAATCATAAACTCGGGCCTTGGTTTTCTATCGAAACCCTAGCCCTGGGCCTTGATTTTCTAGAGAAATCTTAACCTTGGGCCTTTGATTGTCTGAAAGAAACCCCAGCTCCACGGAGTTAAAGTCCTTTTACCGAGGTAAAAAGACCTTATCCTTGATGTTTTAGACTAAAAAAGAAGACTATCGACCCAAAAAAAACGGTGACTAAAATGAAGACGCGTCCGTGTGTTAAGTGTTTTTTTTCTTTTTATTTGTTATTTGATTATAAAAAATGTATGTATAAACTTAAAGAGTTAATTATATTTTTAGTCACAGAAGTTTGATTCGAAATTAAATTTGGTCATCGTGATTTCAGTACTTCAATTTCCTCAGTTTATTTAATTAAGAATAATTAATACTTTAAAAAATAATTAACTTAAATATAATATTTAATACTTTAATTTCGTCAGCTTATTTATTATGTTCTTTCACTCCACCTCTTTTTGGTTTTTTTTCTCTTTTATTTCCTCCTCTTCCTCTCTCTTTCTTTTCTAGGTTGCTCCATCGCCCCCTTTCTCTTGCCTTTTCATTCCTCTTCCACCTCCTAGGGAGCTATTCTGTTTTTGCATAGCAATTTTCAGTTTTTTTGGTGTTTTTTCGGTTTTCTTTTTTCCTTTTCATTAGTTTTTGTTTTTCCCTTATCTTGTTTGCTATTTCTCTCGTTCTGCTACTTCCCATTCTCCCCTGCCTTGGGCTTTTTGGTGGAGCTAGTCTTTTCGGTTTGAGCTTGTTTGGCTGTGTATGTGGCTCTCTTTGAGAGTTGGGTGCCTCTCCCCTCTGTGGTGTCTGCTTGAGCCTTGTGCTCTGTGTTGAGAGTAAATGTCTCATCCCAAATTTGTGTCCTTCGTTCTTCGACAAACAACCCCTTCAACCAGATTTATTTCTTCCTCAACTTCTCATCCTCTTTTTCCCTTATCCTCTTTCAGGATCTAGATTCTCCTTTGGGATACAACAACCATATCTATAAGCGCTTTGTCGCTCATTTCTTGGATTGTATTTAGAGCTTTTGCTATGGTTCTTGCTCTGGCGCTTGCCCCAATACTCTCCATTCTCTTGGTATTGGTCTTTTGGTATATACCTTGGTGTTATGATTGGTTATTGTGTTTCTCTTAGGTGCATTGGCATATTTGGGTGTGTTAGAGAATGTGACTTTTGGAGGAATGTTCGAGGGTTGATCTATTTTCGATTTTTGGTGGAAGATCGGTGGGTCTCTATATGTAGCAATGTTGACATGTGTGGTGGTGGTGTACCTCCTTTGTGGCAATTATGGTGCGGTCTCCGTCCCTTTCGAGGGTGACAATGGCTTTGTATTGCAATTTGGTTTGATTTTGTGACGAGGAAGACTATTATACTATACTGTACTGGGTTTAGTTTAATCTTCTCAGTTTTGTGGTAATTTGTTCCTTTAGAGCATCCACAATGATGCTCTCTATTTCTTATCTAAAATTTAGCCAAAAATATAAGAAAGCTATTTTATTAGCTCTCTTAAAAATTTCAACTCCAACCATACTTTATAATTTGGAGAGTCATAAATGCTATAACTTTTTTTTTATTGGTCCATCTCTGTTAAAAAATAAAATAAAAAATAGTTAGCATTAAATAAAGGTTTGAAATACTTATTAAATAAAGCAGCATTAAATTATAGAGAGCCACTAAGAGTCATTTCTCTCTCTTCAGATTTATGAGCTCTTAGAGGACTCTCTATTTTAGGAGGTGGATAGAGAGTATGGTTGGAGTTGCATTTTTACAATTCCTCCCAAAAGTTTGTCTAAAAAGATAGTTTATAGAGCACATTATGGATGCTCTTAGTTGGCCTTTTTGGCTTTTGTATTATTTGTTTGTTTTCTCCTCATTTATGGGTTTTGAATGAACATGATTGATTTTACGACCTAAAAAAAAAAAAAAAACTCATTAAGAAATCATTTTTAAACCTATTTTATCATCACACAATTTTCAAAATTCCAAATTAGTCATCTATTTTTAAACCAAATAACAAGGACATTTTAGTAATTAACAATTTCATATAGTTTAATAAACAACTTGAATAAGAATACAAAATCTAACTCTACTCAATTCATATAATTCAGTAAATAACTTCAATGTAAATACAAAATCTAATTAACCTCAATCCAACTCATTCTCAGTTCAATTACACCGGATCCAATTAGTAAAGATGCCATAATTGCATTCGACTCGATTGGTTTCTCTTCTCTTCTGGGCTTTTTGGCCCACGAACTGATCTGCGACTCCCTCACATTCACAAATTTCCACCACCTGGAACCCGAAACTGCTTCCAAAACTGTTCTTACGCGCATAATCTGATCTGGGTCTTCTTCAAAATCGCAAGTTTCCAAATACCAACGACCTGAATTGCTTCCAGAAGTGGTTTTTAGTCGATAATTTGATCTGGGTCCGACTCAAAAAATTTACGCCTAGAGGTCCAATTGCGCTGATATTAAGCATGGTTTCTCTGTCCAATTCATTGCTGTTTCCTCTGACTACATCCAGTGGCTTTTCTCGGTCGGTTAGATTTGCAAGGACAACCAATTGGTGTAGTACTAGTGACAAACAAAAGGGAGAGCCCAGAAACGTTTTATGTGCTTGTATGGCGCCTCCCCCGAACTTGAGGAGCGATGAATCTTTTGCAGCAAAATTTGAGGTAAGTCCTTAACAACCTTTTCCCTCAAGTTATTGTCTTTGAAGGACTAGTCTTTTGATTTTTTTCCTTAATTATTTTATTCAAGCAACCATCTTCTATGCTTATTTGGCATCTATTGACATCTACATTTCATCGGTATTTGTCAGCTCCTTTTTATTTTCTTCGATAAGCTGCAATTGGAGAAAAAACTTGTCTTTGATTGATTTGAATCACTTGTTTTTGGTTGATATACTTATAGGTATCGTTTTGTTTATTTATTTTCGCCCATATGTATGTGGGCAAAGTGTGCAGTTTTCATTTGACTATGGCACAGTGTTTTATTTTGTTATAAGTTTGAAGAATACAAGTTAACATTTTGTGTCTCACCAGGATTCATTTAAATCGGAGAATTTAAGCACAGTTCGGGAGCCTGAGGATGATTCTGATGTTCTAATCGAGTGTAGAGATGTCTATAAATCATTTGGCGAGAAGCATATATTGAGAGGTGTGAGCTTCAAGGTGAATCTGATTTCAACACATATTAAGTTCTTTTGATTTCGTCTTTTTAGTTGTTTCAAGAATTTATGTGCATTTCTTTTTTGAGGATGTAGCATAGGTCTTTACTTTGCCATTATCTTCTGACTAGGATATAGTTTCCTAGTTAAGCGTGCCAAAAGTTAATTCTTTAGCTTGGAATTTTGGCTCATAAAAAAATTTGAAAACTAATTATTTGCTTCAGAACAGGAAATCAATGCTTAGTTCCCTTCTTCATCAGTACGTATTTGTAAAAAGGAGGAGTCAATGCACTATTTGGATTGAATGGCATTTGGCTTATGGGTTAGGTGGTAGATTGTTATGCTTATTGAAGGTCATTCGGGTTTTGCCCCAACTAGCATAGTTTTGAAGGTTTGCGTAATTATGGTATTTGGTTTTTTTTATTATTTTATTTATAAGGATTTTCATAACTTCTCTTTCTTAGCGATGGGCAACAATCTGTGTTGTTTTTTTCTTTAATATTGCTGTTTACCATGGGATGTACTGCTGGTCTTCCTTTCATTAGTTTGTGCTTTCTTATATTATAATTTTGTTTCTCATAAAAAGTTATTGGTCAATGGTGGATTCATTTATAGATTAGACATGGCGAAGCTGTTGGAATAATTGGGCCTTCTGGCACGGGGAAATCTACAGTTCTAAAGATTATTGCGGGGCTTCTTGCTCCTGACAAGGTTAATAGTTAATCCGGTTCTCATGTTGTGCTCACCTTTGTTTAATTAACTTGCGTTTACACTTTAATGAGCTTCAATGAGCTTATTATTGGTTCTCTTACATAGACTCTGTCCATTGTGTAACACATCAGGGAGAGGTATACATTCGAGGGCGAAAGAGAGATGGTTTGATAAGCGATGAGGAGATATCTGGTCTTCGGATTGGATTGGTAAACTTTATTATTAACTGGTCTGCTAGGGGTTATCTATTCTTTCTGATTCACTTATATCCAAAAGGTCTTTTAATGCATTTATCTACTTTCTAACAGGTGTTTCAGAGTGCTGCACTTTTTGATTCTTTGAATGTTCGTGAAAATGTTGGTTTCCTTCTGTAAGACAGCTTTAGATTCTTTTGAATTTTGGATTATTATTATCATTATTTTTTTTGCATTGATTTCCACTTAATTGCATAGGGCGATAGTTTACGTTTTAATAGAATATGCCAAAATATAATTCATTCGTTAATTGATTAGGTATGAAAATTCGAGCATGCCCGATGATCAAATTTCAAAGCTTGTGACTGATAGCTTGGCTGCTGTAGGGTTAAAGGTATGTATAAAATATCAATTTATCAGTCTGCAACGATGCTACCTTCTCCAACTTACTATCCAATTTATTTATATTGTACTTCGTCATTTGTTTAGGGTGTTGAGGATCGATTACCTTCGGAGCTGTCTGGTGGAATGAAGAAACGAGTTGCTCTGGCTCGGTCTATAATTTGTGATACTACAAAGGAAGCCATAGAGCCAGAGGTATATTGAGCAGCTGATAGATTTATTTTGTTCTCTATCTACTTTCGTTTCCTTGGATAATGTTTGCGTAACTGTTTTAGTACTCAATTGAAACTATGGCCTTTTAGTGGTTCCCATTGCATTACTTCATAGTCATTAGTATCATCCCTCCGAGTTTAGGATGTAGTTGTGTACTGTGTTCTCCTGGTCTGACTCCGACAGTGGCAGTTGGTAGGGCCTGTCTCCTGATTCCTGACAGTATTCTACACCCTTCCACAGGTGCTCTTATATGATGAGCCAACTGCTGGACTTGATCCTATTGCATCTACTGTGGTAGAAGACCTCATCCGCTCTGTCCATACAAAAGATCAGGCAGCGATTGAGAAGCCTGGGCAGATTGCATCTTATGTTGTTGTTACTCACCAACATAGTACCATTAGACGAGCTGTTGACAGGTTGGGCTTCATACAAATTGTCATGTTATTATTGAACACTTGCGTTGCTTGTTTCATATGTGTTTTAAGCAAAGCATATATTCAATGTGTATAGGTTATTGTTTCTCTACGAGGGCAAGATAGTGTGGCAAGGAATGACTCATGAATTCACAACCTCCACAAATCCAATCGTTCAACAGGTAATGAGAAATTTGGTTTTGCAATGAATTAGTTTGACAACATGTGCAATTAGATAGTTTAGGCATTGGTGTTCATAATTTGTTTCTTCTGTCGGAATCAGATAGTTGGGATATGTTTTAAGCTTTATGATGATCCGGATTCCCAGTACTTACTACTTTATTTTGTGAGTGTTGCTTTCAGTTTGCTTCTGGGAACTTGGACGGCCCAATTAGATATTAGAGCTTGTGCTTGGTGTGCATACTAGACAACACACGGTCCCTGAGGACTGCTGCGTACCAGTGGAGAATGCTGGGAAAATGGGTCAAATGGTGCCTGCACATTCAGGCTCTGCCTCCTTTCTTATATAATTATATTTCATTTCAGGGGATTGGAGCTCAAATAAAACAAATTTCTCAGTCGCTAACAGAAACCATGGCCGTGCATCTGATTCAAGAGAGCCAGCATCTAAATTAGGCATATAGCGATTGGCAGGATAATTTGCGCTTTTTTCTTAATTATAAATTACTGTTACCTTTCTCTAGGTTAGTGTCAAATTTATGAGATCGGGGACCTGCTTTCATCCCCATTTGTCAAGGAGAGTGCATTCAAAACTTAATAACATATAATTGATCTTATTTCTAATGAAAGAAGGCTATAGCATTGCCCAAAAGCTGGTACATGAAATAAGACTCAGGCAAGGGCCAACCAACGGCATGCCATTGCCTGATTATTGTTGTCAATATCATTGAAAACAAGGTCATGAAAGCTTATGTCATGTTATTGTTGCACTCTCAGTACCACGTTCCGAACAGCTAGGTTCTATGTTAGCAAAGCATGGAAGAACAAACTCATCCATTAGTAGGGGTCAACAAAAAGCAATCTAGAAAAAGAGTAATTAAAATGTACATCTTATCGTTTTCCTCCACATCAACATGTACATTACACTAAGCTTTTGTCTGCAGAATGTAATTTCGTGCTCGAGGTGAGCAAAAGAGGGCCAAACCCCCAAAGTAGAAACTGAGGAAAGCGCTTAGACAAAAAACCCAAACAGAAATCGACCCCTCGTCCTCTTCCCCTTCAAGTGCATTACCCGGCACCACGGGGAGGCTTGCTGGGTCACACCCTCCATCAGAGGACTCCAAACACAAATCTGGATTTCCAGCAAATGCTCCTGGAAACCTCCAATATCCTTGTTTCTTTGTAACAAATCCAGAGAAACAATTATATGACAAATCCAAAAGAGTCAGGTCTTGAAGGCTGGAAATGTTTCCAGGAATATGACCTGACAAAGAATTGTGTGATATATCCAAGGCCCTTAAACTCCACATCTTCTCTAAATCAGGAACACGACCCTGAAGAAAATTGTGTGACAAATTCAGGTATTGCAAACCACGTAATCCAAATAGTCCCACTGGAATCTCCCCATCTAGCACATTGTTAGAGAAATCAATTCCAACCACCGAAGATAGTACATAACTGAAGCTTAATTCAGTGCTACCAGTGACAATAATAAAAACTTTTGTATCCGCATTGTGCATTGTACCAAACGGCTCTCTCTGCATTTTATCAAGCTCTCCATTCTTAAAATTTATGCTCATGTTAAAGTTACCATCTGGTATGAAGCCAGAAAATTTGTTTCCTGAGAAATCCATCTTTCTGATCACTTGAAAAGTAAAGAGCCAACTGGGCAGATTTCCACTAAATTCATTTTGAGCTAGGGACAGATACCTGAGGTTCGACCATTTGGTGATTGCATCACTCAAAGTTCCAGAGAGATTGTTGGAGCTGAAATCTACAATCTCCAGAGATTTACAGCCTGCTAAAGTAAGTGGGATCTCACCAGATATCTTGTTGTTGCTAATGTCCAGTATCTTCAAGCTATCCAATGCATCAAGTTCCGGTTGAATTTCACCAGAAAGATTGTTGTTATTGAGTATCAATGCAAGCAGCTGAAAACAACCAACGATGTTCAATGGAATTGAACCTGATAACAAGTTGTGTGAGAGATCAATCACTTGGAGATACGTCAAATTTCCAATCCTCGCTGGAATTTCCCCAACAAGAAGATTGTTGGATAGAAACAAGGCCTGCAAGCTTTTCAGTTCTGTAATCTTCAATGGGATTTCACCAGAGAAACGATTGTGAGATAAATCAAGAAGAACAAGCCCAGACTTCTCAGTTGTCTCTGCAATCTTGCTCGGAAGGTGACCAGACAGATCATTGTTACTCAAGTCCAACACAAGAAGCTTCTCTGAAAACACAAGTCTTGGAGATAATTCATAAGACAAGTGATTGAATGAAAGGTTTAGATGCTTCAAAGCTTGAAGTGAAGCCATACATGTAGGCATTCCTCCCATAACAGAATTGTTAGCCAGATTCAAAACTCTAAGAGACTGAACACAAGCAAAGAAACAAGGCAAAGTACCGGAAAACTGATTCGACCCAAGATTGAGAAACACCAAGGATTGATGAAAATCACTTAGAGTACCAGATAAATTATTGTTCCCGAGATCTAAATATTTCAAAGATTTCAAGTACAACAAGCTTTCAGGAATTTCCCCATGAAATGAATTGAAACCTATATCTAGTTTTTCCAACTGTGCTGAGAAATTACCTACCCACCAAGGAATAAGACCTCCCAAATCCTTGTTACCATTCAAAACAAGTTCTTTCAACTGCCAAAGCCGCATAAGTGTATCCGGCACAGTACCGTAAAACCTATTGTAACCAAGATGTAGAGTTTTGAGACTGCGTAGAGTGCCAAAACATAACGGAATTGTGCAAGTAAAGTTGTTTCCCGACAAAACCAAATGTTCAAGAAATGGAAGTTTGCACAAGTTGGGGTGAATTTGGCCAGACAAGTTCATGTTGGTCAAGTTAACTGAAACCACTCTGCCAGTTTGGTTTTCGCAGGTGATTCCAGTCCAGTTGGTACAGTCAGACCCAACCCAGCTGGACAAGCTCTGGCTAGGGTCTTGGAGGCATGACCTAAAAAGCAAAACTGAGGCTTTGTCATCTGGGTAAAGATCAACACTTTGAGAAAGGTTTGAACATAGAAGCACAAAGAATATCAGTAGCAGTGCACGAAAGTTGAGAGGATTACAGTGGCAAAACACTGAAACCCATTTGTGTTCCATGACTAACAAATAGAGGGTTTAGACAAGTGAAAGAAGGTTGAAGAACAACAACAGCTAAGCTTGGCGGCAGTAGCTGAAAAATTAAGGCAATCACAGCGATCAAAAGCTAAAGCCCATCTTTACCAAGATGGGTTAGAAGCTAAATATTGGACAAGCTGAAGAGAAAGCTCAGTGGCAGAAGCTATAAATTAGACCTACCACAGGGGTAAAATCCGAAAACCATCTTGAAGAAGATGGATAAGAAACAAAATCTGCTAGTCACATTTAGAAAAACAAGAACGTGATGTGATATTGCGTTGAAGTACGTGATAGCTGAAAGGTGCAGAGACAGAGTTAGAGAGAATGGGACTTACAGATGAAAATGATGCACACTGTACTGTAGTAGAAGAAGCAAAAGAATATGGAATTTGGAAAAGCCATTAAAGCTTCTTTTTCCCTTGGCCTTTTATTTATTCCATTTTCTTTTGAAGTGTGATGGGTGTGTGTGAATAAGCTCAGGCGCGTGGGCTGGTACTGGAATGAATGACCGACCGACCGACCGACCGACCCGTAAAGTTGGATGGATTCATTAGAAAGGACATTGGGCTGGGCTACCAAATTCACTGGGAGCACTAAGAGGGAAGAAACAAAAAAAGTGGAATGCTAACAACATTCTTTATGATTTTTTTCATTTTTTGCTTGACATGTGTCATTCTCATTACACTTAAAATAATGTCATTAATATATTATACAAGCTAATTTTTGCTTTTCAAATTTACTCTTATTAAATGTATTCAATTTATCTAAAAAAATTTCACAACTTTCTTACCATTTTATTAATTTTTTGTTTAGATAGGAAAAAAAAAGTCCTTTGTGGTTTAAAAAAACAAACAAATTTTTTATTATAAAAAAGTAGACATTTTCTATAAAAAAATAATTGACTTTTAAAAAAAATTGATAAGATAATAAGAAAGTTGTGAAATTTTTTTGGATAAATTGAATACATTTAATAAGGGTAAACTTGAAAAGCAAAAGTTAACTTGTATAATATATTAATGACATTGTTTTAAGTGTAAAGAAAATGACACATGTCAAGTAAAAAAGAGAAAATGTCCACACACAAAAATTAGAGAGAAGTTTACTAGTATTCTCCTAAAAAAAAAATATGACGTCGGTTTGACCATGGTCGAACAGCCCCGAACACCATGGTTGGTGTGTAAAGATTTATAAGAAGAATAAGAAGATCAAATCTTTTGGCTAAATGGGAAGTTTTTATCTCAGAAAATAAACTCATTTGCCTTTAAATATAGATTATTCATTCACCGAATTTCAGATTTTCGCTCTGATTTAGTCATTCCCATCCGCATCTCTTCAATAATTAGCAAAATTCAAGCACTTGGAGACACACACGCAATCACACAGCTCGGAGAGTCAGAAGAGAGACCGAGGCTGAGACACATTTGATGGGCCTTTACCTTGCTCTTGTGCTTCTTCATCAATGGCCAAACCTCTCCCTTCCTTCACTTTCTTGACCCTTCACAGATTACCCATTACTGGTTTTCACCTCCTCCTAATCTTCCTCCACTCTCTCTTATAACTCTCACCCCTTCGCCGGTTTTCCCGGTACCTCCTCGCCCTCTTATTATCCTGGTTATTTCCTAAGAAATTTTCCTGTCTGGGGCTTTCTCAAGAATCTTTTGAGCCTCTCTATATTATATTTGATCTGGGTTTACTTCGATTTATTCATTTTTTTCTTTAAAATTAAAAAAATAAAAACAACCCCAAAAAAAAGTGCCCTTTTTGTGTATCATTTGTTGGCTTGTTGGGGCGAAAAGGTGGACAGAGTAACAGAAAATTGAAGTACGTTTAAAGAAGCTTGAATTCCCGGGAAAACGAGAGAACTCAAATTTTGAGTTTGTCTCTTGAGGTAAAGTTTTCAATTTTTTTTATAATTTCATTAAAAAAAAAAAAGTTTTCATTTTTAATCAAAATGTCATACTAATTAAACAGCAGGGAATGAAAAAAAATGGAGAAATCACTATGATTTTCCTTGGTTATGCTTAACTTTATCGTCATCTGATTCTGAACAGAAAATTGGGAATGGCATCGGTGTTTCTTTTCCATGTTGTGGGTGATCTAACGGTGGGGAAGCCAGAGATGGTGGAACTGTGTGAGACGGAGACGATGGAGGCTGCGATAAAAGCGATCGGAGAGTCGATGGAATGTGGTATACCGGTATGGAAGAAGAAATCACATGTGGGTATGGTTGAAAACGATGAAATGAGGCAGCAGAGGTTTGTGGGCATCCTCAATTCCCTCGACATTGTTGCTTTCTTTGCTAAAAGTGAGTGTCTGGAGGATCATGATAAGGCTTTGAAGACTCCGGTGTCTGATGTTGTTGTTCCAAATAATTCTTTGCTGAGGCAGGTTGATCCTGCGACAAGGTTTGCTGCTTTTCAATCTTATTACTTTATATGGTCATGCTATGAATTTCCATTGATCTTAGATCAAGTTTGGTACCCTACTTTTTAGTAGTGTTGTTTCTACGATTATTGATCATGGTGTTTTGTGATTAGATTCTGATTAGCTTTCACTTTAAACTGTCTTTTTTACCCCTTCCATTCGTACATTCATACTACTGCTGCAACCATTCCATTCTTGAAATAGTTTTTTATTTTGTTTGGAATTGGCTTGAAACCGTTATTTTTATCTAGCCTGATGACTAATTAAGATTCAAATTCTGGTATCAATCAAACCAGGAAATGGGAAATATGAAGTTTAAAGAAATCAGTTTTATATGCATCCATTTCTTAGATGTCTTTAACCGAGATGGCGTTTCCTTTATGAAGAAAAATTATCCCCAGTACATGAGTTACTAGTTGTGAAGTTCTATAGAATTGCTTTACGTTTCAGATATGCATTGATTAATGAAAGAAAAAAAGAAATGGTTCCTTAAAAGTAATGTGTTATTTCTTTCTTTCAAATTTCTCTTTCTGCAAGGTTGATAGATGCACTGGAGATGATGAAGCATGGTGTAAAGCGTCTTCTTGTTCGAAAGAGTGTTGTATGGAAAGGCATGAGCAAACGTTTCTCGGTTATCTATAGTGGTAAGTGGCTCAAGAACATGGATACTAGTGGCAGCAGCAATAGCCTTTCTGCCAATCGGCCTTCCTCATCTTCCGCTACCAGTACCCGCGACAAGTTTTGCTGTCTCTCAAGAGAAGATGTTATTCGTTTCCTGATTGGCTGCCTAGGTGCCCTAGCTCCTATTCCTCTCTCCTCTATCTCCACTCTTGGAGCCATTAACGCAAACTACCAGTTTGTTGAAGCCTCGTCTGCAGCCATTGAAGCCACTCATAAGCTTCCTGAAGACCCTAGTGCAGTTGCTGTTGTCGAACACACAGTGGAAGATCAGTACAAGATTATTGGAGAGATATCTGCCTCCAAACTATGGAAATGTGATTACTTAGCTGCAGCATGGGCTTTAGCTAATCTCTCAGCTGGACAGTTTGTCATGGGAGTTGAGGATAATGCGTCCTCAAGATCACTGCCAGATATCTCTGTAAATCAAATTGCTGGAAATAATAATGTGGCTAATGGTGGTGGGTCAACAAAGCCGAAAAAGTTCAGTAGCAGGAGTATAGGGTTCAGTCCTGCGAGCGCAAGCTTGGGAGTGAGTAGAAGCATGTATAGAGGCAGAAGCGCACCATTGACCTGTAAGGTTACAAGTTCATTGGCAGCAGTCATGGCTCAGATGTTGTCTCACAGGGCAACCCATGTGTGGGTGACTGAGGATGAAAGTGATGATATCTTAGTTGGAGTGGTGGGTTATGCGGATATTATGGCTGCTGTGACCAAACAACCAGCCCCCATTACCCCTGCACCAGGGCGGTCGACAGAGGGTAATGAGATTCACAATTGAATTATGTGATATTTTTTTACTTTCGCTGAAGTACTTCTTGCATTGTATTGTTCAGCAATTTATGTTTCCTATGCAACTTGTGCTGGCTAGGATGTAAAAGCGGGTTTGAGACTTGTGGGTTTGTAACGTTTTGACCTTGTGTAGAACTTTGTTGCAATAATGAATAATGTGTCAAGTGAAACATTCCACTTGTGTTCAATTTTGCTAATTTACTAAACACCGTTAAACACATCGTTTTACAATCTCACGTATGGTTGTTAGAGCAGAGTACCCCGTATTTCTTTCAGCTTCTTGTTTAGTTCTGAAGCAAACAGATTTAGTGATAATCCGTCACTTGTTTTACTCATTTATAGATGATGATGTAGGAGGGAGGGATCAAAATGATCAAAATTATAGAAGATTATACAAATGGTGTAAAATTCCAGGAGTAAAATATTAAAAGAATGCTTATGGTTGTTAAATTAAATTAATTGGGTAGCCTGATGTTAAGCCTCCTTAGCCATATGGAGTGAAGCACCATATGAAATACATCAAATGGCTTAGCTGGTCGGTTGAGCATGAAATGCCTTCTCACCTGCATCACCCTCTTTTGCAATTTCAAGTATTCTGAGTGTGGAACAGCTTTCAATATTGCCTTGATCTCTGGTATTCTCTTTGGTGGAATTTCTATTGTAAACTTGCTCCAGTCGAGAACATCAGCGAAGGGCAATGAATAATAGTCAGAAATGAGCACAGGGACACACCCTGCATACATGGCCTCAACCACTCTCGGACTAGCAACTTCAGTTCCACTTGGGCACAAGCAAAACTTGGTCTGTCCCATTATTTGGTGGTAATTTTGCCCTTTTGGGAGATACTCGTGGACTTGGATTTCATCATCTTTGTCCTTCCAATGCTCAAACAAAAACTTCCTTATGTCTCCATGAGCACCACCGGCGAAGAAGGCCAGGATAGGCCGGTTATCGGGGTGTTGGTGGAGGAGCGACGGGCCAAGAGTGTTCTCCGGTATGTTATATTCTGGTAGTGAGACGTCTCTCCCGGGCTGGAATCCTTCTGAGGTGTTAGAATTGCAGAGTACTCTGATGAAGTTCTTGTAGAACTCATGGTCATCATCTATGATTTCTGGTGCCTGCCAAAAGTAAAGAAACATAGGTTTATTATATTCGGGAAATAAAGGAAAATACTTGCCTCCTTCTTCGTAACGTAATGACACACGGCCGTTTTACTTGTAAGGAACCAAGCAGTATTGGTGTTCGGAAATGAAATTCCAAGGAGAGTTGTGGAAGTTGATAGATACCCAATCATGACAAGAGAGCATAAAGTGGTCAGCTCCATTGCTCCTATTCCAGTAGGGGTACTTGTGGGCCACAACATTGATGTAGTCGGTGACAATACGAACCAGTCGACCGTGAAATGTGTATGGTTTAGGGCGATCATACAAGAAATCAGCAACCCTTTTGACGCTTACAGGGACAAAGAAGGAATGTGCCTCGTGATGATGGCGGGCCAAAAATGGGGAATTTCCACTGGTGTCCAACTCATCGATGAAATGACCTTCAATGGAGTAGATGTAGGACATGGGCCCGTTATGGAAGATGGGTATCTCTCCTTCCTTGTAAGCCCATATCTTGAATCTTTTCACCATCTCTATGTGGCTCCTGCTCGCCCACATAACCCAAACCCAAACCAACCATTCAAAATCATCTCTTAAAGTCAACACTAAACAAGTAATAGAGTCAACACTTGAGAGTGTAACGCAACGCCTTGGGATTAATCCCAATTTTCAAAACCAATCGTGTGTGCATCTCTGGATCGGAGTTGCCTTGGGATTAAACTCTTTTTGAGTTTTTTTTATAGATAGAAAAACTATTTTTGAGTTTTGATTTGAGAGAAAAATAATGCTATTGTAATATTTATTAATGACAATCAATAATACAAGTGGTTGAGTATATATAATTATAAACAGCCGGAAAAAAAAAACAAAAAACAAAAAACAAGACAAGAATTTGGACCGTCCTCAATAATTACAAAAAATAAAAAATAAAAAAATAAAGAGGAATCTAGTAAAATAAAGTCGGAAGGGGCCTCAAGTTGGAAATTGAAAGGGATTGCTTTGTTCGTAAGAAAAGGATCGGCATAACAATTTGCTAAAAACAAATGAGCATGATTATTAGTCCAAAAACATTAAAACCCCACCAAACTTTTTAGGCAATAAGAAGGTAAAAAAAATCTTCTTGATTCATTCCAACCCAGAAATGAAAACGCTAGACTTTACCATATATGTATGTGTTTTAAAAAGAAAAACCAAATAAAGAAAAGAAGAAAAAAGAAAACTCAACTGATGAAATGCATAGGGATTTCTGTACACACTTCCTCTGGGGATGTAAATCTCTTGTCTATCAGATGTATGCTTGTTCGTACGAATGGCTTTGCGGATCGCTGCTCTCGCTCTCGCCAACTCTTCTTCAATCGTGATTCCACTGTTCTTCTTTTTCTGAAAACGTTATGGCACAAAAAACAAACGTACAACCTAAGAAAGGAAAAAAATCAAGACGATAAAAGAAAACAAGCGCCCAAAAAGCCAAATAATGTTATAATTGCGAAGAACATGCAAACAACAATGGAAAGTAAAGCTGCTTACTTTGACATGGTCTGCAACAATGGAAGTAGAAGGAGAGGGTGCAGGTGAGACATATTGATATTGGCTTGTTTGGTTGTTTTGACGAGGAGTAGAAGATGAAGAAGAAGAAAGGCTTATAAGATTGAAATGGTTTTGGTTGAAGGGAGAGAATGGAAGAAGAACCAGAAGGAGGAGGATGAGGAGGAGAAAAATTACAGAGAGTAAATAGGGTGACCGGAATTCAAAGGCTGCCATAAACCCCTTTTAATAAAATGCAGGCAGATTGCAGAACCAACAAGTTGTTTTTTATTTTTATTAAAGGAACAAAGGCACAACTGCTTTAAATTTAATGTAGGACAGGATTCACCGCATGATGGCCAAATGTTAATCTTACATGCATACAGGTAACCTCTACCTCTCTCCTTGCTTTACTTCCATAAACATATCCTATCACCCATTCTTATGCTGCCACGTCACATGACGCACCCCTTTCTCGTTTTCCTAATTAACATATTACCAAATGTTTGTAACATATTCTGCACTGCATTATGCTCAAAAAGCAACCACAAACAATTTGGGAATTTGAAATTTATTCTTCCAAATCTTCCATGCTGGAAAGGGAAGTTTCATATGCCTTCAAAATTTAGGCCTGGATGATTACAGAGCACACAGATTACTTGAAAGTGTAAACGTGTTGGATTAAACAAAAGGGCCGGCCGCCTATATTGGCTTCTTTGTTTTGTATTCGATGGACTAAAAGCCAATTATATATTTATTTCAGTTTCTTTTTCCTTCTTTTTGGTTAAGAAAAAGGGACAAGGATCAACATCAACAAGACTTAATTATATCATGCAAAGTAACACTAGGAAGGAAGGGGGAGGGAAAGACGTGTGGAAAATCACTTACTGTAATATCACGCTTCTTTATTTTTCATCCATTATAATTAAATATCATTACCTGAACGACTAGTGTTTGCTTGACGAATCACTGTGAGATTAATCTCATGCTAAAACAATGATTATTAAAACCTTTACAAGATTCCTGATGATCCTTAAAATCGATCTGGCAACCGAATGTTGAGCCTTCTAAGCCACACTGAGTGAAGCGCCATGTGAAATACATCATAGGGCTTAGCGGGTCGGTTGAGCTCAAAATGCCTACTCACTTGCATCACCCTCTTCTGCAATTTCAAGTACTTCGAATATGGAACAGCCTTCAGTATTGACTTGATATCTGGTATTCTCTTGGGTGGAATTTGTATCGAAAACTTAGTCCAATCAAGAACATCATCAAAGGGTACGGCATAGTAATCGGAAATGAGGACCGGGACACACCCTGCATACATTGCCTCCACAACCCTAGGACTTGCCACTTCAGAACCACTTGGGCACAAGCAGAACTTGGTTTGCCCCATTAGTTTGTGGTAGTTCATCTTCTCAGGAAGTTTTTCGTAAACTCGAACTTCATCATCTTTTCCCTTCCAATGCTCAAACAAAATGCTCCTGATGTCTCCATGGGCTGCACCAGCAAAGAAGGCAAGGATTGGACGCTGAGAAGGGCGTTCGCCAAAACGGGGCGGTCCAAGTTCGTAGGCTTTGAGGTTATATTCTGGCAGTGAGACGTCTCTGGTAGGCTTGAATCCTTCAGAGGTGTTTGCATTGCATAACACCTTCATCAGATTCTTGTAGGGCCTGGGATCATCACGTGAGATAATTGGCGCCTGAAAATAACATTAGAATTAATAATAACATTATTGCTCCCCTTTATACCCGAGGGAGGAGTACATTAGAATAGTTTAGGGCAGCATGACGATTGTCAGAAAAGAAAAGAACAATTTCGAAAAATATAATATAAGCTTTACCCAATCATGGCATGAGACAAAAAAATGGTCGGCTCCAGCGCTCCTATTCCAGTAAGGGTATTTATCAGAGATGACATAAATGTAGTCGGTGAAGACACGGTGGAGTCGATGGAAAAATGTTTCGTGGTGAGGTCTGTATAGGAAGTCGGTGATCTTGGACACGCTGAGAGGTAGGAAAAATGCATGGGCCTCATCAGGATGTTCGGCCATGAATGTGCTTGGCCCACTTTCCATCTCGAAAATAAACTGGCCTTCGATGGAGTAGATGTATGTGGTGGGTCCATTGTGGACCATGGGTACCTCTCCTTCCCTGTAGGCCCATATCTTGAACCTTTTCACCATCTCTACGTGACTCCTATAATTAACCCAAAACAGCATTACAAATTACACTCTTTGAGTCTAAGTCTAACCCAAAAGAGCAACAGCAGCATCCACAAGACAAGACAAGGTCGTATAAATATAAGCATAATGCCAGTTGTTACAACAAATGTGGACCGCTCTGGAAAGAGGAACATGGAAGTGGACTTGCTTGCGAGGGACAACCAAGAAAAGGAAGCATGCACCCACCAGCACAGAAAATGGCTTTAAAAATATATTATAATAACATTTCCAAAACCGACTGCAAAAAAAAATCCACTGGTTTTGCATGTGACAAGCAAACAAAGGATAGGATTCAAACACCACCGGTTAAACTTAATTTAGAACAGAAAAAAAAAAGAAGACTTAACTGATGAAAGGCATAGGGATTTCTGTAGACACTTCCTGTGGGGATGTAAATCTCGTTGCTGTTAGACGTGCAATTCTTCGTAACAATAGCTTTGCGGATAATCGCTCTTGCTACGCTCAACTCTTGTTCAATCCTCTCTGTTTTGCTCTGGTTCTTCTGGACATACACACACATATATATATTTAAAGTAAGTTTTGGCATTATTGCCAAAATGACTTATTTTTCTTTCTTTTCTGAAAACAAAACAAAAACAAACAAACAGAGAAAAATGAAACTTAAATGAATTAACTAGTGTTGTCAAAGGTTGCGTACTTTGATAGTGGTATGAGTGAGTTGAGGCGCAGACGTTGACGGAGGAGACTGATGGCGCTCAAACTCCAGCGGTGCTTGGGATGGGGAAGGTGCAGGAGCAAAATGCAAGGTTGTGTGGTTGTCGGTGGTAATTTGTTGCTGGTGGTAAAAAGATGATGATGGGGAGGTGGGCGAAGAAGATAAATTGAGAGAGAGATGGTGTTGTTGGTTTAAAGGAGAGAACAAGAGGGCTACAAGCAAGAGGAGGATGAGAGTCACAGAGACTAAATATGGAGAACGAAAATCCAGGGCTGGTTCTGCCATGAAGGAATTTATTCAAGACGAATACAAAGGTTTACATCAGCTGCAAGAGTGAGTGTCAAACAACCACTCAGGCCAAAGTTGGTCCTCTAGTCTCTATCTCGTATTTATACATTAGAATGGTTTTTCTTCAAAAATAGAGTAAGGATTTTTAGGTCTAATGGTCTTGAATTTTGACCCGATTCTCATTTTGATCTTTTAATTTCTAAACTCATTCTTGTGGTCTTTCAACTTCACTTTCGTTAGAACAAATTGTTATATCATCAATTTTATTATATTTTATGTTAAATGCATGAGAAAATTATATTTTTTTCATTATTTTTAATTTTTACTATCTAAATATTATTTTTAAAACTACAAAATCTTCTTCCTATCCTCGTCATCACAAGGAGGGTGGGTATGGTTTGGGTGGGAGTGTGGGTTATGAGAGCGTTATCAGTTGTTGTCGAGGTGGCGAGTTAATTGACTTGGAGTCGGGTGGAGGTTGTCCATGACTTTGTTGTATTGGAGGAAGGGAGATATATCATTAGTTGATTGGTAGTGGGTTTTAATGGGCTTGGCTTGGGGAGGAAGGGAGATAATGGATGGGGAGAGTTAAGTTGCAGTTGTGGGGGAGTGGATGTGGATGTGGGGTTTGGGTGGGCTAGGAATTGCCTATGTACCTCAGGAGTGAAGTAATTTTTGATTTTGACCCTCAACAGTACATCATGTGCCATGCACATGCTCAAATTTAATAGAAAAAGTTAACAAAATTAAATATAAGACCATTTGTCATAAAGAAACTAAAGTTGAAGGACCACAAAAACGTTTTTAGAAATTGAGGAACCAAAATACAAATCGGCTCAAAATTCAGAGACCATTAAACCTAAAAATCGTTAGACTTATAACATTTTTACGACAACCGATATATGAATGAATCCAGTAGAATCAAACCTGACCCGAATAGAATTTGATAGATTCATGTTTTTGGGCCAGCCCAAGTTTTTTCTCGTCTTGGGTGCTCTAATTAAGGTTGGGCTTCTGACAATCCGGGCTGATTAAACATGTTTTTATACTGAAGTCGGCCCAAAAAGATTAAACATGTTTTCTGTAATTGGACTTGTAATGGCAACTTATTTTTATTTTTATTTTTCAAAAAGGCCTACAACAATACAAACCCATTATTTTTATTTTTATTAATGATAATATTTTACCAATAATTTTTGGGTGGATAGTATTTGGTCTATAAGTTTGGCCGTGCGTGCGTGGATAGTATTTTACCCAATTTCCCAAAACAAATAAAAGAAAAGAAAATGTGCCTCTCTTGCATACATAAGTGTGACTCATCATAACAGTAATCGAAGGAGGAATCGTCGGTTTTTTTAGAGTTTTTCTATTTAAACTCTACACTTCTCTTTGTTCACTCCAACTTTTAATTCAAATTTTCACAATTTCTAAAAAAACTCCACTATTTTTCCAAACTGCCCTAAAATTAAGTATTAATTTACACACCCCACACACCCTACTCAACCCTCAAATTGATCTAATAACTCATTAAGTTCCTATTTCGTCAGTTTTGTAGTTTGCCCAATTCAATTGCAAAAGAACTCACATTTACAAACCCCACAATTTCTGGGAAATTTGGAAAAAGGAATTGGAACCCACCTCCTATACACCAAAGAACAATTCCTGAACCAAAGCGCAGGACCTTGATTTTGTTAATGTTGCAAACAGCCATCTAATTCACTATGATTGGGATAAGCTCAATTCCTTGTCTAATGGTCTAATTGCTTTCGGAGTAAAACATATAACGCTAAAGATTTAAGCAGGACTATGTTCTTTCCCTTGAGTTTTTCAATTGGGTTGCAGCTCAAAACCCCCATTACGGGACATGGAAGCTCCGTGCCCGGCAGATTGGGGTGTTTCCCAATTTCCCATTTTATCAATCTCCCAAAACTTAAATCAATTCACCAACCATAACCCTCAAATCCCAATTTCTCATTGTTTAAGCAGCTGGACCATGACAATATGTTAGCTAGTGACAGTCCTCTGGATTTGATGGACAAGACGGTGGGGAGTAGGAGGGTGGTGCGCGGTGGGATATTGAGCCATGCATTTGAGCTTGTTTCTGGTAAGGTGTGTATATAAATGTATTAGGGTTAAATATTAAGTTGGATGAACTTTTTTATCTTTCTAGGCAATAATAAAATTTAACAGCTTAATGAATAGAAAACTCCTTTTTTTATATTGTAAAACATTAAACAAAAAATAAAAATATGGAATGTCAATGAAACAAGTCAAGGATTGAGAGATGGTGAGAGAGAGACAGATTGTTCATGGCTCTGTTCTTGAAACTACCCGCGATCCCTTTCCCCGTAAGTCTAAGGCACGGCTGCTCACTTCAATTTCGTTCCACAGCAACACCAATATCAACATCAACAAGAATGGCTCTATCTCCCCACAATGTCTCTTTTCATACCAATACGACCACTCAAAAGCTTCCTATACTCCTCTTCGACATCATGGACACCGTTGTTCGCGACCCTTTTTACCATGACGTCCCTGCCTTCTTCAGGTACCCAAACTCAATTTCTTTTCTTTTGTCATTTCCTTCAATTGGGTTGCCTCTGCTTCTTGTTGATTATATCATATAAGACAATAAAAGAAGAGAAATTGATATGCTCTCACTGGTTTTGGACTTTCAATATGGCGTATGGTTCATTCATTGGCTAGCTGCTGGATAATTTTATTGGAAATATCAGAAAATTGAATCTGTTTAAAGGAAATTGGAAAAAAATAAATTCAACTTGCTAGAATTCTTTTTCTGTTTTATTTGTAAGTCCCAGCTAATCGCAGTGATATTTCATGTCCAGAATGTCTTTCGAAGAACTTATAGAATGCAAGCACCCAACTGCGTGGATTGAGTTTGAAAAGGGGATTATTGATGAGGTATACTTGGAATTATGTTTACTAATGGGTGACGGGTCCCATCCCCATCTGCAAGTGAAAATGAATATATGGTATCACTGCCTGTTTTGAACTTTTCAGTTATCAACTTTGAACAGAAAAATGTAATATTCATTTGGTAATTTGGCTTCTGACGATCTTTGAAAGATATTGCTTTTTGAACTCTCAAGTGAAAATGCATAATTTTGTTCTATTTAACGGAAGCAAACAAAATTATACGTTCAAAATATGAATTTTTATTCCATGCTATAGCATGTCAAATTGCTGTATGACAAATCATTTTGCCACCAGATGGAGCTAGCGAGAAAGTTCTTTACTGATGGAAGGCCTCTAGATTTGGAAGGTTAGTTGGAATTTCTTACTTTAAAAATAAATGAAGATGTAAGCTTTTGGGGTACATTTTTCCAGTCATCTCTGCTGTCATGTATTTCAAATACTACCTCTTTCATAAGACTTTAACTCAGTCCTTAGAAGTCTGAGCCAGTAAGAATGTACTTCGTGTCACTAGAAAATGACTTTTCTTCATGTTGCTTCATTTTTCTGCTGTTATCGTTTGTGTAAATGATTCTTTTTCTTGCTTTATGAACGTTGATACTGATAGTGAAAAGAACAATGGTACATGCAGTGCGGAATTTGCTTGTCTGTGAAACTTCTGTGCAACATAATGTAGATACGTCATATTGATTCCAAAATTATGACATATACTAATCAATCCTCTAATATTTGGCACTGCATTGTGGAATTGTTAATTTCTTTTGTTTCTTTTATTATCTCTGAAGCCCTCATCAAAATTACTTTTCAGCGACTTCCGAAACATTGTATTGTTAGTCGTATTGAACTGGGTAGATTGAAGCACTTAAGTCTGTACTTTGACATGATATCAGAGTGGTAAAATGTGTTCTCGTATAATATGCTCTTCCTTCCGAATCTTACAGGAAAGTACTTCATTTATCTTTGCAGGCCTAAAAGATTGCATGAGAAAGGGATATTCCTATGTTGAAGGCATAGAAGAATTGCTTCATTCATTGAAAGATAGCAACTATGAGATGCATGCCTTCACAAACTATCCCATCTGGTTAGATGAAAATTTATATATCAAGTTTTCTTATTAAGTGAAGCAGTTTATCATTTTATTCAGGAAATTTTGTTTTGTTAGGTACGAGATGATTGAGGACAAATTAAACATCTCAAAATATTTATCTTGGACGTTCTGTTCATGTATAAGTGGTACGTTAAGTGTTTGCATTTTACTTTTAGGATTCTCTTCCATATGTAGCTGCACAAGCACATCCACATGAATGTCTCAATGCTCTGCCTGTGCACTTTTTTTTTTCCT
Source organism: Prunus dulcis (assembly GCF_902201215.1). Taxonomy (NCBI): domain Eukaryota; kingdom Viridiplantae; phylum Streptophyta; class Magnoliopsida; order Rosales; family Rosaceae; genus Prunus; species Prunus dulcis. Next base: position 29,169,688 of record NC_047655.1, on the reverse strand, counting down.
TTTCTTCAGGGAAGAGGAAGCCTGATCCTGAATTCTATTTGGAAGTTGAAAGACTTCTAAAAGTTGATCCAGCAAGCTGTATCTTCATCGACAACAGGTTTGCTTCCTTGTGTGATCTGAATATAGGATTGCCATTAATGACAGAGTTTTCATTGTATTAATGTTCTTGCAGAAATTCAATTAGTTGGTCATTTAAGTTTATCTAAAGCACCCAGTTGGGCTTAGTGTGTGTGGCCAAGATTCAATGTTGCAACCTACCAATATAAAAGTTGAATTCAAGATTTTGGTTATGCGAGTTTTGAAGGTTTTAAAACTCGGAGATAGAAACACCTTTTATTCATGGTTCCAATTCATGTTGCATGATTGCATCTGTAGTTTCAGGTTCTTTTTTATACTTTAATTTATTCTTAGAACTTTGGTATTATGATCGATCTAGTTTGTAGACAATGAATGAGTTAACTTCACATACTAATTAATTATTATCTTGGTTCATGGTTGCATCACAGTATGAGAAATGTGGAAGCTGCAAAGGAAATTGGTATCATTGGTCTACATTTCAAAAATGCAGATTTGCTTCGACAAGATCTTTCTTTGCTGGGGATTGGCATTTCAACAAATCAAACCAAGCTTGCACAAGAATAGTCTTCTTCATCACTTCTTTTAATTCAATGTTGATGTATATCAATTGTTTTACCAGTTGCTTTCTTGCTGGGAATCAAGAATTTTCTTTCAAAATGAGAAACGAATTGGCTAACTTTCCGAGCAACTTTCCAGAAAGAAAATCGCCTTCATACTTCCCCAAAGTTGTATGTTCCTGTGTTCACAAAGTTTTTCAATAACAATTTTTCCTCCGATTGATCTCAATAGAAAACCATGGGGAGGGTTGTTGATCTGAAATGCTGCTTGTTCTTCGATTGAATCTGAGGAAAAAAAAAAAAAATTAGTAGGATTCACTAATATCAGCCACCCAAGAACTGAAAAATTATAGATCGATATACACTATGGACCTTGTCATACTTATTCTAGAATAAAAGACAAGTGTAAAATTGGATACTGCCCAACAAATCACACAACCGTGTAATGAATTTTGAGGTTTCAGTTATGAATTCTCGCATTTTAAGGTTCATCAATGAATTTTCGCATTTTGATGGGGTAAAATACACGTTTTTGAAAATCAAAAGATTCACTTTTAATACATGTACATATGTATTCTTAACATTTAATACACATATTTTTTATAAAATTTTCAATAATAAAGACAAAATTCACGTATTTTTCATATATTATTAAATAAAAATAATATATATTATAAATTATAAATAAATTATATTAAAATATTATAATGGTCTAATTTTTCACAAATTTTACCTAATAAAACATTTTATTGGCATTTTTCCCGTTCCATATTTTATTAACTAGCAACAATTTAGCCTTTTCTATTTAATATTTATTATCCTAAAATTTAATTAATCGCAAGTTCGCAACCATAAAACTCATCTGAGCACCGGCTACACGTCTTCATCACCGAGCTCGAATTCGTCCTCAGTGATTGGAGAACAGCCTTCTTATATATTTGTGGCTGCCTCCTTGGAAAAAAATTAGAGAGCAGAGCGAGACACAGAGCAGGGAGAAAGTGTGAGTGTTGAAGAAAGCAATTCTCCGAAGATGTGGTCTGTTGGCGCCTTCAACTCAATAACCATAACACCGCCGTCTGCCTCTTTCGCTGTGAACAAAGTACCCATAAATACACCCACTTCACTCCACCTTCACTATTTCTGTAGGCCTCTCCGTCCTCTTCCCAGCTTCTCCCTTTCATATCACTCGTCTTTTGGACCTCAGCTCTCTTATAAGAGGACTTTCTCTTTTCGTTGTTCTGCTGGTACATCACTCACCCTTCTCTCAATATTATTCTGTTGTTTTTGCTCTTATATTCTGCAGTTTGATATGATCTTGTTGGTTGCAATGTCGGAGGAGAAGTGTTACAGTTTGATGGGTATGCGCTGATAATTGTTGTCGAACGAATCTAGGCAGATTTTCTAGGTTTTCGTATGTGGGTTATGTTTATTTTGGATAAATTTGATGAGGTTGAATGGATATAACGAAAATTAGGAAGCTCCCTTGTTGGACGATGATTACTAGAATGCATTTCTGGTTTAAGTCAACCATTGTGTTGTGCTGCTGTTATAAAGCAGTATTCACATGAAAAGATGCAACATTTCTAGCAATATTCTTGCAGTATTTGATTTATTGATAGGAGGGGTGTAAGATGATCACTGGAAACGAAAATTCAAATGTGGAAGCAAAAACTTAAAACAGATAATGGCCCATCTAACCAACTTGAGGCATTTTTGAAATAACAAGAAGATGTTGGATGGTGTAGTAGCCACTTAAAAATTATTCTCAATTATCATGAGGAGCTTGGTTGGTGCTATGGTTTCGTAAATACTTCTGTTTAACTGTAAACATTAGGTTGTCGAATAATTCCCAATCCATTGTTCACTTTTATCTAAATAAGGCATACTTATGTCAAGTGATTTGTTATGCTGCCTCCTATATGGGTTCACTATTGTCTCTACTCTAGAGTGTGTACCAAATGAGGTCTTCATCAGAAATTGGTGCTCACCTGGTAGAGGAGAGCACCTTTATGCTCCCCTTATTTTAAACTTACGGGATTGTATTATTATTAAAGTCTCCACCTTTGTTAAGTTTCACAAGGTACTGACTCTCTCTCTCTCGCCCTATACCTCCTTCCTCCCCGCCCTCTGTGTGTGTGTATGTGTCTGTCTCTGCAGCATTAACTCCAGAGCTGAAGAATACGCTGGACAAAGTTGTTACTTCACACAAAGTGGTTCTTTTTATGAAGGGAACAAGGGATTTTCCACAATGTGGATTTTCAAACACCGTCGTACAAATATTGAAGTCCTTGAATGTACCCTTTGAAACAATAAACATACTAGAAAATGAACTATTGCGCCAGGGATTGAAGGAGTATTCCAGTTGGCCAACATTTCCTCAACTTTATGTTGAAGGAGAATTTTTCGGTGGCTGTGACATCACTGTCGGTAAGTTAATTTTAGTTCTTGTATTATATTCATTGTTTCACATCATCTCGTTCCCATAAAAGGCTAGCTGCTAACAAAGTCTGCCAAAGCTATGCATTCGAGCATTTTAACTGGGAACTCAGTTCACCTCTACATTTTCATCTTCTGTTATGGAGTCCACCAATTTAAGTACAATGAAATAGAGGATAAACACAGAGTAAAAATGATGTCTTTATGTTTTGTTGAGGATTATTAATGGAGAATGGTAGTGTAGTATGAAAAATTGGTGACATTGCATGTTACCGTGCCGTGTGAATACACTAGTCTTATAAGAACATGATGTGGTCTATAGTTTAGGGCAGTATGGTGATGGAGATGGTAGCATAAGGCTTTAGTTATGATGGTGTGGGAAATAGTTTTCTTTGTATGGCTCTTTTTTGTAAGTCATGTGTTCTCTTCCCAATTTGCCTTTACTTGCTCTATCAAACTCTTTTTTCTGTTTATTAAATACCTTCTCCTCCCCGCACTACATTTTTCGGCGTCTGAATATGTTCAGTTATTGATCAGAGTTGGCAAATATTCCAATATATATGAAATCTTTGAGGAAACTATTTTCTTTACAGAGGCATATAAAACTGGGGAGTTGCAGGAACTACTGGAGAAGGCAATGTGCTCCTGAGCTTTGCGGATTATGGTAAAAGTGTGGTCTTCGACTTGGATGGTGATAATTAGAAAACGTTTTTATGTAATTCATCTTTTCTTCGCGGTTGTGCACTGTTGTTACAAACAAAACTGTATATTGTATTATTTCAGTACTACTAACGAATCTCCAATTGGGGATAAACAGTTCATATAAAAATTTGCAAAAGGCTTTATTATTCTTTGCGATATAATTTATAGAACTCTCTCCATTTGTGGAAATGTAGCAAACTTCGTGCTCGCGCATTTTCCTTCCTATTGCTTTTGGAATTGTTAAGAGGTCCTCGTCTGTAATTTTCATTTGTGATCGATTTGTTTGCTTTCAGAAATAATACAGTTAGTAACCATTCGGTACATGGAATGGAGGGATGTTGAGCTTCATTGAGCCTCTAGATCATTTTAAATAATCAAATTTCCCTTATGCTTTAACCAAATGTCTCAATCAAATTACCCTTTAACCCTATTTATGACAACTTTCACAGAGCATTGCTTAACGTTGAAATATTGCTTGATGTTTTTGAGATCAAATGGAGTTTACTCTATAAATACTCGGGTGAATTTTCCTTAAGGCTAGCTATCATTTTTTGGTTTTTTTTTGGGTTTGTTTATATTCAATTGTGTAGGGTTTATTTATAATATTAGTGCTAGAAGTATATCACTAAATATCTCAAAAAAGTATGCCTAGGATTCCTAAGCTTGTTCATCATTTTATTTCTCTGTATCCTACTCGTTTCTGACTTTTCTTGTTTCCTTTGCCATAGTTTGCATTAAGGGCTAGTTTGAGACTGCTATTTAATTAAAAGTCATTGAAACAGACTAATAATAATCCAACTAATTAATTGTTGTGTTTTGTTTTTTAAATATATAAATAAATAGCGGTTGTAGAAAAGAGGATTTGTTGGAGGAGAAGTGAAACATGGTCTGGAATATGCTGGCAAACAGAAAACTGTGGCAAATAGTAGGGGTGGGCATCTTAAACCGAAATACCGAAACCGTATCATAATCGTACCCTACCATACCGATTTTATACTGTTTCATTTGGTATGGAAAGATATTTGGTACCGTACCTTGCCGTACCAATAGAGTATGATATGGTAGCAGTATCAAGATTTTGGTACCGGTCAATACCGTACCGTACCGAATAGTACTTAAATATAATTTTGATTGCCTTTGTGTGTATGTTTATAGAGCCTTTTTCTTTGATTTATTTGGCAGAAGTCATCTTTCTTCAAGCAACTAAATTAGTAATTTTTGATTTATAGGTGAAAAGGTTTTCATGATGAGAATATAATAAAATAAAATAGTTGTAAAATATTCAACCAAGACCCTTTGAGTGAAAGAAAAGAAAGAAACAATATGTATTTTTATCTCTTAATAAAATTAGTGCCTATCACCGTTTGCTTTTAGGATTATCCTTGGACTCTTTACTTTTTGTTTGTAGAAAAGTCACTTAGAATCTTGATTAAGATGGAGGCTTTTTTTCTTTTGGTTAAATGGCAGGCCTAAGCCGACAACAAACTAAACTAAAAGGAATGACTCTGGGCTGAGCCCTGCCTAAAATATCAGTAGCTAAAATATCTTTGAATTTGTAACTTAGGCATCACTTATTTTGGTGAATGAATATGTTGAATATTGAATTGGTTCATTTTTTAGTTGTGTCATTTTGGTACCGAAATGGTACCGATACCGATTTGGCACGGTACGGTATGGTACCAATTTTGGCAAATCATAATCCCATACTGTACTATACCGATTTAAATTTTCGGTATCGGTAGCGATATAGGCTCAATATCGTACCATACCGTACCGTGCCCACCCCTAACAAACAATGCCTAGAATGGGAAGGCCCTGTTAATTTGAAATGTTCACTATACGCTTGTGGTTGTTTCCATGCTTGTCTTTTAACCTAAACCTAATCATATTTGAAGTTCTTCCTTGTGATCGTGGTTACTAATTAAATATGTAAAAAGGGAAAGAAAAAAAGTTGCCGTCATTTATCCATAATTAAATGGAAAATTAGAGCTTAATCATACCAAAATGTAAACTGTTAACATTGCAATTAACGTATGAAATGAAACTCTACAAGAGGCAGCTAAACATCTTTGAATGTTTTGCTTCAATATTCAACTTTCTTAATTTTTAATTGCTTTAAAAAAATAAAAAATGAAATAAAAAAAAAAAGATGGGGCGGCGCAATTGAGGCAGTGCTAATTACAAAAGAGCGAGGTGGCAGGCTACCGTTGGTTGGTCATATTGGCCGACCTTGAGACGGGTAAGACTATGCCCTTGTCCAATGTCCTCCTCCGACAGACACATACGATACGACGAAAGATTGACAAGAGAAAAACGACCAAACACGCACCACCGTTGAAGCAAATCTGAAAGAGAGATATCCGTCCGACTCTCTCTCTCTCTCTCTCTCTGACTCTGAGAAATTCTTGAGATTTCATTCAGTTTTTCAACAAAATGAGTATGACCCAGTTCGCTATGGTATGTTTTCTTCTCTCTAACTCTCGCAATTTGTTAGCTTTATTGTGTTTGTTGGCCGTTGATTTTCGCTTTTACTTTGAATTTAGAAAATTTGTAGTTTTTTCAGTCATGCTCCAATTAGGTGTTCTGGGTTGTGCTGATTTCAAAAATTTTGTTCAGTTTTTTGCTCTATGAACTGGAAGTTAGAAATTTTGGAAGTTTAGTGCTTCAAAGTTATATTCCCTTATTTATTTGTTCATCCATAATTGTAACGACTGAAGCTTCAAATCCCACTATCAGTTCGTGTAAATTTAATTTCCTTTGCTAGTTTATATGTAAAGAAACCTTCTTTGGTTCAGCTAATGGTACTTCTATCACTTATAAACTTATCTTGTAACCAAAATGCAGGTTGAGGAATTGGCTTCTCTTGTCAAAGACAATCTTTCTTGCAAGCATCTTATTCTCTCAGTGGAAGAGGCCTTGGTGGACTTCCTTCAGAGTGATACCAGGCATGTAAGACAACTGCTAAATATTAGTAGCATTGTCCTTTCTTATGAGATTAGTTTGGACAGAAGGTTGTGCAATCCTTAAAACTATATGAACAGGAGTGTTACTATGGTCACGAGTGATGCGACTAACTGACCTCAGTTGTGATACCCACTTGGGGCTGATACCCAAAATTGGGGGTCCACACCCCCACAGACATCTGGGATTGGGTCAGTTGCATCACTTGTGAATGAATATAGCTCTGCACTATAAGAGTTTTATTTTAGGGACATCTCATTGATCAATTTACAGTGATTGGAAATAACTGTTATCAACCTTGCAGTGCATTTATATCTTATCTCCCAAATATGTTCAACCGGGCATGGTATAATCATAAATGTTCTATAAGTGAACTGTTGTCTTGCTTGTGTCTTTTCCTTGACTAGTGTAATATATCTCATGATAATGCAATAGAGATAAGATTTGTTTGAAACCCTATGAAGCTGTTTCCTGATCATTGTCTGTGCTGAGAGTATTAATAAAAAAGAGTAAAATTTGGGTGCAGTTCCAGTGGGGTCTTGGAGTTGGAACCCATGAACTCATACAACCGTCTTCTCTTGCATCGTCTTGCAGACATATTTGGGTATTCTCCTTTTTTCCATCATCTAATTGTTGATTTGTTGAATGTTTTTTTTGTCATATCTTTCCCTTTTTTTCTTTTTGTGGAAGAATGTTGCAGCTCACATGTACTTGACTTCTGTTGATAATAATATACTGCTTTTTTCTAGCTTTTCCCATGAATCCGTTGGTGAAGGAGATGACCGGCACTTAATTTTGGAGCGATGCCCGGAGACATCAATGTATGTGAAGACTAACAAACCATAACCCAGAAATTTCTTGACATCCATTTTTTTTTGTTAACTTGCTGCACTTATTTTCTTATATATCATGATTTATGATGTTATGCTCAAAGTATAATTAAGAGGCTTTGATGGAAATCTTGCATGTTGCAATGTATTCACATTTTGGGATGGACATACATTGGTTGTAATTAGACATATATCTTGTGTCTGGCAATCCGTACTTGTCAGACTCATAAACATTTCCATGAATGGGTGTAGATATGAGAAGATTGTCTAGTTGGTGAATGGTATGGCAAGAAAGGTGAAAATTGAATGCATCTCTTTTAGAAGGTAGAGTGGCATTAGTGGGGTCGGTTGGAAGTGACTTTAAAGACCTTGAAGCACTACTAATCTACAAGCTTTTTCAATGACTAGGTAGGGAACAAGAGCTGCACTTAAATAATTAATGATAGTCTGAGATATTTGGCATGTAAGAGAAACTTGTCTCACTAGAATACAATGCATGTAGATTTGGTATCAGATTGGTTCAGACTGAACTAAGCAATGGTAATTATATTTTTCCTTCTGAATTTCAAAGTCAACAGAATAAGGGTGATTGGGCTTATGATAGTGGTTTAGCTAGGTTAATAGGTTTAATTTGGTCCAGTGTCCCCTGTTTTTTCTTTTGGTAATCAGTGTGTTTGGGTTGCAGACCTTCCATCCTTGTTGGTGATATCTTGTGGCAGTATGATGAGCCTGATTCTCCATCTACGTCACACCTATTATTAAAGAGGACAGAAGCTCCCCCAGGTAATGATTTCCCCTCCTTTTATCACTTGTGCGATGTATTTCTGTTCTTATTTCCTATCCCTGTGAATGATGATGTGTTGAGACAAACCTTCTTATATTTTTAGTGGTAAGGAAAAAACCTCCTTTGTTTCAACACTCACTTGAGGAGAGAGAAGCTGCTTATTTGGCTGCTCGTGAGCGAATATTTTCAAGGGACTTGGGAGAGGTAAAGGAATCTGTCAAGCAGAAGCCACGTAGTGTCCCTGTTGTTGCCCGCCGAATGATAGCACATGCCCTAGGCCAAAGAATCAATCCATCCAGTCAAGATTCCCTTCATGAAGATTGCAGAGTTTTGGGAGGGCACACTAGTGAATTGAATGTGCAAGACAAAGTTGAAGATGAGCCCAGTTTGACCTTGGAAGCTTTTCAGAAGGAAGGAAATATGAACTCGTGTGGTGAAGTGAAAAAGAACAGCCGTAGTAACAATGCACCACCTTTAACTCTAAGTGAAAGGAAGACACCCAAAAAACAAGGTGACAAGATTTCGGGTGGTGGCAACAGTATATCTCAGAATGGAAGAAGTGGACATGGTGTAGACGAGGAATACTTCAAAAGGGAACACTTGGGAGCGGCAAAGAGGATGTTTGCTCATGCCTTGGGAATGCGCACAGGGAGGAATGATGTTCTTTCAAAATGTAGCGAGAGAAAGCATGTTGACACGGAGTAAGGGTTGCTTTTAGAAATGCATATTTGTGTGCCGTTTCAATTCTCTTGTACTTGGGTACTCATGAACCAGATCGTCTGGGGTCTTCAGTCAAATGAATGGTTTATGGGCGTGTAGACTGTTCTGATGACATGTCGGGAGACGCAGTTGTGAAAGGAGGGAACCTCTTGGTAGTATGTTGTTGGCTGCTCGCTCGTGTGCATGGGCAAATCATATACAGGTCGCAGATACTTGCACAGCTAATTCCATGTAGGACAACGCCATGGTTCATGTTGCGGAAATATTCAGGGAGATGGGAGTGTCAGCTTAACTGGATAATTTTATTTCTTTGTATGCAGCTTAACATGCGATGTAGTCGAGAAGTATCCTTTTGGTTTGATAGTTAATCGTTGTAATGGGTGGTGCAAGCAATAATCTCACTCAAAGATTATTGTTTTTCTTTTCTTCAAATTATAAGTAATGTTACATAATAATTTGTATTATGAATAATTTTGAACGTTTTCTTTCTCTTTTTTCTCTTCTTGGTGTGTATATATATATATATTCTTTTTCTTCTTCTCACTTGACCCACAGAAAGCCAAATAAGATTTTATGTTTCCTCCCACCTTTTTTCAGCATAAAGTTCGTAAAAACATTCCTACAGTAGGTAATAATGTCTGTGTGTAGAAAAGACAAATAATGCATGATTGAAAGCTTATCACTTTGCATTAACATGCCTGCAACATTAGACGACAAGCAAGTTTCAAAACTGTGAACTACCCAACAATACCCTTGAACTATTTTACCAGGATAACAAATAAAAGTAATAAATTTACATAAATGGATATGTGGTAAGGTGTGGTTCATATGCTATTCAATACTACGTTTCGCCTTCTGTTACTGAGGATGCGGAATTTGTAGGTAAAGAATGGAACAAAGACTGAGTAGCTATTAACTTTTCCCTAAGCATAACATTGTACTCGTACAAGCTTCTAAGATTCTTCTGAACATCAGACATATCCATTTCAGAAGCATCCTTCAATTCTGCAGTGAAATAGGACAGTAATAAAGAAAAGCTGAAAAAGAAGTGGTGAAATCCATAAACAAAATCACCAACCCAAGATTCTGAACGACTACACAAGGATATCATTAAGTCCACTTCATATCTGTTTCTAGTCGATATAGTTTCATGCAAGTCCCAGTGAACATAAGAAAACATATAATACCAGCTATCATGGTTTTAAATTGAAATTCGGTGACTGCTTGTCATCATATCAAGTCTCCTATAATGCTGAAACTGTCAACAGAAGACTTGACGAGGGAATATACCACCATGCTGTCTTTCATGCATGAAGACTACTACACAGTATCCAAACATCTATCTAGTAAACATAAATCCACGAAAAGTTTTGTGCTCGCCTAAGTTGAATCAAATCAGGCTTCAATTAATTAGCATCATTTTGGGAGAGAAGAAAAATGTAACAACACAATTTGCAGAACTTGTGCTCATAACACGTGACCTTCAACTCATAAGCCCTTCCCTTCTGATTTAACCATTTAATCAGTTAATGCTTAATAAACTCTAAACCATCCACCGATTATATAATGTACATAAGGTTGTAACTTAATCCATAATCACATTAATTAGATCTACAAATTTACTACAAAGACATTCACATTTCAATCATTTCACGGAAGATACAAAAACGTAGAAAGCAAAAGCACATTCACCCACTTCTGTTTCACTTGACAAATAAGAAGGAAAAAAAAGGGAACTTGATGGAAAGAAAAAAATATGGTGGCCCTAAACTTTATGAGTTTAGATCTTACCTAGTGAAACTGGTGGAGGAATAATATCATCATTTGCCCGAGTTAAAGCTTTAGGCAGGGAGGAATCTTCTTTGCACAAACAAACACATTTGTGTTTTCCATCCTTTGTAGAGCCAAGCAATTCAATTTGCAGAGGCTGGAGGACATAAGGATGAAAGAGATACAAAAGTTAACATGTCCTGTTTAAATATTTATCAATCAAAAAAGACAGAAGCATATGTCATATCCAGATGGATTAGACAAGTCACATAATCCTGAGTTCTTTCATCACTTATTCTTGAAAGGACAATCAAATCGTGATTAACACTAATTTTGGTGTGAAGCCATGTGATATAAATAGCCTACACAAATTTAAAAACTACGAATAAGAAAAATGTATGGATGAGTTGGAGTTGGAATTCTCAAATAGTGATTTGACTGGCAGATAATCTGTGACAATCAACGACTGAAATTAGCTGATTTATTGGCCCAAATTCAGTGTAAGTGGTTAGGGAAACCAATAACAAGGTGGAAGGGTTGTCATTAAAGACAAACTATACCTGTTATCCCCATGTTTTTTGAGAAAGAAACAAGAAGAATGACTCACAGGTTCAACTGCAGAATGTGATGAACTTTCTACAGGGTTCAGTGAAGTTCCAGGTGTAAATGATCTCACCCCCCCAACAGTGTGGGAGCACTCTTGAACTGCAGTCTGCATGATTAGCATAAATTGAAAATTAAGAAAACCAAGTTAAATTTTTGGAGAACCAAGTACTATAACATTATGAATCAGAATCTTCAAACCAGGTTTTCAGGGATCTAACAGAGACAGAAGCATGAAATATTACCTTCTTGTTAGGTAAGCTGAGCTTCCTATTGAAACTAATAGTATCCATTTCTTGTTGCCTTTGCTTGTGTGATGATCCATTTCGATGAACTGATTGTATATTGAAACCAATGCAACCAGATCCCTTTTTTTCGCTCTCATTCAATGCCTTGCAGCCCCATGTGTACATCACATATTTCCTCAACTAGTTCAAAGCAAATGTACCAGTGAGTTTTATTGTATGAAGTCAGACCAATATGAAGTAAAATGAAATGAAAAATACGAAAGAAATTACTTTATCCCAGTGATCTTGAGCTTTTCGCCGATTTCTGATCTTGCGCAATACATTATCTTCAGTGCGGAGTTTTTTTATCCTAAACTCACACTACAAAAGAGAAAAACAAAAATTAGAGACATGAAAACAGTGATGAAGAAAGAACAAAACTTTAAGGATTGAGTATCGTACTTGCACCAGAAGGTAGAAAAAAATGCCAATACAGATGCAATACAGGCCACCAAGATCCGCAAGGAAGCTCACTACATGTTACAGTAGACAACAATATTATATATATATATATATATATGTATATCAATAGAACTTAATTGGAAAAGTGAAATACTTCAACTGAGATGGTGGTTTGGAATCATATTAGGGTAGAAATGGTTGTGTGGCTTTGGACTCTGGTCAGTTCAGTCTAACTCAGTTGAGTGATCCCGGTGCAATAGATTTGATCTTATTTACTTAAGATAAACATAGAACATAAGTGGAAGGATGGATCTCATATACTTAGGGCACAACATATACTTACCAGGACCCATAGTGTTCCGGTTATCTATCTCCACAATGTAGGCAGAGAGAAAGTTGACATACAATGTAGCGTTGAGTATTCCGTCGTTAGAACTTTCAAGGGATGTTTGGAGCTGACTTGTGTCACGGAAAAATGAACCAGGAACAAAGTCATGAAACAGAGGTTGGATGTGCTTTAGACCATGCAGATTACGGTATATCCGTGGGAATAAACTGAATTTTAAAATGTTTGTCACATTCCCTCTGAATGTAACTGGTCTATCATCAAAAGCGCTTCCATTCTTTAGGGTTCCACTAACAAAACTAACATGTTTTTTATTAGCATGACTCCTTGTACTCAGATTGAACTGAAATCCAACAGCAGCAGCAGGATTATTAGGAAGATCAATGAATTGCCACGAGATGTACAAATTGTCTTGAATTGGTTGACAATTGTTGCACCTCAGAGTTATCATTGGTCCTCTACTCGTATTTTGACATGAGTAGTTCCCAAATGTTGACAGAGGAGCCACTCTGAAGTCAATAAAGCCAGGATTTCCAGTAACTAAAGTGGCAAGATCACGTAAGTTTGAACAGCTCATACTAGAAATAGTGGTTATGTTAAATTCCATATCATTGTTGAAGGAGGCCAAGTCGGGTGCATTTGTTGCTCGGACATTATGTACCTCGATAGTTCTCTTTGTTATGATTTGGTAGAGCAACCTGTAAAAAAACTGAAAAGCCAAGTAAATATAAGCTAATATGACTAATAGAAACCAGAAAAAGACCAGCACAGCTAATAAAGTCAGCATGAAAAAATGACGGTTCAATACTCACGCAGCAAACAAACCAATGAAGAGAATCCAACTTGCTATTGAGAAGGTTCCACCAAGTTCTGTCTTCCGTTTCTTAACTACCTTTTGATCATCCTATGCCACAAACGAAGCTAGTTAAAATCCATTGTCATAATTTGATATCAGGATGGATAAGAAAGCTGCCAAAAGGATAATCTAATGAATGTAGTAGCAAAGTGGCTTCAATAAATAGCCACAGAAAAGATTCTTAACAATCAGTTATCTACTAAAAAAATTACAAAAGAGAGTATATCAAAAGATAGCACCACTACAATTGGCAAGTTAAGATTCACAGAGCGGAAGCAAAACCTCCTACCAAAAATCTTATACTGCCTTTTAAGTTCCAAGCAGCAACATTTTCAGTACATATTACGTCTGGTGAATTAATCATAATTTTCCTATTCCATGATTACTAGGTTCCTAGGACATTTTGAGCACTCAATCGAATTCTCGAAAGCATATATATATATATATTGCCCCAAACCCACAAGAACCACCCCATAATTAGAATAAATTATTGACAGGTGACCACTTGAGGATGGTTCACATAATTGCATTAAGATTCAATGACAGCAATATAAATGACGATGAAAAGTAATGCAAATAAGCTAAGAAATAATTCACGAAATCCAGTAGCACATACAATCTAATAACAAAGTGGGCAGGAAATAAAATTGACAAACAAACTAACCAGCCAATGCCTAGTGGAAAAGCAAACATCCAATCTGCTAATCCACCATCTAAGCCTGAACCAAATGCTCCTGCCATCGTTGCCAAGCTTCATAAACCTTAGAAAGAAGCAAAAGAAAAGCCAAGACAGCAGAAACACAAGCGTGGCTTCCAAGAAGACGGCTTGGGATTGCGTGAACTTCTTAATGGAGTCAAAGGAGAAAATGGTCTCCGGGAAGAAGCTGAGGACGTCGGTGCTGATGCCGGAGTCGGTGGATATGGTGGAATCCGCTGTAAAGAGGACGCAGGTGTCGGTGGTCTGATTTAGCAAATACCCAACTGCGCATGTGCAGTGGCTCCCATTGTACCTGATGCTGTTTGATGATGGACATGACATTCTTCTTTCTTCTTGTGCTAGATTTTCTCTGTCTCTTTGAGTTAAAAACAGAAACAAAAAAAATAAAAAAATTACTTTCTTTAATTTTGATGAAATCAAGAGAAAATAGATTGTGGGTTTTGGGTAGGAACAGGGAAGAAAAACCGAAATCCTGGACAGAGAGTGTTTAATAGGGTAGGTGGGCGAGTCAGGATTTTGGACATGTGACGTTTTATATTAATTTGTGGACGAAATTGGTGTTGTTAAAATTGAGGATTTTGTCTTTTGCCAATTTGCCAAAATCATGGGGAAAGGGTACTCACAAAAATCAATTAGAGTTTGGACTGGTTGAGCTTGAGAGTTGAGAGATGTCCATTGTTCGGAAGATTGTTTGGAATCTTTGGATCTTTGTGTTGTGGTGGGTGCTTTTTCAGTCAACCTGTGCTCTACAAGTTGTGAGAGAGAGAGAGAGAGCAGTATTGGTGGAGAGGATGTTGGGTTGTGCTGTGTTGTGTGCAATGTTTGATGCGTTACTTTTACAAGATTTCCTGAGTTTTCTTGTGCTTTTCCCGCTGATCCGGTGGTGCTGGTGTTGTAACTTGGAAAGAAAAGAATGTTTTAGAAGCAGAAATGTTTTTGTTCATTAAGATTGAGAGTCACATCGGAAGCAGCTTGTCCTAGAACTTTACCTCGAACGCGTGAGATGCTGCAGAGACTTTCGGACGTGGTGGAGTCGTGGTTCTGAAGCACTCTGTTGAGTGTTGACCAGAAAAGGAAGAGACTGAAACACCTTGGTGTGTTTTTCTATCTTTATATTTCAAAGGCTTATTATCACAAAACGTCACGTTTGCGAAATTATCACATTGCATTCTTAAAGTTTTTTTGCATCATTTATGATCCCTAACGTTAATACAGGTACTCTTAAATAGTTCCTCCATCAAAAAAACAGTTAAATTCAAGATTATAATCGTCAAATTAATCCAAAATTATTTAAAAAAATATTTTTTATTTCTTTCCCTTCTCTCTTTCTTTTCTTCTTCTTCTTTCTTTCCTTTCCTCCCGTTCTTTTCTTCTATTCTTCTCTCTCTGTTTCTCTTTTTTTCTTCTTTTTCTCTATTTCCTCATCTTTTCTTCTTCTTTTCCTTTGCTTGGCTGTTTCTTTTTCTTCCTCTATCCTTCTTTTTTCCTCATTTCTTCTTCTCTCCAAAAGCAACCAGATTCATCTTCTTAAAACAACGCGTTGATTCGTAGAGAATTTGACAGTGAGACTACTCTCCCTTGAGATGAGTTGGATTCCTATGTTTTTAGCACAAGCTTTGTTCTTGTTGAGATTTTGTAAACGGGTATCATGGGAGAGCGCCCAAAAATCCATTCTTCTGCCTCTCGTTGAAAACAGTAGTAGACCCAATTTCCAGCACCACTAGTCAAAACTGAAATCCGATTGAGTTGCATGCAGCTCGTCAAACTCCTGTGATCAGATTCAGATGAGTGAGTTGGTAGTTGGTAGTTTCTATGCTAAGTTGACAGCAAACAAACCCAGCAGCCCAGCTTCACTTCATCAAACCCAGCATTCCTTCTAAGAGGATGAATCTAGTTGCTTTTGGAGAGAAGATGAAATGAGGAACAAAGAAGGAAAGAGGAAGAAAAAGAAACAGCCATGAGAAGGAAAAGAAGAAGAAAAGAGGAAGAAAGAGAAAAGAGGAAGAAAGAGAGAAAAGGAGAAAAAAAAAAGAAAAAAAAGAGAAACAGGGAGAGAGAAGAAGAAAAGAAAAGAACGGGCAGAAAGAAGAAGAAGAAAAGAAAGAGAGAAGGGAGGAAATAAAAAATATTTTTTTTATATAATTTTGGATTGATTTGACTATTATATTCTTGGATTTAACAGTTTTTTTGACGGAGGGACTATTTAAGAGCACCTATATTAACGTTAGGGACCATGAGTGATACAAAAAAACTTTAAGGATGCAATGTAATAGTTTCGCAAACGTTAGAGACGTTTTGTGATAATAAGTCTATTTCAAATTAGTACACGGTTCCAAATAAAAGAAAGAAAATTAATATAACTCGGTTTTGAGTTGTCAAATAAACAAGAGGACAAATGGAGGGCACGTGGGATCCTAATATAATATTAAAATAAAGGATGCTAAATCCTGAATGATCTCCAGCAGCAATCGATTAGGATTAGCCAGCTTCTTTTCCCCTATTTCTATTTATCATTTCGCCTCTTTTACCGTTTTACAGAGACTTCGAATGGAAGGAGAAGATTCAAAACGTGTCACGCGTGCATATTACTTACAATTAATTTTTATAAATAAATAAAATCATGCTTGTAAATTATAATTAAAACATGAACAGCTAGCTAATTTTTATGGGATTATCATTTCCTTGGAAAAATTAAGAATTACAACTCTTGTGCTCTCAAGAATTAAAGCCCTTATCTTATCGTTTTGCTTTACATATATGTAGGGATGAATGAAGACAAATGTTTGGTTAAGTAAGATTAACTACCATGGGGTATATTAATCTTCCATTATGAAGAATAATCTCCACAACATAGGCCATGGGCTCCAAGTCCAACAAAAGGAAAACACAGGCTATGCCTGTGGCCTCTATGGCGAGCGATTTGGATAAAAGACTTGAGGTAGATGAAAAGGCAAGAAACAAGAGCCAACTCATTCAATTTCTGGTTGGTGGAAATTGACAACTAAGATGACCATCGGCTGCAAAAGTACTAAGAAGTTCGATGTCATCAACCAAAGTTTAAGCACTTCTGGCGCCAAGCTGCTTATCTTGTATCAGAATCCACTAAATTTATATACACTTTTGAAGATTAATTAAGAGCAAACACTCAGTACAGAAGATTATATATGGATCCAATGTTCTACCATGACAACTCCTTCAAAAATTAAATTTCCTAATTTGTGTCAATTATTTTGATCCTGGACACTGAAAAATACAAATCAATGATTAGTATCTATAACAAAAATGAGCACACCAATATACACTTTGCGTGAAAAGCAAACCAATATAAATAAATCTTGTAGTGAATTATGCAAAATCAATAATCCCTTCGCCTACTGCCAATGAGATCACCGACAAAACTCTCATCCTCGTTTTCATTTTCATATTGCTCCAAGTATTCGTTGTAATCAGGGTTATAAGCAGCAGCCAAGCGCAGATACTTTAAAGCTTCAGCCTTGCGACCCACATTGGATAAAGCGCTGAAAAGCCAAGCCCAGCCACACAAGTGCTTTAAAATTTAAATACATATGTGGAAGATTTCTTCACAAATACTACTCTAATCAACTCATTGCAACATTAAAAAAAATAACTATGAGAAATTACCTTGAAAGCAATAATAACCCTTCAAAATAATGGCTTTTGCTGCTTGGTTCATCTGGCTCTTCCAATTGTGCAACTCTTTCAAGGTGTACAATCCCTTCGGCACTTTTTCCCTGCTCAAACACGGGTGAAAAGTAAATTAAAATTATGGCTTTTGACCTGCTGAAACCAAGTACAGTTCCAAGGCACACCATGGCTCAGTCATAAGTAACAGTCTAAAAACCTAAACATAGAAGAATGGAAGATGAGTAAAGATTTGGCGATGCTAACCATCTGTGTCAGCATTTCCTTAAAGAAAATATATTCAAACCATAAATGAAACATAGCAGTCTCAAAAGTTTTCTTCTAGACACATTTGTATGCAGAAATGCCATCAGTAAAGCATACTGAGCCTCACCTGCCGTATGTAGGCAACACCGGCCCACTGAGATGCAAGAATTAGAAGATCAATGTCCTCCACTTCTGTCGGCTGGCCAGCACTGTAGAGCTGATGAGAAATTAAGAGTGATTAATGAATGAAAAAGCAAAAGATTCCAATCTAGAAACAGTGGTTGCAAATTGAAAAAATGTCATAACAGTAGCAGTCACATAGAATGCCACTGAAGTATCATATCCCTTGACTTTTTGTGAGGAAGGCAGACTATTATTCTGAAACCTTATAATCACAAAGTGCAGTGCTTAGGCAAACGTCACACCCAATATATAAACCCAATCATACTTGCTGATATGAAAACAGAAAGGTAAAAACCATATAAAGTAAACATGTATTCCGACCTTGGTGATGGCACGCTGAAAGTACTCAGTAGCCTCTGCGTGCAAACTTTTCTGCAATAGAGTCTGACCCATTACAATCAATGCTCTCGCATATTCAGGATCCTTCTCAAGGGCAAGTCTGTTTTAAAACAAAAAAATAAAAAATTATTTAGTGCATAAAAAACAATTGATATGATAAAATATGTACTGCAATTCCAACAGAGAAAATTACTTCAGCAAAGGAAGTGCTTTTTCTTTATCGCCTTCTGATAAGACTTGGACCGAAAGCTGTCCCAAGAATCCCAGGCAGGATGTTGTAAGAAAACCTAGAATGACAAATGGTATAAACATAATGCACAAGGTTCCAGTTCATGAACACTCACATTAAGCAGCTCTGTAGGGGACAGGTTCTGTAAAGTTATTTTCTTCCATCTTGTAGGAGAAGCCAAGGGTGATATTTCAGGAGTACCAGGCTTCTCTGATATTGCAGTGTCTGTAGGAGCATCCTTGTCTGGCAACCCCAACTTTGCACGCACAGCAGGGTCTTTGAGAACCAATTGCTGAAAATATAGGGAGATTAGAAGGAAAAACTAGTTTTATGATACTTAGTTACAATGTATAAAGACACAAAAAGAAACCCCACCTAAAACATAAAAATATATTGCAGCATAAAAAATATTGCAAGTATTAAGACACAAAAAGAAATCTAGATGGCACAGTAACAGATTTATCCTCTCTTTAGAAGGGAAGTTAAAAAGTAAGTATAGTTTACTCACCTGAATGACACTTAATGAGCTATTTGTAACCCAATACACTAGGCTTCCCTGCAAAATAATGTAGATGTATATGTCGAAATTTCCTAGGCCATAGAGAACAATCATGTGATCCAATATACCACAGCCTAATTTCACAAACTTGTAAAGATAAAAGTAAAATTACCTGAGGAATACAGAAGCCAATTACAATAATAGGCAACGTCATAATATCCAAATAAAACTTGTAGTACTGCAATAAGATAGAGAACCCTAATCAATTATGTGAAAATAAATAAACCTTCAACTGGTTAAAAATATTACTACAATCATAACTAACAAGAAGGGGAGGGAATTTAGTAAGAAAGCATTCTCACTGGTATGAATAGTATATCTACTCACTTTTGCTAGATTGCTCAATAGGTCATTGCCTTTCACGAGTGAAGATGTCTTAAAAGAAATCTGATGAGTAGAAAAGATAAACATCAGCTACACTTAAAATTAACATACAAAACAAAAAAAAGGTATCTAACTAGTTACAAGAACACTGCAAAAGACCCACACAACTAAATTAACCAAACCAAGTTTTTAACGTTGACCCCATAGCAGATTTGTCCCATTCCTTAAACACTACGAACTCCTCTTATGTGCTATATTGTAACAAGAAAAAAACTCAAAATTGATCCAGCCTTAAATTAGATTTATTTTCAACGATCTTTAAATTTTTAATTTCACTTATCAGATTGCCTTTGAGTTCTGCAAACCACAGTACAATAAACATATCACATTAAAGCACCCACACATGGGGCAATGGGATCATCATCTCTACAGTTTGAAAATTCTTCTCACACATTTGACCATATAATATAACTCCACAGAAGGTTGATACAAGGTAAAATAGATAAAAAGATAAATGACTTGAATCTGAAATCAATAGAGACCAAGTACATGATTAAGTACCTGAACATTTGCATAGTGCAAACCAGCAATCAGGAAAGGAAAGATGGCACCATAAACACCATGAGGCAATTCAGCCAAATTGTTGAACCACAAAGTGCCACCCTGAAATGAAATAAAAGAATTCCATATTCATCTGCTTTTAAGGCTAAAAGAAAAGTTGCATAAATGCTACCAAAGATTTAGAACTGCACTATGGTCAATTCTCTGAAGCATTATACATTTCGGTTTCCACATACCATAGAATAGATAAGCATCACATAAAACTGACCAAAAGAAAACTGTATATGTTCTTACGCAATCAAACCCAGGATGATTACCCAGTGACATTCTCCGAATGCTATTCAACCACAGAAGAAAGCATGGAACCTGCAGATGAATTATAAGACAGGGAAACATTGTTAATTATTGAAGAAGAAAAAATTATCTAACAATACATATATTTAGCAAAAACACAAGATTCTTTGTTTTAGTGAAAAGACCAAGACATCTTTTTCTCACAACCATAACCCACACTTTTCTTGAGAAACTCTTAGCACTCGTAGTTTCACCAAAGCCTTCAAACTGACTATATTAGTCATCAAGGTTGTTAACTCTCGCCAACCTTGAAAATTCATCACTCAACAGTGTCCTTTATCGTCTTATAGCTCATTTATTTCACATGTATGAGGAGTACAATATACAAGTAAACATTATAGTCATCAAAATAAATTGAAGATATGTGCAAGATATACATGACAGATTTAAAGGATTTCTAATCAATTATTATTGACCCATCCTATGTATTTAAAACAAGATTAAAATCAGGGCTGCCTAATGAAAAAAGTAAAAATAAATAAAGGGTCACATCAATCATCCAGCAATAGAAAGGTTCTCTCTTTCCCTTAAACCCAAACATCATATAAGAAAATTACCTGGACAGAGAAGGATGCAAGGAACCATAACAATGAGGGACATCCGATTGCACTTCTTTCCTTCCGAAATAGAGAAATCTGATCAATAGAACTCTTTCCTGAGAAGGGTGGTGGCAGTGGAGGAGGCACTATGAGAAATTCATATGAGTCAAACAAAATTTAATAAATATAAAAATAAACAAATAAATATATGGCTACATTAAAAGGAAAAAAAAATTAAAGAAAGAAAGGACTTAATTGTAGGAAAAAGAACAACAATAAAGTACAAATAATTGCTTCAAAATCTATTCGTAAAGTGAAAATACAAAAGTAAAAATAACAGTTGCTAGTTAGTAGTTATATTATTTTTGTGCCAAACAAAATACAGAAAGCTCAGGTTTAACTAAATGCTAATGCACACACTGTGGTTGGATAAAAGCAACGCAAGAACAGTTCGTACGGGTAAAAGTGAAATTGGCCTGGAGGGAATAACAAAGTAGAGCAATCAAACAAGCGAATTGAATTGGAAGTCTAAAACTCACATTTGGGAAGTAACTCTCCAATTATTTTCAATTTTTGCAGTTGCACAATGAGTAAGGGGAGCAATGAAAGTCTCATAGCCAAAGTAGAGGACGCAATAACTATCCACCTGTTAATAATTTAAAATGAAAATGAATTACAAAATATAAAAAAGAGCATACAAATCCAAACACTTAAATATATATATACTAAAAATTCCACATTTCGGCCGCAGTTTCAAAATAAAGCATAAATCAATCAACACCCACCATGGCAAACGAGTGAGATCATGAAACCCATCAAGCACCGAAATTAGCGCTCGAACGGGAAGCAGATACTCTTCACCAGCGCAACCACCTAAATTCAAAAGCTCCGACTGAGCCGCTGAGTCGGCGCCGGAGACGCCGAGTTGAACGAAATCCGAGTCCTCTGAAGAGCTACTGGAGAGAAATCGAGAGTGAGAGAAAGTGAGAGTTTGAGGAAACGCGTAGGAGTTCCACGGGGGGTGAGGTGAGAGAAGGTTAGAGTTAGGGTTGGGGTTAGGGTTTGTGAGGTAATGAAATTGACGGGCGTGAGAGAGAGCGGGGAGGAAGTTGAAGGCGGATGGGCGAAGACGACGGATGTGGGACGAGAGTTTGGAGGTTGCCATTACTGGGGATGATGCGGAACGAGGAGGAGGAGGTGCTTCAGGGCTTTTTAGGCTTTTCTTTTTAGTTGTGAGAAGATTTGGCCCAAAACTTAAGCCTGGGCTGGTTCTTTAAATAAATAAATAAAAGTGGCAGCGGTCCCACAAATGGTCGATTGGCTGACCAGTATGAAGCTGCCACGTGGTATGATCAAAATTGAAAACAATGATAAGAAATACTTTTGTTTGTTTGAATTAGATATCCACCTTCTTTTTTAGTTTTGGTGTTTCATGGTATGAGATGAGAAGTCTAGAAAGTTGTAAAGAGGTTTTGGAGAGGAAACCTCCAAATTCTTCCTTCATCCCCATTTTCTTAGTTTTCTTGATTAAATTTAGACTCATCATCAAGTAAATGGATGTACAAATAACTAGAAATTTGTACCCTTAATTTGGACCTAAAGTGCAACCTCAAACTTTGTCAAGTTAATTAACATGTGTGATGAGCTGATAGCCCCTTGGTTAGGCCTGGCCTGCATATTTTGATCAATCTCAATCATGGCGATGGATGATGAAGATTGGAGATTCTCAATAATGCATGTCAAGTTCATGAACCTCATCTGGGATATATCTCCCCCAGAACCAGTGTTCCCTGAACACACTGTCCATGTCTTCGATCCGAACGTTCTTGGTCTCAGGCAGGAAGTAGTATATGAAGATGGTCATGAGCGCCACAAATCCGGCGAAAAGAAAGAAGAGCCCAAACTTGAGGTGGCAAAACATAGCGAGGGAAGACTGAGCAATCCCAAATGTGAACAACATGTTTATAGACACATTCAGGGCTTGCCCTGCTGATCTCACCTCCAATGGACACATCTCACTTGGTATTAACCATCCCAATGGCCCCCAAGACCACGCAAATGCTGCTACATAGAAGCAAATTAAGATCAGCAGAAAATCAGCCTCGCTTTGCGTCAAGTTCCCCTGGCCAGACACTCCGAACTTTATCGCTACCATGGTTGCCACCGCCACCTGACATACAAACATTTGAACACCGCCTTGTAGGAACAGAGGCCTCCTCCCAAAAGTGTCCACCCCCGCCACAGAAACACAAGTAGCAACCACATTGACAACGCCGGTTACAGCTGACGACACAAGCGAAGCCTGGTGGCCGAAGCCTAAAGCCTTGTAGAGGACTGGTGCATAGAATGTGATGGCATTAATGCCAGTGAGCTGCTGGAAAACTGGAACCAGGACGCACATGACAAGGTGAGGCCTATATCTGGGATGCAGCAGGAGCTGTTTCCATGGAGAATCTACTTTTTTTGCAGCCTCGGATGCATAAACAAGGCCTTGGAACTCCTCCTCCACATTTTTCGTGCCCCGAATATTCTGTAACATCTTCTTTACCTTGTCAGCTGGTTGGCCTCTGTCAAGCATAGAATTGGGAGTGTCTGGTAGGAAGAGAGACCCAACAAGAAGCATGACTGCTGGGATAACTGCTAGAGTTAAAGAGAGTCTCCATCCCCATCCACCCTTTATTTGGCCAGTGCCATAGTTGACAAAATTTCCCAGCAATATCCCAATCGTCACATTCATTTGGAACCCGAAGTTGAGAGCTCCTCTGATATATGCCGGTGCCATTTCTGACAAATAGATTAGGCTAGACTGAACGGCAAAACCAATGCCTATACCGAGCAATATGCGGCCTACGATCAGCATGGGTATGTTCAATGCAGCAGCGGTTAGGATGGCTCCGATCAAGTACATAAGACTGGCAATGCGCATGGACATGTTTCGACCACAGGCCCTGGTTACTGTAGAAGCAACCAAGGAGGCTACCAATGCTGCAAGGTAAAGAGAGTAGGTAAACATTACCATTGGCTGGCCATCTTCTGATTTGCAGTACATGTTTTCATGATCCCTTTCATTGCCGTGTTTCAGTAATGCAGATGGAAGAAACTTCTTCAGGAACAATTCCCTTGAAAGCACCCCTCCTGCAATACAATTACCATTTCACAAGTTTTGGTTACCATTATATTCAACATCTTGGTAGTATACAAAAACCCAGGAATTTTTTTTGTTAAACGTTGAGAAGAACTTGCTCCTCCCAGTTTGAGGGGGAAAAAGAAGAAGAAAGAAAAAAGAAATTACATGGTTGATAAGAGCTTGAGCTCAACCTGAGTCATAACCAAAGATGAGGCCACCCAAGGAAGCAATCATACAATTCGCCAACACAAAGTTGGTGATGTTACCGTCATTTTGCCTCACCCCTCGTACAACCACAACCACCCCTCTTGGCATCTTTCTTTCAACAATCTTTTTTATTTATTTCTTTTACTTTTCTTTCTTTTAACAAAATGGTGGGCAATAAACCGAACTTTTGCCGTGAATGTGAGGGTAAATACTCGTAAGCATAACCAGCCCCCACAACAATCAAAGATAGGTAATTAACTTTCTTAGCCAAGACTCATTGAACAATCTAAGAAAGTTAACTACCACTTTCCTCAAGCTTGGATCTTTCAAAGTATGGATTATACTTTGATCAACCCTTAACATCCACCCAAGAAACGAAACCAGGAGAGACACAGAACTCCTTGTTTCTCTTGCTAATTCAGTTTGGTTCCTCATTCTTTGGAATACCTGATCCCACAACACCTCTCTCTTAAAATAGCCCTCAATTTATAAAAACTTGCAAAAATGGTGCATCTCCATTCGGGGTTTTGGCCCTTTTTTAATTTTTACCGCACATACTTGTAGCTAAATATAGCTAAACCTCCTCTGCTTTAGGAGATTTTTTATTATAAATGGAAAACAAGATTTGTAAAAGGAAGAAGTTTCTTTCTCATATTAAACAAAACAATGGGGGCACACAAATTAAAGTAAATATATACCTTACTCAATACGATATAAATAATATTTGTAACACTTTAACAAGGAGTCATCGGTCAAACAAATTAAAAGACTCCGTTGTATGCAAGCAAACTAATTGCTAAGCCAATCAAACTACCCAACGCCAACAAAACTCATCCTCAAGGCTTCAAGCATCTTCCACCTTTGCAGCTTTCCCCTAGATGTTACAATTGTTATTTGTGTAGGTGCACAAAGCATTCGCCAAAATAGTACATAACTTATACCTAACTATGATCTACAACACACGACTGATAATTTCCAACAGATCACTTGTTCCATTACATCTCTATGTCGTCTAGGTCTGGTAGAGGGAAACGAAGGATTGCAGCGATCCCAGTTATTTGTGCCAGTTCTGTTCATTGATAAGATAATTAGAAAGTTGGTTCAGTAAAGTATGTCTAAAAAGAGGGTCAGATACTTAAAGCAGCATTTGTATGAACAATGTAAATACTCACGTTCTCCTGAAACATGCAAAGAAGAAAAAATATGAACAGTGCCCCCTGAATCCTTCACTGATTTCACCAAATTGGCATACTTTTGCCTTGCTACTACATCCGCATTCCTGTCCATCAAGAAAATGTTAAAGTTACACCCCCTTAAACTTACATACATTTCTCCACATTTTCCTGTAATGGAAAGACCATGTTGGACCATTTCATTATTAGTAAAGAATCAGTATGGTAAAGGAAACAAGAGGGTCAGTGGCACCAGGACATCTTAAATTTACTCATTAATGGAATTACGACAAGATATATGTGCATGAGTGTGAACATAACCAAAAAGCTTTAACAGTGATCGGTGCATGAGTAACTTATTTAGAGAGTGCACAAGTACCTAATCAACTAGAACTGCTAGCGAGTATGAATGTGCCAATAAACCTCGGCATGTTAGGTTTCAGGTTAAGGAGTAACAAATCTCCCAGACCACGCCCTTTCCAAGCAAAAACAACATCCGCCAAGCCATCAAGCAAATTAGCATCTTTTGAATCTAAAGCTAATAATAGATTTATGCAGCAGTTTTTGTACCAAGTACAAAACTTTTTCCCTCCCCCGAAAAGTAAAATAAAACACGAAAGAATTGAAGGAAATGCAATGTAAATAACTGTGTTGATTTCAGAAAACATGCTTTGAACATCCATGTAATATAGAACTTTATTATCAAAAATAAAATCATGTGGCACTACTTCTCAATTAGCTGGACAGAAAACCCATAAACTAACCTGAAGAGTTCATCTGTTATCAAAAGGGTTTGGATAGCCATTCGTTCATGAGCAACTTCAACATGCTTTGGTCCATAGCATGCACGATCTGGATCCTGCAGAATAACAAGAACAATTCAATCACTGTGTTAAATGCTTGACAATGTTGGAAAACGAAAAGATAACACAACTACAATAAATAATATAAAGAATACTTCCGACAAGTAAAAACTACAGAGATTTATCCATTACATAAACTATCAGACACACATAAATTGACTTTTGGGTTGGAGGGTGCGACCACTGAATTGAAGTTTCCTTGTTGCTCATTTGTGGCTGTTACTCTCCATTCTAATCTTAGTCTTCTTAATTATGACCATGTTAACATGTTCAAATCTTTTTTCTGTATCTACCTAACTATACATGAATCCCTTAGCAAAGACCTTGTTTTAAGTGATGTCTGCCAGTCACAAGATATCATGGAATCAATCAAATTTCAGTGCACATAAAGAGGTAAATCCCACGTTTTTTTCAGTCTTCACCTAATTATTGACTTTGTGCACATGCTTATCAAGATTAAACCTCCAATCATTGTTCCAAAGGATCGTCAGTTAGCATCCAATTATAACCTTAAAAATAAAGCCACAAAATCGACATTTCAGTTTTAGAACCTGACATTTGAAAGCATGCCGAAGAAATCTTGGAGAACTCGGACCTGAAAAAGAAGGGCACAGTACATAATGTAACTGTATACCAAAAGTGATCACCACATGCAATCATATCAGTGTTGTTGAACCACCAACAGACAGACAAGATGCATAAGTTCTTATTTTCTTTTCATTATTATTTGATGTAGACATGTAGGATGGATGGACCTGTACAGTTCTTCTTCGAAACAAAGCGGGAAATAAGTTTCTTTCTTTTACTTTTTTATTTTGGCAATGAAAAGTGAAGAAACTGCAAAATTAACCAAATTGGGTATTGTACCTCTTGTGCTGCTTGAGTATCTTTAATCATATTCATAACATTTGGAGCATCCAGAACCTCCCTCAAACTATGCCTGTCATTGCAAGAAGATAAAATGCACAGATGTGAATAAGATTCAAAACAATAGAAGAACAATGCAGCATAGGCCAGCAACAATATTAAATAGGAATTGCTTTTTTCTTTTTCCTCTTTCTGAGAAAATAAGGATCACACGTACTGGATTTATGAATTGATAAGGCCCCAGTTATTCTTTAAGAAAGTGATATACATGATATGTTGCCAGCTCATGCTGGGGATCGCTCACTAAAAATGTAACACCAATTGCAGCGATAAAAATCATGAAACGCATTAATCCGTGGTCGCTAGACTAACATGAAATGTGGACCACTCCAACAACGTGATCCAGTGGAAAATGAAAATGATAAAAGGGTAAAATCGGGAACATTTTACAGAAAAATAAAGAAGTAGTTTTGATTTAAACATTCTTAGGCTTGTCGAGGGCAATGCAACATTGTCGATTTTAGTTATGGGCAGGGAATTATGAAAGGTCAATTTTCCATCAGAAATATCAGGAGACCATACTTGTAACCCGAGCTTGTATGCACAAGAATTATCCGCGACTTGTTTTCAATAATAGATCTCAGCTGTCTTCTTTCTGCCTCCAACAATAGGTGACGATGAAACTGATCCTGAAGCACATGACATTACATCATTAGTATTTCATAAGAAAGCACTATTTGTAGTGCTACTATATAGTCCACAAGTAAAATAACTTTTAATGGGATTTTAATTCATACGGACTCATACCACACCTTTGTGAAACCTGGACTTGCAATCACAGCACAGCGGACAACACTGAAATCAACATACTTCAAGAAAGCCTGCAAGATATAGACACCTGTTTCAATACAGGCAAGCTATGTTTGAAAGTGTAAGGAGCTTCAGAAATAAAACTCAACTAGAAATTACCTGTAATACATTCTCAAAGAACTTACTCAAAGCCTGTAGAAGACACAAAGATATTAGTGATACAATATTTATTGAAATTATCAGAACATCTGTCTTACCGGATAACTTCATTTCGGGAAATATAAATTCTGAAAAGAAAAAGAAGCGTACCGACTCATAACCTGCAATGGCAGGTCCATGCTTGCGAGGAATTGAAGTTTCTATCCGTGAACGAGTAATTGTCATACTGATATAATTAGTTGCAAAAACATTAGTCGCATAAGGTCGTCAATGCAGGAACATAGTAAGTAATATAGGATAACAGTGTACACATGCATGATCTGGATTTTGAGCTTTTTATAACTGAGATTTTCAAAGTCCACATTTTTGTAAAAACATTGACCAGTCTGTCATGCAGTTTCCTAGCACACATTTCAAGGATATTACCAAGATCCTAATGCAAATAACTACCAGAAGAATAGGTGTGAATGAAAACTAGAGTGAGTAATGTGCCTGATTATTCAAGTAGTTATCAAATAGGCTTGAAATTGTCCATGGAGACCATCAACTGATAGTGTAGTACAAAACTCAAACAAGGACGCATGTCCCGAATGAAGTCAGACACACCTTTTACCAACAAGGAGAACATGTGCTAATCCTTCTTGCATTAAGATCACAGCTAGATCAGCACTTGCAGCAGGATCTGAAAATTGTAGAGACAAGACCATCACATAAAAGGTTGATTTCAATTCTTCAGCGTTCATACTGGTAACCTAGATGACACTTCCAAGATTAAGCACTTCTAAATTGCCATTTATGTGACGGCTAATTTTGGCATCAAGTTAGTTTTTCTTATCAATCCTACCATGTTAAACAATACTTATTCTTTCTTTTTTTGGCCACAACTTAGGAATGCACCCAGTAGAGATTGGACCCTAAACATCAACCTCCATCCCTAATAACCTAGTATAGGGCTAGAGTCAATGATGAAGACAGGCATGAGACAATTTTTAAGATTAATTGGTCAATACCACAAGAAAAAGGAGTACTAATAATTTAAGAACATAAAAGAATCATTTAAAAGAGAAAAGGGGAAAAAGAGGGCATACCAGAGGCTTGATTGAGTTCGTGCAAGGCCAATGAGTCCCAGACATCCTAAAACATATGACATAGCATGCCACAAGTCATCACATTGCAGAACAGGTTTTATACAGCATAGTCTTCAAAGAATTCAACACCGAAAAAGAAAATATGGCTTGTTATAATTTGTATGGATTAACGAAACGCATGCCTTTCTTAACACAAAAGGTCGCTGCAGCTCAAGTTCCAAAGTGTGAAATGCTCCTATCTATAATAAGAAGACGAAAAACTTAAAGAACTTAAAAATTTCCAAATCATCACTTTATAAATCAACTTAAGGCCACAATTACCTTTACATATTCATTCTCCAGGATATTCTTTCCACGTATACGCAAGACAGCTCCTACTTTGTCATAATCAGCAACCTAATAGGAATATGGGGAAGAAGAACATAATACGAAACAAAAAGCATCTTGAGAAAACTTCGTTACACACACATGTACAACCAACCCTTATGAAATTGGATCTAACTTTTCTCTATTACCTCCTCAACTTTTATCTCTAACTTCAGTTTCACACGCTCTGCATCTCTTCCACCAGAAGCACTTTCTCTCAGAACTTTCCTATTACAGAATGTATATGGTTGTCAAGAAAATTTCTACTGGATACATGTTATTTTATTCAAACAGGTTTCTGAGCACGAGTTATGTAAAAAAGAATATCATGCAAGCAATCAGGATACCCTCTATGCATATAAGCAAATATACACTAAGACACATAGAAAGATACCACTCACATCGATTGCAAAGTGATACTAAAAGAAAAAGGACTTTACCTAACAGTGACAGCCATAACTATGTCTCCTGGAGCAATCAAATTATAAGCATACCATAGATCATCGGAATCGACCGGTATCATCTGCCACACCCACCAATTCCAAAGTTAGCCAAAATTCAACTCAGAATAAAGATTAACACTAATTGCTTCCACGCAAAAATGCTTACACCCAAACCAACAAAAACTAACTAACAATTACGATAATCATCATAATAATAGTAACAGTACCTTAACGCTTCCGGGTCCGCCTGGAACAAGGTCCTTGCGAACAATCTTCATGTTCTCGTTCTATCAAAGTACTGCTCCAAATCAATTCGAAACACAAAGAAATTTGAGTTTTTGGGTCTCCCTTTTCTTCCCGAGACGAGGGAAGAGCTTAGCAAGCTTTCGGTATGAGTGGTGGTGCACGTGCAAAACACTCGAGTCTTTCTGAGAATTAGATGGGCAATCGGGAAAGACTTGATAGGGCCGGGCCTTGGAAATTTGGATAACAATGACCAGGCCCAAGTATTTATAAGTCGTTTCATGGGTCGTTCAGCATGGGATTGGGTCGACCCGACAAAAATAAAAACAATTTTTTCTTTTTTTGATTTGCTTTTAGTTGTTTTCGGTCCTGTGTCTGGGTAGTTTACCACCCCATTTCATCGGAAAATAAAAAGACGAACAATATCGAAAATGTCCCTTCAGTTCATTTTATAAAAGACTCGGGGGATGGCATAAACTTCATATTAGTTCAGAAATTACAATCGAAACATTTTCCAAAATCGGATTTTCGTGCAAAAAAATTATAAGTAAATCCATAATTCCAGAAATACATGAACATAAAACAACATATGCCACTGAAAGTGTGAAACAAACTTAAATAATTGGATCAATCAATTTCAGTTCATAAACAAAAACAGAACATGGAACAAAATCAAAATTGATCCGGAAGCTCTTGGCATAATCTAAGGATGTAGTTATACAGTGTTCAAAAGATAAAATCTAAGACAGATTCATAAGCTGCAAAACTATAATCTAAATAACACTCAATCTTCAAAAGAAACGACCTCCTCCGAAACGTCCAATGTCTCCTCAACCTCAATATCTTTAGCCTCGTACTCCTCTTCTTCATCACTTGCTTCTCCTTCTCTGAGCTTTTGCCTCTCCAATTTGTCTTCTTCGTGCAACCGCTTCCACTCAGCCACCCATTTCTCCCACTCTTCCTTCAACATCCTCCTCTTCTCACGATCCTGCTCACTCAAAAACATTGACACATCCTGGTCCTCGGCCTCATACTTCTTGCTGTACTTTTTCAAGTTCTTTGCAATCTCCTCCTCTTTCTCAGGAGTCAGGAATGATGGTGGCCTTGGGCGCCATAAGAACTATAACAAATAAGAAGAAAACAAGTGTCCCGCAAATGATTAGAACATCTACCTCCTTTTCTTTTCTTTTTGTTTGGGCTAAGCAGTTAAAACATGTAATTGAGACAGGGAAAGAATACATAACCAAAACAAATGCCTACTAATATCAATTACAAAACAGAAATTTTAAAAAAACTAGACACCACAGGAATGACATCTATTTCAATTGGAATTTATCCTTTGTCACAAAGGACACTACGATGCATGTGGTACTTCCAAACTATCAACAAACTTCATCAAATACATACATATATATATATATAGTCACCTTCCATTGAGGGATCCCTCAAATAATTTTGCTTTTGTTGATGTAAGGATCTTGATTTAGTACACATGATTAAAGTTTTTTAAACACCGAGTGAAACGTCCAAAACAAAGAGCCTGCAGATAAAATTTAGTGCATACTCTCAAATGGCATTACCTGAAAAAAATGATCCTTTAGTATCCTATAAAGTAGCTTGCCGTTGAAGGACCATATGTTGAAACCATTCTCCATCTCATGAACTGAAGTCACTGCAGTAGCAACATATCTGAAAGCAAAAGCTAACATGTCAAAATCAAGACAAGTAAAATTCTTTGCTAAATAGTAACATATCCAAAATTTTACCTTCCAGTAGGATCCCATTCAATATCAGTTGCCATAAAATGCTCGGCAGTAGCCATGGTTTCAAGCTCATCCACATTGTAAAACTCCAGCTGCCCATTGAAACCTTTCAATCCTGCGAGTATTATAAAGCGCCCTGAAGGTGACCAGAAAAGAGCATTTGCTTGCTTCCCTTTCAAAGTAGTGAGCTTTGAAACACGGCCTGTATTGTGACCACTACGCATGGAGTAGAAACTTACATCGGGCCTTGGGTTGTTATTTGAGCTTGTATTATCACAATGAATAACTGCAAACCTATGGCCCTTGGGCTCCCAAGCAAATGCAATGATCTTGTCATTCTTATTCTCAAGCTCCAAAACCTCGATGGGGATGTCTCGCTCTTTGATTCGGAAAAGCTCAAAGCCTGTGTATGTGCTTTTCTTTGTTTTTGTATACCGGTCAACTTTAACAGCAAGATACTCCCCGTTGCTTTGCCAGTACATTTTGCAATCACTGACACTGAAAAGATTCTTTTGCCTCAACTCCTCTTTATTGGGGATTTGAACAAGACTCACCTATTTGTATCAATGTTAAGCATTAGTTCACATAGTACAGTGAAATAATAAAAGGACAAAAATAAAATACCAAATCTAGGAAAACAGCCAGTCAAATGAAACAAGAATGCGCACCCTAGCAGGTTGGTTGCCACCACCCAATTCTGGAACAAATAGAGCAAGAATCGGATCAGTTGGTGACCAGCTGAAGTCCATAACATTCTCAACCTTCATGGACTTTTTGTCTACAAGTGAAAATGTTTCTGTTTCATAAACAGAGATAACATTTTTGCCCATTCTGGCAAAATACTTATCATCTTTTCCGCCAGCCCATCTGAAAATATTATAAATGAAAAAGTTAAGCATGCCAAGTTACACTCAACACTCAAAATCACACTGTAGATTAGTGGCATAGAAAAAATTACTTGAACACCGGCCAAGACACCCCAGCAACACCTCCAGTTCCTCCAATTGCAAAATCATCAGGAGTTCCTTTAAAATCTCTCATTACTTTTCCAGTTCTCACATCAAAAATGTTTATCACAACCCTCTATAAAATAACTTCACATTAGTAATGGAAGCAAGGCAAAAATAAATCACAAAAAGCAATAAATCACATTATCCAAAGAACTCACATTTGCATCACGAGGATTGCTTGGTTCATGGCTGCTGTAGGTCACCAAATATTTCTCACCAGGTGAGAAATCAATCAGTCTAACCTGCAGTTGACAGTTAGAGTTGAGGACCAAGAAAAAAAAATTACAACATACTAATTAAATTGGAAACCAAAAACCAAAAATAACCTGGGGATGAGCATAACGCATCAGACGATTAAAGGTAGAGGCACCTCCCCAAACAGCAGCACCCTGTCTGTGAATAGTGGCCAAATACGTACCCAGAGGGGACCATTGCACAAAGCTTTCCGTCCAGAACTGTAACAGGAGACAGAGATGATCATTTACCCTAAACCCTAAATAATTATATAAGACAAAAGGTGACTGTTTTGAGGAAAAATTATATAATTTGAGATATGATATCCACTCACAGCACGCTTGTAAACAGGCTCAGGCTTCAAGTGCCGTGCATCATTCCACAAAACTTCAGTATCCGAACCAGCACGAATCACAAGCTGATCTCGGGCCTTTTCATCAGTAAGCCATTGTTGAAGATTCTCCTGTAAAGATGTCCAAGTAGATAGCACAATAAATACCAGAGCCTAAAAATACCTAATTCACGATGTACAAAGAAGTGATGGATCAGAGCATAATTACCCCTGGCTTGTACGGATTACTTTCTGGAGGGGCCCATTGATCTGGAACTTTCATGAACCTATCAAAGTCGTCAAACATGCTGACAGCAAAAATATGTGATCTGTCCAATTTGTATCCATGAGTCTTCTCCTTGGCAAGCTCAGCTTCCTAAAATTACATTAACACATGGTCATATCTCAATTCAATTGTTCACGTATTTAAACATAGTTTTGAACCCAAGTGATGGTTACTTAATGATTACACTTATGTATCAATTGGTGAAAATTCATTCGGAGCACAAAAGAACACATAAATAGTTAATTTTTAAGAGACAAAGATACCTGAGGAGTATTATACTCGATGAAGCAATAGCCCAATGTTTTTTGGGTTTCGGGATCAAGTGGCATCCAAAACCCATCGTCCTTGATAAGACCAATCTGACTGTAAATTTTACGAATGACATTTTCAAGCTTCTCGTACTTTTCTTTAGGAACCACCGGGAGGTTATCAACAACAATTATGTTGCCAAACCCTGAGTCCAGCTCCGAATTTTCCTCTTGGTATATATCCTCATCATCGCTACGCAACCATAAATAAATAAATTAATTAATTAAAAATCGTCTAAAGCATGCTACATAGACAACACAGAGAAATTTGAATTCCATACAGCCAAATCTTGCTATAAAAAAATTTATGTGGCAGGGATAGGGTTTTAGGTTTGAGCCAGGGTTACCTGATAATGCCAAAATCTTCACCAGGAGGGAGACGAATGGAATCGAGGTCCAGCTGCGAGATGTCGATTCCGATTCGGGCCGCCGTAGCCTCTATGTCGTTCAACACCATGACGTCCCCCATGTTTTGTCTTCTCCTTGTTTAGAGAGATGCGTCACAGAGAAGCCAGAGATTGAGAGGGCGCAGTAGTGAGACGAAGGAGAAAGAGTGTGTTTTTAGGGTTTTGGTGAGTGTCTTCAGCTACCGTTTGTGTTGGGGATGAGTCCGTTTGGACCCTGTTATTTGCTTACCCTACCCGCCTCGGTCAGTTTCTCCTTATTGCAAAAGAACCAAACAAAACAAGAAAAACACTACTCCTACTCCTACTCCTACTCCATAACATATTAACGACTACCTGGGCCTAGAACTCGTGTACAATCTCAGCCCAATCTCAGCCCAATTAAGGCCGACCTATCAGCCACGCAGTAATTTGTTGAAAATTGAATTTTTATATAAACGATAGTCTAATCTAATTAATCTAATTTAGATGAAGAGGAATTTGAACTTGGGTGTAAGGAATCGGACTTACTGAAATGACTAACTAACCTATCCCTCGTATATTGTTTGCAGAATAGTTTTAAATTCATCTACAATGACTTGTTATTGTAATTTTTAAATTAAATCAACAACCTATAACATCTTTCCATTGTTGGCGAACCATTGCATTTCTATCAGTTATAGCATGGAATTGTATAATATAAATAGTTATGAACATATAAATATTTTCTTACTTCTGCTAATTAAGAGAAATTTATTCGTGGCATGTTACCAGTATAACATATGCGCAGTATTCATTTTAAAAATATACTTTTCCATAAGTCTATATTTAAATTACTGATTTATAAAAAAGATGAATTTAAATTTGAATGAAAAAGACGAACACATTTTTTAAATCAACTCACTTAACTCACAACACGTTAAACTTAACCGCAATACACATGTTACATATATATAATTTTGTTTAAAATAGCAAGTATTATATTTGCCTGCCTAGTCAGAGGCGGAGGTGCAGGTGGTGTTGTTGTATGCAGCCACGTTGAGAGTTGATCAATTATTATCATCAGCCGCCGCACTGCATGCTGCATGCAATAGGGAAAAGCAAAAGCAGTAGCAGTAGCAGATGAGATAAAAAGCACTCGCCTTGTCGTTTGTCCTTAGCCTGCAACTGTCAATGCCCTTCTCCCGACGCGTGTCAATCCGCCGTCTGCTCTAAACCGCTTTATCTTCTTGTATGAGTCCTTTTTCTTAGGGTTTTATGACCTGAGACTTTGAGTCTGAGAGAGCTGTTTATAAAACTCCATAAACATGCATGATGCATTGCATATGAGGAGTGGCTTCCTTCATCTACAAAACCATAGCTGATACAGATCAAGTCAAGCTAATTCCTCCTCCAACGGTTGTATTTCAGCTTGAGATCAAGTCAAGCTAAGTAGCAGCTACGTGTACATAGTATAGAACCCCAAATTCAGGTAAGTTTACGCTTTAAGATTTATTTATTTGCTTCATTTCTGGAACTAATATTTCTGGGAAAGAATCAAATTCAAGATTCAATGGTTAATGGTTAATTCATTTCGACATTCTGATCCATTGGCCGCCTTAATTCCGAGTTTTCTTTCATTTTCCGGAGCACCACATCATCATTTCTTTGATTTGATCACGAGTAATTCTCATGTTTACTTCAATGTTATTTGTCATTACTTGGGTTACTGTTATTTGGCTAGCTTGCGTGCTAGATGATGATGCCCTTCAATAGTTGGAGACTTTTTTTTGTGTCGAATTTTATTTGTTCTGTTCGATCAATTTCCAAGCAATTCAAATGAAACAATTTATCTTCATATATACGTTTGGAATCCGAAATACCAAATAATAACTTGCAAATTTATTTCGTTGCTATATATAGACAGAGGATGGGAGACCCGAGTGAGGAGGCGGCGGAGATTGAAGACAACTGGGCTGAAGCTAACAGTGGCAGGGTGAGTTGGATCATGAACAAGGGATTGGGACTTGGAAAAATAATTCTGGTCACTGCTATTGTAATTTCTTCTGCACCATTGGTTCTTCCACCGCTTGTGGTTATTTCAGCAATTGGCTTTGCCCTTTGTGTTCCATGTGCCGTTGTCTTGGCAAGTTATGCTTGCACTAAGAAGCTCATGAGTAAGTTGCTTCCTTATAGTACACCTCCTCTTTTGTTGGAAAATGGCATATTCATGTCAAATGATGATGAAGAAGAAGAAGAGCAGGGTGAGGAACAGGGAGGAAAGATTGATACCGAAAAGGAGGAAGGATGGGATAGTGGGGATATACTAGGAGGAGGCAAGATGAGAATTGAATTATTAGAGGAGGAAAATGATGAAATTTTTGAGGAAGGGAGAATTGAGGAGGGGGATGAGTGTGTGCAAGAGGGTGTTAAGAAGAATGCACAAGAATATTTTGCTGAAGATGAAAATAGATATGAGGAGGATGTTGGTGAGTCTACGGATGTGGAGGAAATGCTCATATTGGATAACATTAATGTGGTGAATATTGAAGGACTGATTCAGGATTATAAGGATGATACCTTGCTAGATGAGAATTCAGTCAGCGACATGTACGGATTGGTGTCGAATGTAGTTGAGGGTGCTGAGGAAATAGGACTGACACCAATTGAAGTGACTGCCATAGTAATGGAAGAAAGTGGGGATCAAGAAACTGCAAGTAACACTGCAGAAGAGGAGGAATTGGTGGAAGAGACAAGGGAATTGCTAGAAAAAATTAGGGATGAAGGCAATGCTGATAATGCAATGGATTTGGAAAAGCAGTATACAGGAGAAGTTGAAGGGGATAAGGAGGTAAGAGATCAACAATTTGATTGGAATGTGGAAGAGAGAGAGATACTAGTTGAAGATAAAATTTCGGATATTAGATTAGAAAAACCTACTGGTACCATGGACATTGGAGTAGGCCGAGTTCCGAAAGAGTGTGAAGATATGCAAGAACGCCAAGAAATGAAACATGCGAACGATGCAAACAGTACTACTGTTTCTGGGCATGTCAAACCAACTGGAGATGGGAGTGTTTTGGAAAGCAAGAATGCTGACAATAATTTAGAGGCAGAGAAGCCAATAGGGGAAGCCAATGATGTTGGCAACACTTTAGAGGCAGAAACGAGAAATTTGAGGCCTGTGATGAGCAGCATCGTGGAAGACAAGCAAATGCCTGTGATAAGCAAGGAGGAAATAGTACTACAAGGAGGGAGAGCAGAGGATAATGTCAATAACTTAGATTTTCAGTTGATCAGAGAGAAGGAAACTGTGGTTTCCTCAAATGTAGATGCAAGAGAGATTGCTGATGAAAGTGGGCTTCATTTGTTTGATGAGAAGAATGTATCTGGTCAGCAATATAATTCTTATGAAACTTCTGAAGGTAAAGATAAAAAATGATCTTCAAAGTAATTTCATATCCTTTCTCTTAAGACAAATTTGTTCCCCACTCCACTAATTCTATGATTATTAACTGATAATTTTGGAGAACCTTCAGGTCATGGGGGTGATGAAGGTGCGGATTTCGCAGAGCTTCCTGTTTCACACAGGGCACATGAATCTACAGATGCTGTGATATCTTCTGGAAAGGACGTCAGCATGCATCCAAACGGGGTTAGACTTTAGAGCTTGATTAATATATACATCTTTGGACCTTATATATATTATAGTTCAAAATTTATTAGGCATAACAAATGCGGAAGTTATGTGCCTTTTCTTTCCTCTTATTATCATTGATTATTCTCCACTTCAATCATCAAAGCTAATTCTACCTGGTCACTGTTATATTACAAAAATAAAATGGGGTATCTCTTGCACCATTTCAAATTCTTTATCCCTATCCTTACACCGATTTCTCCTCCTGTTACTGTTCTTTTTGAGTCTATCTGCATGCTCAAGTACATTTACTTCTTTGTTGCATGACACCATTAAATTACATAATGGGTGTGACGTCTCTTTGGTGATCTCAGATAAAAGGGTTGATTAATTTTCGTTTGATTTGTTGATAGAAAAGATTTGTTGTGCGGACTATTGAGTCATTGACCTCCCATTTAGAAGGAAAAACTGTTGATCACTTGTGTGATTACTTTGCTGATGAAGTGTATCTATGGTTGTAAATTGTTTTTATTCTATAAATTTAATTTGACTTCACTTAGCTGATGGAGTTGGTGCATCTTCAGGTACTGTACGATGAGGCGAAAATATGGAGACAGATTGATGCTATGCGAAGAATAGTAGGATACAAAGCCACACCCCATGCAACATGCATAGAGGAACTCAAGGCTCTTTACCTCTTCACTGGTGTGGAACTTCCTGCATCATTTGGTGACCATCCTGATCTTGCACAAGTCAATGACAAACTTCGGTTTCTCATGTCCATAATTGGAGTTAAACTAGACTGAATTGATCCCGTGTAGGTTTATTGTTTTATCTGTTTCAACTTTCCAGTTAGATGTTATGCCAAGAACATTTTAGTTTGAATATTGTGTGTTTTAGTCTCAGAAAAGTCATAAACTCTCTGTATTTTGAATCTTTGTAAAAGAATTGGTTCTGCCGTTTGATAAAGAATCTCGTGCTGTTTGCTTCTTCAACTGCCCGCTAAACTTTGCGAAAGTTTGTAAACGGCCCTAAATCGAACAAAACTATACTACGAACAGCTAAATTGGAAATTTGCTCGTTGGGTGTAGTAACTAAATTGGGTGGGTGTATTAAAACGAATTTTAGAAACCCAATCCAACCCAACAGCAATAACTGGACGGCATTGAGTTTCACAAGGGTTTAAAAGCCCACTGGGTTTCAATTGTTTTCTACGTAAACTTTATTGGAATATATATTATATTATATTAAAAATGAGAAAGTGTCGGTTCTGAGCAACACAGGTAACCAATGGCCTTGAGGGCCTTGACCTTGGGACGGAGAAAACAGTCAGATTCATCTCCAAAACTAACAAAGGCCTCTTTTCATTCTCTCTCATCGTCTTCTCTGCAGTCTGCAATCTCGGAGAAAACACGTTGGACCAATTCTTGGCTATTTTAGCTTTGCGTACGCACAAATATATTTATATGAATGAGTGAATGAGAACTCCGCCTTCTCTGCTCTCTCTCACAATTGACTCAGCTCTCTTCAACCTATCCAGCATATCCGATCTCTCAACTCTCCCTGAACACATTCTCATCGATCTCTTCCTGGTACTCTCTCTCTCTCTCTCTCTCTCTCTCTCTTTGCTAATTCAGCTAACATGAATTGCTATGCTTGTTCTTAATTTCTTTGAGGCGCCAGATGGGTTGCTTTCTGTTATGGGGAACTGGGCAGGCTTGATTTGGTGCGATAATAAATTTTGAAACTTTTCATGTTAATCAATGGTGGTTGGGTGTATGTTATTCAAAGTTACTTGATTGCTTTGGTTCGCTTGATTATTTGATTAGGGTTTTTTGTGCTCGGATCAGAGGAGGAATGGTCTGATTCTTTATAGGGATTTCTACCTTTTTGGGTTTCTATCGTTTGAATCTGATGATTTTGTCAATGCATATATTGGATCTGTTTGTCGTCTGGGTCCACGTGGTCACTCATGGACCTATGTGAACTGCTTGTACATTAATGATCAAGATTTCTGTAATACGCTGCAAGATATTGTAAAAGATTGTTCCCATTGATTGATTACCGATGGATAAAGTTTATTTAGCACAGCGAAAAAGACATCCCCTACCCCGGACCCCAACTTGATCAAACACTGCTCCATTTCAAATCAAAAGAAAACAGAATATTATTCTTTCGCAGTCTGGTGCTGTGGTCCTTTTTTACTTCTGGCTTCTATGCTGCTATATGGCTTTTGGGACATTTGTTGATTTTTGCTGCTATACCTTCATAATTTTGCCTTTCTAAGCGTTCTATTTACCCCTTTTACTTTCCTCTATAATTACGTATTTGGTATACATGAACGTCTTATAGTAACACTCAATTTCATGGCAGAAAACTCTGAGAGCTGGAAAGCTAAATGAGAAAGTCTTGAAGCTCTTCAAAGCAACTGGCAAAGATGAAATCCTCTCACTGATCCAGGCACTTAATATTCGGCATACCCTCACCCCTGTCTTTCCTACCAGTAAGTTATGTTTGAGATTTTCCAGTGTCCTGCCTTTCCTGTAACCCTTGAACTGCTTTTGGCACACTTCAGTTCTGACCTTCAAGTATCTATTGCAGGATGCTCTGAAAGGTTTTGAGATTGGGTGTTGTTGTGTGAGCACATTGTATAACATTTTGAATGCAAAGGTCCTTTAATTAAACAAGGCCACACAAGTTTTGTTGTTTCTTGTTCTCTCAACGCCTGTTTGAAGATGTCTAACACAAGCATCAACAATAATGAGGTTGACATCGTGATTGCGGCAATCAACTCCGACCTGGAGCCATTCATGAATGAATGGAGATCAGTATTCTCCCAGTTCCACCTGATTATTGTCAAAGACCCTGATATGAATGGGGAGCTCCACATTCCGGAAGGGTTTAATGTGGATGTCTTTACTAAGTCTGACATAGACCGAGTGGTGGGCTCTTCCACTTCCATTCTCTTCTCTGGTTACTCGTGCAGGTACTTTGGTTATCTAGTATCGCGGAAAAAATATATTATCTCAATTGATGATGATTGCATTCCCGCTAGGGACACAAATGGTGATTTTGTAGATGTAGTGGCACAGCATATTGCCAATCTTCAAGCTCCAGCGACCCCTTTCTTTTTTAACACGCTCTATGATCCTTATCGGAAAGGGGCAGATTTTGTTCGTGGTTACCCATTTAGTCTGAGGAGTGGGGTTACGTGTGCGCTATCATGTGGACTGTGGCTTAATTTGGCAGACTATGATGCACCAACACAGGCCCTCAAGCCAGAGCAGAGGAATTCTCGATATGTGGATGCTGTAATGACTGTTCCAGTGAGATCCTTAATGCCTGTAAGTGGTATCAACATTGCTTTCAATCGTGAGGTTGTGGGGCCAGCTTTGTTCCCGGCTTTGAGGTTGGCAGGGGAAGGAAAGTTGAGGTGGGAGACAGTGGAAGATATATG
The DNA here is from genome assembly GCF_902201215.1 of Prunus dulcis. Lineage (NCBI taxonomy): Eukaryota > Viridiplantae > Streptophyta > Magnoliopsida > Rosales > Rosaceae > Prunus > Prunus dulcis. The sequence continues at coordinate 29,127,908 of NC_047655.1, read as the reverse complement.
GTCTGGAATGTGTGTTAAGGTTATATGTGATCACCTGGGACTTGGTGTAAAAAGTGGGATACCTTATGTATGGAGAAGGGAAAGAGGTGATGCCATTGAAAGCTTGAAGAAAGAGTGGGAAGGGGTGAAGCTGATGGAGGAAGTGGTTCCTTTCTTTCAGTCGGTTAGGTTACCCCAAACAGCTGTTACAGCCGAAGACTGTGTTGTTGATATGGCAAAGTCGGTGAAGGAGCAGTTGGGAAACGTAGATCCTATGTTTGCTCGTGCTGCTGATGCCATGGGGGATTGGGTGAAGCTCTGGAAGTCAGTGGGATCCAGCTCACCTGGAGTTTAATGGTTGAATTTTGATTCAGCCTTTTCTGTTATGTTCCTTATTTGTTTTAACAGTAATTTATTTATAGTATAGATTTTTCGATGCTTCTAATGTTGGTATCCCCTATCACTATTAACTAATGATGAAATTATATGAGGGTGGAAATAATTGATACAATGTTTGTTTTTTTTCCATCAAGAAGTCGGTTTTATAAGTTGGTATTCTATTTTTTAGAGTTATTTATTCGTGTTGGTAGTTTCGCTTTCGAAATGCCTCTCAATTGATGATGCAGGTTTCCTCAAGACAAGATCAACAAATAAACATAAACTCAATTTCAGAATGTTTGATCAATTGATCATTCATGATACAGAGCTAATTACAAAACACAGAGCTCATTCATGAGGAAAATGAAACACAAAAGCTGGTCGGAAACATACAATACAGGAAGCATATATTAAGTGGCCTAGCTAACTAAACAGTTAAACATCAACTCCCCAAAAAGGAGCTAAGTTGCCTAAACAGAAAACATAGATGATTAGAGACTTGAGTTTATATCTAATTAGTATTAATTAACTAGATTATTCATTATTCTTTCTAACTCTGCCGTGACATCCTTCATAGCAGGTCTTTCCTCTCCTCTCATCCTCAAACACTTACTTGCAAGGTCAGCAACTTCCCTTAGCTGCTCGATGATTTCTTCATTGAGGGGGACTTGATCGTCAAGAATTTCAAGCAAACGATTTGCATTCATTTGAGAAACAAAATATATTGCTAGATTTCTTTCGCGCTCTGGCCTTGCAAAAGAAATTACCTGCTTAGCCGTTAGTAGCTCCACCAAAACAACCCCAAAACTATAAACATCACTCTTTTCTGTTAGCTGGCTGCTCTGAGAATATTCTGGATCCAAATATCCAAATGTTCCCCTCACCAACGTTATCAACTGAGTTTCATCCACCGGGATGAGCCTCGAAGTTCCAAAGTCAGACATCTTTGCTATGTAATCCTCGTCCAACAATATGTTTGCAGTCTTGACATCTCTGTGTATGATAGGTATACAAGTTTCAGAGTGCAAGTAGGCAAGTGCCCCTGCAATTTCTGTTGCAATTTTAAGACGCATTTGCCATGAAAGTGCTGAGCAAGAATCTTGGCTCCTGTCATGGATGTGGCTGTAAAGTGTCCCGTTTGTGATGAACTCATAAACGAGCAGGGGCACTTCTGTCTCCAAACAACAACCTAAAAGCTTGACGACATTGCGATGGTTGACTCGAGAAAGCACAATCATCTCATTAATGAAAGTCTCGATTTGATTCTTGTCGCAGACTTTGGACTTCTTAATGGCAACCACCTTGTTATCTAGCAGAGTTCCTTTGTAAACTGTTCCAAAACTTCCTTGGCCAAGCACCATACTCTCATCATAGTTCTTGGTTGCCCTCTTGAGCTCCTCTGCAGTAAAAATTTTAATCATCTCAATGGATCCTTTATGATCAGAGAGCTGTTGTTGTAACAGAAGGCCACCGTTTTGTCTAAAGAATTTCTCTTTGAGCTTCATGAACCTTCTTCTCTTTAGTCCCCAGTAGATCCACAAACCTCCTATAAGACCCGCCAAAAGGCATAGGCAAAAACCTGAGCAGCAAGTAAATACAATGTTATTTTATATACACATATATATATATATATATTTATATTATACTCGTGAATTAACAAATGACGAACATAATTAAGATTAAGAAGCTTAATTACGTACCCATTGGAATAGCAAATCTTAGATATTTATCATCTTTTAGGATGCAACCTCTTCCACTTGTCAAGCCGTCTCCAATGTGTCCCTTTGGACAATGGCATTCTACTCCTCCAACGTTGTTGTGGCATGTCGCTTGGCTAACGCAGAGGTTCCGAATCTCGCACTCGTTAATATCTTGGCAGCCATCAACGAGGTAAGGGTTGCCTTGAAAACCCTCCAGGCATTTGCAGCGATAGCCAGGGCCGTTGGTTGAATTGTAGCATTCGCTATGCCTTGACTGGCATGCAGTACTACTGCTGTCGTTGACTTGTTCACAAGACTGGTAATTCCCGACAGCCCAATCGAGCACCACAGGAAAAGACTCTCTCTTCTGCAGGTCTACAAGATCCAGAGACGAAAATCTGTAGGCGCCCACTTCCACAACGAAAGAATAATCACAGGGGTTGAAGTCAGAATGGTTGAACAAGTTTTCAGCCATGAGAGAATAATCTATGACGCCGTCTGCTATGGATATCTGGCAACACCCAGCTCCAGAGCAAGTCCCATTCTTCACTTCCTCTACTCGGCTGCAAAGTGACAAGCATCCAGCTCTCATCCTCCCCACGGAGGAGCTGCTCAAGTTTGCATTATTCAACAAGGCATCGTAATTTATCGGGCTTTCGATGGCCCCGATTGCTTCGCACCCTATAGCGACCAACACGTTGCGCTTGCTTGAGACTGGAAATTTGGAGTTAGTTTGCATGACAACCTCGGCGTGGCGGTCGTACTCCTCGTTGTCTGCGTAGTAACAGTCTCGGGCGATGGGACCGGACACTCGCAATTCGTGATCTCTGAGTGATATGTTGGTGATGGGTATGAAGCTGTTGGGGAAGTATGCTTGTTTGTGATGGCCTCCATTTTGATATGTGGTGTCGTTGCAAGAAATCACAAAGGTTTCGTCGAAAGAGCATTCTAGAGATGTGCCGAAAGGGTAGGGAATGTTGGTGAGATTGCCACAGCTGCCTGAGCACCCGGGCTTCGGTTGCCCACGTGCTACGTTTGCCGCTGTCAAGCAAACCATCATCACCATCACCATCGTCATTTTCTGTTTTTTCACCTTCTTCATCTTCGAAAGTAATTAGTCAATGTAGCCCTTAATATATAGACTGATATATATATATATATATCTGACTTTATTTCAAAAGGTATGTACGTATAGTGTCGGATTCAGGAATTTTCCTCTCATGTCGGATTGTGCACAATTCTCATAATACTAATTATGGTATATCTTCGACATTTTTTCTTGCCCCAAGTTTTAAGTTTTGTGTGTTCAATACTAATTAAACCTACGTGTGGACCCTTATCCCACTCGATTATTAATTATACTCTGGAAATTGATTTAACAGATCCGAAATAATTGTGGTTTGGTTCATCAAGAAATTCCAAAACATTACAAAGCGATGGGGCAACCCTAGCCTAGGTAAGCTAGCTAGCTTTTGAAATCAAATGTACAATGAGTGTATCCATCCGTCGTGGTCGAGGCATAATGTACATGTATATTTTCATTAGAAATAAAATTTACAGCTGGCTGACGAGGACAATCCCAGTAAATTATGAATCAAAAGATTTGGACAGTCAAATCTAGAGAATAAACAGGACAAGAAAATGATATTGGAGATTAATTACTTGATTCGACCTTGAATATTACTACTAGAATATCATCATAATAATCAGATCAGATCAATAAATCAAATCAAGAAAGATTCAATCCTTTATGTCAACAGTTTGGTCCTTTCATATTAGAGTAGACGCGTCATTTATCAATTTACATTCCTAAAAAAGCTCGTTGTGCAAGAAACAAGCATAGGCTTTAATGCCAGGAACCATTTGATCCCAAGCAATCTTTTCATCTTTTCTTTTCATGTACGTTGTTGTGAATGACATTCATAGGCCCACAAATCAATTTCATCGCTCTTTTCACCTATGTACGTGCTGTCATTGTAAACATGGAAGAAAGAAGGGAGGAATATTAGAAAATACATAACGTCCGCACAATAATAATGTCCGGACGTCCATACATGAGAATTTTTGTAATATTTCATAGATAAGGATCATCTTTCTAGTAGTCTCAGTACTAAATCATGTCTCAGATCAGCTTCAACTGTTAATTGAATGGTTTAATGTATTGTAACAACTATATTAATGGGGAAGGGTTAAGATTAAGAGGATGATCGATCTATCTAGTGATGCCAAGGATGTTAAAATAATCTCACCACCACCAGTGAACCAACACCTTAAGTATTATTATTAGTCAGACTAATTTAGTGTTAGTGACAATGAATCCCATTGCTAATTAACTGTATGTCCTATAATACTGGGTCTGTTTGACCGTTAAAAGACAGTTTTCTAACCAATCGTATCAGCGCAAAATACTCTCCATGCTGCACAACAGGACCCTATCTGAGTTCTCTTGCTTCTTTATATACTCTGCTTCTTACAATGTCCTCTTTCAAATTTCAATACAACAAAAGAAAAAAGAAGCAACTAATTAATAAGACAAAGATGGCAAACCTAACTCTTTTTACCAGCCTCTTGAAATTTGGCCATGTTGCGAGGAACGCCACTTCAACAACTCCTAGGATTTTTTTGGCTACTGCCCCAAGACGTATTCAAGTAAGTTCAATTTGCTCTCTACTCGATCAATTTCTACATGTTTAATTAATTTTGTGGTTCATGATTGATCATAGGCAAGTTCATCACAGCAAGACGCAGCTTCAGTAGCCAATGAAGCTAGGAATGCTGCTGAAAATGTAAACGACAAGTCTCTGTTTTTTTTATTTCTTTATATGTATCGGTTGCAGGCCCTAGGTTGTCATTTTATTTCATGGTGTGAATGCAGGTAACCCAGACGACCAAAGACATGGCTGGCAAGGTGTCTGCAACAGCACAAGATGTGTCTGAGAAAGCAAAGCAGACAGCGCAAGATGCATGGAGCCAAGCTAAGGGCACAGCCCAGAAGGCCGCAGACACGGTAGTGGGCAAGACCGAAGAATCGAAAGAGTTCGTTAAAGAGAACGCAGAGCAGGTCAAGAAGAGCATGAATACCAAGAACAAGAACTGATCCCATCATTTGCCCTGTCCCATTCTTGTATTTCAATTTTGGTTGTATTTCCCGTTTCATATTATGCATGCATGATGTATCCACTGTTGGGATATCTTTCTTTTTTTTTGGGTCCATTCAGATATTGTTCCATACACTACAAGGAAGTGTTTAGTTTTCTTCATCATGCATATGTCAAGCGAAACTCAATTTTCAAGTGTCAATAAATCCTTCCTAATTATCTGTTCAAATAGTTCTAGACTGATGTGAAGAGGTTTTTGCGTTTTTTTAACGGGTTAGTTTCATAAAAACCCGAAGAAGAATATTATAGACTCGGCACAAACTGGAAAGAAAAAAACAAAAATGGAGGCATTACAATTTACAGGTTGCTGCAACCTGTTCACCAAAATCGGAAGCAAGCAAAGTTTTGCAATGTGTTTATTATAAGATTGATAAATTCCTTTCACGGCCACACCACTTCGTGCAGAAACACGTAAAGCACAAAGGCCAAAAGGAATATTCAATTCAATATAGAAAAAACAGAGAGAATGGAAAGCAGCAGCTGCTCGGACACTCTTTCCCAGATTTATGATGACAACGCAGAAGGAAAAGAAGGAACATATGATATGATTATGAGCCATTCAAATACTGTACTGTACTTTCATCATCAGAGGGAATTAAAAACATATAATTCTTCTAGAAACAGCGGGAATTAAAAACATATTCAGAAACAAGCAAAATATTCAGAATCTAATAAACATCTCTCTCATTCTCCCCCACTGTCCTCATCAGGCCCTGCTGCATCTTTAACATCAACAGTGAACTCATATTCCTGATCACATCCCAAATATGAATCACACATGAAATAAAGGATATAATTCTTCTCTCCGGCTTCTGCAGGAGCAGCAAATTCAAGCTTCACCTTTGTCCTCCTTTGAAAGGAAAATCTCTTGATGGCAAGCAATGAATTAGTCTTGGTATCCCCAACTACAAGCCACCACCCCTCCTCTTTGGCCTTTGGATATCTCGGAGCATTAACTGTGCCCACCTCTGTCCTCCCCTCAAGGTCACGCTCAAGGGTGACTTGCAGACTGATCTCTCCCCCGGCCCTTATATTATCACTATTCTGAACCTCATGTGTCAGATCAATGTTGGGAAACCGGTTGCAAAATAGTGCAATATCCAACAACTGCTTATCTGACATCTGGAGTAGCTCTCGCCTCTCATCATCATCCATCTCAAACAAATCAAATACTGTCTCTATACTCTTTCCAGGATTTTCTTGGCATCTCTTTGCCAACTCCTTTGTGAAGTGAGGGAGCTGTAGAAGCATCGAGTCGCGCTCCCACATTCCCTGAGTCACCATCTGGCTGACTTCCATGGCTAATATCGCAAGGCTTAGCCAGCCACTGCTGGAAATGACATCAACCATTGCCTGAAGCAACCGACTTGCAGAAATGATCACCTCTCGCTGGTCCAATGCTAGGTTCCCACCCAGATGTTGCCTTGCGAAGTGGGCCTGAAGCAGAGCATTTGCTTTAACATGAGGATCTGTGCATTTTGGATTCTCAAAGGAAAACCTCTGGTGGTTAATTAGCCTTCGAAGCACCTCTTCCTCCCCAGGTCGTATAGGAAGTTGTGAATACTCTGAAGCATGAGTTAGAATCTCAAGAAGACCCTTCATCTTTGTTTTCGAAGTTAAGGAAGAACTGAAACGCTCAATGGTAGTATAATTGGTATAATAATATGCAGCTATCATGCCAAGATTCAAAGAAGAAAGGTCCATGTCATCCTCAATAGCAACACACTTGCTGGCTTCCAAGTCAGTCAGTGTATTTTCAACAAGCTCTGAGAGATGATCAGAAAGATGCCGCTGAGTAACTCCCTGAAGATTGTAATAGTTGGGATTTTGTGTGAGCCTCCTGTACAAGAAGGTCCAGGTAAGGTAATCAACAGCATCTTGCTTGTTCTCAATTATTCCAGAAACAACTTCTGCATTAAGATTATCATGTAGGTAATGGTGCAAATGGCTTTCAACAGGGAATGCTTCGTAAAGGAACTTCTTGTAGTATTCTTTGCGAGGTGCATGGCAGAGGATGACACATTTCCCAGAATTATCTAGCAGAGGTCGACTGGCATGACCCATCATCTGCAATAGATCAGTAACAGGGTAATCAGTGTGAACATTTTCCCGGCCATCATAATATTGGGTTCCCATCACAACCACCAAATGGGCTGACAATGACACACCCCAACACATTGAACTGCTCATGACACACACTTGAATCCACCCAGCTTCAAAAAGCTGTGACACAACCTCTTGATCCAAACTGGTTAATCCTTCATGCAAGTAGCCCACTCCATTGCGCAAAGTGCCTCTCAAAATTTCATCACTAATTCTTTCAACGAAAGGCTCTATGTCCTCTACAGGCCGCAACATAAACGACGATTTCTCCCCACCGTCTGCAGTTGAGTAAGTCATCAGATCTATAGCAGTTAGCCGGACATGTTTCCTTGTAGGAACATACACAAGAGCCGGTTTCCCATTCTTGGCATGTTGGACAATTGCAGTGTATGTGGGTTTTGCCATTGCTTGCATCCTTGCTTCAAAATTGGCTAAGTCCACCCCCTGAATGTGTATTTCCAGAGGCACTGGGCGCACACCAGGAGGAAAATTGAAAAGGCCATGAGAGCTAGCTCCTATCCATTCTCCAAGATCCTTTGCATTTGCAAGAGAAGTTGACAGAGCCACAATACGAATCTTGTTCTCAGATAGACTGGCTATGTATCTCATTCTAGAGACTATTACCTCCAAGATGGGACCACCCTGACCACCAATCAAGTGGAGTTCATCTATAATAAAAAGACTAACCTGTTGAACAGGCTTCCTCTGTTTCCAGCGGCGGGATAAAGCATCCCATTTCTCTGGAGTGCTGATGATAATCTGACCTTTCTCAAGCAGTTTTGCGTCTGTTGCTGTTTCCCCTGTTAATAATTCGATGCGCAGTTTCAGACCCTTTCCAAACTTCTTCTCCCAGTCACGATAACGTTCCTTAGCAAGAGCTTCAATAGGTGCAATATACACAACACGCATGACACTATCAGACCCCTTTTGATGATTCCTCAGTACAGCAAACTCTGCACATATGGTCTTCCCACTCCCTGTTGGTGCAGCAACTAAGACATTGTCATCTGAATTATACAAAACAGTGAAGACCTGGGTCTGGACAGGATTAAAATGCTTAAAATCTTGATACAGGGCTTCATATAACGGATTCCTTAATGCAGTCACAGGAAGTGGTTGCAAGTCCAATAACTCAGTAGGTGGAGGATACTTCTCCGGCAAGATGAGGTGTCTGAAAGAAACAGGTAAAACAGTCTGTGACCCAAGCCACCTATCAGACACAACACGAATGAAGTATTGAGGCGGAAGGGGCTCATAAATTGGCACTGTAAAGTTCAAAGTATGGTCCTCATCAATATACTGCTTCTTCAGCAGAAAATATTCATGATGAAGAACATATTCACCATCATTATCCTCCACTATTACCCAAAACGGCTCCACATATCCATGTACTTTGTCCTCCCATTGAAAGTCTGGTGTTATAGTCAGCTCAACCCTCAATACAGTGCGAGTAATTGGCTGCACATGGGCTGCCAGGTTTAATTTGGGGAACTGGTGGATGAACTTATGAAGTGCTCTTCCCATCCTTGGCATACGAATAAGCTCCCCTAGCTCCTGTGAAGAGAGGTCATAGTACCTATCCCAGGCCAAATCTTTCTTCTCCAACTTCATCAAAATATCATTTGTAATACCATTGAATTGGCGAAGAGGTGTTTGGACACTCCACATCTTCTTGTTAACCATTTTACACAAGTTCAAAGCCTTTTCTGCTAGTTGAGCCCATCCTCGTTTCAAAACAATCTCGAAAAGAGCTCGTAGGAGACGCCCCGCACTCTGAAGAAAACAAAGACCAAAAAAAAATTCAGACAAATGAATAACAGGAAAAGAGAGAAACAAATGAACAAAAACTAGAGCAAACTGCGTGCATTCACAACTGTATCCCAAATAACAAACAAAAAAATAGCACGAAACTACTAAGACAAACCTGAGTAATGTAAACCATATCAGATGTCAATGAAAGCCCCTCAAGCTTCAGCTGTGAAATATATGCTTGCAGCAAAACATTAATCTTGGCACTGGGCTCTTCCAGGCTTTCCTTGACAGGAATGGGAACACGATCCAAAAGCTTTACTAGCTCCATCTTTTCATCCTGCCGCACAGTAACATACTTGAATTCCTCACTGAGCGAGAACAATCGGCAAAGCTCAATATCCCCCATCGTGGGCTTCAAATGTTCGTTATATGTGGATATTGTTCCATGAGTTATATAGTAATAGCTTGCAATACGACCCAAGTCTGTAACCTGGAAATATCCACTTTTTCTGTCGTACTTAATCAAATTGCTTTTGTCCAAGATGGTTGCAGCGGAATGGATCTGCAAAAATGGAAATGTTGAAGACAACATGAGACGTCCATAAGAAATACAAAATGCAGGAATACAAATGAACGATGCAAAAGTACCACACCAATGACAAGAACAGGACGGACAACAAAGGGAAACCAGATACAAAACCAGCAAGCACACAGTTAAATTAACTTATACTAAGAAAGAATTAAAGATTACATATATCAAGACTATGGTCACATAGACTCAAATGCCATATAATATCTAATAGAATCGGACAAAACAAATTCCTACCACCAATATTTTGACATATTTTTAATATATCAAGCACCTAATATGTCTGTTTTTATCTGTGAACCTGTCCGTAAACTTACTCAATTGGCATGCGCTTGTTTGTCATCTTGTGTAATTAAGAGAATGGTTATGCATTACCATTACTAATTCGGGCAGAGCAACGAAAATGACAACTTGACAAAATCAAAAACAAAATGCTAAAGTGAAGTGATGCTTACCAAATCAGCTCGTCTCTCCTCCAACGTAATATCTCTTTTGAGAACATCAGCTTCCAAACCATAGAGTGTAGGATTACGTAACATGCGAATATACAAGTAAGTGTATCCTAACCAACTGCAAGCTTCTCTAGCATTTTGAACAGTTCCAAGAACGATTTCAGCATTCAGTTGATCTGCCAATTTGGAGACAAATTGACTTTCAATAGGAAGTTGTTGGTTCATCAAAGAAAGATAGTATTGTAGTTCATTGTGGCCAGTAATTATAATTCCTTCTCCATAAGAATCAAACTGAGGTCTTCCTGCACGCCCCAACATCTGCATAACGTCCAGAGGACTTAGTTCAGTCCATGCTCCCTTTTCTGGATCATAGATCTGGGTCCCTTTGATTATCACAGTGTGAGCTGGAAGATTCACACCCCAAGCAAGGGTTGCTGTGGAAACCAAAACTTGTACATGCCCATCAGCAAAGAGATCCTCAACCAGTTGGCGGTCAGCCCTGTTCAACCCAGCATGATGAATAGCAAAACCGTATGGCAGAAGATCTTTGAGATCATTGCTCTTGACCAAATCCGTATGAGTAGTTAGAATCTCACGGCTGGCACTGTCTTCTTTCAGAAACCTACCAAGGGTGTCCTTAGCAAGGGCAGTATCTCTTATAGCACGAGCTGTTTTGGCTGTTTCTTTCCTTGAGTGCACAAAGATAAGAACTTGATGTTTTCCAGCTACATCCATGACCTTTTCATAGCAGAGATCATTCATCAATTGGAACCTCTGCAATGGCTTCCTTACCATGATTCCAATATACTGTTGAGAAAGAGGGACAGGTCTGTAACTGTTGTCAAAATAGAACAGTCCCCGCTTAAGATCAACACGCAAGAACAACGCCACATCTTCGTAGTTCGGGAGCGTAGCAGATAAACCCACCAACCGAATATGATCTTTTGTCGTCTCAATCTGCCTCACAGTTCTGGCAACAATACTTTCAAGAACGGGGCCTCTATTATCATGGAGAAGATGAATTTCATCAATGATAAGAAGTTTGACCAGTTGTGTATAAGTCCGGTCTCCTGACTTTCTGGTAATGATATCCCACTTCTCAGGGGTTGTGACGATAATTTGAGTCTCTTCAATCTGTTGGCGAGTCAATGTCTGGTCACCACTTAGCTCCCTGACAGTAACACCATATTCCTTCAAACGATTAGACAAATTGCCAACAACTTCAGCAACAAGAGCTTTCATGGGGGCGACATATACGATCTTATAATCATTGTGGTTTATCGAACCATCCTCCTTATTCATGTGCAGGGCAATCTGCTGAAGTATAGTGAGCACTGCAACATTAGTTTTCCCTGCCCCAGTAGGAGCACATAATAGAATATTGTCTGCTCTGAAAAGGGCAGTCTCATAGACTCTACTTTGTACCCTGTTCAACTGGTTCATTCCTCTGAAAGCTGGTTGAGCCCACTCTGGCATGTCAGATATTTTTACAAGCCTCTCATCAGGATCAAATGGTCTGGGCTTCAATGCTGGCACATGGATTTCTTCATATCCCTTGCTGGGATGTCTGTAAGACCCATCTGGAAGCACACACTTCTTCGACACCAAGAGTCTACTTTGCTCTTGTGCAATGCTGTCAAGATCAAGTAGCTGAGCCTGGCTCTTCAACCAACCACTGTCAACATCTCTATCAACAAGCCCCCTCCTAGCCCTGTCCCCATCTCCACCACTCTCATCCTTCAACCTGCGAGCCTCTTCTCTAATATTCTTCTCCACGATCTTTTGCCTCTCCTTCGCACTAGCCCTTGTGGCATGCAACTGTTCTAAAATTGCAGCCAACTCTGGACCCAAACGCAACATTTCCTCCTCGATTTTATTCCTCTCATCTTGGTCTTCGGCTCTGGCCAAACGTGTGCACCATACAATCTTCAACCGGTTTCGCAACAGAAACTTAATAAGGCTGAATTTTTCAAACTGAAGGTTCACCAACAGCTTCGTTTCAACTTCCCTGTCATCACCTTCAGCAAGTATCTTGAGCACCTCCTCGGCAAGCTTCTGGCATTGTTGTGGATCCATTTGTTTTTCATAAGCATCAGATATATTCCTCTGAAGCCAATAAGCATTAATGTCCTGAACATTAAGGCTCATACCCTCATTTGCTTCCTGCATTTCATCGTCATCAATCCCACCACCCATTTGCATAGCCCCAGAATGATTTGGTTCAGCCACATCATCATCGTCCTCTTCCTCATCCTCCTGGACCATATCAAGGTCGCTCTCATCCTCATCATCTTCATTTTCTTCAAACTCAACCGCAACACCCACATCATCATCAAGGGCTTCATCACCATTAGCCACAGCAGACCCACCAGCATCACCCCCATCTTGGAAGTCAGTAATCAACCTCCCAATTGAAACCAACTGATCAAAGACGCTGTTGGGTATAGGGTTCAACATCTTCTCAATCTCCTTCTTCTTGTCAGGGTTCTTAAACGTCTCGTTTTTAAGAACGGCCAAAATCTCATCAGCAGCACCACTGACTATACTCGAAGGTTGGCCACCCAACTGTTGCTGAATGACGCTAAGCATGGCCTCATAAGCAGCCCGAGTTTCCTTCGTCTTAGGCTGATAAACACCTTCCTCAGTGGCCGTGAGGACGCTCTCTTCACGAAGCCGGCGCCGTTTACTTTGCCGAATGGGGCCGGGTTCAGCATTTGGGTCGCGCTCTTTCTTCTTCTTAGACTTCTTAAGCTTGTCATCGAGCTCTGGAGGTCTTCCTCTGTAAGCCCTGTCACCGAAGTGTTTGGGGTCAATCTTGCCCCACAGAGATTCAGGCTCGCCGGTGGGCTCGTGCGTGTCACGTGGCCGAGAGTCGGTGGTCAGGACCAGACTCGAGTTGGCCCGATACTCGTATTGCTTGAACCGAGCGTGGGCCTCCGCGCCACCGCCCAAGTGCTGCGCCATGTTAAGATCTCAAAACAAATCTCAGAAACCCTAATAACAACAACAACAACAACAACAACAAAAAACCAAGTTAGTCTAGGGTTTTAGTAAAACTTAATTCTTGTTTATAATGAACTGGTAAATTCGATTTCAGATAAAAATCAAGTAGAAGCAGATGAGAATGATGAGAATGGGGAAGAAAATAACTAATACCACGAATTCGCCTAGAGAAATTGAGAAAAGTGAAGGCTCGAGTGGCGGTGAATCGTGCCAGAAACCCTAGCTATAAAGACGCAGAAAAAGTAAATAGATAAAGAACTCACAGTGAGTTGTGTGAGTTGTGAGTCTGTGACTACTACTTGTATCGCTCTCGCTCTCCTCCGAAACCGGCTTCGGCAAGAATGGCGGCCAGGTATTTTACTATTACCAGTCTCAAGTGTAAACCGACCTTTTAAACGAAGATTTTATTTTCTTTCTCCGATCCCTTCTTATTATATCGGTCTGATTTTATTTTTATTTATTTTTCAGATGAGATTAGAATATGGTAGCAGATAGAAGGCCTTGCATTACTTGGGCTTTATCTCAATTTGGGCTACGTTTTTTTTTATTGGATTTCAGATTTCTTTATATTTCTTTCTTAGTTATCGATGGGCTTTGACACCTTTGGTGGTCGATGGGCTTTATCACCCTCCTCAGTACTCGATGGGCTTTATTTTCTTTATTTCCTCTTTTACTTCCAGAAAAAATAAAATAAAATTCACAAGAGATGTGAGGATGTAGATCCAGCAAAGGTCTCTCGAAAAAGAAAATCTGCAAAAGGGAAAATTTAATCCAATTTAGAGTGAGATGGAACTGCCGTTTGTTAAACATACATGTACATATATATAAAAAAAAAATTATTTATTTTATTAGATATAAAATTTTATCTTTGTTACACATGCTAAACCATAAATTTAAATGCATATGAACATAATGCGGAGTGACTATCATAAGTAATTCTAATTTGTTTGTGACAAATAGATCCCTCTAAATTGTCACTTTTAATAGGCGATAATGTGACATTTTGTTTGAATGCTTTGTTCATTACGGTACTATAACGTGATAGATATCTATAAAGAAAAATATACTAACATATAAAGAAATTTCAGCATGTGTTTACAACGAAAATATTAGAAAAGTATTAGTAAATCGTCATAAATTAACATGAATTTATTTGAGTTAACTTAGTATTTCCCCATTTTGAGTTTAGACTTACATGTGTCCTAACATTTCCCCAAGCTTCGATTCTTGGAACAACTGCTGCAAGCAAATACAAGATAAAAAGTAAAAAGTCAGTATGATCTCTTTGACACTTGCCATAAGATCTGTACATGCATAGCATCAACAACTCAGCATGTGATTTTTTTCACACTTGCAATATTCATGCATCCCATATAGTACTAGTTAGCATGTTACCCCTGCTAGTTAGATCACTCAGTTGTCAGAATTTTTATTTTATTTTTCTGATAAATGACTGGCAATAATTTACGTTTAATAATTTTTGAATCATATTAAGTGAATTACTCTACTCACTCGACTCGTCACTTAGTTTATCAAATATTTGAACTCGATTTCCTATATATAGTCATGTTACACCTCTTTTTAAGTGAAATGTTTGTGCACACATGGAGTATGTTATTGCTATATCTATCTTTAAATTAGGTATGCGTTACAGATAATCAAGTAAAATGAGTCACATATACGATTAATAATGTTTTCATTTGCTTTTTAGATTGTTTCAAACTTTAAAATTTTGCTTTTACATACCATTTTCACATTTTTTATTTTTCTTTCCTCGTTCTTCCTCTCTCATTTCTCTTTCCATCTCTTTTTGGTTTAGTTTTAAAACAAAAACATAAAAGCATTTCTTGATACGATCTCACTTGCCATGCAGTTTTAACTCAAAATTTTCAACTACATTAATCACACACAAGCCATTTTTCGTTCTCACCGTACTTATTGTGTTATTCCTTCATTTATATATATGATTAATATACTCTAAAATACAAACTTGAAGTCCATTCATATTATAACACTTGAATTAATAACAAAAAAAGAAACATATAGCTACGAACAAGAGCGTACGGAACCATATGACGGCTCTCATGAATTACACATCTTTCTAGTATAGAAAAATTTAGTACTAATATTTAGTCTAATGTTTCCAAAATTAATCACAAACTTAGCCCATTCTTCATATAAAGAACACTAGTCCTTGCTTCAACCACAAAAAAAAAAATATATAAATAACTATAACTATAACTTTTTTTTTTTTGGGTCAAAAGATAAAACTATAACTTCAATATATACAAATAAAAACTCCTATATTATATAATAGATAAAATGTATACAACGATATCGAGATAAGTTTTTGCCCTCTGTCCTCCTTAAATTTTCTGGTATTTGACTAAATAGGCATTTCATTAATTAATTTGCTACGTGCATGCATATTATATTCTTATTTAGTAATAGTATTTGTAAGGAATCTGATTGCCAATGCCATACATACTAATGTTGAAAGTATATAGCAATTTCGAACAAATATACACACACAAAGAAAACTCATCTGTAGCGGTGTACATATAAAGTTGTGGCAATTTGGTAAATACATACGTTTCTATAATATTAATTTTTCCATGTATACATTATTTTATGAATTCTAGGAAGAATTATAAAGAGAAATAAGTTTTTATAGATACATGCACAGGGTCTTTGCCTGTAGTTAGGAGACATATATTTACAAAATTCAAATAATTCCTTTTTTGGGTTTTCCCTCCTAAATCTGAATACAACACTATATACTTGAGTTTGTCAAATCGCAAATTCTCTTATAAATTCAGTGATTATGATAATGTAGATCATGGTGAACATTAGAACTAACGTGGGATTTCCTTATTAAGTTTTCGCAATCTTTTTCCTTTTCCGCTTTTTTCCAAATTATAGTATTTCTTTTCTAAAGCTTCAACTGCTCCTATATATATATATCGCTATAATATTTTATCGGGATTAAGAATCGGTGCCGCCTCCACCTCCACCTCCACCTCCACCTCTCCACCTCCGCCTCCTCCTTAGGATAGCAAAAACAACCTCGGTATTCAATTCTTTATATGTTTTGTTTACTACTTCTCTTTCTTTTAAATAACACTTCAATTTGAGACGTTTTCAATTTAACGTTTCAAACAAATAGAAGTTAATTTAGTCAAAAGTTGCCGGTCGGAATGTTCTGAATTCCATGAAGTGTATCATATAAAAACAAACGGCCGATGAGTTTTGTTTACATTTTCCTTATTTACACATTTTGCTCATATATATTTGATTACTTCAACAACGTTTACGATATATCCTACATGTTGAAAGAATCGCCGTTGAAGGATCACTTAGTTTTGTGATGATTACTTTTGTTAATTCTATTTTGAAATGTTTGTTTTGCCATATTTAATTTTCTAGATTTTGATTGAGGTTTTTGGGTATCTTTTTCAGGATCTCTACTACTTCACCATGTCAACTGATCAGACCAATTTTAGCAACAAGAAGCTTGAAGATACTTCAAAGCCTACCAACGACAACATACTTGAAGACACTTGTAAAGCTAAGAGCGATAAAGGGGTAATGCGTGAACTAATTTTGACAACTACATCAGTATGAGTGCTGTTAGAATCTCTAAAAAGATTTATTACAACTATCTTTGGAGTAAATCTAATTGGATTTGGTAATAATAATTTGAGGGAGCATATAGCTCGTACTAGTCATCATGAATCAAGCTTAGACGTTGTGCATTAATTTATCTATATGCATATGCTTACATTATGAGAGTTGGTATTATAGTTATTTTTTGTGTTTTATTTATTTGTAAAATTATTTGTTTTTAAAATTAATCATTTTCAGCAAAAGCTACGTGGTGCACATGAAGATGCATCCCAGCAGTCACAAAAGGATGATCATGTTGTAAGATAAATGATAAATGATAAATGAATTAATCATAGATTAATAATATAGTTAAACAAGTTGATCCATTATTATTACCTGCAGCAGGGGGAAGTAGTGGAGGATAAGCAAGAACTGGAAGCTGAGGGTGATCATGAACCAGTGAAAGCCATTGATGATGAACAAGTAGTGGACGGTGTGGATGAGGAGCAAGTGATCCAATCTATGGATAATGAGGCATCTCTTGTGGAAATAATGGACGATGACCAACCAATTTCTGAAAACAAGGAGGAGGATCTTACTAGTAGTAGTGATGATGAGGATCCTGCAACAATGTTGCCCCATGACCAACAGTAATATAATATAAAATAGCTTAATTTAGATTAATTATTTCTTTAATTTTGGGGCTGATAATAATTTTTTGGATCTGAATTAATTTATTATTACTCGCACTTACAGGCTGCCGGAGGATCCACAGGTGACATATGAGGGTGGTGCTGCCAGCGGCACTCCGAATACTCCCTCACACTCCAGCCCTTCAGTTGATTCTGCATTAGCAGGAGGGGCATCACCTGGAGTATGCTGTTAATAATTAATTTTATTTCAGTATACTATATACTTGATATATATTGATTAATTATAAAAATATTAAAACTAATAATTATAATTAAGATGCATGATTTTGATATATAATCAGGTGGATGCACAAGCCGATCTTGATCAGTACTACTCACTTATTAGCTCTGAAATTCCCTTCAGTTGTTTGCTTGGAAATGAGTCGAGCAGTTTTGTGCCAAGTGGCAGCCACCATAACCAGCAGTATTTTCAGCAAATTCTCTAGTATGTATATATCTCAGTGCTATATACAATTAATATGACAGAAAATCTGAGTGCTATATTAGCTATCAGTTTCTTAACCTAACTAATATCCTTTTTCTTCAGTCAATATTAACTAATATCCTAAGAATACTACTAATTCAAGTGTATATATTGTGAGAGTAGTTCCAATATACGAATCATATTAACCCTAGCTGCTGTGTTTAGCTCTCAATTTCCAACCATGGCACAAGAAAACAACAACAACAACAACAACACCCGTACCAATCCTAGCATGCTGTTCCCTCTTGATCAAACCCCAATCAGAAACCTGGACAGCGGAAGTGGAAGCAGTGCTGCTTTTGGGAGCCAAAATATGCACCGTCAGTCAAACACCTCCCACATGATGGTGAGGAATTAAAATGCCAAATTTAATCATTAAAATGGTATTCCTTGAGTTAATTATATATACGATGTTGTTTGTTTGTTGTCTATATGCATGTGCAGGTGCAGCCACTATTGGACAATGGAAATACTGCATTCATGAGATCCACTAATCAGCCTCCAACTATTTTTGGGTATAATTAATTAATCATGTAGCTATGATCATGACTGTCTGAGTTTGATTTTCATAAGACATATCTGTTAAAACATTTAGTTCTTGTTCATTTTGTCCGAGATAACCTATAGTTATTTGGTCTGCCAGATTTCCTATTTTAAATTTTGTTGTTATTATTGTTTCATATTCAAAATATTTTAGTTTTTTTATTTAAAATTTGTTTCGAAGAAAGGGTTTGAATGGAATGTTAACAATACATGAATATAATTATATTATATGGGAAGAAAGAAAATATGTGAAATCATACATTGTACCTTTCTTATTTTTAAATTGAAAAAAATTAAATTAATTGTATGTGGTCATTTGAATCAAAATAATTTTATATATTGCCAAATTCCCCTTTTTAGATTCTCCAGTCAAGTATATATAGATCAAATGGAAATTAGTATTCGTTAACATACTATTGAACTTGCGTCATATATACAGAGGCGAAGACCTGCATTTCCAACGATTTTTCCAAAGCCAGGCTGCTGGAAACTTTGGAGGCCAGCAGATTCCTCAACTCCACAGTATCCCTGCTCAGCAAGTATGCATATTATTCTTCCTCATCAAGTTTCTATACTCTCTCTCTCTCTCTCTCTCTCTCTATCTCAAGTTTTGTATCGCAGTATGAAATGGATGTGCAGCTTGTTCTTAATTAATAAGTTTTAATTGTCTTCAAAATAATGTGGTTATATATATATAATTAGTACTTTATCTATTCATTAAGGGCTTGTTTGTGAGTGATTTTAGATAGTCATAATCACTTTTGGGTAGAAGCACCCCATGTTTCTTCCTATGATAACTTGTAGTGATTATATATATGGAGAATCACTTTTCTATAGAAGTGATTAGTAGTTTATCTATAATCACTCCCAAATGAGCCCTAACTAGTAGAAGAAAAGTGTTTTTTTTTTTTTTTTTTTTTTTTTTGTAAAATAAAATTCTATCTATGCGGCCTATAGTAGTACACATACATGCAGGCATACACATAATTTGCACAGAATTTTCTATGGAAATTTCTTGTCATGCACAAAAAATAGAGAATACTTGAAAAACGGAAAGTATTTCAAGGGTTAACTTGAAGACGAAGATAACCCATATTAATATTGCATAACATATTTTAATAGATTTTTAAAGAGAGATTTCAAGCCTTTCTAAGGCTACTCAGATCACATATTAATATGTAGCTATAATCTGTAACTAAATGGCTGTATAATATTCCCATAATTTTATCTCAACGTCTTAAATCGATACATATTTGGTTTCTGAAATTCTTTTTCAGCACGGAATAATGGCCGGAAACTTTGCTGGTGGACATCCATACCCAGTGACAGAAGTGGCGAGGACACCAAGGGTGACTTAATTAATTAATCTTTTGTTTTACTTAATTTCACACTATTGATATTTGTCTGTGGTTCCATTACTTACACACATGTATGATGTAGATGACAATGAATAATTGGGAAGACAACATCAACATGGCTGCACCAACACCAAACCTTCATGCACCCAATAGAGCTCATTGGTCGACGCAATTAGGTCAAGCCTCCCAAGGCCCAAACTATGGCAACAATATTATTCCTAATGCTCCAGCCTCAAAGTAATTAAAACATCATTAATTAATTTCATTAGTGATACGGGTATAATAATGTGATCTCTTCATCAAATTAATTATGTATAAACCCCTGCAGGCCTATCAAGAACTCGCTTTATGATCCCATGTATGAAGCCATGGGATTGCCAGTGGATCCACACCTGCGACTTTTTCTTGGGATGCAGAGGCGCAACAATGGTGCGTAATTATCATTAATTAATTTGTACAATAATATAATTAATCCTGCTATTAATTACAAATAAGTTGATTCAACTTGATTCTTTTTCATGTTTGCAGGAGGGAATCATACACCATGAAGATCAGTGAATTTTGCTGCTATATGATATGATATGCTGGAACTTGGAGCAGAGAATAATCCTTAGCCGTCTACTTTGTTTTCATTAATTATAAATAAATCCCGGAAAAGGGATCAGTCTTGGTATTTTGATTTGGTTTTGTTGGGTTAATTTCTTTTTATATTTAGTGAATTATTATTAGGAACCAAATGATAATTTGAGTTTTGGTTATAATATTGGTGTGAGCATCTGCATGCGCTTTTTCTATGTTGCTATATCTTGGCTGAAACTTGGAGGGAATGCAACTATATATGGTTTCTGAATTTTCATGTTAATTCTTAGGGAAATAAAGTGACATGAGAACATTCGTGGTCATAGAGTGTATTCGTGTTAAACATTTCTATTGAGGTGAAATTATTAGAAGACTCGGGGATCAACATGAACATCATTAATCAGGACGGTGAAAGATTACATGTGCTAAGTATGTAGCAATTGTAACAAGTCATGACTTGTTTAAATATTTGTTTAAGATGATATTCATTATACAACCAAACCAACCATCAATCCTATTTATTTATGAATGACATAGATTCACAGGAATGATTAAGCTTAATCTTAACATACTTAACCCAACAATATCGTGTTTTATTCCATGGAATGAAAACACTAATTTATTCTTCTTACTGTAAGATGTTCTTTAATAAATAAAACAGTTTAATTTGTGTTGTTTTATAAACGAAACGAAGTAATGACAGAGCATATTTTGAGATTAGAATGAAATGAATATTAATAACTTGTCACTCATTTCGGGTCGGGTCAAAATACCGAATCGTTGACACCCTTGGAGTTTAATGGGCGGGTATCTAGCAGTTAGCTGAGCAAGCACCACTTGAAAAAGATACTTCTTTCTTCACTCGCCAATTGCGTTGTGCGTGCGCTAGAAAACGGCCACATTTGGCCTCTGCGTTATCATCTTCCTTCCTTCCTCTCTGTCTCTTTCTTATGCTCTTCTTTCTCAGTTGCTGGCACTGCCCGACACCCTCAATTGCCAATCCTGAGGGCTGAGGCTGTCCCTGTAACCAATGGCTGCCACTATTCCTCTGCTTCAGTTCGTCCCCACCAAAACCTTCCAAGCCAAGATTCACTCGAACAGACTCAGACCCACCAAGCAGAGAGGTCGTCCATTCTACAAAAGTTTCGATCTTTCAGCTCCTTTTTGCTTACCATTATTGACCCTTTTGGTGGGTTTTGCAGGAACTTTTGGTTTATCTATGGTTACATGCTCTTCTTCTAATGGAAGAGAGCCTGATTCTGTGGATGGTGTGAAGAGCGTGGAGCGGTTGCTTGAAGAGAAAAGGCGAGCTGAGCTGTCTGCTCGGATTGCCTCAGGAGAATTCACTGTCGAGAAAACTGGGTATACTTATTAGAGATTGAACTATGGGTTTAGTTTTGCTTATGTTGGGCAATTTCAGCTACATTTGATTAAATTTTCTGACTAAAATTGTCACCGAATTTTGAACATACTTAATACTAGAAGAAGCTAGCTGGAAAGCTTTACTTTTGTGTTATTATACATCCAAATTTTTGTGTGTTGATTCATAACTCCAAGTCTTTTGTATGTGGTAATTAGTTATCCATCTCAATTGAAGAACGGTTTGTCGAAGTTGGGTGTTCCTCGGGAGATTCTAGATTTTTTATTCAGTTGGGCTGATGCACATGATGGCTCTCCCAAAATTCCAGAGGCAAAAGGTGCAATTGGTGCCATTCAAAGTGAGGCCTTTTTCATCCCACTATATGAGCTTTACCTCACTTATGGTGGAATTTACAGGCTGACCTTTGGACCAAAGGTTTTTATTTCTAATATATATCTCATTTGATTAGTAGTAGTCTCTCTCAAACTTATTAGATTGTTATGACGGCAGTGCCGCTGTTCTCAGTGAATTACTTGTTGATTCTTTCTGCAGTCCTTTTTGATCGTTTCTGATCCTTCCATTGCCAAACATATATTAAGGGATAATTCAAAGGCTTATTCAAAGGTAAACCCAATTGGTTAATTTCTTTTCCTGTCCTCTCTCTGTCTGTCTTTCAGTTGATAGCTACTTTGTGCACAGGGAATCTTGGCTGAAATTCTAGAGTTTGTCATGGGGAAAGGACTCATCCCAGCAGACGGTGAAATATGGCGTGTTCGACGACGTGCTATAGTCCCCGCATTGCATCAGAAGGTATTTCGTTCTTATTCTGCTCCCTACATTCAATGTATCCAGTGGAAGAAAAGCCTGTTTAAGGGAAAAGTGGGATATCAAAGTGTGAACCAAGACCTGTGATATGAAAACCAAAATCAGAATTAGGAGGAACAAATGTTCTGATGTAATTCAACTATTACTTGCATCAGAAGGTGTTGTGTACCCTTTCCCACCGTTCCCTGCATCAGAAGGAGCAATTTTGAGGAATTGTAATTTGATTTTGCTGTAGAACAGCTGTTCCTCCAAATTGCTCCTTGGAATTCAGAAAGATTACAATATTATGTACGTTAACCAATTTTAAAAAATTTAAAGAGCACATTGATTTTGTCTATTATGAAGAAAAACCTTCTTCTTAGAAAACTGCACATAGAAATTTTATGAACTGTACGCCTAATAAGAACCTTGTCCAATTTCTCATGCAATTTTGGAGCTACCTCACTGTAAGGTAAACCTTGGTGCAGACCATAGGAACTATTTGTAACTATTTTTTTTATTGTTGATTCTAGTTTTTTATTTAAAATTGTAGTATGTAGCAGCTATGATTAATCTCTTTGGAGAAGCTACAGAGAGGCTTTGCCAAAAGCTAGATGCTGCTGCATCTGATGGGGAAGATGTAGAGATGGAGTCACTTTTCTCCCGTTTGACACTGGACATCATTGGCAAGGCACTTTTTAATTATGATTTTGATTCATTAACAAATGACACTGGGATAGTTGAGGTATTATTTTCGTTCCTTTTATCTTAGCTTTGGTTATACGATGTTCTTTCCTATTTAGCTTCCACTTATCTTCATCAATTCTCTTTTGTAGTTGATTTTATAGCAGTACTTAACATATTGCTGTCTTTCTATTTTGGCTAGAGCAGGCTGTGTACACTGTCCTGAGAGAAGCAGAAGATCGTAGTGTTGCACCAATACCAGTATGGGAAATCCCAATATGGAAAGACATTTCACCACGACAAAGAAAGGTCGCAACAGCCCTCAAACTAATCAATACTACGCTGGATGATTTGATAGCAATTTGCAAGGTAAAGTCATCAATTGCTGGCACAACATAGAGCTGTGGCCCTCTTTTTTTTCTTTTTCTTTTCTTGATAATATTTGCTACTATATTTCCAATCACAATTTTTTTTCCTTTTTCTTTCAAAATGATACATGGCTGGGCATGGCTGCTAAGCTGATGCAGTTTTGTTATTGTTATTATTTTTGTTTGTCATCTGCAGAGGATGGTAGACGAAGAAGAGCTACAGTTTCATGAGGAGTATATGAATGAACAAGATCCTAGTATTCTCCATTTCCTTTTGGCGTCTGGGGATGATGTATGTAACTGCAACTATCATACACACTTGTCACCAGCTCAAATGATTAAACTTTTTACACAACTATTTGTAGGTTTCTAGCAAGCAACTCCGTGATGACTTGATGACAATGCTTATTGCTGGGCATGAAACATCAGCTGCAGTTTTAACATGGACCTTTTATCTTCTTTCCACGGTAACACATTTGAGGCCTAGTAAAGGAACTAATTTCTCACTTTTATGTTCTTTAGTGCATAGTAATATGGATCTTCCTTGAGGCTTACTCCTTGCCCTGTAACCGGGAATTTTGGGAAATAAAATGGATCTTTACTTGAAATGCAGAACTATACCAACTTGTAAATCTGAGATGCTTGCAAAGTTTATAAGGGTGTGATGAATTTACAGCATATAACTATTTTGAATCAAATATATTTAATTCATTTTCTTAAAATAGATTAGAAAGTTATTAAATAAATGAGGACTACAAATTTCATCACGACTTTACCTTTTGATTGGCTGCAGGAGCCTAGCGTCATGTCGAAGCTCCAAGAGGAGGTATGTTAGAGCTTTAATTTTAATGCACCCGTATTTCTACCAAAAGAATCACAGGAGTCATGAATACTTTAGCCTATATCATATTGTTTCGCTTTAATTATAGTTCTTCATGTTCTTAGGCTGATTCCGTTCTAGGAGATAGATGTCCAACAATTGAAGATGTGAAGAAACTCAAGTATGCAACTCGTGTTATTAATGAGGTAAGCATATCAGCTTTTATCTGAAGGATTTAGAAAGTTAATTTTCTGTATAAATGGTCATTTTTTATTGTTTGGTTTAACTTTCCTTCTTCCTTTGCAGTCCTTGAGGCTTTACCCACAACCACCTGTGTTAATTCGTCGTTCTCTTGAGGATGACAGGCTTGGAGACTACTCTATTAAAAGGTTATACCTAGAAAATCTACTGTGAATATGTTGTTAATATGCAACATCTAATGCCATTTTTATCTTTTCATTTACAGGAATGAGGATATATTTATTTGTATTTGGAATCTGCATCGCAGTCCAAAACAATGGGATGATGCAGATAAGTTTAAGCCTGAAAGATGGCCATTAGATGGACCCAATCCAAATGAGACGAACCAAAATTTTCGGTATTTCATCTCTTGCTTATTCTCTGAATTTGATACATATCACAAGATATTGGAGTTACAACTGATCTGTCAGGTTATTGAAGTTCTGAATGTTAACATCCTTGGTGGATGAGCATTGTACAATTTTTTGTGTGTGGGTAAAATGGGGCTGCAGAAGTTCGATTAATGTGTGGTATCATTGCACACTCAAATATGAAAAGAAAATATTATTAATATTTTTTGGAGTTTGGAGGATGACAATTGAAAGAAGTATGCCTTTTCTGTATTTATTTTGCCACATTCCATATTAGATGGTTCTAGATGTATCTGGTACATCATAAACGTGTTCAAATCTTAATGAATCTGACATTCTAAATAAACAAACCTATCCTATACTTCTTGGATCAACATTGCATATGACCAGTTTTAGCACGAAAAAGGGCTAAATTACTGCAAATGTACAAGTTATTGAAGTTGCACGACACTGTATTATTTAATCTATTCTGTGCTATCTTTTCTGAGGAAAAAAAAAAAAAAATCATTTTCAGAATGCAGCAGCTTCTTAGTAGTTAGTATAATTTCAATCAGTTTCAGGGAATGACATGGGATTCAGGGTTCAATTTTCTCTTGAATGTTTTTTTTCTTTCCACAAATAAATTACTGTGGTAGTTATTATTTCAGTTACTTGCCCTTTGGTGGAGGACCACGGAAATGTGTAGGTGACATGTTTGCCACATACGAGGTAGAATATTTGAACTTGTTGGATGGTCAACTTTTTTGATTTTAATATTTATATAACTTTATGAATATAAATCACTGAAATTTTTGCATGCCTCTCATGATGATCATATACAAGCCTTCAAAGCTTCTCCTTTTCCCAAATAAATAAAGCATTTTGAAACACTCTCATTGCTGATTTACAGACTGTGGTAGCACTTGCAATGCTTGTTCGAAGATTTAACTTTCAAATGGCACTTGGTGCTCCTGAGGTAAGTAGCCCCGTGTTGTTTCCTGCATGTATTATATCTAGCCCAATTGGAACTCTTTCGAATTGTGTATTTGTTGGTGGCATTGTTGTGAACCACAATAAGTTTTATAAGCTGAGTGAACTTGTAAAAACCTGTAGTGTTATATTGAACTTAAAGTATGTGATTCTATTTCTGTCTAAAGAATGGTTCTCCAAGCAGGTCAAGATGACTACGGGAGCAACAATTCACACCACAGAAGGGTTGAAGATGACAGTTACCAGGAGAATAAAACCTCCCATAGTGCCCACATTGGAGATGCCAACATTTGAAGTGGATACATCTGTAGGTGCTTCAAAAGGGGATTCTTTAGTTGGTAAAAAAGGTGAGGTTTCTTCTGCAGATTGCAGATGATTTGTTATACTTGAATCTCGACGTGTTTTCTACTAATCTTCTGCCTGATGATGTCAGGTTTGTAGATAATGCTGTAAATTGAGAGAGGCAAGTTCATAGGGTTGCAAGACCAAGAAAGAAACTGTGTTTGAATATAGTTCTTAAGTCTCTTGAAGAATCGTTCAGCTTTGTAAATTTCCAAGCTCCCTACCAAAGCATCACATCTTTCTCAGTGTATTAAAAACACTTCCAATAACAGTTTTTACTGCCCTGGCGGAATTGGCCCTAATAGACATTATCTAATAATGAAAACAAAGGCATCTGCAGAAGATTTGTTTGACGAGCAAAACAAAAACGATGTAATGTTAAGTAACCTAGTAAGAGGATATCAGAATTTCACATTTCTGATGTCTTGCACATGATAGGAAGAAAACATTGCTGTGGACTAGTGAAGAATCATGTGGAGGAGTAGCCAAAACACCTCCTGAGAAAAGAACTATATGAACGCTTTCAGATGTAAAGAAACATAAGAATACAATGTGCCTGAACGTATCCAGAGCGTGAAGAATAATATTGGTCATTTTCACTGGTTCTTCAAGAGGCTAATACAATACACATAAAAAAAAAAAATTAAAACATTAGCAAGCAGGACAATTTACCATTTCAATCAAATGTACAATCAAGTAACCTTAACTATGCAATTCAGAGGTATTGTCTGCATGTATTAGACATGCCTCAGTCAAATTAGATATTGAACAAGTGAACAAAGAGAGTCGATTTGTCATCTGTCATGAATACACCTCCACAACCTGTTCGGTGTCACTGTTTCGAGATTTGTGGCTTTGGTTGATGGTTTTAATTGGGAAGAACAAGTACTTGTTTTCATGCTATGTATTGAATAATGTTTTTTTTTTTTTTTTTTTTTTTTGGTGGACAAAGATGTATTGAATAATGGTTGTTTGCTAGAAACTCAAGCTTATTTGCTCCATTCAAATCAAAGTTAGAGAAAAGACATAATCAACTCTTGAAATAGAGCAACTTGGTTGACATCAAAAGTCCCTAAAAATTCATTACTTGCCATCAGTAAACATCATTAACTTTTTTTAAAAAAGTAATTTTATAAGGGCCAATATTTTAAAATAAAAATAAAAATAAAAAAGACAAAAATTAAGTGTCGCTTTGAGGGTACTACACTTAATAGGCATGGCCCGAGACTGAAAACCTCTGAAACCTCTGAAAATCTCTCGTCTCTCTGAAATCAAATCCCTAATCTCTCTGAAACCTCTCACCTCCACCGTCGCTGTCTCTTCTTCTTCGTCGCTGGGTAAGTGTTGAATAAGGTTTGAATTTGGATTTTTCGGTTAGATTAGAGGGTTTTGATTTGAGTTTCGATTAGAGTGTTTTTTATTGGGTTTTCTGCTAAATTGGGGGTTTGGATTTGAGTTGGTTTCTCCTAAATTAGGTGTCGGCTACATTAATTTGAGGGTTGAAGTAGGGGTTAAATAAGGTTTTTATTTTCTGAATTTCATATTGAGGGGGGGTTTTTCTGTTTTTGGACAGAAATTGGGCAAGTTGAGCTAGGGTTTTGCTGTGCTGGTGCTGCTATTTAGGTATAATTGAACTTTAATGATGTAATTAAATGTATATGTTGATTTTCTGTTAGGTTTGATTGAGACTGCTAGGGTTTAGCTGTTCTTTTGTGTGTTGGAATTGTTTACATGGTTTTCTGCTAGGATTGAGTTTAAATGCATGTGTTTTTTACTTTATTATATGGTTGGTTGGTTTGGATTTCTTGTTTTCTTGAATGATATATGTTTAAATGGCTGCTGTTTTAATGAAAAATGTTTGGTCTGATGATTGGTTAGGATTTGTTGAATGAAATATGTTTAGCTGGCTAATTGGTTTTGGGTTTATTAAGGCAGCTGAGGGGGCAGGTTTTATGGACTTTATCCATGAGCTTAAACCCAAATTCAAGATCCCTAATAGGGATCCTTCACATAGAGTAGACAGATTAAACATAGAGATCCTTCACATATAATTATTCTAGCTTTAATCTTTCTTGGTCTATTAAGGCTTTTGGGGCCTGAGATTAAATTAATCTGAGCTTATGGAATATAACGCAATGTAATGTCATTAAGGTGGTTTATACTCTGCTTATCAGTTTCCACTTTGGCATGTTACATGTGATTGTACTTTGTTTTTGTAACATTTCTGAAATGGTACATAACATATTTAACACTTTTGTTATTTACTCATCATCTGAAATTTGGGGTTTTCTTTCATTCTTTTGAAGTTATGGAAGCTCTAGATATTGAAGCTCTAGATATGGAAGCTCCGGTTCTAGCTCTAGCTCCAGTTCCGGCTCCGGCCCCACATGTAAGTAACTTATTGCCCATTTTATTTCAGATATTGCAAGGCTGGCCAGCAGTAGTATAACTAGACACTAATATGTGTTTTTTTATTTTATTTTTTATAAACATTTTTTAGACGCCACATGAACCGTTGAACAATTTGGTGCGTTGGCCAATAACAGAGGAACTTAGGGAGGCATTGACTAGGATAGGTTTAGGATTCTTTGAACGTTTTAAGTTCCAAATGAGGTTGGATTGTACCATGCTAAATGCTTTGCTACGACACTATGATCGTAATTTAAAGTGTTTTATCTTTAATGGTAATTCACTCTATTTTAGTTTAGTAGATGTCCTTCTCATCACCGGTATGCCGATTGACGGTAGACCGGTTATTGGTAGGATAGGGAAAACCGAAAATGTATTTTTTAATGCTTTTGGTATCGATCCTCCTCCAGAGTCTTTGGATGGAGGGAGGATTAGGCTTAGTTGGTTAAGAGAAAAGTATAGTAATAACCCAGTACGTCCAGATGAGGATGGGTGGGCACACTATCTTAGAGCCTACATCATGTATGTCATTGGGTCATATTTAATACCCGATGACTGCACTGGATTAGTTTCTGCCCAGTATTTGGGGCTCTTGGACAATCTTCAGGAGGTTGGTAGCTATGCGTGGGGCGCAGCCGCTTGGGCGAGCTTGTACAACTCTTTGGATCGAGGAATCGTAAACGGCTTGGCCTATGCTCTCATGGTAAGTACTTTAAACATCACCATTCTCACTTTAACTAAATTTGGATTTGATGTTTTAACTTATCTACTTTTCTGATCTTTGTTTATTACTCGTCCAGGTATTTGCAATAGAGCATATAAAGCCACTACGTACAGAGCTGATAGGGGAGACAGTGGATCTCCCGATGGAGTGTCCATTAATGGTGTCGTGGTCCCACCTTCTCCACAAACGCTTGAAGGCGAACACAGTTCCCAAGTTTGGAGTCTACATGCAAATTTTGGGGAACGTGACTGATGAAAATGTAAGTCATTTAAAAGACTTATTTAAATACAGTTCTTAACTAAATGCAACCGAATTTTGGAGCCTATATGGAAATATAGTTCTTATGTAATTTATGTTGTATTTACTGTTGTAGTTCATACAGCGGCCTTATCAGAGGCTTAGCCATACTCTTCTAAGGGAGGGTTATGAGCGTTATACCCTTCAGCTGGCTAAGGCATGCTCAGTGACTCTGTGCATCAATTATCACATAGTCGTCCCTCACAAACCAAACAACTATGCTAGGCAGTTTGGTTTCGAGAATATAGACCTGGATTCGATTCCAGAGCTTCCTGATGTGGTGGTTGAAGTAAGAAAGAAGGGGCCAAAGAAAGATTTAAATCTTGCGGACCACGGACACTTTCCCCTGTACATTAACAGCTGGCTTGGCAGGTTTCCTTTGAGAGGGCCACGAATAGGTATGTTCATTCTGGTTTCTTTAATTTTTTTTAATAATTCTGATTTTTATAGCCGCACGGCTCTACCAAATTTTTTTTATTTTAAATTTTTGATTTTAAAATTTATTTTTGTTTTATGGTACCTCCAGCTGGTTTGGTAGGTCCTCCATACGCTGTGGAATTGCTGGCGCTTGATGCACCTGACGTGCCTGTGCAGGCCCTTCATGACAACCCACCGCAGTCCCCGCATAACGGGCTTGTGCTTGCCCCTCATGATGGAGAGCCATTGATGGAGACAGCTTGCAAAACTACTTCCAATGCCCAATCATTTAATGATTCTAGCATTGCAAGGACTAAGCCCAAGAGAGATGTTAGGAAACCTATCATGTTTCAAGATGAGTATAGTCGATGACTTGGGACTCACGTTTGTTGGGCTGGACCTAGGACTTGCTGTCAGTCATTAAATATGGTCTTAATCTTCTGTTTCAGATTCTCTCTTATAAGTATGTTGTATGGACAACTCTTGTAATCCGACTTTGATTATATTTCAAAAACCTTGAGTTAGCTTTTTAGCTATCTATCTGCTGTTTTCTTTCAGTTGTCGCTATTCTCTGCGAGTTCATACTTGAACTGCACCAAGTGTTATTAGAGCGTCCTTTCTGCATTTTGCATCCTTCCTTGAGTTTAAAGCAAAGAGCTCTCATAGCAGATGCTGCACGTGCCCTGGACAAAGCAAAAATGATGCGCTTTGATGAGAAAAGTAGCAACTTCTATTGTACAGAAATTGGTCGAATTGCAAGCCACTTTTATGTTCAATGCTCGAGTGTTGAAACATACAATGAAGTGTTGAGACGCCACATGAATGAGACTGAGGTTATTGTTTTTGTGAACTATTTTATCTGTATATTTACTCTATTTTCCTACCAGTTATACCCCATTCTTTTCTTCTATCAAACTCGTTTTCAGAAAAGAATCCTACGCAAAAATTCCTAAAAATACACTTTAGAATTTTAAACATTAATATTTAAAAGGCAATACTATTTAAATTACAGTTTCTGAGAGTGAATCCAGAAGCAGGACTCTTCTTCTTTGATTCTAGTTATCTCCCTGTGCCCTTGCACAGCAGTATATCGGTATTAGTGAGCAGAATTTTACAGAACTGCAGAATGGTATATGCTACAAGAAGGTTTCTTTTTCCTTAGGCTCTCCTTTGTGTAATATATGTATTTGAATGATTATTTAACTGATTGATATTTTTTCTGCCAGGTTGTTGAATCACTCGGGCAAGGTTAACATGCAATGGTATTCCTTCATTCTCGAAAGGACACACCAAAAACAGCTCAGAAATTGGTATGCCTTTATATTCCATCTTCTTTTGTGGGTTTCTATTTGATTGAAATTCGTTTTTTGCGAGTGTTGTTAACAAACTAGTCGTGCTGACTTCATAAATGAGGAAGCTTCAGTTGGTTGCTGATGCAATTTCATAATCTGGATCAGTACGATTCCTTGCAAGTTTTGATTTCAGCCATAGTAACTGCCTTGATATTTGTATGATACGTTTCCTTTGGAGTATATGTGCCATTTCTTTTCTCTTATACTGTTTTTAGTTTTGGAGTTAATGATTTTGCTCTGGTTCAAAAAGGTAAAATCTATCAACAAAACATGACTTGAGTGAAAAATAAATATATTACTGTACTAAAAAACTAGGATCTGTATTGATGCAGTAATCATTGGAAGTTTGATATTACACATCTAACATAGAAACAGTGGCTTTCTAAAAAAGAAATAATAATAATATTAAAAGAAAGAATGGAAATAGGTTACTATTAACCAGAGTAGTTAAGAATACGATCATCCGAAATTATATTAGCAGTGTGAGTGGCAATTAGGATAGTTTTTGAAGTTCCTTAACATGTCAGGTAAATGGATTATAAGGACCATGTGGGTATAATTTGAAGGGGATGCAATATTACATATAATCTGAACGGATAAAATCTTTTTTTGACATTAAATTCTTATAGAGCAACCACCAATGTGGTTTATCATAGCAAGATGAACTAGTTTCAATTTTTTTTATAAAAGAACGCAACTGTTGCAAAAACCGGGATTTTAGCAGTAGGCGGCATCCCCTCTTGAGTTTTGAGTAGGTGGAACCATTCTGTTTTTGTTTACTATATAAAGAAGTGTTGTAAACTATAGGACTTCTTGTAGGGAGGTGAAGATGATTTTATGGCATCAAGCCAACAGTTGGACTAACATCATCGAGCTTTCCTTGCTTTTTCCTGGGGATGTATCTGTACTTGCCAGAGAGAATGATGCTCCTTGCTGTGAGTATGGCAACAAACTAGAATGGAGGCCTAGTCTTGATTTAGTTCTCGGTGGAGGCGGCATCAGAGAAGGACATAGAGGCTGTTGGGTTTCCAAATTTTTTATTTTGTAATTATATTTAATTTTGTTATTTGTGTTCATAATTTTTATTTATTCGTAAACTAAACTCAATATTTTTTTATTAATTTTTAAAGCTTTAACGAATGTTTTAAGTTAATTTGACGGAATGGACAACATGACTAACGGAATAGAACACAGGGATTAAATTGGTCAAATTAAAAACACGGGGATTAAATTGGCCAAATAAGTAAAACACAGGGATCATTTTAACATTTAAGCCATTATTTTGATACATGCACAAATAGATATGATAATAGTATAGCCGCGCGGCTATACTCTCACATTATAGTCGATCAGCTTTAAATACAATATTTTACCGTTATAGCCGCAGGCTAGAAATTATAACCGTACAGCCGCACGGCCATACTTTCTAAATAATTCGAACATTTTAAATATATTCGAACGAACACGAAGCATGCAGTCGCAGTGGACGGAACTTTCTCTCGCAGTCACTGCTTCGTCCTCCGGGTTCGGCGCTGAAAAAAGACCCAACCTGCCTAGGCGCCCGCCTAGCCACTACCTAGCCGCCTAGCGACAGCCTAGCGACCGCCTAGCGACAGCCTAGCCGCCGCCTAGCGACAGCCTAGCCGCCGCCTAGCGTCCGCCTAGCCACCGCCTAGCCGCCTAGCCGCCCGAGGCCAGCCTAGCCGCCCGCCGCCAGCCTAGCCGCCTAGCCGCCCGCCTAGGCCGACTTTTCAAACACTGCGATTGACTGAAAGTCTGAAACCCGAAATTGAAAAAATTTAGCTGCAAATTTGAGCTTGAGATTGGGAAGCCGAGGCAGTGAAGCACAAGTCAGGTCCATAAAAGAAGAGATCATGAGACTCTTAATTCATCCAATTCCATTCCTCTCCCTGTTTCGCGCCTTATATTCTTCTCTCTTCGCACTGACGACACGGCGCAGAAGAAAAAAAATACAAAATTTGCTGACTTGGTGTCTGTCTTCTGTGGAAGGAAATGATGAAGTTGTCCTATCATGGAGTTTCTATGGTCTTGCCAATAACAAGGTTCTGTGAATGGCATGCGTTTAGCTTCTCTTGCTTTGCTTATTCTTTAATATGCAAATGGCATTTA
This sequence comes from Prunus dulcis, assembly GCF_902201215.1. Taxonomy (NCBI): domain Eukaryota; kingdom Viridiplantae; phylum Streptophyta; class Magnoliopsida; order Rosales; family Rosaceae; genus Prunus; species Prunus dulcis. The sequence goes on along the minus strand of NC_047655.1, from coordinate 29,094,245 downwards.
TGCTTGTACCTCACTGCCTGTGTTTTAGGTGGAGAATGTTAGTACAATCTTTAATATGTTACTACTATTTCAGAGTAGTCGAAATCCGTCTTTTGCCCTTCAGCTATCATTGTGTTGCTACTCATAACTGTATACTGTATTAACTATATGAGTCATGACTTGCTGTTTACTTAATTGGACATTCTTCCTTAACATATGCAGGTTATTCTGTGTTGAAATGAGACTGAACATAGTGGAATAAATACAAATTTCATGTGAAAAATGCGGTCCTAGAGTTTGGAATTGCAGCAAGATTTCTTTTTGAAAGCTTAAATGTCAGGAAGCAAAGTGTTGCTAACGTATAAGCGAAAGCGGCAATCAAGAACAGATCCTGTACAGGGACATGAGTGCCATAATTCACTTTTTGTTGCTCCCGATGATACTTCTTTAAGCAAACCACCAGACTTGCAAGTTCATTTGATTGATAAGCGTTCATCAGAACATTATAACAGAAATTCTGCGGTGAGATTTTAGAAAGTTGGAACCTGTTCACTTTTTTTAGTTTGTTTCATAGGCATATATGTTGTATGTCAATCATCTTTTGTAGATAATTTAATAATCCATCCTTCCCTATTTTTCCCCTAATAATTTCGTTCTTGAAAAAATACTGAAAGGACAAAAGGTTTTAAGGGATTACCAGATACCACCAGAATTTGCCCTATTCAACCAACCCTTGAAAGCGTATCTGGTTGAGATGAACATTTAGATTTGGTTCTTTAATTCAGGTTTCTACGAAGATCTTCTCTTAGTTGTCTTAGACCTATAATTTGTTTTTAAGGTCATCGCTATATTCTGTCTCACCTGCCTCTTTTTCTTGCAGGTATGCCATGTATGTTTTGTGTGCTGTGTCGGGGGTAACCTGAAGCACTGTGGCAAATGCCTTCAGTCGTATCATCTCCAATGCCTAGATAAGCCCCATAAAGAAATGAAACACACTGAAGTATCTGGCACAAGACAAATATCAATTAAATCCTTTCCGACAAGTCTTGATGAGGTTCCCACCCAAAGGGATGCATATGGGAATAAGTCTAGTGGCAAGAAAGTTGGCTCATCTTCAAATGCTAATGCTGGAGCATTGGTTGATTATAATAATGTTGGAGGGAGGTCAGTTTCTCAATTGGTGATGAATTCCGCTGTAATTACTGCTGATTTTGTCAGACAAAAATCATCATCAGCAGCAGCAGCATTTGAAAGAAAAAGCAGCTCTGAATGTGATGGTAGCTCACCAAGATTGAATACATCAAACTTAGAAGACACTGATTCATTCTCTAGAAATAACTTAGATAAATTAGGTGGTGATTCAGCTGCGCAAAACAAGTTGACCACCCCATTGGTTACTTTCTGCCGAAGGAATAAAAGAAAAAAGGATATGGATGAGTCTAATATACAAAGGAAATCACTGCCTGTGGAAAATAGCTGCTCATTGATAACCAAATTGAATAATTCTGTTTGTACTAATACCAGTTCTTATGAAGAAACTTCCCCTGAAAACTGCTCAGTAGATCATGAAGCAGATTTGAAGCACTCCAGAGAGGTATGTCATATGAAGCCTATCTTTTGTCAATTTGGAAATAATGTATCTGCCTATGAGCACAAACACAATCATGTGAAATGAGAATTAGAAAATAAGATGCGACATGGAAAATACATTTTTGTTTACATATATTCTATAATAATACATATGTATAAAAACAAGGTCAGAATAAAAGGTGCATCATTGTTAGTGCTTAGTTCTCCTCGAGTGGCTGACTGACTCCACTATTATGTGCGTTCTTAACCCGATACTTCATTTCTGTATGTAATTTGTAATCACCGATCTAATTTCTTTGCTACAGATCTTTGATTTTAGATATGCTCATGCTGGATCTGCTGCCGCTGGAACTAAAATGTAGGTTCACATTAACTTCAGAACTTATTGGTTTCTTATATTTTAATTGCTTACTTCATTCATCGGGACAGTTTGATGCATGAAGAAGAACAACTGCATGATGAGGAAAAAACAGGCAGTGCCGCCTTACAGCAGGCTGGAAAAGTTCGTGGCCAGAATGCTCAAAGTGCAATGGATGTTGAAGTTCTTTGCACGGATCATTTAAGAAAAAGTAGTGATACTAGAGACTCCTCTTCTGAAGCTGTAACTCTATGTAAACCAGGAAAAACCCATGCATTGATAAGAGATGAAGCTCAAGATTTATCAAGTGATGATCTTAAAGCAACAGAAACCCCTCATTTAGGCAGATCACTTCCTTATTTGGACTTCTCTGTTATCCCCACTGGTAGGACTTCATTAATTTCTAGGAATGCATTTGAACCAGTAACATTATCAATTCACATTATGTTTAACTTACAATACTTTATCTGAAAGAATTCTTACTAGCAGATTCGCGTGGCACTGTGGAATGCAATGTTGACTTAAACTTGAGTTCTCAGAAGCAACCTGACCTGGCCGTGCCAAAAACTATGTGGGACTCCTTGGATTCTACTAGCAGAAATAATGCCACTGTATTGCATGAACTGTCTCCTCCAGAAATGTCAGCTGCAAGAATTGAAAGAGTAGAAACTCATGCTTCACGGTTACACAAAGATGCATTTGAATTTTTAGAAGTTGCTGACAGCTGCAAAGATGATGATAAAGTTAGTCCTCTATTTTCCAAGGAAATTACACCCAAAAACCAATGTCTGCAGGTGAGTGTTGTAAGTCTTGTTGTTTGAAGTTTTGGGGATGATTTGGCTGTCAACTAATCTTATTTTACTTTTCATGTTTGGAATTGATTCCAGCTATTTTCAGAAGAAAAAACCAGTGACATTTTTCGCCCGGTGACAACACAGCCTGTGGCGGCGTCTTCTATAGCTTCAGAACAAAGAAAAATTCTTCAGTTGGGAGGCAAAAATAATCAACCAGAACAAGAATCTCCTCTGTTACTAGGTCTATCCTTACCAGAAAACCCTTTAACTGCAGGATGTGCAACCAATACCTGCTTCAGTGCGTTTCCCTTCTTGAACTCTGTCATTGAAACCAGAGAATTTATCCGAGATGCAGCACTCCAATCTTCCTCGAGCCATTTATCATCAGTATTGAGACACAGGCTTATGCATGATAGCATTGCAAGCCGAGCAAGAGCTTTCAATGAATGGAGTAGTTTTCATGACAAATGTAAGCCATATAGTACAATGTGGTCTGAAGAGGAGTTGGATTTTCTATGGATAGGTGTGAGGAGACATGGAAGGGACAATTGGGATGCTATGTTAAGGGATCCAAGATTGCACTTCTCATCATGGAGGGTGGCAAGGGACTTAGCTGAGCGGTGGGAAGAGGAACAGTCAAAACTTTTGAGTGGCATATGTGTTCCTCAATTCAAGTACTCGATAGCACAAGGCAGTTCTTTGGACTACCACTACTTCTTGGGTCCAAAAACAGGAATCTGGAAAGAAAATACAGCAGATGAACCCGGACTTTCATTTTGCAATGTTGATGCTTGTAGAGGAGGTAATGCCTGGAGGAGGCCACTATTCCAGCCGGCTTATACTTGCAGTAATGGCAATGAACACCTCCAGAGGCCTATTAGTTACACAAAGAGGACATCTCATTTTGGTTTCCGAAGGGAGAAGTATGACGAGGTTCCCACCCAAAGGGATGCATATGGGAATAAGTCTAGTGGCAAGAAAGTTGGCTCATCTTCAAATGCTAATGCTGGAGCATTGGTTGATGATAATAATGTTGGAGGGAGGTCAGTTTCTCAATTGGTGATGAATTCCGCTGTAATTACTGCTGATTTTGTCAGACAAAAATCATCAGCAGCAGCAGCAGCAGCAGCAGCATTTGAAAGAAAAAGCGGCTCTGAATGTGATGGTAGCTCGCCAAGATTGAATACATCAAACTTAGAAGACACTGATTCATTCTCTAGAAATAAGTTAGATAAATTAGGTGGTGATTCAGCTGCGCAAAACAAGTTGACCACCCCATTGATTACTTTCTGCCGAAGGATTAAAAGAAAAAAGGATATGGATGAGCCTAATATACAAAGGAAATCACTGCCTGTGGAAAATAGCTGCTCATTGATAACCAAATTGAATAATTCTGTTTGTACTAATACCAGTTCTTATGAAGAAACTTCCCCTGAAAACTGCTCAGTAGATCATGAAGCAGATTTGAAGCACTCCAGAGAGGTATGTCATATGAAGCCTATCTTTTGTCAATTTGGAAATAATGTATCTGCCTATGAGCACAAACACAATCATGTGAAATGAGAATTAGAAAATAAGATGCGACATGGAAAATACATTTTTGTTTACATATATTCTATAATAATACATATGTATAAAAACAAGGTCAGAATAAAAGGTGCATCATTGTTAGTGCTTAGTTCTCCTCGAGTGGCTGACTGACTCCACTATTATGTGCGTTCTTAACCCGATACTTCATTTCTGTATGTAATTTGTAATCACCGATCTAATTTCTTTGCTACAGATCTTTGATTTTAGATATGCTCATGCTGGATCTGCTGCCGCTGGAACTAAAATGTAGGTTCACATTAACTTCAGAACTTATTGGTTTCTTATATTTTAATTGCTTACTTCATTCATCGGGACAGTTTGATGCATGAAGAAGAGCAACTGCATGATGAGGAAAAGACAGGCAGTGACACCTTACAACAGGCTGGAAAATTTCTTGGCCAGTGTGCTCAAAGTGCAATGGATGTTGAAGTTCTTTGCACAGATCATTTAAGAAAAAGTAGTGATACTAGAGACTCCTCTTCTGAAGCTGTAACTCTATGTAAACCAGGAAAAACCCATGCATTGATAAGAGATGAAGCTCAAGTTTTATCAAGTGATGATCTTAAAGCAACAGAAACCCCTCATTTAGGCAGATCACTTATTTGGACTTGTCTGTTATCCCCCACTGGTAGGACTTCATTAATTTCTAGGAATGCGTTTGAACCAGTAACATTATCAATTCACATTGTGTTTAACTTATAATACTTTATCTAAAGAATTCTTACTAGCAGATTCATGCGGCACTGTGGAATGCAATGTTGACTTAAACTTGAGTTCTCAGAAGCAACCTGACGTGGCTGCACCAAAAACTATGTGGTCCTTGGATTCTACTAGCAGAAATAATGCCACTGTATTGCATGAACTTTCTCCTCCAGAAATGTTAGCTGCGAGAATTGAAAGAGTAGAAACTCATGCTTCACGGTTACACGAAGATGCATTTGAATTTTTAAAGGTACTCTGGATCCATGTACCCAAAAGTTCCCTGCACTTCTGTGGTTAAGTGAGTTTTGTCAAGAGGAATTGATTTTGAAGTCCCAAAGTCAGATATTTTAGCACTGTAGCTATGGTCTAGAAGAATGTTAGAAGACTTGATGTCTCTATGGAAGATGGGGATTGAAGCTGCAGAGTGCATATATGATACTGCTCTGGCAACTTCACAAGCGATCCTGAAGCAATGTTCCCATGAAAGTGAGAGTGTTTCAATGTGCTTCTGCTTGATACAGTGCTTTGTATTTGGAATGATATTTGTTTTACTTGTGAAACGTTTTCAGTTTTTTTTTAAAGGTTAAAACGGTTACAGTAAGTAGCACCTATAAAAAGCGTTGTTTGACTCTTTGTTGCACATGATGAATTAAGTAGGATGATGAGTTGGGTTGTGAAATGAGTTTAAGGCTTTTGATAATGTTATTGAATGATGAAACCATGATATTGGAGGATATATGAGTTCGAGCCTAATTAAATTGGGATTGGGCAGTTTGATGCTCATGCGAATGTAGATCAAACAAGTAGTCATTGAGGATGGATGATGATGGTGACGTTGGAACAACAAGAATCCAACTGATCGCCTTTTTATTGTCTCTTGCCTTATCGCTGCTCTAACTCTATCCCCTCTTCATGTGGATTGACATAGTAGCATGTCCAATGAAACAGGTGATACTTGTGATTTAGGTCTATTCAGAAGGTTGACTCTATCCCCCTCTTCATGCCTGGTGGATTTTTGAGCTCCATTAATGAGAGAGCATCTTCAGTATGTGCAACTATTAGGAGTCAGAGCAACAAGTCCAACCATGGAAATGCAACCTCCGTTGTTTAACAGTAGAGCCGCGCGGCTATACGCTATAAATAGAAATTTTACAAGTATAGCCGAGCGGCTATATTCTATAAATAGAAATTATAAAAGTATAGCCGGGCGGCTATGCTATTTAAATACAATATTAGGAGTTAGAGCAACGAGTCTAAGCATGGAAATGAAACCTCCGTTGTCACGGGAAATAGTGGTAGCACTGGGGATATGTCCACATAAAGCACAGCTGATACTCATCAAGCTGTTAATCTCTCCTCAGTTGATATCTATGGAGTTTGGTGACCCTATTCCTCTATTATTATTTCTGATGCATCATATATTGTTGCTTAATTGTTGCACGTGCTTGTGTTTCATGTAGGTTTTTGAGACCGGAGGTGGGTCTTTATTTATTCAGAAAGGTGCCGCACCATAGAAAAGCAAAACTTTTGTGTCTCCTCCTCCAGTTGCTATTCTACCTGCCGGAATAGGGAATGATCTGGCTAGAATTTTCTACTAATCTTCTGCTTGATGATGTCAGGTTTGTAGATAATGCTGTAAATTGGGAGAGGCAAGTGCATAGGGTTGCAAGACTAAGAAAGAAACTGTGTTTGTATAGTGCAGCGGCCAACGGCTCTATTTTTAAGCCATCAATATAGTTCTTAAGTCTCCTGAAGAATCGTTCAGCTTTGTAAATTTCCAAGCTCCCTACCAAAGCATCACATCTTTCTCAGTGTATTAAAAACACTTCCAATAACAGTTTTTACTGTCCTGGCGGAAGTGGCCCTAATAGACATCATCTAATAATGAAAACAAAGGCATGTATAGAAGATTTGTTTGACGAGCAAAACAAAAACGATGTAATGTTAAGTAACCTAGTAAGAGGATATCAGAATTTCACATCTCTGATGTCTTGCACATGATAGGAAGAAAACATCGCTGTGGACTAGTGAAGAATCATGTGTAGGAGGAGGAGTAGCCAAAACACCTCCTGATGGAAAATAAGCCTTTTCTAGCCGGCAATGACTCGGGTTTATCCTCAGATTTATTGTGAGGAAAGTGCCTATGAAAGGCATTCACTGCTCCTGTAACCCCATCTTCGCCATCCATGGCCTTGGCAATTTCAACAGCACGCTCTTTAACCTTTCAACCGAAAATAGTTATTTCTTTGTTAATTTAATCTATTAAGGTCCACACTAGGGATTGAAATAACAGAAAATAACCGGAGAGTTGTGACAAGTATTTGCATGCACTTGGAAGTTTAAAAAGAAAATGGTAAATACCTTTGGATCTAACATGAAGTGTATGGCATCGACCAACTTTTCAAGCGAGAATTCATCAGCTGGAATGGGTGCAGGACCTACTCCTCTGGCATGCACCCTCTCCCCCCAAAATGGCTGGTCCCCAAAGAATGGTACAATTGTGGTTGGACACTATAGAGAACACAGAATATGAGCCAAATGAGTAACTGAATCATTTACTAATGTAAGACGCCCCAAGAATATAGCATTATCAGTTACCGCAGCTTTCAGACCAGCAGCAGTTGTCCCAGCACCCCCATGATGCACCTAAGAAATTTTTTCATATCCAGTGAGAAACCGGGAGTAGCCTAGTTATCCAAGGGGGGAACAAAACAAAAAAACGACAAAAAGGTGCATCAAGTTCATGTGACGTTCTGAACACCAGTGCAGTGAAATCCCAACCAAATTAAAAAGAATTAAAAGCATTGAAATTTACCACAGCAGAGCATCGTTGGAATAGCCAATCATGGGGGCAATTGTCCACTAAATACACAGAATCACTTGGTTCTGCCACTGAGAAGAGAAACATATGAAGGCTTTCATATGTAAAGAAGCATAAGAATACAATGTGCTTGAAATTAATCTTTTTTTAAGAATCAAGACTTACAATTACCAAGGCCACCCCAGCCTCGGTTGATGATGCCTCTCTGTCCAGTTATTTCCAGAGCTTGAAGAATAATATTGGTCATTTTCTCTGGTTCTTCAAGAGGCTAATGCAATACACATAAAAAAAAAATTTAGCAAGCAAGACAATTTACCATTTCAATCAAATGTACAATCAAGTAACCATAACTATGCAATTCAGAGGTATACTTTGCACGTATTAGACATGCCTCAGTCAAATTAGATATTGAACAACTGAACAACCAAAAGGTCGATTTGTCATCTGTCATGAATAGACCTCCACAACCTGTTTGTTGGGGACCAACATGAAGGTGGTCACTCTTTGGAGATTGTGGCTTTGGTTGATTGTTTTAATTGGAAAGGAACAAGTAATTTTTTTAGGGTAAGGACAAAACAGAGCTACTCTGGGATAGAACTGGGAAAAGAATATTAAACATGAATAGAGAAAGCTGCAACAAACTCACAAGGCTACCAAATCCAATATAGACAGGCTGTTCACCAGCTTCAAGCCACTCCACAAGTGAATCTGGGGGTTCATAATTTGAAGCAAGGTCAAGAAAACAAAAACCAACAACATCAACCTTCAGTCCCCAATCTGCCAAACAAGTAAAACGTAGAGCATATCAGCAAATAATCAGCATACTGTATTCTCATTTGGTCAAGCTGGTCTATTTCTACCACATTAAATCCTATTCCTGAGGCTTCTGCAATATTATCAGCATAATATTGCTAGAACAAGAAGAAGCCCATGTAATAAGATATGCTTAATAATCCAAAACCACCATGAGGATTCTGAAATGACCATGTATCTCTATCATATCTTCAGCCAGAAATTAAAAATAAATAGTCTGAGTAATGGCAGAAGGCATCTTCTGGTACTGTTTCTCCATATTAAATGAAATTATGACTTTAGTTTACTTTTAATGAAATAAATTACCTCGAAGATTCATAAACTAGTGGAGGGATCTAGTAGACAGTAGATTGTGAATCACATACATTTTTAGCCAACAAGATTATCAACATACTTTAAAGTGCAAAACAAGTAAGAAACAAGGTGAAGAGTAGTAAGGAAATCCACAAGGAAAAAAATAGTAACAAGCTCTCAACAGATAGTTGCAACTGGAAGTCACTCAACACCTAGTGGGCAATGCATTAAAGTACTGTAGAAATAAAGGCAACCTCTGAGCAATATGGAAAGAAAGGCTGAAATTAATCTTCCATTACGACATTCTAAATGAACAGTTCAACTTAGCATAGCAGAAATCTGTGACTTTACATCATGTCAATTCATGCAAAGTTTTCATCTGAAGGAAAAAAGATTCAAACATATGACCTTTAGGTTTGGGAACAAGATGAGGACTCCATATATACCCATAGGGCACGTCAGGAGGAGAACTATAGTATCCACTTAAATATGTGATAGGTCTCAGCTTCAGCATTTTCTTCCTAAACTCATTTATCATGTCTCGAATTCCTAGCCAAATTAATGCATCGACTATTTGATATGATAGCTGGAAAGAAAAGAAAAATGTTTAATCACAAAATATAGGACTGGGCAACAAAAGCATCAATATAAATCCAAATCAGTAAGATTTATAAGTATCATATGAGACTCACTCTATATCCAATTGGTTGCTTGACACGGGATAGAGGATGAGGGAATTCACTTGTAGGCCTAAGCAAAGGTAAATAATTATTAAGCAATTGATCAAATATGCAAAGTTGATAGGGAAGACAGTAAGCAACATGCAAACATGAAATAATATTGGATGCAAAAGGACCCTTTTGGTGCCTTTCCAGGGTCACTTGTTTCTCAGCACATTTAACATATATACATATGTGACGAAGAGCTCCTGCATTGATAATCTACTGTGTCGTTGAGAAATATCTCATGAACAATGTATGATGAAACTGTTAATCAACAAATTAATCATTTAATAAAAAAATCAGAATTGGATTTTAACCCAGAAGACAATACTTACGTCCATGGCATTGTGAAAAATATATGAAGTGGTACTTTTAATGCCTCAGCAACATCAGAATGCCCTGGAAAAATGTTTGCAAAGTTAAGAGTCTACTAAATGATATCAAACAACATAAAATTCATTCAGCTTTTGATATCAAGTTAAACAGTTCAGATGTTTAATTTAATAGATCTTCTCGTTATTGTAATTTCCAAAGAACATAAACATGGAGACTTTTGGAGCATTAAGTGCTTCAGACAATTTCACCATGCACCCATCAATATTGTCAGAGGTAAATTGCCTTGCGCGTATCAATAAGTGAACAAAGGGTCTTAATTATTTCAATGGTAATAGAAACCTCAAGCACACAAACACCATGGACTCTTAGTTCTTAAAGTCAAATATTGTGTGTGGCCAATGCAATTTTTTTGAATAAGGCATTGATACTTGAAAACCCAAAAGAATAAAATAAGATGACCAAATCTAACCATATGCTGGCGGGTTGGCAATTATCGCATCTGCTTTAAATGGAACTTCAGAATCAGGATCAGGTTCCTTGCATGCAGGAAGTAAAGAAAAAATGATTTCCTTTATTTGATTTCGCTGAATTGATATTTCCGAAGGTCCTGATGGCAAGAAACCCTTATTCTTGACCATATCTGTATAGAACAAATACATTACATCAAGGCAAAACTTATAATATGCTTACATTTTCTTATAAACCATAAGAACTAGTATCTCAAATTTAATATATAAACAAACTCATTTTATGGACCAACATACCCAAAACCCCCACCAAAGAAAAAAGAACATAAGTGTATAGAAAGAATGGAAAACATGTCAAATTATCAAAAGAACAAGCCATCAAGCCGGTGCAAAGTTTTAAAGTACAAGAAACTTCTACTGTTTGAAACTTTTAAGGCAATCCACATTTGTGTGTTTTTGAAGGAATGCACAGAAGCCTGAATCTTCAGTTCCATATATCCAAGATTAAAATGATTCAAGCAAGCAGCACCTAAAACCTCAATGTCAAAACAAGTTTATGAGTAGACTTATTACATAATATATTTTTTTAGCAATTACCAAATGAGGGAATAAGCAGACCAAACACTCATAAAAAAGTACACAGGATATTAAAAAAAAATAAAAGGTTGGAAAACAAACTCTGCACTTACAACCAGCAAGAACTTTTGGATCTCCACCTAAAGGAAAGAACTCTAACCCAGCAGTAAGGACGAAATCTTTGAAATTTGCATGAGTTGCTAGCCTAACCCTATGGCCATATTCCTGCAAGTAAAATAACACATCCATCAATCCACATAAAATAAGGGATACAGTTCCAAGATCACGCAAAAAAATATGCTCTATTCTCAAAAACTTTTATTGCCTCAGAAGTTTCCATAACAAAAAATAAAACTCTAAAATTACTCAACTAGTATCCAGCGTTGGCAGTGTCATATAAGAACATCCAGGGTTAAGTAAATGGATATGAGCTACTTCAAAAAGTTTCAAAGAATACAGAAATCAATGGCATGCAACAGTTTCAACAATAACCAACGGGTACAATCCCAGCAATAAATCAACAAAGCAACTGAAATTTCAAAACAGCAAGAGCTGGCATTTCAATTGATACAACAGTATAGAAAGCTTAGAAAAGTGGCGTGGGAATGTAGCCAGCAAAAAAATCACAAATTCACTTACAATTAATGTCAACATTCCTAAAGATTGTACATAAAAAACCATGAAAATTTCACTGATAAGTTCTGAAAAGCTAAATATAGAACCTGCAAACTTTTTCCAATGGCAACAAACGGTTGTACATCTCCTCGTGTACCGACAATAAGCATTACAATTTGCAGCGGACGTATATCTAGAACTTCAGCTTCTGTTTCACCAGAAGAAGGTTTTTCATCACAAGGTTCACCGTGAACAACTCCAGTTCCAAAATCCAGCTGCTGTGGTTTAATATCTCCCGGAACGTCAAACTGTACAGTCCCGTCATCTTGAACTCTTGCCAGGCGGTTTATATATTTACGCTGCATAAGTGTAAAGCAGTGATAAATCCTACAAATTTCAAGCAACAAAATCTATAAAACATTATTAAATTCGAAAAATAAGTAAATTTTTTGCGTACCTTCTTTCTAAAAGGAGTTTTGTGGTCGAAGAGTTTGGCTAGAATCGCAGCCAATGCCTGATTATGAGTCAACCTCGCGCTTGCAGTGAGCTGACTCGAACTAGAACTCGAATGCGATGATGTTCCGACGGCCGATAATTCTCCAGACGTTCTCTCTGTTTGCAAATCCCTCTCAACTACGCAATCCACATTTTTCCAAAAAATCAAAATATAATTACGGAAATACTTCAATAATAACAAAGATAATGATGAATAAAAAGGCGAAGAAACCTGAAGAAGCGGTGGCATTGTCGACATTCGGAGGAGAGACTTCGGCTGCGAAATACACAGAGTTGTCGCTGGAACTACCGGAATGGCTTCGGCGATCGTTGGCTGAAGACTCCGCCATGGATATGGGTTTGTAAATTGCAGTGAGAGATTCTCAAGGTTAACGATGAGAATGGGAAAGGTATCGTAACGTCCTTCTGGTTAGAGTTGTTGTTGTCGTTAACCGTTTAAGGCACCAAAAAGCGAAAAGGGCAAATGAAGAAAAGAAGATAGAGGAGAGGTCACGTGGAGGACCAAACGGTTGGAATTTGCAAACTTGGACACGTCTGCCACTGAGAGGGCGCCAAATACGATGTATTAAACCCGAACGACCCGACCCATGAGTTTTTCACGGCCCGGGTTAACACCCGACTGAATTCGAATTCGAACCCTCATCAGAAGTGAGTGAGAGTGGCTTCTAACAGTCCACGTGTTCTCACTGTGCACTCAACACCCATAGCCAAACACCTACCTATCTTTTCTCTTCTCTTCTCTTCTCTTCTCTTCCTGTATGCTGTCGTTTACCTCTCAGTCTCAGTGGAGGGCTCATCAGAGCTCGGGCAATGGCGGCTGAATCCATAGCAATGCTACCCTGGACCATCTCCTCCTCCATTCCATCCGACCACAGGCTGCTGCCACGTGGAGGACTCTGCGTCTCTCAGAGTCACAGCTCTGCAGCACCTTCTAGAAATTGCGTGGTTGCCAGATACTCGTCGACACAATCTTCGTTGCTCTTCTCCAAGTACTCGCTGCGGAAATGCTTGCGGCCGCTAAAAGCGTTGGTGGCTTCGGAAACTCTGGACATTCCTACGACGCCGTTTACTGGCGATGATAAAGTCGGAGTCTTGTTGCTCAACCTTGGTGGCCCCGAGACTCTTGACGATGTCCAACCCTTCTTGTTCAACCTCTTCGCAGACCCTGTAACTTCTCAAGCTCTGATTATTATTTTTTTTCTAGTTTTAATTACTGAATTTTAACAAAAGGCCATTAATTTGAATTTTGTAACTTTACTGTGCATATCAATTAAAGTTGCTGTTTTGAAATGGTGATTTTGAGTGTATGTAACAAAATGGGCAGGATATCATCAGACTGCCAAGATTGTTCCGTTTTCTTCAAAAGCCGTTGGCGCAATTTATATCCGTTCTCAGGGCACCAAAGAGCAAAGAAGGCTACGCCTCAATTGGCGGTGGCTCTCCTCTTCGACGAATAACTGATGCACAGGCATGAGCTCTAATTTTCTCTTCACATCCATTGACCAAGTTTTCTTAAATTGCATGCAGATTGTAGAAAGAGTAGTGTTTTAAGCTTAATGGAAATGCTATCTAGTCAGAAATTCATTGGGTACCCTTTTCTTCCTTCAGGCTGAAGAGTTGAGGAAGGCTCTTTGGGCGAAGGATGTCCGGGCAAAAGTGTATGTGGGTATGCGTTATTGGCATCCATTTACTGAAGAAGCTATCGAACAGGTATTTCTGGTCAACCTTAATTCTGATTTTCAAGATATCCGTTAATGATATCGAAGCTAATGAATTATTTGTACTTTGAAAAGTAAACAAATCTATAGCTTATGTTGAATCATTCTACATCAACTTTAGTTCACCAATTACTCGAAACTTGTAGTTCTTTCTTTATATACGATGCCACCTGATTATAGTAGTTATTCTGCACTTTTGTCAAGTTTTAGTTGAAAATCCAATTCACCAGGTAACCTGCAAATTTGTTATCTGGCATTTAGGTTTTTGATTGTGCTCTATCAATTCTCAAGCTAGTTTTGTGAACCAAAGTTCATGGATCTTCTTGTTGGTTTCAAAACAATTTTGTAGATAAAAAGAGATGGAATTACAAAGCTTGTTGTCCTTCCACTTTATCCACAATTTTCAATATCGACTAGTGGTTCAAGCCTTCGGCTTTTGGAGAGTATATTCAGGTGATGTCTAACTCTAGCCATGTGTTTCCTTATCATTGCCCTACAGTATAATCTTTAATTTGACCATATAGTTCGTTGGTTTATCAGGGAGGATGAATATCTAGTCAACATGCAGCACACAGTAATACCATCCTGGTACCAGCGTGAAGGGTACATAACGGCAATGGCAAATTTGATTGAAAAGGAGCTTCAAAGTTTTGATAGCCCTGAGAAGGTATTGTTAACTTCTTCTTTTTTCACATTGTTAAAACTTGTTTTAGGTGGCAAATGGCTAAGATTCAGGTTCATGGAAATGTGCATTTTAGGTAATGATATTCTTTAGCGCACATGGGGTGCCACTTGCATATGTGGAAGAGGCTGGCGATCCATACAAGGCAGAGATGGAGGAATGCATAGATTTGATCATGGAAGAATTAGAAAAGAGAAAAATAACTAATGCATACACCCTTGCCTATCAGGTGCGCTTGTGCTTTTAATTTGATCTGATTTAAATGTCTCCTGATTTAGAACTATCTATAGGTAAATTTCACTTTGACGTGGATAATAGAATACAATATTGGTAAATCGTCTTGTTCTTAAAGAAATGCATCAGAACGTAATCCTACACAAAAAAGAAAACTAAAGACTATTTCAGAATAGGAAATAATGATAACTCCTAGGAAACTTAACTTCACTGGAGGTCTGGATTTTGACTTGCTCTGATAGGGCTCTCAAGAATAGGGATAGGTTTTTCAAAGATCATCTACAAAATAGTGGAATACTTGTTATTTCATGTGAGATTTTTCTGATTGTATTCTATGTCTATCTTCTACATACAAAATATATTATTCATGACATGGTTGATAGCTAGTGAATGTTCTTACAGAGCAGAGTTGGACCTGTGGAGTGGTTAAAGCCTTATACCGATGAGACAATAGTTGAGCTTGGGCAAAAGGGAGTTAAAAGGCTGCTGGCAGTCCCTATAAGGTAATTGTTGTCAGTGTTTTCTCTCTCTTCCCGCGCCCGCGCCCCCCCCCACCCCCACAAAAAAAAACCACCATTGATAGCTGTATATTAGCTGCCCCCACTGCACGGACGCAAACCAGACAATCATATGTATGAATCGTGGAACTTAGTTTTGTGATTAAAGTTTGATGCTTGATCCACAGCTTTGTCAGCGAGCATATTGAAACTCTAGAAGAAATTGATGTTGAGTACAAAGAATTGGCTATGAAATCTGGTATAGAGATTTGGGGGCGTGTTCCTGCACTAGGATGTGAGGCCACCTTCATTTCAGATTTGGCAGATGCTGTGATTGAGAGCCTGCCATATGTTGGAGCTATGGCAGTCTCTAATCTTGAAGCTCGACAGGTAAACTCCCTCCTGAACAATGTTGTGTCTTGTGTTTGTCTTGCGTGTACATGGGTGTGTGTCAGTGGCAGAGAGAAGCTCGTGAAGAGTATCATGTTTTGTTTATTTGTCCCTGCTGTTTTTTTGTATTGAAAACCCATCTTGGATTGGTCCTTACTATACTTTATGCTTGTCTTTGGATGACGTTTGGGTATTTTCTCGCAGCCTTTAGTACCACTTGGGAGTGTGGAAGAGTTGTTAGCGGCCTATGATTCACAGCGTAGGGAGTTACCAGCACCTGTGACAGTTTGGGAATGGGGTTGGACAAAAAGTGCCGAGACATGGAATGGAAGAGCAGCTATGTTGGCCGTGGTTGTTCTATTGGTGCTAGAAGTCACCACCGGGGAGGGGTTTCTGCACCAATGGGGCATATTGCCCATACATCGCTGAATCTAATCCCCCTTTCCCTCCTCCTCCCTTATCCTTTTTATTCTTCTTTTTCCTTTTCCTAAATGTACCTATTCATAATATGAAGCCGTTTTCTTCTTTTTTCCCCGTACATGGTTTACGTTACATTACATACTAAGGCATTTGAGTCCCTGCTTACATGATCAAATATAGGCTGTTGAGGTGCAGCACTTTGTGTGGAGGCAAAAGTTGAAAATTTGTATGATATGTATAAGTGGTCCTGCAATCCTTCTGTTCACAGCCTCGTGAATTTTCATGTGGTGGTAAGCTTTGTGCTCTCCTTGACAGTTTCTTCTTTTTATGTACAAAATAATTACAAAACATACAAGGCCCGGCCCATGGATAAATTTTGAACCAAAAAAGGAAGAAGAAAAGCCCACGGATAAAAGCCAGTGGGCCATTAATGTAACACTAACTCCTATTGGGCCCAACGGATAGTGACGTGTCATATCGAGGTCGCGTGTCCTCTTGGGCGCGCGTGCAGCAAAAGCTGATACTGTCTTCTGTGTGGTCTTGTCTCGTACTGCTTATCCTCTTCGGCACGTGAATTTCCCCTGCCTGTTCAAAGATGGGGCCGCCTGCAGGACGGGACGTATAAGCTTTAGCCACGTTGAAACGCGCGAACAAGCGAGCGTATCAACACGTGTTAATTTCACCCGCGTGCCCGCCCCGCATAGGAGATTCAATTTCAAAGAGAGAGGCGTTTTGAATATTAGAAACCGAAAAAGAAAAAAACGCTAAAAAGGTGAAACGTTTCGATGACTCACTCAGTCATTTCAGAGTCACTGATAAATGCTCTCTCTCTCTCTCTCTCTCTCCTCTGTCTTTCTACTGAGGAACAGCTAGTAAAGCACTCACATTTGATTTTTCTACGCACACAGAGGTCTCAGCTGTGGTGGGTGCTCCGACGTCGTTTAGCTCATCCTTCGGTTCCGGTTTGATCCTTCTCCATTCTTTTTTTCCCTGATGCTCTCAATTCAAGTATTTTTTTTCCTTATACATTCAATTATTCATGTGTCTGTGGAAATTGTACAATTTAACTTTGCGTCATGCAAAATGAGTTTAGCGCTGGGAAACAAGAAACACAAAACAAAATAAAGAAAATTTGGTGGGTCTAGCTTAGTGCAGGGTTTGGGTGTGTGCGCCAAAAGATCAAATAAAGCAAAACTTGGACGAGAATGATGCTTACTTAGTAAACCCATGTGAGAAATGTGTATAATCACCCAGGCAATGCTTAGAACCTGAGGTTCTCTGTAACTGTTTAGCTTGATAAGAATGCCATGAATGCAAAATGCAAAATGATTCTCTTGTTCTGTTTGTTCCTTATTCTGTGCATGGCATGCGTTAGGCTACTTGAATTCAAATTGATTCTGAAGTTTAAACATTTATGTGAATGGCATGCGTTTAGCTTCTCTTGCTATGCGTATTCTTTAATATGCAAACGGCATTTATGCTTGTACCTCACTGCCTGTGTTTTAGGTGGAGAATGTTAGTACAATTTTTGTTTGCCGCATTCCTCGTAATAGTGATTCACTATTTCAGAGTAGTCGAAATCCGTCTTTTGCCCTTCAGCTAGCATTGTGTTGCTACTCATAACTGTATTAACTATATGAGTCATGATTTGCTGTTTAGTTAATTGGATATTCTTCCTTAACATATGCAGGTTATTCTGTGTCGAAATGAGACTGAACTTAGTGGAATAAATACAAATTTCATGTGAAAAATGCGGTCCTAGAGTTTGGAATTGCAGCAAGATTTCTTTTTGAAAGCTTAAATGTCAGGAAGCAAAGTGTTGCTAACGTATAAGCGAAAGCGGCAATCAAGAACAGATCCTGTACAGGGACATGAGTGCCATAATTCACTTTTTGTTGCTCCCGATGATACTTCTTTAAGCAAATCACCAGACTTGCAAGTTCATTTGATTGATAAGCGTTCATCAGAACATTATAACAGAAATTCTGCGGTGAGATTTTAGAAAGTTGGAACCTGTTCACTTTTTTTAGTTTGTTTCATAGGCATATATGTTGTATGTCAATCATCTTTTGTAGATAATTTGATAATCCATCCTTCCCTATTTTTCCCCTAATAATTTTGTTCTTGAAAAAATACTGAAAGGAAAAAGGTTTTAAGGGATTACCAGATACCACCAGAATGTGCCCTATTCAACCAACCCTTGAAAGCGTATCTAGTTGAGATGAACATTTAGATTTGGTTCTTTAATTCAGGTTTCTACGAAGATCTTCTCTTAGTTGTCTTAGACCTATAATTTATTTTTAAGGTCATCGCTATATTCTGTCTCACCTGCCTCTTTTCTTGCAGGTATGCCATGTATGTTTTGTGTGCTGTGTCGGGGGTAACCTGAAGCACTGTGGCAAATGCCTTCAGTCGTATCATCTCCAATGCCTAGATAAGCCCCATAAAGAAATGAAACACACTGAAGTATCTGGCACAAGACAAATATCAATTAAATCCTTTCCGACAAGTCTTGATGAGGTTCCCACCCAAAGGGATGCATATGGGAATAAGTCTAGTGGCAAGAAAGTTGGCTCATCTTCAAATGCTAATGCTGGAGCATTGGTTGATTATAATAATGTTGGAGGGAGGTCAGTTTCTCAATTGGTGATGAATTCCGCTGTAATTACTGCTGATTTTGTCAGACAAAAATCATCATCAGCAGCAGCAGCATTTGAAAGAAAAAGCAGCTCTGAATGTGATGGTAGCTCACCAAGATTGAATACATCAAACTTAGAAGACACTGATTCATTCTCTAGAAATAACTTAGATAAATTAGGTGGTGATTCAGCTGCGCAAAACAAGTTGACCACCCCATTGGTTACTTTCTGCCGAAGGAATAAAAGAAAAAAGGATATGGATGAGTCTAATATACAAAGGAAATCACTGCCTGTGGAAAATAGCTGCTCATTGATAACCAAATTGAATAATTCTGTTTGTACTAATACCAGTTCTTATGAAGAAACTTCCCCTGAAAACTGCTCAGTAGATCATGAAGCAGATTTGAAGCACTCCAGAGAGGTATGTCATATGAAGCCTATCTTTTGTCAATTTGGAAATAATGTATCTGCCTATGAGCACAAACACAATCATGTGAAATGAGAATTAGAAAATAAGATGCGACATGGAAAATACATTTTTGTTTACATATATTCTATAATAATACATATGTATAAAAACAAGGTCAGAATAAAAGGTGCATCATTGTTAGTGCTTAGTTCTCCTCGAGTGGCTGACTGACTCCACTATTATGTGCGTTCTTAACCCGATACTTCATTTCTGTATGTAATTTGTAATCACCGATCTAATTTCTTTGCTACAGATCTTTGATTTTAGATATGCTCATGCTGGATCTGCTGCCGCTGGAACTAAAATGTAGGTTCACATTAACTTCAGAACTTATTGGTTTCTTATATTTTAATTGCTTACTTCATTCATCGGGACAGTTTGATGCATGAAGAAGAACAACTGCATGATGAGGAAAAAACAGGCAGTGCCGCCTTACAGCAGGCTGGAAAAGTTCGTGGCCAGAATGCTCAAAGTGCAATGGATGTTGAAGTTCTTTGCACGGATCATTTAAGAAAAAGTAGTGATACTAGAGACTCCTCTTCTGAAGCTGTAACTCTATGTAAACCAGGAAAAACCCATGCATTGATAAGAGATGAAGCTCAAGATTTATCAAGTGATGATCTTAAAGCAACAGAAACCCCTCATTTAGGCAGATCACTTCCTTATTTGGACTTCTCTGTTATCCCCACTGGTAGGACTTCATTAATTTCTAGGAATGCATTTGAACCAGTAACATTATCAATTCACATTATGTTTAACTTACAATACTTTATCTGAAAGAATTCTTACTAGCAGATTCGCGTGGCACTGTGGAATGCAATGTTGACTTAAACTTGAGTTCTCAGAAGCAACCTGACCTGGCCGTGCCAAAAACTATGTGGGACTCCTTGGATTCTACTAGCAGAAATAATGCCACTGTATTGCATGAACTGTCTCCTCCAGAAATGTCAGCTGCAAGAATTGAAAGAGTAGAAACTCATGCTTCACGGTTACACAAAGATGCATTTGAATTTTTAGAAGTTGCTGACAGCTGCAAAGATGATGATAAAGTTAGTCCTCTATTTTCCAAGGAAATTACACCCAAAAACCAATGTCTGCAGGTGAGTGTTGTAAGTCTTGTTGTTTGAAGTTTTGGGGATGATTTGGCTGTCAACTAATCTTATTTTACTTTTCATGTTTGGAATTGATTCCAGCTATTTTCAGAAGAAAAAACCAGTGACATTTTTCGCCCGGTGACAACACAGCCTGTGGCGGCGTCTTCTATAGCTTCAGAACAAAGAAAAATTCTTCAGTTGGGAGGCAAAAATAATCAACCAGAACAAGAATCTCCTCTGTTACTAGGTCTATCCTTACCAGAAAACCCTTTAACTGCAGGATGTGCAACCAATACCTGCTTCAGTGCGTTTCCCTTCTTGAACTCTGTCATTGAAACCAGAGAATTTATCCGGGATGCAGCACTCCAATCTTCCTCGAGCCATTTATCATCAGTATTGAGACACAGGCTTATGCATGATAGCATTGCAAGCCGAGCAAGAGCTTTCAATGAATGGAGTAGTTTTCATGACAAATGTAAGCCATATAGTACCATGTGGTCTGAAGAGGAGTTGGATTTTCTATGGATAGGTGTGAGGAGACATGGAAGGGACAATTGGGATGCTATGTTAAGGGATCCAAGATTGCACTTCTCATCATGGAGGGTGGCAAGGGACTTAGCTGAGCGGTGGGAAGAGGAACAGTCAAAACTTTTGAGTGGCATATGTGTTCCTCAATTCAAGTACTCGATAGCACAAGGCAGTTCTTTGGACTACCACTACTTCTTGGGTCCAAAAACAGGAATCTGGAAAGAAAATACAGCAGATGAACCCGGACTTTCATTTTGCAATGTTGATGCTTGTAGAGGAGGTAATGCCTGGAGGAGGCCACTATTCCAGCCGGCTTATACTTGCAGTAATGGCAATGAACACCTCCAGAGGCCTATTAGTTACACAAAGAGGACATCTCATTTTGGTTTCCGAAGGGAGAAGTATGACGAGGATGAATTTAGTATTTTAAGTAGAAGTAAGAGTATGGCAAAGGGCTATTTATTATCAACTAATGGCCCCACAACTTGCGTTGGAGCAAAGGGAAACTTGCCCCACTGGCTCAGAGAAGCTGTTGTTGCTTCCCCAGTGAGCCTGACAGAGCCAACGCCACCGTCAACTGTTTCATTGATTGCTCATCCAGACATGTTGAATGTCACCTATCCTGATTTTGATCGTCAGGAATCACATTTTGTACCTAGGAATGAAACGCGGTTTACAATGGGTGTTTTCAGAGAAAACAACCTACAGCCATTAAGTACTAGTCCTCTTTCCAATTACCCATCAGGAATAGGACTTGGAGGACTCGGGATGGCTAATCTGAGAAGGGATTATTCTTGTCATGGAGGTAAGCAAGAAGACTTGATTGTTATAGACAGCGATGCTTCTTCTGAAGAGACTATATCTGATGATCGTAGTGCTAGGGTGTAGCTTCAAGGTATGAAACTCTGTTTGTTTATAGGGGAAGTATAGAAAGGTGGTGTGCAGAGTTTGTTAGTCAGGCAATTTGTAAATGCAAGGAATGTATGGAACTTGTCATTGAATGTTCTATGCTTATTAGAAGAGAATCTCTCTCAGATACGTGCTGTCTGGGCTAAACCCGGCCACAAATATGTGGCGGATCCACGTTGTTGGTTTTCTTGTAGTTTAGGGCTCTCTGTATTATTATCTTTCCTGGAACAAGAACAATTTCTTGTAGTTTAAGGCTCTCTGTATTATGAATCTTTCCTGGAACATGAACAAGAATCGGGAATGCTTGTTAAGTGAAAATATTCAATAGCCGTTGGATTAAAAGCACTGATGATCCAACAGCTACTCTCAATCTTTTGGTGTAAAAACATCGGGAAACTATTTACTCTGATTTTTGGGAAAGGTTTTGTCTTTCTTTTTGGGGTGCACCGTGCATGATTAGGAAAATAGTGAAAAACAAGAAAGCAGGGCTCCTCGTGCTCAAACTGCATATATATACCACGTCAAAGATACACCCATCTCACATTGCACGCACTAACCCTAGCCCTAATACTTCATCATATTTTTTGTCATGTCAACCATGAACCTATGGGCCACCATCACTCTTGTCACCTTTACTGCCTATGCATTGTGTATCGTTATTTCTTTATACAATCATCCCCTTATCCCTAACTCTGTTGTAACTCGTGCCTCGCTCACTGAGTTCAGCGTCACCAACACCACCACCCTCCACTATAATCTTGCTCTCAATATTTCCCTGCGAAACCCTAACAAATATTACCGCACCTATTACGATAATATTGAACTCACGGCTTCTTACAAGAACCAGGCATTCCGTACGGTGAATTTGAACTCCTTCTACCAAGGTGTTAAAAATACTACTGTTTTGACACTCTCGTTCAAAGGGCACCAACATGGCTTGGTGAATCTTTCCAATGTTACATTTACTGCCGGAACTCATTACCATATTGATGTCAAGCTCTATCTTCAAAACGTCTACTTGGTGTCACCTAGGACTACTTGGTTTATGGGTTCTCCGCAATCGCGGTCAGAGTTTACATGTCACTTGCAGGTTCCTTTGGTCAATTACATTGATGGTCAAGCCTCCAACATCACTACCAAGTGTGATTCCGATTTCAATTTTTTCTTATGAGTTTTCTTAGTCTTGGTGGTTTTTTTTTGGGGTTGGTCCTACCTACTTAATTAGTTAACTAGGAGATAGAATGCAATAGAAGCTGGAATATTGTGTATCAGTTTACCGATGGCTGGATTTTATAACAGCAGTTTAATTTTAATAATACTTATACAATCTTATCGTGGTTGGAGATTTTGTGAATACAAACCAAACATGCCATAATGAACTGAGATCTGAGACAAAACTGGGGAAGCAAATTAAAAGTTCGGGGTATCAAAGAAAACCGATATTTAAAATGATGCAGATTCAATTTCCATAGAGAAATCAATGCTTTCCTCTGTATGATCTTTCATGGTTTCACTGGTAGAGTGCATGAATGTTGTTTCATCTTTGAATGACTGAGGCTCTTGGAACTTTTCCAGGCATCTTTGAGTGTTCCTCAATCCTTCCAGCTCTGTTGACACCTCTTTCATACTAGGCCTCTTTTTCCCATTCAACCTCAAACACCTTGTTGCAAGCTCAGCAATTGCTCCAACATGCTCCATCTCTGCTTCTCGAACCACTTGAGGATCCAAAATCTGAACAAGTTGGTTTTCCCTTGTCAATGAAATGAAAGAAGCAACCAGATTTTCCCCTTCCTCTCTAGCAAAAGAAAACGGGGTTTTCCCAGTTAATATTTCTACAAGTGTGACTCCAAAGCTGTAGGTATCACTTTTATCTGTAAATTTACTAGATTGGAAGTACTCTGGATCCATGTACCCAAAAGTTCCCTGTACTTCTGTGGTTAAGTGAGTTTTGTCAAGGGGAAGTGATTTTGAAGTCCCAAAGTCAGATACTTTAGCACTGTAGTTATGGTCTAGAAGAATGTTAGAAGACTTGATGTCTCTATGGAAGATGGGGATTGAAGCTGCAGAGTGCATATATGATACTGCTCCGGCAACTTCACAAGTGATCCTGAAGCGATGTTCCCATGAAAGTGATGGTGTTTCAATGTGCTTCTGCTGGATATGATGGGAGAGTGTTCCGTTCGGAATATATTCATAAACTAGAACTGGAACCTCAGTCTCCAAGCAACAACCCAGCAACTTCACTATGTTTCGATGATTAATTTGAGTTAGAATGACAACTTCATTGATGAATTGCTCAATCTGATGTTTGTCTATTGCTCTTGACCTTTTAACAGCTACTATGGTACCATCAAGTAGCATCCCTTTATAAACTGTGCCATAGCCTCCTTGCCCAAGAAAGCGGCTCTGGTTGTAGTTATCTGTTGCTCTTTCCATCTCCTCTGCAGTAAAAAGTTTTGCTTTGCTGCTACTCCCAAAAGATGAGATTTTTTCTCGCAACAAGAATCCCCCATTTTGCTTGAAAAATTTCTCCTGTTGGGTTTTGATTCTCCTTCTCTTTAGGCATTGATATAACTTGTAGCCTGAAAGGAACATGCATATGAATGCAAGGCCTATGCCAATACCTGTTATGTAAATGAGTAAAGAAAGAAAACCAATTAGATTATTTATGTCAAGTTGAAAATTGAATCACCAGATTGTACTTGTACATGGTTTTCGTTAAAACCTTTTCCTTTAAACTTATATTTAACAAGAAGACATAGAAGATAGAGATATGCACCTAGCAGTGTAACCAATTTCACAGGAAACTTTTTGCCACCACGAATGCAATCGACATGTTCTAGGTATATCCCATCTGCAAGGGAACCATCAGAAGTGGGGCATCTCTTGCTTTTGAGTGGAACAAGAAGAGGCGTATTAAGGTCGATAATGATGTCCTGTGACAGCATATTTGCCGCCATTATACTTTGTGTGTTGACCCCAAACATCCCTCCAATTGATGCAATTGTATCATTCTTGGCTACTATATATGTCAGCAGGGAGGTAATCCCATCTGCAGTTTGGTTTTCACTCGGACAAGCACATCTCACAGGAACCGTTAACACTGCTCCCACCGGAATATTTTCAGGGTCGTAATAGTTCTGACCTATCATAGCCTGGCATGTAGTCAGGCCTTGGTAGGTGTCATTGGCTGTCTTGAAATATGTATCGTTTTTTATCACGGTGTAAGGAGAGTAGTGCTGGAAGATATTGCCCGAACATGAACAAGAAACTGGAACTACAATCAACTTGTTGCTTGGAATCTTGTCACTTGCTGAAACTTTGTTAATTGAGGCAATCTTAGAGGCTTCAGAGCCAAGCAGATAGGCTATGCTGATGGCGGTGTCATGAGGTGCTCGCGATCGGAAGGTGACAAAGGCTTCACATGACTTCACACTAGCATCACAGAGGTACCCTTTTGATGTGGCAGGGTTACCAGAGCAGTTCCAGAGTGTGCTCCCGTTGATGTATGCCTGCTGAGTGCGTGCTGGTTGATAAAATAGGGACAAACACAAGTATGCATAAAGGATGGAGAATGAAAATAGCTCCATATGTATGGGTTGGAGTTTGATGCCAAACCAGGGATGAGTTTGGATATTTTTCTAATGGAGATTAGATATAGCAAAGCATGGTTTGGCATGAACTTTGCTATTGGTTTCCAAACTTAAGGCCAGCGCAGCAATAGCATCAAGGAAAATGAGCTAGTCAGAATTGTCAGCTTGAAATCTTGGTTTTCGTTGTTATGTCTCTTTCTTGGGATGGTATGTGTCTCATGAGAGAATTCTAGAGACTCACGACTTTATCTTATTTAACTCTCACATGGTCAAATTGGTCTTGAGCACGGCAACCTTTTACTTGCTCAGTCTGAATTCTGAAACGTGCACCTTTGACAATGAAACACATGTTTATGTACTCCAAGATACTTGAGTGAGGTTTTTAATATACAGAGGTGGTATATCAATTCTCTTCCGCTGCTTCCTGACTAAGTCTCCATATTTGATTTTGGGGTATGATGTTTTTTTATTGAATATGAGTTTCGCTGCTTTTGACTGAACTACAAACCATGATATGCTTTCAAGTTTTATATTTCAGTTTTAATGGCTACGTTGAATTAACTAAAGTTTTCTGAAAGAATGGGCAAATTACTTTTGTTATCATATTGCTGTGACATGTTTTAAAGAAATTGCTAGAGAAAGACAAGCATAAATTTATGTGGCAATTAATAAGCATGTATTTGATCATTAGTCATAGAAGCATGTAGTGTTAAACAAATTGCGTATCTTATCTAATAAGCATGACTCAAGGAAAGATAATTTTGGTTGATCACATAAAGGGAAACGTGAGCTATTTTGGAACTTTCTTGCTTGGCTATATTGTTTGTTTATGTATGGACATGTTTGAGACTTGGTTGCCATTTGTATGCATTTAAGTGAACGTTTTGTAGCATCGATGCAACTTCACATGTAAAGTTGGATTAATCCATAAGGTTGTGTTCATCATAAAATAAATTGGATGTTTTGTAAGGTCTATAATAATTTTGGTGTGTTTCTGCATGTGTTTTGAGTCAAAACTACTGTTATAGTTGACACTTTCAGTTTGAATCTCAAGCATAAAGAGAAATTTGTTTTGTGGATATAAGTTTACATGCTTTACAAGTATTAATTTGCATACGTATCACTTGCATTTAAGGAACGTCACAATTTATTGCCATGAATATTGCATCACAGTTTTTCAATTCCTAGTTTTATCAACGTCTAATTATATGTCATGTTATATAGAATTCATGGTTATTATTTAGAAAGATGATCTAAATACCCAAGGAAGGATAATATTTTAAATGATCACCTAAAGAAACTTGGACTTTTGCATGGCAAATTTTGGATAAAATTTTGTTAAAATTTGAAGAAAAGGTCATGCAATATGAAGCTTAGATCATGTTTTAAAGATGTTGTATTACTATTATTTCTTAATTGAATGGGTTGCATGGATCAAATTGCACTTTTGATTCAGGTTTACTAATTTTGGTTTGAATCAAAAGTTGCACATTGCAATATAAAATACTCAAGATACGAACGATCTCTTGATTGCTCAAAGGTGTTTAAACTTGATAAAGTGATATTCATATTTAGGCTTTGTGATATGGTATTTATTGCTTCGTTTCCACCTATATGAAACTCAGTGTTGTATGATGTTTAGAATCCATAAGGATAGTCAAATTTCTTGAAATGTATACTGCCAGCATTCATAAATTTATAGTTGACAATTTTTCTGTTTTGAACTACGCTAACATGTCGTCTGTTAGAGTGAAGTTCTAATTTGAATTAACTAACGAAAAAATTTAGCGAGAAGGATGATTTTCTAAGGTTTCTATAGGCTCTGATTTCATGAAAATATGTTGAGGATTGAATTTTTGGTGAATTTATAAAGTTGAAACAGATGCACGGGAATTTTCCAGACAGTTTCTGCATTATGTATGAAGAGTGTTGAATGACTCACCTAAAGATCTTCAAATGACCTGAATTTTTGGTATGTTAAGCATATATGTGTCTTCTTGAATGCCGCAAAGTTTCGTGATGATTGGATGTAGAGTTTATTTGTGAGAATTTTATCAGTGATCTGTGTTCAAGAAAAAGTACGCGCCGACAGATTTTCTGAGTAACTTTGTAGATCAATTTTAGACCTTTTAATTAGGTATAAACGACTCTATAATTTTTCTGTATGAAGATTAATGTCTCTAGTTTGTGTTCCATAAAATTTGATGCCAATCCGACTTATAAATTAATTATGGTAAATTCTCAAGTAATCACACATCATTGCTGGAAATTTCTTGACAGTTTTGTGCATTTAGGCTTATACTGTGAAGTACATTAGGAGCACGCCTTTAGGTACATTATACAGTATGGGATTGACAATTGATATGGATGCTTAAATCAGCACAAACCTTTCTTTTTCCTTTTGGGTTGACGTGAAGTTGATCAACCACCTAATTAGGCGAACTCAAGTGAATCCTTCTGTACAGATCTACTGAAATGTTGAAGGACCTACTAGGACATGGATAGAAAGGGTGATATTTGCTAGAACAACATAGTGTAATAGGGGTTTAACTACATAAATAAAAAGAACAAGGGGTCTTAGTTGCAATTAGTTGATAGTTGAGAGAATTAGACAAGTAAGTGGAAGCAACTGGAGGTTTTCAATTCAGACTGAAAAACTCAAGGCTAGCAAATTCCAACCAAAATATGGATAAGATTTTTAAATGATAGAGTCAAATAACAAGACATCATTTATTAACAATCAACGTGAGCTCTGGCTACGATACGACAAAAGTCTGAATTCTTTATCATGAATGAGTTTACTTATAAAATAGACCAATTAACAAGTTGATTTACATCTCCGGAGACTGCTATTCAGCCATAGTTCCATAGTTTCAACCCTATAGTTCAAAGCAAAAGATTGAAAAGAAGGCCTGAAGGCACATCATTGTTCTCTCCACCTCCTCCACCACGAGGAAGGAATATTTCCTCGTGAAGGCGGCGGTGTGAGGAGGTCTAACATGGTTTGCTTCTCATTTGGGGTTAATGGAACACCTCTAACAAGGTTCAGCGCCATGATGTGGACATTAGTCTTTTGCCTGTGCTTTTTATAAGCCCAAATTCCTGCAGCAGCACCAGCAACCAGAAGCTGTTTCCCAAATGCAACAGTAAGATGTACAAATTAAGATTTAAAATACAAATATAAAAGTTTAACTTCTTTTATTGAAGGTTCTTCAACTGACCGGTGATAGCCACAAGGCTGCAGTCTGCATATCAAACTTTGGGGCATAAAGTACCGTCTCCCCAAAATCCTCTTCAAGCTTCTTATAAATCTCTTTGTCACTCTTCCCAGCATGAATCTCATCACGAATTAACTGCACAAATAACATATGCATTACCACCACTAGAAAGCAATCAGAGTGATGAGAGAAAAGCAAATAGCATAAGTTGAAATTGGAATTGACTGGTAGCAAATAACCATTATGTTACAGTAGGTCCTTAAAAACAAGTCATTTATGAAACAAGAATAGCAAATATCTCCATCTTCTTTATGCAACATAATGATAAATGCAATACCTTTCTAAGCAAGATGGCAATATCTGCTTGTGAATCTTCAATGGACTGGCTTCCACACTCAGTGCACCGAACATTGTGACTAATGTTTTGAGCCCGGGCATTCACCACCTGAGTCTTCTTCACCGGGTCCTCTTCGCTTCCCATTGTTCTATATCGGCCTCAAGATCTCAAACCTATCGTAAAGCACCCAAACACAATAAATAAACAAGCAAAATAAGAACTTTGAAAAAGTTAGACCATTTGATTTCTCAGTGAAGCATTTCATCAAACAGTTGCCGCATTTGTTTTTATAGCTTTTCGAAAGAACACAGCAACCATTCGATGAAGTATATGAACCCAGCTAAGCAAACTGCAATCTACCCATTATGAAAAATGTATGAAATTGAGTTCAATTATAATGATTGGAGGTTCACGTTTGTTTTGGGTGGGAAAACTGAGTTATATGTTAAGAAATGAAGAAGAAAGAAGAGGAAGGAGGGCCAGGCGTACCTAAGGCTGAGATGCTATAGCACTCAGTATACTTGGAAGGCTTCCCAAAAACGTGTTTCCAATAACATTCGAAAGAACTTTCAACTATTTATTTCTGCAAAAGTTATTGTGCTCAACCCAACCCAACCTGCCATGCTGACTGGTCAACAGCCTGCAAAGTCAAGCCCAAGTTCACCAATAGCTTTGTTTTGATGGGCTAGCCCAACATGGTCGAATACACCAATTTGCATTAGAAATTTTTATCAGACCGGTTTGGTATTCTAATTCTAACTACTCTAATGTACAGGAAGGATGTTTGAATTCGGGTGCAAGGGTAAAATAAACAGCTTTAGCATGCTGACCTAACCTAACATCTGCTTACCAAACTGGTTAGTTAAGAGTTAAGACGATGGAATAAAAAATCACTTGTTCAATATTTTTTATGAGATCTGGCACAAACAATCCATATTTAATTTAAGGATTAAGAAACATATTCTTACTTAAATACTCAAAAGTAAATGCATACTGGGAATTACTGCAGTTTGTAGATGAGCATGATGGACAATTCCAGTTCTAGCTCAATAATGGCAGAATAAACAAAGATGGCAGCAGTTATAATCAGAACACTATATGATAAAGTTATCATCATCACCACCAAATGATGTTTGTCTGAGAGAAAAAATCTGAACACACATGGATACCCTAACCCTTTATCTGACAGAGAAACCCTAATCCAGTCAAAATTGAACCCCAAATCAATCACAAATTGAACAAAAACAAAGAAAACAAGTTGGAGTCAAACATTGAATCCAATAATCACAGAGAAAAAAGGAAAGGGATAAGAATTTGTACCGTCGTTCGCGTCATTCCTGGTTCGTTCGTGCTTCGTCGGCGGATCGTGGCTCGTCGGCGTTGGAGTTTCGAGCGTGAGAATTTCCAAATAACGTGTAAACCTGTACGTTTATAATTTCTATTTATGCAAAGGACCCACTAGTGTAGTGGTTTGGAGTATTTACTCCCTCAGGCAAGGTCCTGGGTTCGAGTCCTAGCATCTGTGTTGTGTGTGTGAGTTTAATATGCTATCGCCCCTTTCAATAGGAAAGGACCTCAAAAAAAAAAAAAAATTCTATTTATATAGTTGAGCCGTTCGGCTATACTGTAAAATATTGTATTTAAACAGTATAGCCAGGCGGCTATACTTTTATAATTTCTATTTATGGTGTATGGCCGCCCTGCTATACTTGTAAAACTTCTATTCACAGGGTATAGCCGGGCGGCTCTACCTTTAAAATTTCTATTCGTAGAGTTCAGCCGAACGGCTATACTATTAAAATATTTTATTTAAAGCGTATAGCCGAGCGGCTAACCTCTTATAATTTGTGTTTAGAGCGTGTAGCCGAGCGGCTATACTCTGTGTTTACGGAGTATAGCTGTGCGGCTATACTTTAAAATATTCTTTTTTTTCACCAAAGAAACAATAATTAAAATATAATTATTAATTAAACTAACTAAAAAATTCTAAATATTACTTAATTACACAGATTAAATTAAAGATGTTGGTCACCAAAAAAAAGAAGTAAAGAAACTAATTTTATACTTTTAACGCATATTGTCGACCGGCTATACCTTTAAATATTGTATTTAAAGGGTATAGCCGAGCGGCTGTACGCTTAAATTTTCTATTCATAGAGTAGGGCCGAACGGCTATACTGTTAAAATATTGTATTTAAACAGTATAGCCGAAAGGCTGTACTCTTATAATTTCTATTTATGCAGTATAGCCGGGCAGTTGTACCGTTATAATTTCTATTTATGGAATCAAGCCGGCCGGGTATACCGTTAAAATTTTTATTTAGAGAGTATAGCCGTCCGGCTATACTGTAAAATATTCTATTTTTACCAAAGAAACAATAATTAAAATATAATTATTAATTAAAGTAATTATAAAAAAAAATAAGATATTACTTAATTACATATATTAAATTAAAGAAGTTGCCCAAAAAAAAAAGTAAAGAAAGTAATTGAACAAGTATAGCCGCGCGGCTATACTATTGTAGCCGCGCGGCTGTACCTTTAAAATTTCTATTTATAGAGTAGAGTCGTTCGGCTATGTTGTCAAAATATTGTATTTAAAGAGTATAGCCGCGCGGCTATAGAGTATAGCCGAGCGGCGATAAAAAGTTTTTACTTATAGAGTATAGCCGTGCGGCTATACAACTTGATAATTAGTTCTCAAATTCCCCAGCTACAACATGATGCTAACTTCGAACCGGAATTCGTCCAGACATACAAGATCAGAGAATCTCCAGACTACCTTATTGTTCTTTTATCTCCCTGCAAATCGACATGATGCATCAATTCAGATGAACAAAAATAGCACCAACCAATAAGGAAAGTCCCATATAAATCACAAATTTTTTCCACAATCTGGCAAGTTTTCTTTTCGTCTGTTTTGGACTTAAGATCTAGCAAGTTTAACTAAACAAATTTCAGATTACGCCGAAGTCTGACACAAAAATAAAGAAAAATGATATATGACCATTAAAGATTACGCCGAAACCTCTTTACATGAAAACTCTTCCACATCTCGCTGATTCCAAGGTTGAAGTAAAACCCAGTTCGTAGGTGGAGACAATGCTATCCTCAAAAGATTCTTGTACGGTTACATCATTAATGGTTGAGGCGTTTGGTGCATCTCTAAGCATCTTTCAGTCTTTCTCAATCCTTCTAGCTCCATTGACACCTCTCTCATTGTTGGTCTCCTTTTTCCATTTGATCTTAAGCATCTGGTTGCAAGCCTTGCAATGGCATCAATATCATTTGGCTCCGCTTCTCCAGCCAATCGAGGATCCAAAATCTGATGAACTTGATTCTCCTTCGCCAAAGAAACGAAGTGCATCATAAGATTTCTCCCATCATCTCTTCTCTAGTAAAATAAATTGGCTACTTGCTTGTCAGAAGCTCTACAAGCATAACCCCAAAGCTATAGACGTCGCTTTTCTCTGTGAACCTATTTGACTGGAAGTACTCTGGATCAATGTACCCAAAAGTACCCTGCACTGTCAAGGTTTAGTGAGTTTGGTCATAAGGAATGGATATTGAAGTCCCAAAATCAGATACTTTTGCACTAAACTTGTCATCCAAGAGTACGTTGGACAATTTGATGTCACGATGAAGAATGGAGCTTGATGCTGCTGAGTGCATATATGCTACTGCTCCAGCAACTTCACATGCAATTCTAGACGAGTATCCCATGAGAGGGCTGGTCTTTAGCATGAAGATGATGAGAGAGAGTTCCATTGGAGACGAACTCATACTCTAGTAATGGAACCTCAGTCTCCAAGCAACAACCCAGCAATTTCACTATGTTTCGGTGATTTCTTTGGGATAAGATGCAAACTTCATTAATGAATTGCTCAATTCTATTTTGGTAAATACCACCGGGTGTCCCCACACTTTGACCTCTTAAACGCAACTGTGCTGCCATAAAGTAACATTCCTTTGTAAACTGTGCCATAGCCTCCCTGACCAAGAAACCGGCTCTCGTTGAAATTATCTGTTGCTTCCTGCAGCTCTTCTGCAGTAAAGATCTTTGCCAGCACTGTAGTGTTGTTAGCATGGAATTTTTGTTGTAACAAGTAGCCACCATTTTGCTTGAAGAACTTTTCTTTGCGAATGTTGCATCTTCTTCTCTTCAGGAATTCATGTAACTTGTAACCCAAAGGAAACAAGCATAAGAATACAGTCCCAAGGCAAACATGATGCATGAGCATAGGGGTGGATGAAGATGGATATCTTTTATTAAGGCAAACATGATATATTCTTATTTTCTTATTTAGGTAGTTTTAGGATATCTTTTATTATTTATGTGTGATTTTATAATTAATTAGTTTACTTTTGGACCAAGTAGCCTTGGTGCCCAAGTCTTGTAAAGCCTATACATAAGGCTAATGTAATAGTTGTAGGGGGATAGATATGTTGATGATTAATAAAATAGTTTATTTGTGGCATGGATTTGTTACGATATATGTGAGTTTGCACTAGCCCTAGATTTCGGTGCTCGTGTATGTGGTTGGTGACCTATGTCCGGATCCCGATCCCCGTCAAAACACCTAAAGTTAATTTACAGATAAAGCAATATGTCGACCAAATTAGTTGTTCCAAATCGAAATGAAATAATTCCACATGGTTATGAAGCAAACAATGCAGGTTTTTCATTTAAATGAAAAGATAACCTGGTGAAAAGTTGTCCGAGGCATACCTAAGATAACCTGACTGCCTTTGAACCGTTTACTACCACATATGCAACCGAAATCCCCTGAATCTCACCATCCACTATGGTGACAGTCGCTCAAGGGCATAATGATTTAGTCCCAACTGGATTTGCAGTGCAAATTTCATGTTTGAGTGGAACCAAAATAGGAGTAAATGGGTAGATGGTGCTGCTCCATGAAAACATATTTGCATCTAGTACGCTATGCACATCTACCCCAAATTTTTCCCCAATCAGTGTAACTGTGTCGTTCCAGGTCACCATGTAAATCAGCAGGGAGATCACCCCATTTTCCATTTGCTTTGCACTAGGACATGCACATCCCACCTCAACTTTCAGCTTTGCTCCGGCTGCAATATTATTATTTCCATTTTAATAATAATGGTTTTGGTCTCTCAAGGCCTGGCAAGTAGTCAGGCCTTGGTATGTATCATTGGCTACATGAAGTATTTTTAAAAACTGTTGAAAACAGTGTAAGGCGCTACATGCTGATAAATAGACGTCCCAGAGCATGTACATGGGGGGACCGGAATGATAATCAACTTGTTAGGAGGAATTTTACCATGATCATTAGATGAGATGTTGTTACATGAGGCTACGCTGGAAGCTTCAGCACCGAGGAGACGGGCGATGCTAATGAGGTCGTCGTAGGGTGGCTGGGATCTGAAGGTGACATAGGAGGATGGATCTGCATGAGTTTAGAGGGCCTTCATTGCAGTTGTAGCCTTTTGATATGGAAGAGGTGTCTGAGATGTCAAGCTGTTTGTTGCCTATGTACTCTTGTTGGCAGTTTCTTGGTTGATTGCAATTGTGTAGAAGAAAAAATAGGTACAATGACAAAGGTGGGCTAGGCAGCTTCATGGATTTCAGCTTCTGCATCCGATCCAGATGCAATCAGACTAATCAAATTTGCTACCTGCTGGTGATGATCATGTTCAGGCAAGCTCAATTAAGTTGATAACACTAACCAGCGGCAATCACCATCTGGGAAAGAATGAATTTTACTTATTATTTCAAAAGAACACTTGAATATGGCTTTTCATTGTAATGTTGAGACGGTAAACAATTTTCGGAATAGTGTGAATTGACAATAAGCGGAGAGTCCGAAAATCAAATTTATTTATTTTTGAGAAAAGACAAAAGATCTTTTAAGCACTATTGCAAAGCGTGGGATGCATACTTTCAAGTCTCAACAATTTTACCTAAGACATTGTATCTTCTACACCCAATCCCAATGAGAACTTTACTTGACCTTTATTTCTTATTGTGGGTCACTTGGTGCTCATTAACAGGCATTTTTCTTAATTTACCTCCTTCACCTTACTTTATTGTGGATTTTCCTTTTCCTTTTCCTAATCCTATCATCATTTTTGTCAATCTTTTTTAATTTTAATCAATGGGAGATGAGGGAATTTGAATTGGGACCTCTTCCTAATTCCATCATCTTAAAAAACTCAAAATTCTTTTCCCACCGAAAAAAACTCCAGTTGGGTTTTGGAATTTGATTTCAAAATCTTTACGGGCTGGCTAGTCCAAGCATATGGTTTGCCCAAAACTAGTTGGGCTTGATCTTAGGTATCCGGGTCAGCCCGGTTCTCTCTGTGTATTTCGGTTCGGCCATCATCACAAACAGCACCTCGACCTGTCTCTGTGATTTATTGAATTTAATTAATTAATTATTATTTTCTCTCCACTTTCTTTTCTTCTTTCTTTCTTTCCCAGATCCCATATGAATATGATACGGTCATTTCCAATTCTCAGATCCACCCTCACATCACATACATTCCTCTTGCTCCTCCTACACCGTCCGTAGGGTTTATCCAACTCGATCCGAGTCAACTCAGCCAACTGAAACTCGCTCTCCTTTTTATTTAATCACATAATAATAATATACATGAACCAGAGCCACTCAAGCAACAACAGCAGCAACAGCAACAGCCATGGTTCTAATAAGAAAATGGTAGTCATGGACGCCCAGCCTTCCCGACCCGGAAGGTCCCACAGCCGATCCAATTCCATATCCGACCCGAATACCAGCCAGAGCCTCGCCTCCATCCTCAACAACCCCAATGCCTCCGACTCCTCCTCCTGGGTCGGCTGGTGGTCCTCCTCCGCCTCCGTCGCCCCGCCCGAATTCGCGCCCCTCATACCCAAATCCGCATCCGACTCCGTGACCCGATCCGACTTCCAGCCTTACCTCGCCTCCATTTCCGATCACTACAACCGCTTCGAGGACATCATCAACCACGTCAAGAAGGAGAACTCGGACATCGACTCCATCGGCGGCCAAGGCGAAGCCCTCGTCGCCTGCCTCCGAGAAGTCCCCGCTCTCTATTTCAAAGAAGACTTTGCCCTAGAAGACGGTGCCACATTTCGATCGGCCTGCCCGTTCACGAACGTCTCCGAGAATCTGGTGCTCCAGGAGAAGCTCTCGCATTACTTGGACGTCGTGGAGCTTCACTTGGTGAAAGAGATCTCGCTGCGTTCCAACTCCTTCTTCGAGGCTCAGGGGCAGTTGCAGGACTTGAATGTGAAGATCGTCGAAGGATGCAGTCGGATTCGCGAGCTCAAGGAGACCATTCTGCTCTTGGATGTCGATTTGGTCGAGTGCGCCAGGCAGATTCATGATTTGAATGAAACCAGGAGTAATTTGTTGGCTCTTCAACAGAAATTGAGGCTCATTCTTTATGTCAATCAAGCTCTTTCTGCGCTTAAACTGGTTGGTATTCCATTGCGCTTTAAAATCTTCCATTCATTTTTTTAGTTCACTTCGGTTTAGTGGTGGATTGAATTGTCCATGCTTTGCTAATCGGTAGCTGTATGGTCTAGAATCACTTCATTCAAAATTGCCAGTTGGTTACGTTTTGATTTTTAACTTTCTCCTGAGTAGATTCGCCTCATTTCAAGATGGTTCATAGTATAAAACTTAGCGACGCCTTTCATTTCTGGCAAATACTAATATCAGCCAATTGAAAGCACTGATATGTGATCGGGGATATTTCAAACAAATCTACCAAGATTATCTGTTTAAAACGGTTCATGTGATGCTAAAAATTATACTCCATATAAGATCTTCTGTTGTAATATTAACCCTTAACCTGTTGATGAAATGTCTAGTAGAATACATAAATTCAAACCCCGAATAGGATTATGCAAAATACAATCTAGCTGTGCATATAACTGTTTCACGTGATTGTTGTGCATTTCTTCCTTTTCTATTAGAAATGCTCATGACTCATCAGCTGAGGAGTTTGATAAAAATTTATATGGTTATTACCATAAGTAGCAAGTTTCTTGATATAAGTTGATCTACTTTTTCTGTCATACAGCTTGTTGCCTCTGCAGATTGTGCTGGAGCTTTGGATGTCACAGATGATTTGCAGCAATTGCTGGTATATTTGTATTTACTTTTTGTTTTATCCGATTCCACTAACTAGTGTGTTTAAACAGAGGAATGCAGTATACTGGACTACAATTTCTATGTACCTTACTGATGTTCTATGTGTTCAATAGGATGGGGATGAGCTTACTGGTCTACATTGCTTTCATCACCTCAGGGATCGCGTAGCAGCTTCAATTGAATCCATAAACAGGTATAATCTCCCATTGTGATGACACTAGTTATTAAAGAAATGAGTCACACTATTTGCATTGCTTTTAGAGAAATGAGTGACATGTTATGATGACATTGGTTAGCAGCTTCAATTGAATCCATAAATAGGTACAATCTCCCTAATTATGTGTGGATCTATACACTTGGGACTGAGGTTGGCAGGTTTTAATTTCTTTCTTCTGATAATCTGAACCCTTACAAGACGGTTGTTTCCTTAAGGAAAAGTAAACAGTAATTGTGTTGCAATTTGATATTTTGGAATAGATGTGCTTTGCTGAATTCAGTTTGACTGAGTTATATTGACCAGAATATTGCTATTCTACCTAAATAAACATTTTCTGTCTTTCAGATGGAAATAAGATGATACGAGGCATGTTTATAGTAACTTATTAAGTTTATTCTTGTAGCATTCTTTCTGCAGAGTTTATGCGTGCTTCAATACACGATGCTGGAGATACAGATGTTATAATTATATCCAGAGCGCAAGCAAGGGCATCAATTCTCATGAATGGAGAAGATGGTGAAGTAAGCTCAATTGCATATGCTTATTTAGTGCCTTTGAAAGGTGTTTTTTCTTCTTTGGTTTTAGTATGATACCCAAAACTCAAGTCTTTGTCTTGAATCGCATAATACTTTCTTTTATTTATTAAAAGATATACTCTCTCGAGAGAGGCTGGTTTGCACTGATTGAAAAAAAAAAGCTTATCACTAAGGTCTTTGTATTATTATTATTATTTTCCAGACCAGCTTGAATGCTTACAGTTAAATTCTTTATTGGAAGCACTATAAAAATTTCTTTGCAAATTTTATGTGGCACTTTATCAAATTTGATAGTAAGCTCATAAATTTGACATTACAACAACAGTTTGTGAAGATGGGTCAAAAACCAGTGCCTTGCTAGTTCTGCCGAACCCTCCAAGAAAGGGTTTGATTTAATGCAGACCATTTCCTTCAGCTATAAACCCTTTGTAGGATCTTTCATGAAATTAACTATTGTTATGCACGTAGAGTCCCTTGTCCAAAATTTGTTGTTTGTTGTTTGCATTTGTTACACCCTGTGGCTGCTTTTTCAAGTTGATTTCCTTTATTGTGAATGTCAGGAGTTAGTGCAGGATTCTGTATCTGAACTGATTGCTGCAATTGTCATGTTGGCAGATTAAGTTGGACGATGAAGAAACCTCCAATTATCAAGATCGTCTTCTTCCTGTCATCATTGGATTGCTTAGAACAGTGAGTCATTATGTTCTGTAGAACCTAATTTTTTCTTTCAGCCTTTATTTTATATACATTTGGGGATGGAATTGTTTTCTTTCTGTGATCAGTGAGTACAACATTAGATGGTGTCCTTTTACTTTCAGGCCAAGCTCCCTTCTGTGTTGAGGTTATATCGTGACCAGCTTACAGCTGACATGAAGACTGCTATTAAAAATGCAGTTGCAGAGCTGCTTCCTGTTCTTGTTTCCCGACCCATGGAGTCAGACTTTACACCTGGAGAGCGAATAGTAGATGCAGATGGTGAGAATTCATAATATTGTTTGTCTTTTATGCTTATGACTGAGAAGTTTACATAATACAATAGAAAAAAGGGTTGATGGTATAATGCTTAATTTTGGTGTTTACGTTCTGTGCCTTGTTCTTTACAGACAATTTTTCTTCTTTGATCATTAAAACATGGTTTTTTAGGTATTGGTGCATCACTTGCAAGCAAGTTGAGGAGCCTGTCATCTGAAAGCTTTGTTCAACTTTTAAGTGCTATTTTCCTGATTGTAAGGGTATGTGTTCTAGACTAAGCTCGTTTTGTTTTATAGGCATTGGGTTGCT
This sequence comes from Prunus dulcis, assembly GCF_902201215.1. Classification (NCBI taxonomy): domain Eukaryota; kingdom Viridiplantae; phylum Streptophyta; class Magnoliopsida; order Rosales; family Rosaceae; genus Prunus; species Prunus dulcis. The sequence goes on along the minus strand of NC_047655.1, from coordinate 29,055,169 downwards.
GAAAAAGCACATGCTCTTTAATATTATTGTTGAATTCCCCGTAAACTCACCATTATTTGATTATGATTTGGTTTGTGTCTGAAAGTTAAATTAGATGTTTCTTATAAATAACAATGATTAGGGATGAAAGCAAGCTTTTTTGATAGATTTGGCTGGGGGTTGTCTATTATGCAAAATAGTCAATCTCCTACTCCTTCCTGAGCTCAAATAATTTAGCAGCCAGTTCAAGTGGCCATTAACTTCTATTTATTCCTACTTAAAAGTTTATTCCTTATGAGTTGCTGATTGCAGTGCCAGCTGCAATACATAAACTAATCTACACTTTTTAATGTTTGGGAGTAATGTTTGAGTCTATCAGTCGAATTTGTTTGGGAGCATTAGGGACAATCAGCTGTAATGGTAGCGGTTCTCCAAAATAGATAAAAAAAGGGGTAGTGATCACATCAACAAATCATTACATATATTATCTGTTTTTAGGTTGCTTGTTAAGTTATATATTAGATGGCATATGAGCTGAGTTTCATTCATATACTTGCGTGAGCTTCTTTCAGCATCAACCACTATTTGAGTGTGATGTCATATGATTTATTTTAGTGAATGCAGGCACATCTAGTGCGGGCTGCTGAAGTGAAGAAGGCCATCGAGTGGATTATGTGCAACCTTGATGGTCACTATGCAGCAGATTCAGTTGCTGCTGCAATCGCGGTTGGTGCTGCAGCTGCAGAAACAGCTCAAGAAAGTGATAGTCAAGGTGGTTTGCTTCCCTCGTATTCACCTCAGAGAGTTGCCGCGAAGGCCCTTCCATTTCAAGGGAAAGCAAATGATGCAGCAAGTCCTTCAAACATGTCTAAGAATTTTAGGTGAGCTATTTTCTCTTGATCATGTTAGTTCTTTGATGTTACCCTTGTTTTCGTAGTTTGACTCTAAAACTTTCCCATGTTTGAAAACCTTATATATCTTGTAATTTTAAGATTTTGTTTTGTGCTAATCTTGTTGTGTAAATAAAATTTTGCCTTATGAATGTCAGCAATTCGTTGATTATGTATTCATTTCCATGGATGCGAAGGTTACAAGTTCATTGTCGATGCATTTTGGATGTATAGTGCAATTACAGTTATATTTTAAGTTTTTTTATGAGTGTTCTTTTCATCATAGCCAAAAGAAATAAATTTAACTGCAGATACAATGCCTTTTCGGGAGTGGTTATATTAATTATTGAAGATTTTTTATTCTGCCATCTACAATTAAGATTATACCTTAATTTCATTTACGGAAGGCCATTCACTCTGCTTGTTTTCTCTAGCTGGCTCGTAGCCGGGCCTTCAGTGAACAATATTATTTGGTAGCACTGTGAGTGTTACCGGTCAAAATTTTGGCTCTCTCCAAATAAAACATGTGAATGTGCCATGGTTTTCTGTGTATCATAGTAATGTCCATTGCAGTGTGCATAGGTGGTGTCAAGATTGGTTTAGAATACTCTCTCAATTTTTTTTCCCTTCGAAGTTATTTCAATTTTCAAATTCAGAATTGATTGTATATCATCGGGTTTAATTTCAAAGGTTTAGCTTCGATTTGTCCCAATATTAGAGTCTTTCCGAACCTGTACAATATTCTGAAACAATGCGATTCTAAACAGAGCTGATGTGTTACGAGAAAACACAGAAGCTGTTGTTGCAGCATGTGATGCTGCCCATGGAAGATGGGCAAAGCTACTTGGGGTTCGTGCTCTTCTTCATCCTAAGTTGAGATTGCAGGAGTTTTTGAGCATCTTTAACATCACCCAAGAGTTTATAACTGCTACAGAGAAGGTATTTATCTTTCCCTTTTGTCTTCTTTTCCTATAATTTTTTTTTCCAGTTTTTTCGTTTTGTGATCAAACAATGTTGATGTGTGTGGTGCTATTTTGTGCCACTTTAAACAGATAGGGGGAAGGCCAGGATTTAGCATCAGGGGAACCCTACAGTCACAAGCCAAAGCCTTCATCGAATTTCAGCATGAATCTCGAGTTAGTTTATGATTGTGCATACTTTAGTTCTATTGTTCCTCGTATGTGGCTTTGAGCTAATTGTTTTTTTGGTTCATTACAGGTGGCAAAAATTAAGGCCGTTCTTGACCAAGAAACATGGGTTGAAGTAGATGTTCCTGATGAATTTCAAGTCATTGTCACTTCTCTATTTTGTTCTGAATCGTTGGTATCTGAGAACCTGGATGCTATCGAAGGTAATATGGAAACAAGCTATACAAGCAGTAATAATTCACATACAGAGAATACAGCACCATCAATTGCCGAACAGCAAATTAAACGGGCTGATTCGAGTGACTTATCCGCGGATGTGACTGCGAAAGAGAAGTCTACACAAAATGCTGATGGAGTGGAAAAAAATAAGGCTGATGTCGCAAATTCTGTGGCTCAAAATAACCACAGCAACATGAAGGAGCGGGGAAAATCAACCTCTCAAACCCTTTTCTTCAAAGGTGTTGGTTTTCACATGGTAAACTGGTTAGTTATCTTGTCTTTTTTTTCTTGTATCTATATTTCTGCTTCCCCCATTATTCTTTATTTTTTTCTTTCGAAACTTCGGATTTGGATTATGGTGCTTAGGATGTATATGCTTACTGATATTGTGTTTTTTGTTACACGAATCCTGATTTACAATTTGGAGTTCTGTTTTGCACTTATCGAGGAACTCATTATTAATATGTATCAATAATTAAAAGAATTTTTTTAGTACAAGTCTTTAATTACATTTTCCCTTCTTGGTTTTTTCCTCCAGTGGCTTGATATTGATGAAGATGTTGTCAGAGTACATTGATATGAACAATTTTTTTCCAGCTCTGTCCTCAGAAGTTGTTCATCGTATTGTAGAAATTTTAAAGTTTTTCAATACAAGAACATGCCAGCTTGTTCTTGGTGCTGGTGCCATGCAGGTACTAAATTTCTCTCAGTAAATAGATGATAATATTTAGAAATCCCAAAAAGGTTATCCAACCGAGTTCATAAAATATCTACTGTTGTATGTAAATGTGCCAAAAAACTGAAATTGTTCCAATGGATTTATGTGCAATTTTTTTTCTTGAGTCCGGAAATCCTTGAAGTTTATTCAAACGCTTTTGGATGTTTTTGGTTACTTTATTCTGTTATAACTATTAACCATGCTCTCCAGATTCGTTCTTGCGCTTTCTGATAAATCGTATGTGGTGCTGTAGGTATCTGGTTTAAAGTCCATCACTTCTAAACACTTGGCCTTGGCAAGTCAAGTCATCAGTTTTACGTATGCTATTATTCCTGGTAGGTAATTATAACTTAAAGTTATTTCTTTGGTTGGTGCTGCTGTAGTAACAAATTTTTGTGAATGCATTAGCTATGTTTTCAACTCAATTATAATGTCACTCGCAGGATATATATATATATATATATATGTAGAAATGTATTTGTACACAGTTCTACTTTGAGCATGGAGTGTTTTGAGTAATGTCATGACTTTATTCATTTTCTTTGCTTCAAGAAATCAGGCAAATTCTTTTTCTAAAAGTACCTGAGACAAGAAAGGCACTGTTGCTATCTGAAATTGATCGAGTAGCTCAGGTTTGTCTTTTACAATGGGGAATATATTTAACATTTTCAATGCTAATGTACTTTTTTATTTCAGTTTTCTGTCTTTACTTTTTCTCCCTACTTCTGGAAAGTGATTTAGAGGTTTGTAGTACCATTTGAACTTTCCAGATTTTTGTTCTTTGGTTCATTGAACCAGAATGCACCTGTATCTCGAAATTTACAATTAGATTCTTTGAACCCACATGCACTTTTACCACACTATTCGCTCGTTCTTTCTTGGGAACCATTTATATGTCTGTTCATTCATTTTAAAACAGGATTACAAGGTTCACAGAGATGAAATACATACGAAGCTGGTTCAGATCATGAGAGAAAGGTTATTAGTTCATCTACGTGGGTTACCTCAAATTGTGGAGAGCTGGAATAGACCTGAAGAAGCTGACCCACAGCCCAGCCAGTTTGCTCGATCCCTTACTAAGGTAAATGTCTTCATTGAAACATTTGGTTTTTGTATCTATTTATCTAAAACCCTCCTATTCTCTTTATCTCTCTCTCTCTCTCTTTGGGTTTTTTTAATAAAAATTTTAAATTTTGGTTTTTTATGAGAAACATATTGGATGGATCTTATTAAAATGCTCTATTTCTATACCTTTTTCCAATGCAAAATAAGTAGTGGTTCCTGGCAGTTTCTTTATCTTGATTGATCTTTATGGGCCTCACCCAACTGATTTACAGGAAGTTGGATACTTGCAACGTGTCCTAACTCGAACTTTACATGAGGTCGATGTTCAAGCAATTTTCAGGTAAGGCCCACATTAGCATGTGATTAATTGCTGAGATTTTGGATACTTACGACATGTTTGTTGTGCATCTACATCTCATAGCGTCGTTATTTGCAGTATAAATTTGTGTTATCCCTTGGGCTTTTGAATTTCCTAGAAAGGTTTCTAACTAGCTCAAATATGTGGAAATGAATTTCAACTCTTGTAAAGAAAACAACAAAGTTGTGCAAGCCTTCCAGGGTGTTTTCCCCCTTTTCCCAAGCACTGATTTACACCAAGATTTTAGTATTGGATTAGTATAATGAACTGCTCAATAGTAGAGTGATGTATATGTTTTATTTTGATAGTGAGTTGTGGTGCCATATCAGCACTAAACAAAACAAAAAGTTGTGGTGCCATAAGCTTGGTGCCCATAATATGATAATATAGAAATATAGCGAATTTGCTTGGAAACCTGGTCAAAGGGTCATTGAACCTTTCCCTTCCATTGGTTGGCATGCTTTCTTTGGTTTGATGAAAGGGACAGTCCGTGCTAAAAAAAAAAATGCTTTATTGCAACTCAGTGACTACTGTGGTTTGCTATTTTGCAGGCAAGTGGTTATAGTCTTCCATTCACAAATTTCAGAAGCATTTTCACGCTTAGAGATCAGCACACCACAGGCCAAGGACAGGTACTACCTTTTCAATTTTCCCCCTCTGTGCATGTTTATTATCAGAACTCTTTAGTGAAACATCATTTTTCACTTTGTCTACCAGGCTGTATCGGGATGTCAAACACATTCTTGGATGCATTCGCTCCTTGCCTTCTGATAAAATGAGTGAATATAGTATTCCAAACTGGGGTCAACTAGATGAATTTGTGGTTCAGAGATTTGGGGCAGAAGCTGGTTAAATGTTGTTGTAAAGTATCAAATCATTGCTTCTTTGGAGATGGCTAATCAGATTTGAGGATGTCAGAACCAATTTCCGTCTATGCATTTCCCTTGTACAATTTTATTGAGGTAATTTTAGGGACAATCGTCTCCGTTTATTGTGTCAAGTTATGTGCGTGCTGCATGAATTACGTTTGCGCAAGCTTTATTTTTTCTTCTCTCTCTCTCTCTCTCTCTCTCTCTCTCTCTCTCTCTCTCTCACTATTTAATTTGTTTCTATTTTGCTTACTGGATGACTTTCTTTTCCAGGTTTTGCATTTTTTCTGAGATGTATAAAGTCCTGTATCAGATCCAAATATTGTGACAAGAAGGTTATTGAAACCAGAATTTTTTCTGTACCAGTCACACTTGAATTACAATTTGTATTTACTAGGACTCAATCAATGTTTTGTTCCCCTAATTGTAGTTTTGGGTTAAAGATGAAACCAATTGATTTGTTTTTGATTTAGTGAAGGGACAAGCAATATGAGCTTTTAAGTCGACTTTCGGAGCCTGAATCACATCTAATTGTATCCATACTTGAGTTTATGCATACATGCTTTTTCATAAATGGTAAATAAGAGATTTTTTTTCCTGTACCTTGCTTTGTTATTCAGCTGGTTTCATCTTTGAGCATTTCATATATGTAGAATTTTAAGGAAAAAGAGTGCCGTAGAACAATTAACAGACTTGAAGGTAAGCGAACCTTAATTAACTGACTTATTTAGAATAATTTCCTTATTTCCTTATCGTTCTCGAAGAAGCTGAATTTCCTAGGGGGTAGAACCGATGGCTGGTTGGAGGCTGAGCTGGGTGAGTTTTTCTGTCAAGGAGGAGGAGATGGGGGGTTAATCAAGACGACTGGTTTGGAGGTTAAGCCTGGCGGGTTTGTGGGTGGACTCATTGTTCATGGGATTGAGATCAGGCCCAAAAGTCAGGAGGAGGCCCTCAGTAAAATTTCTGGTAAAAAGAAAAGAAAACATAGAACATTTATTGTTTATATTTCTTCATAGTTTTGTTGACAAAATGAAAGGAGCTAAATCTTAGAAATTGAGCAAAGGTGACAAAAGGGGAATTAACAATTCAAAATTGTATCACATAAGTTGGCACCTAATTCCTAAGCGCAAAACTTTTAGCCGAATATGAAAGCAGGCGAAACAATGTCACCAAATGAGACGACTTGTTCCTCGGAGCTCATGTACTCGATTCTCAAACACCAATCTCTCCAGCGACCCTCTAACAACAGAATTATTTGGTGCTGTAACTTTGACATTGTAAGTGGCTGAGCCATCACCAACGTTGGTTACAGTCCTCTTGAATTGCTTGTCCACTATTGTGGCTGCGGACTTATTGTAAAACGTTATAAATGATGGATAATTCGAAGAGCACATGTATACTTCTTTGATCTAGTAATAGCAAAAACTCTCTTCTTGGACAAATTCAAAGAGCACAAAAGATTGATGTAGTCTTGCCGCCTTGCATCATAAATCAAACCCGGATCAAGTGCTCGATTAGGATCCACTTGCCCAGCCCCCATAGCGAGGGGCGAAGCAACCGTAGAATTCAAACCTTGGTCTCGAATGGGACGTTTGGAATTATCAATGGGGTTAGCTGTGGTCATCAGTGCAGATCTAATACCAGCTGCGCTCCACCCCAGGGTCTGCGCTTGCGCTTTTGCTTTTCAAGAGTGCAACTACTCCTGAAACATGAGGGGTAGCCATGGATGTCCCAGAAACCACCATATGGTACTCATTGGACAAGAAAACATTCTGCCCAATTTGACCAACAGTGTCGTTCGGGATCCAAGCCGCCAAGACGAGAGAACCGGGCGCCATTACATCCGGCTTCAGAATGCCGGGATAGTCTTTTTTAATTACTTTAATTAATAATTATATTTTAATTATTGTTTCTTTGGAGAAAAAAAAGAATATTTTAAATTATAGCCGCACGGCTATACTTTTTAAATAGAAATTTTAAAAGTATAGCCGCACGGCTATAATCTATAAGTAGAAATTTTAACAGTAGAGCTTAAAAGTATAGCCGAGCGGCTATAGTCTATAAATAGAAATAATAAAAGTATAGCCGTGCGGTTATACCCTTTAAATACGAGCCACAAGTCCAAGCATGGAAATGAAACCTCTGTTGACACGGGAAATAGTGGTAGTACTGTGTCCACAGAAAGCACAGCTGATACTCATCAAACTTTTAATCTCTCCTGAGTTGATTTCTACGGAGATTGGTGAAGCTATTCCTCTATTATTATTTCTCATGTATCAAGAGTTTATTAAGGATACTGACTTTTGACAGAGTATATGTATGAATGACATTTTGATTCAAAAATTGTGAAATGAAAAGCCAAGTTAAATTGCGTCTAATAATGCTACTGGGGTGGAATGGAACAATAAAAGATTACCACCGATCCAATACTCAAAACTTGGTTTTTCACTTAAATAAGTATTAAGGTAAACTGCAATAAATTAATTTTTTCTAAGGAAAAAGAGTTAACGAGGCTACATTATTGCCCTTTGGCCTTTCAAAGTTGTTTTCTTTGTATATTCTTTCCTCAGTTGAATGTTTTTTATTTTTTTTAAAAAAGTAATGTTAACCAAATAGAGCATTATGAAATGAAACAGAGTCGCAGACAGGGAACTCAAACTCAAAAAAGGTGTGAGAGATGTACATGTGAAATGGATCTCTAAATAATGATATAATCCATCCAACCAGGGTCAAATTAACTTTCCATGCAATAGAATTTAGAAATAGATATCCCTTAAAATGTTCAACCATTTCAGAAGCAACATGATTTTTTTTATTTTTAATTTTATTTTATAAAGAAGGAGCTAAAGTGGAGAAACTTTGTTTGGTAATTAAAAGCTGCATTATAGGTCATGTGTTCATCAACATTTGCAAGCTATTGCTTTCCTTCTTGGAGGATGCAGTCATGTCATTACCCTCAACTCATTGTCATGCCATTGCCACATAATTGATACTGATGATGATGGTGGTGAAAAGCAAAGAGACTCAGTAATTTGGATTTGATTCATTCATGTCTTCTTACTTTTGAAAGAGAAATTCATTCATTCCATTAGAAATAAGAGAGACAGAGACCTTTTAATTTTCTCAAATTCAAACTCTTAGCATGCATAGTAAAAGGACTGAGATTAATTGATGTATTTCATTGATCTGTTTACAGGTACAGGTCTATGAATATATACAGTTTGAATATAGCTACCTACCACATATATCTAATTATATACATGTATCTAATTATAGCTACCTACCACATATACATGTATCTAATACATGTATCTAATTATAGCTAACCTACCACAGATACATGTATCTAATTAACTGAATCAATTGATGGAGCAGATTGAGTTGGTGATGAACTGATCTCCTTTGATGTAGGAGGTTCCCTAATACGCCCCCGCAAGACGGTGGCACCATCGGAGACACCGATCTTGGAACGAAGGAGATGGAAACGGGGACGCGGCAAGGGTTTGGTGAGAGCGTCAGCAAGCTGATCAGTAGTAGAGACATGAGACACTTGAAGAAGACCACGAGTGACACGATCCCGTACAAACTGAAAATCAATTTCGATATGTTTCATACGGGAATGTAGGACAGGATTAGCACAATAGAACATGGCGCCAATGTTATCACAGGAGACAACTGGTGGTGTGGGGAGAGGAATGCCAAGTTCACGCAATAAGGATTGAATCCATGTGAGTTCAGAAGTGGTGGCAGCAATGGCGCGGTATTCGGCTTCGGTGGAGGAGCGAGAGACAGACCGCTGTTTGCGGGAGCTCCAGGAGATCAGATTTCCACCGAGGTAGACAACATAACCAGTCGTAGACTTGCGATCATCATGATCACCAGCCCAGTCAGCATCGGAAAAGGCATAGAGACGATTAGAGGGGCGGCGACAAAGATGAAGGCCAAAAGAGATGGTACCCTTCAAGTAGCGAAGAAGACGCTTGAGTGCCTGCCAGTGAGTCTCGGAAGGCGAATGCATGAATTGGGAGAGCTTATTGACCGCGAAGGAGATGTCAGGGCGTGTAAGGCTTAAGTACTGAAGACCACCAACAAGACGACGGTAGGGTGTGGGATCCGTGAGAGGGGAGCCATCATGGAGCATAAGGGAGTCAGTTGTGGAGAGGGGCGTACTGACAGCCTTTGCACCATCCATCTTGGCATTGACAAGAAGATCATGAATGTACTTTTGCTGAGAGAGGAATAGACCAGTTGCTGTGGGAAGAACCTCAACACCAAGAAAGTAATGTAATGAGCCCAAGTCCTTGACAGAGAACCGAGTGGCTAAGAGTTGAATGAACTTCGCCACAAGTGTGGAATTATTACCTGTAATAAGAAGATCATCAACATAAACCAAAAAATAAATTACAGTAGTCCCATTTTTGAAGAGAAATAGTGAGGCATCAGAGATGGCATTGACAAAGCCATGGGAGAGCAAAAATGAGTGTAACTCCTTGTACCATGCCCGTGGAGCCTGTTTGAGGCCATAGAGGGCTTTCCTCAATTTACACACATAAGATGGATGATTAGAGTCAACAAACCCAGGCGGTTGGACCATATAGACATTTTCAAGGAGTGTGCCATGAAGAAAAGCATTGTTAACGTCCAACTGACGTATTGGCCAACCATGAGTCACGGCAAGATGCAAAACAATTCGTATGGTAGTAGGTTTGACCACCGGACTGAAAGTATCTGAAAAATCAACACCAGGACGTTGATGAAAACCCTTGGCTACTAAGCGTGCCTTGTACCTGTCAATGGTGCCATCAGGATGCCGTTTGATACGAAACACCCACTTACAACCAATAAGATTTTGAGAGGGGAGTGAAGGAATGAGCTCCCATGTACCATTGCGAATTAACGCATTAAACTCATTGGACATTGCTTGTCGCCAAAGGGGATCCTTAACAGCCTGGGAAACACATGTCGGTTCAATGGAGGAGAGAATGGGGTGTGTAGTAGCAGTCATAGCATAACGGGGATTAGGTTTGTGGATACCGGCTTTGGCACGGGTGACCATGGAATGATCAGGGTGCACAGGAGGTATGGGGGGGTTGGAAGGGTGCGGGTCAGAGGATGGAAAGGTGACAACAGTCCTATTAGGGTTTCTAGTGTATGTACGAATTGGGCTGAGGTGGGGAGGCGGCTGGGCTGGGTCATTTTGGGCTGGATAATGTACGGGTGGGGTGATTATGGGTGCAGTGGAGGTAGGGACTGAGGCTTGGGGGTTGGATGATGGTAAGAGAGGAGCAATGGGGGCCAGGGCAACGGATGGTGACGGCTCCGAGACGGGGGCAGATGCCGAAGATGATGATGATGTGTCGTGTGATGGCATCGAAGAAGAAACAACCGGTGCAACAGGCATGGTGGGTGAGTGTACAGGAACATAAGTAACTGGAGGAAGAGAGGAGACCCAAGTGTGAGAGTTATCAACAGTGACATGGGGAATGGAGGAAGGGAGGTTGGCAAGAGGAAAAGTGGACTCATCAAATTGAACATGCCGAGAGATAAAAAGTTTGTTGGAGGAAAGATCAAGACACTGAAAAGCACTTTGATTAGGTGAGTAACCAAGGAAGAGACATGGACGGGAACGAGGAAGTAATTTATTTGAATTGTAAGGACGTAACCAAGGAAAACACAAGCACCCAAAGGTACGAAGACGAGAGTAATTGGGTTGTTGTTCATCAAAGAGTTGAGTGAATGGGGAGAGATTGTGTAGAAGTGGAGTGGGCATGCGGTTGATAAGATAGGCAGCTGTTTTAAAGGCGTAAGACCAATAGGTGAGAGGTAAAGAAGCTTGATGAAGAAGGGTGAGACCAGTTTCAACAATATGACGATGTCGCCGTTCGGCAACCCCATTGTGTTGCGGAGTGTGAGGTGGAGTAAGAAGATGAGTGATGCCATTGGATGAGAGAAAATGTTGGAGTTTGATGAATTCTCCCCCACCATCAGTGTATAATCTAGTGATTTTTCTTTTGAAGTAATTTTCGACAAGTGCTTTGAAGGTCACAAAAGTGGAAAACACATCAGATTTCTTTTTGAGAGGGTAGAGCCATATGTATTTTGTGAAATGGTCAACAAAGATAACATAGTAGGAAAAACCATCAATAGAAGAGTATGGAGCAGGGCCCCAAACATCACTGTAAAGGAGGTCTAATGGACCATGACTAGTGAGAGACGAAGTACCAAACGGGAGCCGATGGCTCTTATTACATAGACAAGAATGACAAACAGACTCGGACAACTTGGAAGACACATTAATGGAAGACAAACGAAGGACCTGTTGGAGAATTTTGTGACTAAGGTGACCAAGACGACGATGCCAGAGGTTGGGAGAGACCACCACACCCACCAGAGCTTGCGGTTGATAAAAGGATTGGGGAGACCACTCGTACACATCATCCTTATTCGGGCCTCGAAGAAGAACCGCCCCCGTGCTCAGATCCTTGACATGAAAGAAATCAGGAAAAAGTTCAATAGATGTATTATTTTGTTTATTAAATTTAGAAATATAAATAATGTCTTTTTGCATAGAAGGAACACAAAGAACATTAGACAAGGTGAAAGATTGAGAGGATGAGGAGGGTACAGTGGTTGAACCGACATGAGTGATACCCAAACCTGAACCATTACCAATAATTATTTCATCAGGACCATCATATGGAGAGGCACCAGAGAGAGTGTTGACGTTAGATGTGACATGGTGAGAGGCACCGGAATCAAACAACCATGTTGGAGAAGAGGTGGACCGACCATGGGAGGTGGGATTGGCCACTGGCTGACTGTGAGATCCATATTGGAGTTGGGGGCAACGTTTGGCACTATGACCTTGAGTGCCACACCATTGACAGAAACCACGATAACCTGTGCTGTTCATGTGGGTAGAGCGACGACTATTGTCAGTGAAAGCTGGTTGGGTGGGCCCGTTGAAACCACGAGAATTGTTGTCAATGGAAGATGTGTGGGGGTGCCCGAAGGAACCACGAGATGGATTGCGAGAGGCAAATGACCCACGGTTGGAGTTGGAGTTGTTAGAACGATAGCCACGGTTGGAGGTGTGGGAGCGAGATGTCTGAGTGACATTGGCAGTGATGACTGGGGCAGCAACAACGGTATCATCACGCTTGAGAGCAGCTTCATGTTCAACCAGCTTGTCATGGAGGTTTTCAAAAGAAATTGAGGTGTCGCGGGAACGAACCACTGCAGCAATTTCCTTGAAGTCCGATCCAACACCATTAAGAATGTAGAGGAGGAGATCGTCATCGGAGAGGGGAACATCAATGATGGCGAGTTCATCTGCAATAACACGGACTTCTTGCAGATACTCGGAGACAGACTTGTTCTCACGGCGCAGGAGAGTAAGGCGTTCTTTGAGACCAAGAATGCGGGCACGGGCCTTGCTAGCAAAGAGACGGAGAAGCTTGTCCCAAGCCTCCTTGGACGTCTTGGCAGAGGCAATAAGGGAGATGACTTGCGGTGAGACGGAAGCAAGAATTGCATGGAGAAGGAGCTGATCTTGCCGAATCCAAAAGGTGCGAAGCACGGGTTGAGTGGTTGATGGGCAGAGACTAGAACCATCCACATAACCCATGAGGTCGTAGCCGTAGAGGAGGGCGTTGAATTGAGCACGCCATGATGGGTAATTGGTGGGTGTGAGTTTCACGGGTAGTTGGGCGGTAGCGTTGATTGTGATCAAGGTGGGAGTGGAGGAGTTGATCTCTGGTACAGCGATGGTTGCAGAAGCGTCAGTGGCCATGGATGAATACAGAGAATAGAGGGATCAGGGAATAAAAAAAAATGCTCGTTGGAGTTTTTGGGCTCTGATACCATAAGAGGACTGAGATTAATTGATGTATTTCATTGATCTGTTTACAGGTACAGGTCTATGAATATATACAGTTTGAATATAGCTACCTACCACATATATCTAATTATATACATGTATCTAATTATAGCTACCTACCACATATACATGTATCTAATACATGTATCTAATTATAGCTAACCTACCACAGATACATGTATCTAATTAACTGAATCAATTGATGGAGCAGATTGAGTTGGTGATGAACTGATCTCCTTTGATGTAGGAGGTTCCCTAATACATAGAATGTGGATTACTTAAAAAATTTATTCTCATCTAAATTGCCAAGCCTCTGAGGCATGACCATTAAGGCATCAACTCAAACAAGAGGTGACACTACAATGGGGCTCCTCACAGTGTATTTTCCATTTTGTTCTATCCAAACAAGTGCACCGGATGAAACAGTTCCTTTCTTTTTCGCCTTGTATTTTATAGTCACTGTAAAGCTTTGCTTCTCATATGTCTCCCCAAAGATCAGTATCTCTGGTGAGACTGTCACCTTAGAACCCTTTGGAGCAATCACAGCAGCCTTGTACCTAGCTGCACCGTCTCCCACGTTAGTTACGGTCCTCTGAAATTTTTGAACCTTTGTCTTGGTTTTGTGATGGTCGCTGTACAAGGCGATAAATGATGGATAGTTAAGATCGCAAGATGGGTTGGAACAATCATAGGCATGTGATCTGGTGATGGCTAAGATCTGCTTCCGGGTAAAATTAGTGGAGCATAAGAGATTGACATAGTCTTGTGGGGTTACATCATATATTAAGCCCGGTTCAAGTGCTCTATTAGGATCAATCTGACCTGCTCCCATAGCTAATGGTGAAGCGAAGTTGAAATTATCACCATCATCACGAATTGGATTGTTGGTATTGTCCAAGGGGTTGGCCGTGGTCATCAAAGCAGACCTAATTGCTGCTGCGCTCCATTCCGGGTGCGCACCTTTCAATAGGGCAGCCACACCTGAAGCATGAGGACAAGACATGGATGTCCCGGATATCAAATTGTAGTCACTAGGTAAGTACACATTGAAGCCAATATAGCCGGCTGGAACCTTGGGAGCCCAAGAAGCCAAAACTAACGACCCTGGTGCCATTATGTCTGGCTTCAAGATGCTTGGATAACTTGGCGAAGGACCTCTTGAAGTGTAAAAAGCAGCAGCCGGTGCAGGCTTTGTCCCAATCAACGTTTGTTGGAATTTGATGCTGACAGTAGGCTTAGCACTTTTTTTTGCATATTTGATCACAGGCGGTGCATCCTTTGGATTTACCACAACACTAGGTGATGCAACATATCCTAACTCAAGTATTTCAGGATCATTGGAGATAAAAACGGCTCCAATAACCTGTGATTGAATTATACGAAATAATTGGCTACGAATAGGCCAAGTGTCATCGCATATGATGATTGCATCTGGGGCACTTGATAGCAATTCTGTTGTGTTGCATGCTGAGAATGTCTTGTTGTAAACCAGTGGAAAGTTTTCTACTATGGCATTTGTTGGGAACAAGGTAAATCCAGTAATGGTTAACCCATTGCCGAGGGTTAATGTTCCACCAAACGAGCGGTCCACTGTGCCTGCTGCAACAGTCAAGACCCAAGGGATGCCATTGTGCAATGTCCCAAGGCTGGGGCCTTCGTTTCCTGCAGAAGTTGAAACCACCACACCCTTCTCCATGGCTGCAAAAGAAGCTATGGCTACAGGATCCTCATACAATGGCACGCTATCAAAGCCTGAGGAGATCGAAATAACATCCACACCGTCAGCTATAGCTTGGTCCATACCAGCTAGGACATCAGAGGCATAACGACCCTCATCCCAGCTAACCTTGTAAATGGCAAGTCTGGAACGTGGTGCTACGCCTCTAGCTGTTCCTTTAGCGTAACCAAAATAAGATGCATCATCTACATAGTTTCCTGCAGCTGTGGAAGATGTATGTGTCCCGTGCCCTTGAGAGTCTCTAGCAGAGTTCATGCTAAGTGTGACCCCAGGATTTGCAGCCATGACACCCTTGTTGAAGTATCTAGCTCCGATCAATTTAAAGTTACAAAGAGAGGAATTGAACTCTTGTCCAACCTCACATGTTCCTTTCCACCTAGCTGGAAGTTTCTTGGTCATACCATCATCTCTGAAGCTCTTACTCTCTGGCCAGACCCCAGTATCAATGACACCAATGATGATGTCTTCCCCATAATTCGAAGCAGGCCAGAGACCGGTGGAAGGATTGAGGGAGAGAAATTGAGTGGTATGGGTGGTATCAAGTGTAATGGACTTGTCACTGTAAGCTGAGACGAAACCGGGGGAATTTTTTAGAGTCTCCAATTCCTCTGCAGACAGAACCGCACTGAACCCATGAAAGGCATTGTCATAGGTGTACAGAAGGGATGGTGAGATTTTGTGGCCATCCGATGAGGTGGTAATTTGAGCTTTGAAAGAATCAACAATGGAAGAGTACCAATGTTGATGACTAGCGTAGGACTTGGGCATGAGAGACTTGTCCATGTGGACGATATAAGTCGACCGCTCTGCCGCTGAAGACATGTTAACATGCAGAGCCAACAGAAACAATCCAACAAGGGAGAAAATGAAGGGAATAGGAACCCCATTATGATGATGCCCCATTGTTTCTATTGCAATGAGAGCTTTGCTTCTGTTGCAATGGATTTACATTACATATATAGTAGGGCTGTGCCTGTGAATGTGAGTTGCCGTTTTGTGAATGAAACGAAGAAAAACAAAATGATACAGAAAATGCCAAGAAATGATCATCAGGGGCCGGCTTCTGTGTAATTGATACCATCAACGTTTAGCACTAAACAAGAAAATTAGGTGGTGGTGGTGCTAGTAAAAACTAGCAGGGCATAAGATCTTTATTTAGTGTCATTAATTGAAGAGAGTCGAGAACAAAGCTTATCAAGACCAAGTAGTTGGTTTTGAATAACATCTGTAATCGGCATGCTAGCTGTCAAATGATTGAGGTTAGTCGTCTGCTAGCTCCTAATTAAGTTCAGTCCAATTTTGAAGCAGGACATGGATTGGGATATTCCAGCAACTCACAACGTAATTAAGCTCAGTTGTTGCCATTGGCTTGGCAGCACTGACAAGGAACAAAAGAGGGAGTGGATAAAACCAAACACCAGACACCAGACACCAAATACTACCAAGCACCTTGGTTATTATTATTTCATTTAGGCCGGGTTTTGCATTGCACTACTTCAAATATAATCAGATTCAGAGTGGTAATCTCCGTCAATGAATTCATTTTTAAACTGGGAATAAAATAAGTGCAGGCAACAAAAGAAAAACTTGTCTTAAGCTAATCTGAGCTCAGCCAAAAATTTCTTTTATAGGAGGAATCAAATAAATTGAAAGAAAACAGAGAAAAAACAGAACCCATGCAAGTGGAGGATTCATGTCCAAACAGAAAATAAATGGAACGTGAACATAAGAGAGATCATGGGCAGGCCTGGCCACCAAACTGATCGGACATAACATCAATAACATCATCGTCCTCCATTTCCAACTGTTCTGGAGTTTCACTTCCGTTTATCCTTTTTCCATCGAAAAGGAAACGCATTTCTTCATAAACAAGATGTTTACGTTCACAATAATCTCGAATCAGATATTTCAGCGGCACACTTCAACCAGTCCTGTAGAACATATCGTGTTCATCTTGTTTTTGCAGCTTGAGAATTATAGGATCTTCTTCTTTCACAAGAGAAAGCCTGATGAGATTCCTGGGTGGATGTTCGTCTGTCCATATCCATATTCCCACAACACAAACAATGCCTCAGCCTGCACTGCAGCTTCTTAGAAGCTATGTGTATAAAAAAATTATATATATATATATATATATATCTATCTATCTATGGACTGGCGTTCAACTTCAAACGCTGGGTATGTACTCGTAATACCAACCATTACAAACAAATGAAGACAATGAAGCAGCCACACATGTAATTGGACCATGTATTCTAGTCAAATATCATTCAATTCCTATTTCCAAATTCCAAACCTCTCCAAACTCCCCTGCATATCTCATTATTTAATGCATATATATTGTTATTAAATGCACTTCTGGTTGTTTAGAGAGTGGGTGTTTGGTTGCATAGTGATGACTAATCAGGACCCAAACTGATGATGATATTCTAGCAATTCGATAACTGAACATACTAATGACTGCTTTCCAGTCAAGGCAGCCAATGATCATTGAGAAGAAAATTACAAGGGGAGGCTCCATAATGACTAAGTTCATAGCAGCAGCTAAATAAAATAGATCAAAGAACATGGCCACCGCCGGCAATCTGATCCAACATTGCATCAATAACATCCTCATTCTCCATCTCGTGCTGTTCCGGGGTATCCTTCTCTCTGACCCTTTTTCCATCATAAAGGAGACGTACTGCTTCTTAGTGTAGGTAAGAACGTCTACAGTAATCTCGAAGTACATGTCCAAGAGGCAGACTTGGGCAGGTCATGTAGGAGATGTCAGGATGCTGTTGAGACTGAATCTTGAGAAGAATCGCATCATCATCTTCTTCTTTCGGAAGAGAGAGCCTGATGAGCAATTCATGGGTGATAGTTGGTACGTGATCATCCATTCCCACAGTGATCAATCAGTATTCTGTAAACCCCAAATGAAAATCCACATTTAGAATAGAATATTATTGTGCTTATAAGTTGTAAGAACCAAGCATACAAAGAATTTTAAAACAAACAAGGGAAACCCATAAACCAATATACATCTGATAAATTGATCAATACAGAAGAAAAATCACAATGTAGACTATTTCTTCATCGTCTAAGCCATAATATAGCAAACTAAATGTCTTTAAAAGATCAGAACAGAATTAGTAAACCCCTGAAGCTAGATCCATATCAACATCCGACCCGCATAGACTCTAAAGAGAATGCCAACTTACAAAAGCTTGAATCTTAAAGATGGATGCTTTATGAGCTTAGAGTTGATATGGGTTACAAGAAAAATCATCTAGTTGGAAGTATTAACTAAAGATCTTTCAAGCACTACAACGGTCAGACAGCATCTTTTGCAAGCATTTGAAAAAACACCTAAACGATCAGCGACCAGTTGAAGATGATCTTTCAACCAGAACATGTGAGCCTTTGAAGACAAATGGAGCCATAATACACTACTTCACTCACTATTTTAGATACAAAATGCTCAATCGAAGACATTGAAATACACGTTCTGAATCTGATTCTTTGCAAGCCTAATCAGCTCCCCTAGTATAAAAAGTAAACCCCCTCCAAATCACAGAAATCAAACCCCAAACAAACCAACAAGAAGTCCATCCATCCAGCACAAGTGAAGAAAGACAAAAACAAAACAGCAAAATAAACCAAAAATGAAGAAAAACCCAAAGTGATGTGATGAGAAGAAGCGCCTAAAACAACCGAAATGTAGACAAAATTTCGCCCTGTAAGTTGAGATAAACCAACACATTCAGAAACTTTCTCATACAAAAACAAGTTGATATAACCCAACACATTCAGAAACTTTCTCAAACAAAAACGAGATTTTCAAATAAGAATTACCTTTTTTGCAGAGATGATGAGTCAAGTCTGTGAGTGCCCAAATGAGAGAGAGACCTGCCATCAAAAGGACAACAATTTAAACACAAAACCAATATTTTTTTTTTTCTTTAAAACAAAAAACACACACACACAGATTTTCCACAACCCAAGACAAAAGAGAGAGGGAAAAAACACAAAAACCTTTACTCATGTGATTGATAGTACATTTTGGCGTGAGATTGATGCTACAACTTATTGAAATATTGCTCAGAGTTCCATTTTAGTCGTCATGACATGAGAGATAAGAGGGAGACGGAAAGGGAGATCAAACTTTTTGTCTTTTAGTCAATTAATTGGAAGCACATCTATACTTTTTAATAGAAGCTATAATCTACCCTAGGAAGAGGAAGGTTCGAACTCGAATGTAAAGGACAGACTCTCTGCTGTTATCAACTAGCATAACCAGCATCTGCTAAAAAGCAGCTTCCCATATATTTTGGGTGAATGTATTTCATCTTTAAATTAGGGGGAGAGATACAATGGCAAAGAGCACATGATCCTGTTACGTGTTTAAGAAATTCCTAATTTAATATCTCAGATTTTGAAGAAGCTAGGTTTATTTTATTTTTATTTTTTTACCTAAAAAAAAGACAAATGCTCTACACTCCAAGAATCCCCTCTTGCGTAAAAAAGACAAAAAGAAAAAAAAGAAGATGAAAACCCAGCTATCCACTTTTTCTTTTTCTTTTTTCTACGAACTCTACAAAATTCAGACATCAAATCAAATTAGCTGCCGATTAAAAAAATAGAAAATTAGTTAAATACCCATTCCTAGACATAAAACTATACAAATACCCTATACTATTTAATGTATATAAACACACCCAAAATAAACCCAAAAATCAACATCTGTATATTTTTTAATTTAATTATTAAGATGAAATACCTTTATTACCCTTTTAACATAAAATTGGAATTAATCAACACCAGATCAGAACTCATTTCACGACCTCCAGTCTTTCAGCTTCATCTTCAACCCCAATTTTCAATTTTTGTTCTTCCACCTCAGTTTTTGTTCAACCTCATCATTCTAAGCTTCGTCGGAGGGCTCTCCTGGGCCACCGACAATGATGCGCTGTTGAGGGCCTTTTCTCCGTTGGTGAGATCATCGAATCGAAGGGCCGTTTGACCCATGTTCTCTCTCTGCTACTCGATCTTCTGTTTCTCTATGTTACTTGATCTTTCTCTCCCAAAGATTGAAGATCGATAATTCCTTTTCATTTTTGTTTATTATTGTGTATTTGTTTGATTATACTTTGGCGTTTTGGTTTTGATGGACGGATTTGATTTGATTTGGTTTCTTTTTGTGTTTCCAGATCATCAACGATTGCGAGACCGGGAGGTCTAGGGGCTTCAGCTTCAGCTTCGGCTTCGTCACCTTCAGCAACGAGAAGGCCATGAGGGACGCGATCGAAGGCATGAACGACTAGAACTTCGACGACTGTAACATCACCGTCAACGAGGCCCAGTCTTGTGGAAGCGGCAGTGGTAGTAACAGAGGTTACAGCCACGGAGGTGGCGACATCGCATTGCCTATTTGATTTGATTTTTCTCTTTTTCTCTATCTTTGGTTTAAATGTGGAAAATGGATTAAAAAAACAATTTGAAGGTGTTTTCTGAATTTTAGTTTGCTATCTGGTGTTGGTTGATTTTGAATTGGTTATATGTGTTGGCAGAAAATTCATGCATTGCTGTCTCTCATCTGGAGTTGTTGTTCAGTTTAATCCCTGCAGGAGCTTGTATCCAAGTGTGTGAGGCTGGCTCACTTGTTTCATGTTTGATGTAGTAACATTAGTCATTTTGATTTGGCTGTAAGATTTAGCTATAAGGAATTGCTTTTTGCGTTTTGAAATCAAACCAATTCCTCATTTGAAACAATAAGTTTCTAGAATCTGTTATACACATGAACTTATTTGATGACTGCAAAGACCTATATTAATTTCTTGGATGATCAAATTGGCTATTTTTGGTATGAAATGCTTGCTAAATATGCATCTCTAACCCCGAGTGTAGCACCATGCGCTGTGACTTAACCCACAAAGCTTACTATTGAATGAAAAACAAGATATCCTCTTTTTATTTTCCTCTATTGATCTACTATATGGAGTTTCTTTGCTTTTTCTGCCCTGTTGAATTATGAATATGGATTTCTTAGTTCAATTTAGAAAATCTATGTTATTCTCTTATTGGTTCAGCATATATCTATTGAAATTTTGACGCGGGGAGTGAATGGTTTCATATTATCCCTGTAGTTTGTAGTGAAATGACATACTATTCAAATTCTGTATACTATTTCACCTTATCAGTTATGTGCCTTGGGCTTATGATTGTTATCTATGTTGTTCCAATTATTCTAGTCTTATTGTATGAATGGTCCTGAATGATTTTGTGTTCCAATTTAGAATGGGCCTCAATGATTTTGTGTTTTGGAGCTGAATACAAAAGCAGTGGTTCATACAGTTATGATTCTGGAAAATGAACAGCTGCCTGTGTATTTCATTTGAAACATGTCTGGGCATGGTTTGTATAATCTTTTTTCCTGGTGTCCCGCCCATTGTTCTTGTATCTTTCTGGCAATATGGATTTAATCCTCTTGAAAAGAAAAAAGAAGAAGAAGTAATTGACACACTAATAATCTGTTATAGCTGTGTTAAGTGATGGATGGTAGATGTTAAAACATGTGAACATACAAGCCTTGTTGATTTTAAATTCGAGAATGTTAATGTATGTACTCTATCTCTGTACCAACAGCCGAAGCAAATCCACGAGATTAAGGATTTCCTTCTAACTGGACGAAGGAAGGATCACGCTCTGTCAAAATCAAGAGGAGCAAAGATGCTGTCAAGTTTAAGGTTCGATGCTCCAAGTACCTTTACACTCTTTGCGTGTTTGATTTGGAGAAGGCCAACAAGTTGAAGCATTCCCTTCCTCCAGGTATATCATTTCGTTTTCAGTTGTGTCATTTATTATGATTTGCAACTCGCATGTGGTCATCTCTTTGAATTTAGGTGTATGAGAAAGCATGCACACATGTGGTTCCTATTGTTTTAATATTCCAGTAATGGAAGAATCAAGGGACTTTCTTTCTTTCTTTGTTTTTTTGTTTGTTTTTAAGGCTCACTTGTATAACTAACAACTAGTTTGCTATAATTTTGTATTTGTAGGTTTGAGCGTCAGGACCTGTGAAGAAGAGATTTGAGTAGCTTGACAAAATCTAAGGAATGCAATGGATTTGTTTTTTGTTGGGAATTTTGAAGAATTTATGGATTTGTGCACTGGTATTTGGGGTTTATATGTGGACTTGAGTTTTATTTATGGATACTGTGCTGTTTGAAATTTAGCACTTAGGGCTCGTTTGGGAATGCTTCTCTAGGAAGTACTTTAGCTCATAAGCATTGTCATTATAAAAATCTTGAAATTTCATAAAAAAATCCAAGTGCTTCTTGGAAAAGTACTTTGTTTTCAGTTGTATCATTTATTATGATTTGCAACTCGCATATGGTCATCTTTATGTGCTTTGATATGGCATTTGCAACAAGCCAATTTTGGCTTTTTGGGTGGTTGTGGGTCTAATATATGACTTTTGTAAATTTCAACAAGCTGGTAAGTTGATTTGTAGTATACAATTTGTTATCTGTAAGTCGTATGAGCAGTTGTTAACTTCCAGTAAGTGGTATGAACAGCTGTTATACTGTTTATACCCTGCAACTGAGTTGATTTATATAACATAGTATTAACAGTGTACTTCTATGACATATTATTAACATATTTTTAGTAACAAAGCACGCTCTATATTTTGCTCTATATATGGCTGTGCACTTGAAGTTTATGCTATGCAAAATGTGATTTTTACTAGGAAAATAGTTCTATGATATAGCATTAACAATGTACTTTTGTGACATAGTATTAACAATGTATTTTTTTTTTCTTCTAAAGGTATTTCCTTTTGCCTTTGCGATTGTATCTGGTGAAACTATGGACAATTGGAGGTGGCAGCAAAGGATATCGAATCTCTTGTTAGGGTTTTTTGGATTTCTTGTATGAAATGATATTTACAATGTTTTTCTATGAAATTGTATTAAGAATTTTTTTCTATGAAATTGTATTAACAATATACTTCTATAGCGTGGTATTAACAATGCACTTTTATGACATGGTATTAACAATGTACTTTTATGACATGGTATTAACAATGTACTTCTATGATATCGAATCTCTTGTTAGGGTTTTTTGGATTTCTTGTATGAAATGATATTTACAATGTTTTTCTATGAAATTGTATTAAGAATTTTTTTCTATGAAATTGTATTAACAATATACTTCTATAGCGTGGTATTAATAATGCACTTTTATGACATGGTATTAACAATGTACTTTTATGACATGGTATTAACAATGTACTTCTATGATATGGTTTACTTTTTTTTTTGGGCCGAAAGTTATGGAATATGAGATGGTACAATGTTTGGGCTTGTTTATAAATTTGGGCTGGGTTTGTTTTGGGTGTTTTTTGAGTTTTTTTCTGTTGGGCTTGATAGTGGCAGTGCTGTAATTTATTGGAACTTCAACACTAATTTGTTATTTAATAAATGGATTTTGGGTGTGTTTATGAAGTGTTTTCCATGTGGGGTTTTTTTTATAATTTCAGCTCCTATTTTGGGTATATTAGTGAAGATCCCTTAAAAAAAATTAAATCAAATTAGCGAGCAAAGCAACACAAAGTAAATACTAAATACTAAATAGTACGTTACACAAAGATATGGGTTTAATTAAGTAACAGCAGCCCCACCACCCAACATGTGGGACATTGCATCAATGGCATCACCGTCCTCCATTCCCAAATCAGCCGGAGTGTGGTTTTGGCGAAACCTATTCCCATTGTGAAGGAAACGCTTTGATTCATAGAGAAGAGAGTTACTGTATCGTAGCTTCGCAAGACATGTTGGAGCAACGAGTTGGGTCCCATCAAGTAGGTGACAGGAGGATGTTGTTGGGCCCTCACCCTGATCAGAGTCGTTGGATCTTCTTCATCTTCTCCTCCTGTCGGAAGATGAGAGAGCCTGCTGCTGCAGCTGCTGGCCGCCGAATTTTGAGTGTGGCTGAGTGTTGCTGTTTCCTCAACATCATCATCGTCGTCCAAGGTTGCAGCTGGTGTGTGAATGTAATGATGATCCATATTTCCCACTCAACCAAACAGCTGATCTGATGATCATTCATACCCACCATCTCGATTCTGCATAATGCCATTGCCAACCAAATGCTGCCAATGAAGGATTTAATGAATATTAACTCTACGGATTTAACTGAAGTTTTTACTATGGTGATGCATTTATCAACCAATCATTGGATTCTCTGTTTGAGAATATGAATCACGCAGAGTAAAAAAACACTTATGGGGAACTTCTAAATCTACAGACTCCTGACCGATCTTAACCCAAATTGGAAGAAAATAATCGTGAATTCTTGCCTGAGATCACAAAATGGTATCTGAGCTTAAATTAATACTAGATGAAGAATCATATGGTGCCCCTAAATTAATACTAAGCATACTAAAAATCATAACGGAAGCATATGAAACTCATAACTCAAACAGCAAGAACCAAATGCACTCAAGATTCAAGAGGAAGATGTTTTCTCCTACCTGTAGCTATCAAGATTCAGTACAGGTCTCAAGATGTACCAGTTGAACGAGCATACAGAATTCTGGGTCTCCTCCTCTTATACGTAAATGTATAACAAGCATAGAGGCTTTTGGGTTTCCTTCTCTTATATGTTAACATAGAAGAAGCGTTGAGGTTTTTGGGCCTTCTCTTCTTGTATGTTAACACATAGCGATCAAGAGTGCTCCTTTTCCTATACTTGAAAAAGAAAGGATCAAGCTTTGCATTGCACCTTTGCTCCTTTGGCGTGGTAATACAGATACATTCCTCTTGCTCTTGTTTACAGAAAGTTGGAGACTCCAAGTCAACACCATTGGAGCAGCTCACTTCTCCTTCCTTCAACGGCCCATCATCATCTTCACTCTCTTCTTCAATGTCAAGCGCTCTTGGGTTGAGGTTTTTGGGCCTTCTCTTCTTGTATGTCAACACATAGCAATCAAGAGTGCTCCTTTTCCTATACTTGAAATAAAAGGGATCAACCCTTGCATTGCAGCTTTGCTCCTTTGGCGTGGAAATACAGATACATTCCTCTTGTTTACAGAAAGTCGGAGACTCCAAGTCAACACCATTGGAGCAGCTCACTTCTCCTTCCTTCGAGGGCCCATCATCATCAACAGCAGCATCCTCATCCCTCCTACTGTTTGAGCCCTCTTCGCCACCAAAGGCATCATCAATTTCCCCGTCATCCACCATGGCCGAAACCCTAGATTTACCCAATCCCAAACCAACTCTTCTCTTTCCAGTCCTCCGACCCTTCCTATTGCTCACAACCCCTCTCCACTTGACCAGCGACTCCGGAATCCGGCAATCGGCGCAGATCTAAAACTCCGTGGCCGAAGAAGAATCGGACAGGAGCACAACGCTTTGGTACTCGGAATCGCAATGCCTGTGGACTCTCCGGTTACACTGGCGGCAAGAGAAAGATTCTTGGGACAACGAAGTGGAGAAGCAATAGGAGCAGAGCTCCGAAGACTCGACGCGAGAGAAGCATTTCTTGCAGAGGAGGACGATGCGCCACTCGCTATACAGGACGTTAAGCTTGCTCTTGGCATTGGCGTTGGCAATGTCGACTCTCAGGTGGCACGAATGGCACTCTGAGAGATTGGGCAACTCTCTCGTTTTCTTCGCTGCTTGGGCTTCTTCATTGCTCTTCATTGAATCATTGGCAGCGACGACGCTTTGAAGCATTTGGGGTGTTTATTATTAGCGTTAAGGTTCAATTCTGGAAATAGGGCCCCTTCTATTTACTGTAGTTGGCTCGAAACGTCGTCGTCAAGGGGGAAATGAAATGAATAATAAAATGTGGAAGTCATTAAAAACACCAAATGCCCTCAGAAGAGAGAAAGAAAAGAGCCGCCGAGAGAGGAAGGGGGAGGAGAAGAGCAGGTTGAATACATGGACGGTGTCGGGCCAAAGGTGGCTGGAAAATCAACTACGAAAGCTCATTGACCAGTTCGGCTGTCAGAAAATCGACCAGTCCTCGTCGACCGTATCCACCGCCTCACCTCACGTGCTCCCCACGTGTTCCTCCGCCGCGGCGTCTTCTTCGCCCACAGGTCTCTCTATCTCTCGTTGTCTTTGGTTTTCAATCATTATAAATTTGACATTTTTAAACAAAAAAAATACAGAAGTGAAGTTGATAGTGGACTGTATGCGAGTGCAGGGACTTGAATGAAATTCTTGGTGCATATGAGTGAGGAGAGAAATTCTATTGGTAGAAGAGGGCCTTCCTCTGAGGCATTGCATTTGGTTCATCTTATCCCCTTCATGTTCAGTTAGTACCTTGCTTTCTGCTTATCTTTTTGTGGCTAGGGTTTAAGAGGCAGATGATGAGACTGCTATGTACACACTCATATGTATATATAATCAGTGTCTTTGTATAGTAAATTTGTGAATAGTTATCACCGAATGCTTTTTGCAGATATTTGCAAGAGGCCTTAAGGTTCCTCTTGTTATTCAAATTACTGATGATGAGAAATGCATGTGGAAAAATCTGACCGTGGAAGAGAGCTAGAGACTTGCCAGGGAGAATGCCAAAGACATTATTGCCTGTGGTTTTGACGTAACAAGAACCTTCATCTTCTCGGATTTTGATTATGTTGGTGGGTAAATAACACATATATACGTTTAATTCCATTACTAATTTAATACTTCTGCATGTCGACATGTTGTTGAGTTTGTGTTTCAATTTTTTATAATGGCCTAGAGTGTGCTATTCAAGCCTTTATTTACTTTTCTGCCCAAGTTGAAGGCGGTTGAGATTTCGGGATTCTATGCAAGCCTCTTTTTTTAATAGAAAATCTTGTTGGCTTTAAAATCCTGAGTTTCTTAATGAATTTACGTAAAAGGGCCTCATGAATTTAAAGTTCATGTTGGATGTTCCACCAAGTGATCACCATATGAGATGCAAACTACTTGACAAGCTTCGATGGGGAACCTTCTGTTTTTAAACTTTGATAGGTTCGTGATTCTATCATTCATGAATATTGTGTGTAAGTTTGTGTTATAACACTTGCTGACTGATTTTATGTTTAATTTTCTATGCAGTCTTTCTACAAGAACATGGTGAAGGTTGGAAAGTGTGTCACATATAATAAGGTGATTTACAATCTTTTCCCTATGGAGCATTATTTTCTGTACTGATTTTCCTTCCTTTTATAGATATTTTGGGTACCTCTTTATTTGACTTTCTGTAATCATCTATCCAGGTTGTTGGAATTTTTGGTTTCACCTGTGAAGATTATATAGGAAAAGTTTTCCACCTGTGCAGGTATTTTCCTTGGCTATGCTGCTTATGATAGTGAATCATGTAATTTTTGTTTGTTGTTTCTGATTAGTTCCAAAAAAATAGTGAAGCTAATATTTATTCTGTTTTTTATACTTTCATGAAACATCACCTCTTGTAAGTTTGAATAAGCTTATAAGTGCTTATTCTTTCCTTTGAGCTCTTATGGTTGACACTCTGCCAGTCAACTGTAACTGGCAAAGAAACAAAACATTGCTTAGTCCAAGTCTAAGCTCCATCAAAAATTTTCTTTTCTGAAATCTCCATTTGTTCTGTTTCTTTGATGTGACTGTGTAAGATAGCATATGGATGTGAGAGTATGCTGAAAACATATTAAGGAGATCCAATGTGGTTATGTGTTAATGCAGGCAGTTCCATCATTTCCAAGTTCCTTTCCATATCTTTCAGTGGCCAAGACAATATTCGTTGCTTAATTCCCTGCACGGTTGACCAGGTATAAATTATATGAATAATTCTCAGAACATCAAATGTTAACTAATGCTTTAAAGTGGTCAAGTTTTTTTAGTTTTTATAGATTTGTATAGTTTATGTGCCCTTGATAGCTGTGTACAGTAAATTTATGTTAGTATTATTGTGCAAGATCTGTTACTATTCAGTAGAACATATATTGGTTACTTTCTGGGAGACTTTTTCCTTTTTTACATGCTATGAAATATGAGGGTTAGTGTTTTTCTTTTTCCTGGTAAAATTTGTAGGGAACCACCTCACCTTTAAACATAACACCTTTTGAGAGGATAAAACATGGAGACTGGAATGATTGTAGTTTTAGTAACTTTGTGTGCTCATTTGTTTTAGTGAATGCTTTTTTTCTTATTTTCTTTTATTTACTAATACCATGCTATATTGGTTCGCAATTTGTCCGGGATCCTTATTTTAGAATGACACGAGATGTCGCTCCACGGATTGGATATCAGAAATCTGCATTGATTGAGTCCTGCCATGCAGGTACTTTATGTTTTTGGCGCAGAATACATGTGTGCTACTTAAAGTGGTTCCTAAGTTTTTAAAAAGGGATAAGAAAGATACGATATAATTTAGGTGATGATTTTTATGCAGAATCTGGCTTTCTGTACTTGTTTGGCTGTTTATTTTTCTGATTTTTGTCTTTAATTGGACCAATGATTTTGCACTAGAGACTGTTCTGTTTCATTTGACCAATGTTTTCCGGTGGGGGTGCTAAATTTTGATGTTTGCAGATATGTTTGGGCGCTAATGTGGATATTGAAGACACCTACCTGTATGCATGCACTCACACATAAACATGAATATATAATTGTTCACAAGGACATAATTAATATAAAAAAAACGTTGATTATTGTAACATGAATATTCAGCTTTAAATTTGTACAAGTAATTGCCGGTGAAACTGGTCATGCCAGAATTGGATGATGTCATATGCATGTGATTGCTGATATATTTCCTGGAATGTGGATACTTGCAGGGAGAGACCGGTAAAATGTCGGCCAGTGATCCAAATTCTGCCATTTATGTAACTGATTCTGCAAAAGGAAACTAAGAACAAGGTTTGCTTTTGCTGTTGCTGTGGGTTTATTTGTACAACCTTTGTATTTACTAAGACTCTTACACACTCATTATCGATGTTCTTTTATGCTAGGACCAAAGTCTTTAATTGATGCAAGGTTGCAAAGTGTAACCTTTGACATTCTCTGTGAAAAACATGCTTTCTATTTCTTCAAATAGCTGTCTTCCTTTTCCAAAACCAGCATCTCCTCTTGTCTTAGCTTTCCAACACCACCAAACCGTAGTTTCATTGTGCCAAATGTTTCTACCTAAAATCACACACTCCAAATGGTCCGAAAATTCTTCAGGATTAACAAAATAAAGAATTTTGTGTGCATGTGCAGATAAACAGGTATGCATTTTCTGGTGGACAAGATTCAATAGAGAGACCGAGAGCATGGAGTAAATCTCGAGGTATTTGAATCGTCTCACATGTTAGTAATAGAAATTTGTCCTCCCCATTTGGTTTGAGAGTGTTATTTGTTACTGGATCTACTACCTTCTCTTCTCATTATAGATTGTCCAAGCAAGAAAAACAATTCTGCTCATCTGTCTGCACTTACATGCCAATTTGATTCATGTCTTATAAGATTTGTCTGTCAGTACTTGGTGCGTTGTAACTTATTGAGGAATGATTTTATCTTCTGGACATTATTCAGGTAGATTTACCATTCAAATATCTCAGTTTTTTCATGGATGATGATGCTAAACTCGAAGCGATAAGGAAGGCGAGACTGGTATCCTAATGAGCTTACTTGTTTTTTTTATTTTTATTTTTATTTTTATTTTTATAATCAATAAAATTTTTTTATTAGTACAAATGATGCCTGCTTTTATTGCTAATTCACTTCGGGTACTATTAGGAGTACAGTGCAGGACGCGTGCTAACAGGTGAAGTTAAGCAACTGCTTATTCAAGTTTTGACTGAACTAGTTGAAAGACATCGTAGGGCTAGGGCTGCTGTGACTGATGAGGGAAGCTTCTGGGGCTAAGGATTGATCGTTCTATAGATTGTTATTTGTCACTGTGCTGATTCTGGCCTCCCATATAGATTTTGAAAGATGCTTGTTGGCACATGGCATTGAAAGCAAACATTTTGAATTATATGAAATCTCAGTTATGACTTAGAAGGATTGATGGAATGTTTTTTGCATAGTTTTCAGATGGTGGATGCATTTATGGCAGTGAGGCCCCTACCCAATATGTTCAGCTAAAGTAGAGGCGGAGAGAAATTTACACACGCATCTATGAATATTTATCTTACAAATTTTGTGTTAACTGTCATCTGTTAGTCTGGATAGTACTCTCCAAATTTAGATTTAGACACAAAAATTGTGACGGTATCTGCGACAATATTTTGTTAATAGTCATTTTAATTGAAACCCAATTTGAGCTGAGCGCAATGGTTTTAAGTTTGGTTTTGTATGATATTGTGCCCTAAAGTGCTGTATCTGTAGATATTTTCGAATGATAGCTGTATTTTTCACATCTATTGTAAGGTTAATGTAAGGGAGGAAACAGTTATCGGCAAAAATAATTATTGAAACCTTAAAATGCAAAAATTCATTCATAAAGCCCCAAAATGGGAAAATTCTTCAACGAAACCTTGAAATACTATAATTCAATCAGGAAACCTCAAAATACATTCATCATTGAAACCCTTAAATGCAAAAATCATTGCGTTTTTTTCTTTATCTTCGGTAATGGTAATTTAGGAGATGATCAATTGCACTTTTTGGAATGGATTCGGCAATTGAAAATTCATTACCAGACACCCCAAAATGAGAAAATTCATTCCCGAAACTCCAAAATGCAAAAATTCATCAGCAAAATTCTGCGATGTGAAAATTCATTGGTGAAACCCCTAAAATACGGAAATTCATTCATCAAACCCAAAATGCAAAAGATGTCTATACAATCGATCAATCACCGATGGAACCTAAAGATGTTTAGGCCTGGACAATTATAATACAATCTAACAAGAGAAACAAATGCTCACGAACATGTTCAAATGTCCATTACAACTTAGTCATGCTTTGGTGTAAATCCAGAAAACACAGATACTGCCACTGTATGCACATGATAAGTGAAAGGAATTGTGCTAAAAAAAGGACTAAATCCTTATTTCGCAACTAAAATAGTTAATTAAAACATTACATTAACATTACAAACACACCACTGATCCTACTGCATTTTTTGAACAAAGAAAGGATAAACGAACCAGAACAAAGGGGGGAGAAAGATTTTAACAAACGCTAATTCAGGTCAACTTGGCAAGGTACATTTCTTTTGAGAATGTCCTAACATATGGCAGCGACCACATTGAACAACTCTCTTTGGGCGCTTGAAGTTCTCTACACGAAGGACCTTCTTTTTGGGTCTTCCAGGTGGCCGCCGAGTCTTGGGTGGCCGTATTGTGATATCAACATTGGCACTTCCACCCTCTGTTCCCTCGCCTGGCTCCTTCCATAGGCTCTTATCTGGAATAGGATTAATCATCTGTGAATAGGACTCTCGGTAACTTGCTACAGTGAACCAAGGCTCAGCAAATAAATGGACATTGTGTCCACAAGACATAAGTGCAGCAGCAGCATGTGCACAAGGTAAACCATATATATGCCAACGGCGACATGAGCACACACGAGTTTGTATATCTACAATATTTGTCCGCTCAGTCGACACAATCTCAAATTCAACTTCATTTGCACGAAGTACTTGATAGCATCGAGCATCAGCCATTGCCTCCAAAACCCGCTTCTCAGCAGATGGTACTAATATTGATGCCCACCTCATTCCCATATCCCGACGATCATTATACCAAGATGATAACTGATGACGAATGTGCTCCATCATTTGCACAATAGGGAGCTCATGGCATTCAAGGGCCCAATTATACAACAACTCTGTAACACCCAGAGTAAAATGGCCATATCTCACTCCTTCAAAATATGCGACAGCCCAAAGTTGGGGAGGAAAATGTTGAAACCATGGTATCACATCTTGCGAGATCTCTGCCATCTCTGCAATCTTGCTGTCAAATTCAACTGCAGTGAGAGCATAAACAGCATTCCAAAAGATATTCACCAACTTCGCATTCTTAAATGTATCACGAAAATTTTCGCTGACATAACGCAGACAAAAACCATGGAAGGCACTTGGAAAATGAGTTTCCACAGCCTCTACAACACCCCTTTGTCTTTCAGAGAGTATTGTTAGTCTAGGCATGTTGTCAGTGCTTACTCCAAGTAGTTTTCTCAATTCTGACATAAACCACATCCAATTTTCGTCACTTTCTACATCAACGATAGCTATTGCCAGTGGAAATAATGCATCATCAGCATCAACAGCTGTGGCACAAAGTAAGGAACCCAAGTATTTGCCTTTGAGGTGTGCTCTATCAAGTTCTAAAAGCGGCCTACAAGCATGTATAAAACCATAAATTGATGCACGGTAAGAAATAAAGAGACGGTGGAAGCAGTTTTCTTGTCCAATGGCAAAAACTGAAGCAATGCTTCCTGGGTTGGTTTTCCTTATTTGCTCACAGTATGCAGGAAGAAGGCGATACCCTTCTTCAAAAGTTCCATGAAGTGCTGCCATGCTACGCTCCTTACCACGCCAAGCTTGCATGTAAGAAACAGCAACTCCATGCTGATCACGGATATCTTGCAGGATCTCTTTTGGCTTATATCGTGGATTATCCCGAACCCGTGCTTCTACAGACCTAGCAACCCAACCTACTGATGCTTGCTGATGATGAAGGTTGAGAACTCCTTCACAAGTATGCTCACCATGCAGGGTTCTTACTGTGAAGGTTGGAACTCCAGGACATTTTGCTACATGAACACGCCATGGACAACCTTCTTTCGAGCACTTGGCTATAAAACGGCTACGATCTGATTTCACTATACGAAGATCAAAATGCTGTACTAGGGCAATATTCTTCAATCTTCTTCGGCAAGTTTCAACATCAGGAAATTCTTGCCCAATAGCTAAATCTAATACATATTCTGTCAAGCTAAGAGAAGTGTCTGGTGCAGGTAAAGAATGATCTTCCATGTATCCACGAGCAGTACCAGATGTGTCACATGATTCTAAGGGTTCTCCGCATCCTGAAAGAGATTGAAAATTCGCCAGAAAGGTATATTGTAAGCACCTGCACCACATGAAACCTCCTATCATACATGGATACAGCAGTGGAAGGACAAAAGAACACGGAAGCAGCATTTGTGTGTATGTGTGTGTACATGTGACCACACCCATGCATAACTTGAAAAAACTGGACACAAATGGGAAGAATCATACCAGTACTTACTAATAAATAGTTATAAGCAAGGGGTGCTTCTGATATAGAATAGTAATTCAGGGTATATCCTTTGGCTCCTTGGTGTTGATGAACTATATATCCTTTATAGGAAAAGAAAAACTATTAACTCACCTGTGAGACAAAAGAAAATCCCATGAGCAAATTTTTCTTAATAACTGGTATCAATGTTTAAGCAAATGTGAAATGACAGCAAAACTCACTTCTTGACCTAAATTTGAAATTTTGAGTCTAACATGTATTGAACTTACTTGTGTTGGACCCACATGCAACAAGCGATTCAAATGAGGATTACACCATTTTTAACGCAATTAACTGCACTAAAACTCCCTATCACTCTTGCTCTGACAGCAGAGTCAATTTGCCTTTGCCACAGAATCTACGGATAACATAGTCATGCTACATAACACCTCGTTCCTTCTTCACCCATGACATCAATTTCCTCATACCCAGGCTGACGGCAAACACACAAGCCTTAAAGCATGGCTTAACAGTCTTATAGGAACTCCACGAGTTCAAATTCATTAGCCATCCAACACAACGCAGGTCGAATGAGAATCACCCTAAGACCAGACTCGACTGCAAAAAATGGTAACGCTCACCAAAGCAGTCAATGTGACCATTTGAGACACTGGTGATTACCTAGTAGACAATAAACTGAGAAATCACGGATAATCCATTATATCATAACGGAAACATTCTGCCCTAAAATGATTCCCAACTCAAAACCAAAACGAGAATTTTATAAAACGGAAATTATAAACCAGAGATTCCCAAAATTCCCTTTGAAACGAAAATTGGGATTCTCAGAACGCATCCACAGACTAAGCCACAGATCCCAATACCCCAAAAGGTTTTAAAAATTAGGACTTTCACTAAGTGGGTTCTTCTCCTTTTGAATAATCATTGAACAAAATGATTTACTCACAATTACGTCAAAAGGGAAATCGACAGCTTCTGCTTTTTTTTCATTTTAAGTAAGTGGCTTATTTGTGGGATGCGGAAGAAAAAAATATATGTAAGATTAAAATAGAAAAATAGAGAAGCAAAGAAGGAAGAAATGGCGGACCTGGTGGGTGAAAGTGGGATGCTGCTTCTACTGAGCTGATGGTGCTTTCCGGTTTCGGGTCTTCTTCTTTCTAAGCTCTCGGAGTCTGGCAATTCGAGGGGATAGACCAAACTTGACAAAACCTTTTTTTCCTTGTTTTTTCGTTTGGGTTTTACGACCCAATGACACATTTTCATTTCATCAATCAACAAAACTGTCCTTATTTGTGTTCTCTCTCATTAAAATAAAAATATAAAATAAAGAAAAAAAAAACTAACTTATTTTGTTTGAAAAAATGTTTTATTAAATCCTGACTTTATAAAGACGGTTTTTTTTCTTGACAAAGATAATTCTATGTGACCTTAGAAATTTGTTTCGTATATTTTAATATAATTTTTATCATTTCTAATAAAAAAAAAATAAGGGGAAAAAAACCCCTTTTTGATGTTAATCGCCTCTTCCTCTTTCCTCTATCCTTGTTATTTCTCTTCATCACAGCTGGGGCTAGGTGAGGGCTTTTCCAATTTCCAACAATGGTGACAAGTTGTTGAAAAATTAAAATTTATCAGAATGATTGGAGTTGGAAAACATAAAATTTTTATTTAATTTTAATATGAAAAATTAAGAATTTACCATATTATCCTTTTACTATATATATATCAGCTCCGATTTCTTGGACCACAGGAGTCCAAGAGATTGTGGTCACTCACTGTTGGATGTAAATTTAATGGTTCAAAAAAGTTTCTTAAAAGGAGTGCAAGAGTGAGTGAACTGTTGAATTTACATCTAACAGTGAGTGACCACAAATCTCTTAAATCCCTGTAGTCAAAAAGATCAGAACTTATATATATATATATATATACATAGAGGTCACACCGTAGCTGAACCTAGATCCTAGACAAGAGTAGGAAACAGGGAACACATACAAGTTCAAACTCGATTGGTCCGAAGTGTATGGCTTTTTATATCGCGAACGCAAATGAGAAATACCACAACAATGAAGCAATTGACTATCGACATGGCCAAGATTCATAAATGTCGATTGCGACAAATTACAATGTAGAGAACAAAGGCAACAGCTTTTTATTCTAAATTACACTAATAACTGAAAAAAGCAAAAAGTCTTTATAGATGCGATGAGATGGATCTATCTACTAGTCCTTGATTTTGGGCCTGATCTCAATCCCTTGAACAATGAGGCCACCCTTCCAATGACCACCGGTAACCTCCAAACAAGCCATCTCCAACTCCCCATCTCCTCCGTCTCCTCCTCCTTGGCAGAAGAACTCACCCAGCTCGATCTCCAGCCAGCCGTCGTCTCTCTCTTTCGGATATTGGGTCTCGTTGATCTCTCTGGGCTGGGACGACTGATAACCCAAAAAGTGTCTCCTGTTGATTAGCCCAATACGCCTGGGCCCTGGCCCAATGTGGTACGCTGCATTCTGCCCTCTTTCTGCGTCCAGAAAGACTCTGTGCCTGGTGGGCTCTTCTCCTCCAAGCATCCCAACCGAGACCTCCACAGGTTGGTGATCAAATCCGTAAGCGCCTGCAGTCGACTTGAATACAAGATAAGCTTTATATAGGGTGGATGGGGACAGCATTCGTCTACCAATTCTGCCACGGATTTCAAGCCAACACACACTCACAAGCTCTGCCACCTCCTCAAACCTGTTTGCTTATGATTATTAAGTCTATTGTTTATGAAATAAATCCTTAAAAGAAAGAAAAGGAAAAAGAAAATAGAGAAAATGACAGACCTGGAGTCGGGCAGAGAAATCCATTTCCAGTAGTGAGGAGTGTCAGCCCAGACAATCGAAAGCGCCCTTGCAGAGATCATATAGCATTTTTTCCCACTGCTTTTGTCCAGCGAAAAGCTCTGCACAATCATAATATTCATGTGAATAACAATGAATAACACTCTCAGATGACCAAGGAAAAAGCTAAAAGCCCTCTAATTTCCTTATCTCTTTTCATATAGGATTAGTTGTTTGTAGCATTTTGTTTTTGACTCATAATCCTGTGTCTGTTTCATTACAATTTGGTCAAAATCTCCTGTATCACTTTTCGGTTACCGAATCTTTTAATGCTCCCCAACCCAAAGGTCCCACCGCAAAACAGCAAAAGTTCCGATTTTGCCGGCCCACACGAATCAATCTATGATGATATTAATAAAAACAGAGGCATCTGTTTTAAACTTTTTTGCAATAAAGCAAAAATTAAATAACCAAATCATCCACCCCAATCAAAAAAAAAACAAAAACAAAAACAAAAAACAAAAAAGTAAATAAATAAATCCTGTTCATATTCTGAAAAGCAAGAATTTTTGTTTTCGTGACTCAAAATATGGGGCATAATACCATCTTGCCCTGCTCGATGAGGATTGGGTTGTCGCAGAGAGTGAGGTAAAGCTCCTTCTTGGATTTGGATTTGGAATTGGAAGTGGAGGACGGGGACGAAGGGGACGAAGAGACAGAAGAGGAGGGTGACTGTAGGGACAAGATCGTGTGGGTCTCGGGCGGAATGAATCTGTCCCAAACGGCGTCAGATTCAGAGGCCGACTTGAAACTCCTCGAAACCGAAGACAGCCTGCACGCATCTCGAGGCGTGGTGAGCGAGACAACGTTGGCTATGCATCCTTCTGGTAAGTTCTGCAGATCTATGTGATCCACCATGACCGTTCCGCAGCTGATTCTACCTTCTTCTTCTTCTTCTTCTTCTCCGCCACCGACACCGACACCGACACCGACGTCTGTTTTCTTTTGGCTTCCACCGCCTAAGATGAACTTGAACATCGTCTTCGTGTTTCAGTTGGGTATTTTGTTCTGCGTTTCTTTTTTGTCTCTTTTTTCAATGAGAGTGAAATGTACTGTGTGTATTGTGACTCGCATGTTAAAAGTATGTTCAGTTATAAACCTATTTATAGAGAGGAGAGAGCGCGACTAAAAAGATAGGAAGAGAGGAAATCTTAGCTACTAAGTTTTTGGGTTCTCTCTCTCTCTGAAAAGCTGTCAGATCCTGGATATATCAACCACAAAATAATAATTGGTTCAAGCTAAATAAAAGGTCATTTCTTTTTTCCCCATCCGAATCCATAATATTTATTTGATTCTTTACACCTTTTTTTTTTTTTTTTTTTTTGGGGAAAAAGATAGAAGAACATTCCACGTACAATGTTTTTTGGATGACAACCTTGCATGTAGAATGTTCAGCCCAAAAAAAAAAAAAAAAAAACTCCATAAAAATGCTGGGGTTTTTCTTTAATAATAATTTTAAAATTGAAGAATGGGTCAAATGCTTAACTTGCTAACAATTGTCATAAACTTACACAAGAAGGAAATTTAATAAGTTTGATGTATAATTAGGGGAGAATTAACGCAACAAAATTGATAATACAAATGTTTGGTGGAAGAAGAAAACAATAGGGGGGTGTATCCAATTCATACTTATAAAGACTTTTTTTAAGTGAGTGACTTCCATAGAAATAACAAATTCTTAAATACTTTCATAGAGTTGATAAAAGTCACTAGTAAATGGATAAGACTTTTGCTCTTAACAATTAGCCTTAAAAGTATGGAAAAGTCATTCATTTAATAAGCTTTTTAAAAGTCATTAACTTTTTGGATACCACCAAACTTTTAAATACTTTTTAAAAGTCATAACTGAACACCACCAAACTTTTAAATACTTTTTAAAAGTCACAATTGAATACTACTAGACTTTTATATACTCTTTAAAAGTCTAAATTGAATACCTCCAGACTTTTAAACTCTATAAAAGTCATTAAAAGTTTGAATTGGATATACGCATGGTGAATCTATATATAGCAAAAGATAGAGAATGATGAAACATTCAAAATATCAGAAAATATCCTTGGTTAATTCAAACATTAAGAATTAAAATTATTAATTAAATGAGGATAATATGATAAATTCACACATTTTCATATTAAAAAATTAAAATTAAAAGAAAAATCATATAATGAATCCTATTTTTCAAAAACACAACTACTCATTATCTTTTTAATTCTAAAATAAATTTAAATTTCTTTTTTAAAAAAATTTATCACATACGCCGAAACGCGTGCAAAAAAACTAATAAGTTAAATATTTACGTGATGTTAGTTCCATAAAAAGGCCACCTCACTCTGCTGCTCATCCTACTCAACACTGAACAAGACTCTTAAATTTCAAAGAGTCAAAACGTACGTTCACACAACAAAATAAGATAATTAGAGTTTCTGAAATTTAGGGCACAAAAGATTACTAAGGAAGGATGAGGGCAAGCCATGAATATATATATATATATATGATGATGATGCATAGGAGCATGTGATGCGCTCTTTTTGACGTGTGAAACACCGACTTTCTATGTGTCAACTGCTCGCCTGCTTTGCTGCTGCATGTGATGTGTTCTCTAATTGCCGCCACACAACTCACAAAATCACTCCCTCCCTTCGAGTTCGAGACGAGTGATTATAAAATGCTATCAACTCTGGCTATATACTATATTTTGTATATGTATTATACAGTCTCGATCTCTTAGATCACAGGAGTCTAAGAGATTGTGGTCACCCGTCGTTAGATATTAATCCAATGGTTCAAAATGATATATATAAATGCAATATGACATAAATGATTATTACCCGATTCAAGTCATAAATGAGTGAACCGTTGAATTTACATCCAACGGTGAGTGACTATAAATCTCTTGGACTACAGGAGTCCAAAAAATCAAGACTGATGTATTATAATATAAAAAGAGAGAAAATAAATTGTAATTTATTTATATTATAACACATATGTAAAATATATCACATAATTATATTAACGTAGTATTTTATAATTTCTCTAAGACCCTTCCCTTGTATTATAAATTCTAATCTTATACTAGCAATCTTTTCATATTTCCTTTTGGGACTCAGAAACGCACTCGCAATTTTTATTTATTTTTCTTTTTTACTTTCCATTTCCACTTCACCCCCACATGTTTATTGTTTGCTCAACAGTAAAAGTAACCAAAGGTTTTGTTTTGTTTTTTCCTTGTATTTTTATAATTAACCAAAGTAGTTGGCCCAGTCGGATTAAGGACCCTTTTGCTAGGATTCAAAAGTGTATAAAAGACATCAACGAAGTCTAGTATAGAGGAAAATGACATTGATTTGTAAATATAAGGTGTCAAGTTCGAATTACTACTAGGAGCGAAGGTAGAATTGTAAAGTTAGGGGGGCTGAAATAAAAAATACGAGTATTTAAAACACCTATGTATTCAATAGTTACATGTTTAGAGCTAAATATTTCTAATTTACTCATGTTTAATTTGTTTTAAAGGAAATTTCAACTTAAATTATAAGTTGTTTATTACAAATTCTATAATATAATATTGGAGTGATCAGAATCTAGGGAGGGCCAGGGCCACTCCAGGCCTAGAAGTGGCTTCATCACTGATCACCACAGTATCATAGTTGTGTGTGAAAATTCTTCCTCTTGTGTAATTTAAATTATCGCTTACACTAAAAATAAAGTATATAAAAGCCTTGGCTCACCGCGGCTTAATTAATTTGGTGAAAACTTGACAAGCCATCTTCATCTTAGAAGAGAAAAATTATACTGTATGACAGAATAGAATTCATAACCAATAATGCATATTAACATTAAAAAAATTATGTTAATTAATATATTGAGGGTTGGACCTGGCCCAGAACACAATCTAATTTGATGTAATGTAAGTTGTAACCCTTGAACTGTATGCGGACACCCATCACTCCTCTTATTCATTATTGGGATTTCAAATTGGATCTGTACAATTAACAACAGCAAAATAATATGTTGCATTGCATGCATGTAAGTTGACAGAGATCTCATTAATCCAATAATAATCCTGCTCATTCTGAGGTGTGGGAAACTAATAAAACAGAAGAAATAATTAAAATGGCATGCAAGCAAAGCCAAATGCTGCCCCTTAAAATAACTGCTGGCAAAAATGGGTGGGCTGGACACCTTCCATGTATAGCCTCTAATGGTAACTGAAATTCAATAAACTTCCCACATTTTGCTCTCCTCAGTTTTAAAAGGCCGGACACCTTACAAAGTATCCACTCACATCTCCACCTTTTTCTGCGAGAAGTCTAAGGAAAAGTCTCTCATTTTTCTAACACCCCAAAACATGGCAATCCCCAATGCCTAGCATTCTCTAGTTGTTCTTTTTTTTGCCCCCCATTCTAAACAGCAATTACCTGCCTCCTCCCCACCTGCGGGGTCCTCCTCTTTCAATATTCTTGGAGGACCCTGATCCCCTCTCGCTCCTCCTCCTCTTCCTCCTCCTCCTCCTCCTCCTTCTCCTCCCTTGTCCTCCTCTTCTGCATTTCTTGTCAAACAAACTTCTTCTTAACAAACTTCTTCTTTTTTCTTTCCTTTTTCATATTTTCATTTTGCATTGTAATATTAACTTCATTTCGAGTTAGCAAGCATTCATTCATTTGCCAAGAGTTAAGAAGACATGAGCTGCTTTCCGTGTTTTGGCTCACAAAGAAGTAAGAGATCAAATAGCAAGAGATTAGAGAATGCCTCTCCACCTATCGGACAAGGTAAGCTAATTGTGATTTCAGAAACCTTGGTTTTAATTAATAATCAAATTTAGACAAGACGAGGCAAGGCTTGGTTGTACTTCTAGGGCAATGTCCTGACTGTATTAATTATAATGTAGCAACATATATTTGTTAATCAGAGTTGCACTTAGCTCATAAATATATATATATATATATATGTAGAAGCTATAGGAAGAAAACCATAAAGCATGCTAGGGCATACATATACATATAAATACAAATACGCATGATTGTAATTTAGGGTAAACAATGCTATATAGATAAGGCATGTGGGCTAAAACCTCTTATCGTTATTTCAGCAGAATTGAAAAAACAAAAATCTGCAGAGGGAGTTAACCCAGCAGATATTAATGCAAAGACTTTCACTTTCCGTGAGCTAGCCACAGCAACAAAGAATTTCCGTCAGGAATGTCTTTTGGGAGAAGGTGGTTTTGGAAGAGTCTATAAGGGGACTTTTCAGTCCAGCGGGCAGGTAATAACTAAGAACGTTTGCTTGATATTTTAGATGTGTGACTGTATGAAGAGTCTATTTATACTCTAACTTTACATTTGCCTTTTGGTTTTTAATGAAGATTTTTCAATGAGTAAGTGAGTTTTCCCATCTTGTTTATAGGTGGTGGCAGTGAAGCAACTGGACAGAAATGGAATGCAAGGAAACAAGGAGTTCCTTGGGGACGTTTTGACGCTAAGCCTCCTACACCATCCAAATCTGGTTAATCTAATTGGATATTGTGCTGATGGAGATCAAAGACTTTTGGTGTATGAATACATATCGGGCAGTTCTCTAGATGATCGTGTTCTTGGTACTTTCCCTCCTTTTTTTCCTCTACTGTTTTCTTGATTTAGGACCACATTATTAGCTCTATAAGTGTTCTTGGTGCTTAATCCCATACTGTACATTGCAAATTCAATTTAATTAGTAATTTACCATGATCAATATACTTATCTGCTGCAGTTGATGGATCAGATCATAAGCCATTAGATTGGTATGCCCGAGTGAAAATAGCTTATGGTGCTGCTATGGGACTGGAGTACTTGCATGAAAAGGCCAATCCCCCGGTTATATATCGTGATTTAAAATCTTCAAATATCTTGTTAGATGAAGAATTCAATCCAAAGCTCTCAGATGTTGGACTTGCCAAGCTTGGCCCTGATGGAGATAAGATGCATGGACCATCAAGGCTGATGGGTACGTATGGTTTCTGTGCTCCTGAGTATTCAAAATCAGGTGAAGTCACAATGAAGTCAGATGTGTACAGTTTTGGAGTTGTTCTACTGGAGCTCATTACTGGAAGAAGAGCTATTGATACTACAAGACCAAATGATGAGCAAAATCTAGTATCTTGGGTAAATACCTTATCATTTCCACCTATCCAATATATATATATATATATATATATATATATATCTCTCTCTCTCTCTCTCTCTCTCTCTCTCTCTCTTTTCTACTTCTAGAAGAAGATCATGCCTAACCAGTCTTTTACTTCACTCTTAATGTAATATCATCATGTGTAACTTTGTTCTCTTTTGGATGTGTGAGCAGGCACAACCCTTATTCAGGGACCCGAAAAAGTTTCCTGATTTGGCAGATCCTCTTCTTAACGGGGAATTCCCAGAAAAAGATATAAATCAAGCTGTTGCAATTGCATCCATGTGCCTGCAAGAGGAGGCAGGAGTCCGTCCCTTCATGAGTGACGTTGTGACAACTCTAAGTTTTCTTTCTACAACCCCTCCTCCTCCTGAGGCTATCCCTGCTCGTCTTCCAGCTGATCCAAAACCGACCGAAAATGATGATGAGAACCTTGATGGCTCAGAATGCGCTTCTGAATGTTCAGAAGTTGAAGATGGGGAGGTTTCTGATCAGGAGGAGAGTATCAGAATTTCAAGTAATAACCTCCGTGGCACTGACATTTCAGATGGTGATGGTAGTGAAGATGAACCCCAAGAAACTGGTACAGAATCAAAAGAATGGCATTCATTTTCAAGCCCCAAAGGCAGCATGAGATTTCGGGACGAAAGTGTTTATTCAAGTCAAGGAGGTAGCAAAGAATCAAGTGTGTCAAGCCAGAAGAGCAACAAAGGTGATCATAATGTGGATGGCAATTCAAGCCAAGTGAGCAGTAATCAATCTAAATATGCAAGTATTTCTTCTAGAAGCAGCAGCAGAGGATCAATAGAAGAAAGTGTTTCTAATAGCCAAAAGAACTGCAGTAGAAAATCAGAAAAAGAGAGTGCTACTGTTACATTGGGCGGCATTAGCAGTACTGGGGAACATTCAAACGAAGGTGGAAGTGTTTGCACCGATGATCAGCAAAACGGAAGCAGGGGACCAGATGATCGGCACAACATAAGCAGCAGACCAGATGAGCAGCAAAACAGAAACAGGGCACCATTACCGGTACTAAAGGATGGAAATGTTCATTTTGACCCGAACCATGCCAGGATGGAATCACGGGAGGCTCTAACACCAAAAAAATGCCAGTCCAGTCACTACTAGAATGTCTGTACCTTGCACATAAACTTCAACATGGGATTTTTTTCTTTTTGCATGGAGGAGCCATGCAAGGCTTTTGTCCTTCAGAGATAGCAAACAAGAAGCACTGGTACTGAGCAACCCAATTGAGCTGCATAAGTAGTACTTTGGCAGAGGGAGAAAACTGCACTGGGCCAAGAATTTAATGATGAGGTTCTCTTCTTTTTTTTTAAGATTTCAATTATACTTCAATTTCGGGACTTCTGGTATCGTCCTTCTTCAACGACATATCCTTAAACTTAAAGAAACAAACAAAAGAAAGAAGTTTTATTGAATTATGGGGGGATTCAGATAATAACTTAATGTATTTTTCCCTTGGTACTGAGCCAAACTATTAAGAGAAGGCAATGGGATCAATGGTAAATTACACAGGGTGCTGA
This sequence comes from Prunus dulcis, assembly GCF_902201215.1. NCBI lineage: Eukaryota > Viridiplantae > Streptophyta > Magnoliopsida > Rosales > Rosaceae > Prunus > Prunus dulcis. The sequence goes on along the minus strand of NC_047655.1, from coordinate 29,011,557 downwards.
CATTAAAAGGGAGTGTACTTATTGTTATAATTTACCTCAGCATTCTTACATTCAAGAGTTTTATGTATAAGTTGTCAAGTTGAATATAGGAATCAACATAGTCATTCAATTGTTGGAATCACATCGGCTAAAGCAAATTGTGGATTCAGATTTCCTAGTTTTGTTTTCGTTCTTGTAAATTTGCTTTTGAGAAATAGAACTCTGTATTAACCCTTTTCACTGCCAACCAATGAAATCATTGAAAGCAAAATAGCTTGCTTCCAAGAAAGACAGTATGTAATATCAGCTTGCATTCTAAAAGAAAAGTAATACATAAATAACGATATGGTATAACTATAAACAAGAAGACAAACCCTTTCAACTATCTTAGCTTCCTAAGTGGAAGTGTTTGTCCAAAAAGCTTTTCTACTTCACCTGCTTCCATTTTTAGCTCGCTCAATATATCCATCTCTTCTTTGCTAAGCCCTCTCAAGAAATTCTCCTCATCTTGTTTAAGCTCGTTAAACCCTTCAGCTAACTTTTGCAACAATGTCAACTCAGTCTGTTCAACCTTCTCAACTTCCCCTTCTAACTGTTTGACTTCCTCTATAATGTTCTTTTCCCCTTCTTCAAGTGTCTTCTCCAACCTCTCTACAAGAGGAGGCTCAGGGCCACAAGTATTATCTGTTCTGATAAACTTGCTAAAGTCCCTTCCCACACTTGCAGCTGCTTTTTCAAGGTCAGGAACAATGCTTGCTGGCAAAACTGAACTCCTTGTGTATATCACAGCACCGCCGTAGCCATCCCATGCATCATTCCTTCCACGGTAGTACACAAATATGTAGTCATCCGGTTTATTCTCCATCTTGGACGATAGAATATACCTGCATACGTCATGTATGACTTCTGGTAAGGTTTAGAGTTCACAGAAAAGCCAAAATAAAGACAAAATGGTGGAAACCAGCACATAAATGGAAGGAAGCATGCATAATCAAACATCAAGAGGAACAAGATAAGGAGGTATTCATGTGACATGAATTACCAGTCATCTTGATAGTGAAGATAGTCATTGTCATGATTGTAAAGTATTCCAGGCTGATTTGGGTCTTGCACGAATTTCTGCACAGCTGATCTAGTGAAAAAGCCACCATCCGGGGTTCGTATTCTCCAAGACAAATTCCCCACAAGTTTGCTAGATTCTGTATGGAATTCATGCAACTGGCAATCAAATGCATCAAAGGTAGGATTCAAGCCACTTGTAATGAACCACTTTCCATTAAATTTTTCAATATCAAAGCTTTTAACAAGAACAGCCGGATCTGGGATGGGAAATTCTCCCACATCAGATTTCTTAGGTACACACTTCTTTCGCGACACTGCGCATTCATTAAATTCATCTACGACACTGTTTTCAAACAGGTCCCCACATTTAATCTGCGAAAAGGAATAAGACAAACGCATAAATGACACCGGAATTCCCCCCTGTATAAACTTTAGAACTGGTGAATGTGATCGAGAGAGAGATAGAGAGAGAACTAGCCTGGCATTCAGTCTCATCAGGTCGATTATTGCAAGTTTGCAGACAAGCAATATTGGCAGCACACGACGGGTTTCCAATACACTTGGCAAGTTCTACCCTGACATGAATAGGTACTCCAGTAATCAAATTAAAGACCAAGACTAAGTTTTAGAGTGGGTGCATATAGTTAGAAACGAAAAAAAAAAATTTCCAATAAAATGTGATGTAGTTAAAGAGGAAAACTATTACACGTATAAAGTGAACAACACTTCGTCTGGATCCTGTATGGAATTCGAGTAAAATCACTAGTAAGATAACCATTCCCTTACCCTATTATAAGCCAAAACCTAAACCAACATTTTTAACTAGCCAAATTAAATTCTTACTATAAAGAATTTAAAAAATGTATGTAGTAATGAGTTCTCTTACAAACTAAATAACTGGATTGGTGTTTCTGTGTGAAGTATTCAAATGCAGAAATTTGGGACATATTAAAGAAGACAAAAAGCGCAGATAGAGTTTACCAAAAAAAAAAAAACAAGGCAGATAGAAAGCAGTATAGTTCTATTAGCAATCATGTTAAGATACCAACTATAAGTATCAGACTCGTTTTAATGAATTACCTGCATTCCTTAAGTAAGCAGGCACAAGTTTTGAGAGCATCGGTGGCATTGGCTGATGGCATGATCATGAAAGTGCATGCCAGCAAACCAGCTACTTTCATGAAATGTAACCGGCTCCACTCTTTAATGCAACTTGATGCTTCTTCAAGCAGAAAATTGATTACTCGTTTCATCTGCAAAAACAAATTAGAGGGAGATAAAGGTCAATCATCACTTTACTCTATCAAGAAACCAAGAGCAGATACTTCTTGCAAGCTACCTCAGGTTCACTAGTTCTCGTGCTACATTTTGAGAAAGCCTCCTCTGTCTTGCTAGAGAGCAGTGAAGAGCATTTTGACCCCAAAACACAAAAGTTTCTTTTAGACCTAATGAATTGGGAGTATCTTGATTTTCTTCTATTGGAGGGAAATTTCACAACCACATGAAAACCAACCATCCTTCTCTTCTGAAACCTTTCGTCACTTGTAAGTCCCAACCTGATACATGTATTGCCAATACTATCATTATGGGACAGGAAAATTGAACGTCCAGCCAGTGCCATACTTCCAGTGTTTTCACCTCAAATTCTGACCTGAATACAGTTCATTGTATCAGTGGTATTCTTTTTTTTTTATTTAAATTTTCTATAAACCTGGTAGGAATGAAAAAGATTGATTACATTGGTTCTGTTTCCCTGGAATGTACATCATGAGAAATTCATTCCCTTCAAAATGTTCTGAGAGCCTTGACTTTGCTTCTCTTGACAAAAGTTTTATTGCCGCCTTCTTCTTTTTTTTGTTGGCCTAACTGTTTTTACTTTTTTATAATTGATTCAACCTCTGACTAAAAACAAAAATAAAGATTCACCACGGTAGTATTTGCTCTCTTAAAAAAATATACTAATGAACCCAATGACCCAAATGTTCCAATTTTGAATACAAAGAGTTATAAATACCCTGTTTCTCTAACAACTTATGAAGACCAGAAAGTATATAAAAACCTAATAAATCTTGATATGGGAGTAGAATCAAAGTCAAATAAGAAAACTTTGCTTATTTTTGTCAAGACTCTAAATACAGTTCAAATATCGTTAACATTTCCCCTTATACTATAAAAGATTGCAATCAAAATAAGAACTTGGAGTAACCAGCAAAAACGAAAGCAAGAAAGATAAGAACTTGGCTGCCCAGTGGGTGCCATTGAAACTACATGAAGATTGCAGAGATACCCAACAGCTGAAATTTTCACTACCCAAAAGAAAAATCTTAGAAACAAAAAGTTGGGTAGAACTAGAACTTAGCAAGTATTGTGGGCACACGCAATGTGCAATGACTGATTAACATTACTGATTTAAACTTGGAAAAAATTAACACATAGAGAGAGAGAGAGAGAGAGAGTACCTTGGGGTTTATTGCAGGAGGAGATGATGGGCATGGCAACAGCTAGCCTAGGTAGCTAGCTTATCTAGTTTGCTAGTAAATGAAGGAAGAACAGACGGTAGACAAGTAGACAACATGACGCAAAAGAGCAAAAGATGAGAGCATAGTTATGGGAGAAGAGAAGAGGGCGCCAAATTTCAGTTAGTTGACCGGATAAGAGCGGTCATCCATCGTGTGGAAACCAGGCCTGGAACGTATTCCAATTGTTTTTAGCATTTTATTTTTTTATTTTTTTATCTTTATACAATGAGACTATTTAGGTATTAAAATCCTCCATTAATATAGCAGATATTTTTTTTAATAAATAAAAAATCAAAAGAAAAAAGAAATTATCTTAATGCAATTTGCAACGGCATAGACAAGCCTTATGGACTTTGGAGCCTTTGATTGGATGACCTTGAGTCCATGGACCACGAGAATGCTAAGGCCCACGGTTGTCATAGCTTGAGGGTGAGGCCTTCGTCTACTTTAATTAGATTTTTAGTTGAAAATGAGTAGGCGATCAAGGAAGAAGCGGATTATATATGGCGAGAAAAGTACAGAAGCTTGTGGTCTAAGTAATTTAATTGTCATAATCATCCAAACATATATAAATAGTCCTCTTCAATTGAGGGAGTCGTCAAATAATTTTATTTGAGAAACAACTTTTAGAGTACTCAACGATTATTTTTTTCAACGATCCAAACCATCTATTTTTCACATCTTCATTCATAGATCATCCTAGCAAAAATTCAAGCAAATTAAAAATCATTAAGGCATTTAATTGCAAGCAACAAAATAGACAAACATAGTACTTACTAAAATAATAATCATCTAATTGAGTAGTCAAATAGTTTTGGATTCAAGTGATTTTTTGCTGATGATCATTGATTGAATATCTAAAAAGTATACAATTCGGATCATTGAAAAATAATGTGTGATGGGTCCTATAAGGGTGTCTCTCAAATAAGTCTTTAAGGGATCCCTTTTCATAAATTGTTGTTATAACTTAAGAAACTGGATTATGAAGAAAGAAAAGTAGATAATTAAGTTAAAGGGCAGAAGATTACAAGGCATAAAAAAACAAAAGGCCAAAATAAACAGATAAGATATAGTTGTTGTTGTAGTTTTATACAGGTATGCGGCGATGTGTTTGAAGATTAGCATGATTGGCTCAACCATTAAGATAAGCAAATGCTTTTGGAGCTATTTCCCAAGTGGATGTTTTTTTTAATGACCACTCAATTATCAAAAGCCATTTGCATCTCCCATTGATCAAATAGAACCCACCGGGCATTTCTAGGCTGTCATCAGAACCAATTTAGCAGAAACAAAGAATATGCCTCTTCTTTTTCCGATGTTTGCAATGATTCTAAGATTTTATAAGTATTCAGCTCCACTATTGCCTTTGAAAACTTTCGCTTGCATTATTTTTCTCACTCACAAATTCACAATTCACACAAGAGCTTTGCTTTGCTTCAATTTTTTTCCCATGCGACTGATATAGCAGCTACGTATATTATAGCTAGTAGCTTACAAATGCCTCAGGGGGATATGACAGAAAGAAACTTTTCTTATTCTTCCAAGCTGACCATCTTATTCATTGCCACTTTTTTTATCCGAACTTTTTCCCAGACTCCATCAACTTCACCTGATGGTCCCTCAGGTCTATTTATATCTTTTATTTTTTTTGGTGATTAAAGTTTAGTTTGTTTTATCTGTTATGTATATATGCTTATAACGTTCCATATATGCATGACTTGCTGCAGGAAGCTGTGTGTTAAATTTCACATCCTACCCGTTCCAACCAACTGGGGAGTGCATCGGTCATGTGGGACCGAGAATCAACATGTGGGGCAGCTACCCTACAAACCTGTGCTGTCGAAATGTCCTCCCCGTCATGTCCCAAGCCTTAGCCATTCATGTAATTAAGACACAGGGGCAGGGCAGTGTCTTTCTTGCACAAGAGGAATGGCAGAACTGCAACGGCCCTTTACATATGCAGCAGATTTTGTCTGCGCAACATTGTGGCTTTGATGACCTTAACAGTAGAAGTAGCCAGTGCTCCGGCACAACTCTTTCAGGCCTCAGGCAAGACCAGCCCTTCCAAGACGCACTAAGCAACTGCTCTCAATTTGGCAATGCATTTGATAATGTTTGCAGAAAATGCACCGGGGCATTCTCAGCTCTGAGGGACTATTTATTGAAAAAGTATAACGTGAAGGACGAGAACAAAACTGAAACAGCCATATGTGGTGTAGCAGCTATGATTTCTATTGCAGCAGCAAATATGAATGGTTCCTTTTCGGTCGATATTGACTACATTCGGTGTTTGTCTATGTTAGACACGTTTGGTATGAAACTACTTCATGCTGCTCAATCAAAATTTTCAACTTCTAATTGACTTGATCTTTATTTCTATTCTATGAGCTTGAATTTATGTGTTCAATTTGTGTTTTTGTTTTTGTTCCACATGCAGAACCAGATTACATCAAACTCAAGTGTAAGTAAAACTAGTACTATTTCAATCTACTTTATTTCGTGCAAATTCACTTACAAACTTCATGTATACTCATAGAAGTTAATCATTTAACCTATCAGATTCTTTGGTAGAAGCGATACTTTCAATCTTAATAGCCATCACTGCAGTGATGCTGATCATCCTGCTGATTAAATATGTGAGCAAGAAGAAGCCTAAAAAACCGGTTCAATCAGGACCAATTACTACATGGTCTGGCCTGTATAGATTCTCCAAGGCTGAGATTGAGAATGCCATAAATTTTGAGAGAAAGGACCTCGGAAGAGGAAGTGCTGGTCAAGTTTATAAAGGTGTTCTTCCTAGTGGACAAGTCGTGGCCATTAAGCACATAAACAAGAGCAATACTTCTGATTCTTTTACACGAGAAGTCGAAGGTCTTTCAAGGATTCGACATCCAAATTTGGTTTGCCTCTTTGGTTGCTGTGTTGAAGATGGCGAGCAATTTCTTGTGTACGAGTATTGCGCAGCAGGGAATCTAGCTCAACACCTCCTAAGTAATTCCTTTGATCTTTATGAATTGCTAGATAAGACACATTTATTTCGTTAACATGTTTGAAATTAATTTTCTTTAAGGAGCATGACAAGGTGAGAATAATCATATGTGTGTGTGTGTGTGTCTCTCTCTCTCTCTCTCTCTCCTCTCTCTACATTGATCAGGAAATGATCCTGTCTTAACATGGGAAAGAAGAGTTAAGATTCTAAGAGATTGTGCACTTGCTTTGAGGTATCTCCACCACTATATAGATGGATGCATTGTTCACAGAGATATTAAGGTAATAATTGAATATGATATGCTTCTTTGGTCTACACTACAGTTAATTCCTCTTGATCCATATTATATTGATGTTGTTGATGCACTTCTTTTTTTGATTTATAGCTTACCAACATCCTTTTGACTGAGAACTTGGATCCCAAGCTTTCTGATTTTGGGTTGGCAAAGATGTTGGGGATGGAGGAGAGCAAAGTATTTACAGATGTCAGAGGAACCATAGGCTATATGGATCCAGAATATATGACCAATGCCAAGTTAACCTGCGCCAGTGATGTCTATAGTTTTGGTATTGTTTCTCTGCAACTGCTATCAGGGCAAAAAGTATTTGAGCTGGATCTTGATGCTAGAGACCAACTGACAAGAAAGGTACATCCAACTTCATTTGTGCCTAGAGCTAGAGAGAGAGAAAGAGAGAGATTAATCAATTCTGTTTTTTTTGTTCTTCTTTGCAGGCAAAGGATATAAGTATGAACAAGCGCCCACCTGAGGATCTTGAGGACCCAAGACTAAATGGAAATGTCAACAAGGTGGACTTTGAATCAATCCTACAAATTGCAGTACTTTGTGTTGCCAAATCAAGCAAAGGTCGCCCAACAATCGATCTCGTGTACGAAGAGATGGACAAGGCTTGGAAGAACACTCTTGCTGACATGGTTAGGCACCAGCCACTCAAAACTTGCAGCCATTGATGCTATAGGTTATTGTTGTACTAACCATGCTGATAAGTATTTTCTACTTTTGTTTGAGTGCAGAAGAAGGCAAAGAAAGGGATAAGTTCCTCAGCAACACCACTGTCTATATCTTCGGATGTGTTTTCAGTTTGACATGCAAAGGTTCATGATCAACAAGGTTTTGGGTTTATTGGCTGGCGCTGTTTTCGGTATTTATTGTTCAAGAGTAAGATTGGTGTTTAATTATTAGGAAATAACGATGTAATCAAGGTTGATACTGCATAGTAGTTGTCGCATTAATCCCAGAAATCCTTGTCATGTACATATAATGTACATTTTCCTTGTTATAAACGAGAAAATATATAGAACGCCTTTTCCATTGGCATGAGAAAAACTGAAGCTCCCAAATCACAAACAGAAAAAAAGAAAGATTCCAAGCTGATTAAAGAAAATTGCTTAAACTTGACAACTTATGAGAGTAATTAGGCTAACTTTTCTTTAATCATGCAGCCAAACAGAAACCAACCTAGAGAATAAAATCTAATTGGATCCACAGGGGTCTCATAGCCAGCCACACTCAAAAGACAAAGCAAAGCAGCATCACCGGCTAGCCACTATGTCATGTTACTCTAAACTTTTAGCACGATCATTATTTTTGTTTGAATGTGTGGTCGAGATTGAGAATCTAACGACATTGAGCTTTAGATATCTAGCAAAGTTTTCCCCTATCGGGTCAATCCGCTAGCATATATGGCAGCAAAAAATAATCGTCATTGAGTTGAAATTAAGTTAATTAGTAGATGAGATCCATGCATGTGTGGTGCTTAACATCCTACACTAAAATGTTAGCAAAATTATGCAAAGATTAAGGGCACACAGGCCACTTAAAGAAGCAGTGTTGTAAAGGCCGTCTCAGTCTTTAAATGGAAACTGGATTCAAAAGGGTATTTGATGTTGCTTCTGTGAAAGAGCATCAAGGCATTAATTTGAGGTGTTATTTGGCGGCAATAATTTCTCTTGGCAGGTGGACACGATGTGACATGACGATATCTGATAAGTTAGCCGTTGCATTAATCTACCTAGCATAATAATATCTGGGCAAGCCATGATGCCCTGCAAAATAACCAAGCCACCTCTTGCATGGTTTAGGACTTTAGGTATTTCTTCAGTCACATATAATTAATAAAATCAGGTTTAATTTGTCACACGTATTTCGTAATCAGTTGGCCTAACCTAATTCTTATCTATCTTGCTTATAAAATGAAGTTATCTGAAAGATGAAATGAGCTTAAGCTTTTTTTCAGTTTCTAATTTACTACATATGCACTGAAAAGAGCTTCACCAAAAGAGAAAAATAAAAAAGTACAAGAAACAATACAAAAACATCTTCACTAGTCATCATCACCAGCAGAAAGAATGAAGTTCTTGAGTAATGAACAACTGGCTTTCGTATTCGGTCTCTTGGGTATATATCTCAATTTTCTCTAAACCATTTCTGTGTTTTTAGTTGTTTTTTCAGTAATTGAAAGTATAAAGAATGCTTTTGCTTTATTAAAAAGCAAAAACACCACTGAAAACATCATCAAAATGTTGTGAAAATATTTATATGGAACATCTTTAATTTTCCTTAGTAGTCCTAAATTTATATTCATACTTATAAGTTGGTTAAAATTTATATTCGTACTTATAATTTGGTTTACTTTAGATTCCTGTTATCTGATTCTGACCCGACCTGAGTATTCATAGGTAACATTGTGTCATTCATGGTATTCTTGGCGCCAATGTAAGACCCTTTTACTTTTGAAAATTTTTGCCCTTCACATCTCTATGAATAAATTGCATTAGGCTAACAGTTTCCTCCATTTCTCTATCTCTATCTTTCTCTCAGACCAACGTTTTACACAATATACAAGAATAAATCATCCAAAGGCTTCCAATCCATACCTTATGTGGTTGCCCTTCTTAGTGCAATGCTGCTATTGTATTATGGTGTCCTCAAGACCAATGCCTTTTTGATCATCAGCATCAATGGCATCGGATGCGTTATAGAAATTATTTACCTCGTATTCTACATTGTATATGCATCCAAGAAGGACAAGGTCACTGCCTTTAAATGACGATTTTTCGTCTATACATTTTGTTACTGACATGTTATCGTTAATAATATGTTTTTTAGAAAGACCAAAAAAAAAAACATTTGAGGGCTATTTTTGACGGAGATGTCCTGCTTCTACACCTTGTAGATTACTACAATAAGTTTGATGCTGCTGGTGAACGTAGCGGCCTTTGGGTTGGTGATGGCGGTCACAGTCTTTCTTCTAGGAGAAGCCAAGCGTGTTAGCATCGTTGGATGGATGTGTGCTGTGTTTAACATTGCTGTCTTTGCCGCTCCTTTAAGCATCATGGTAAGTTTTCTCTTAATTAGTTTCGTCTTATTTCTTTAAACCTAGCAGTATGGTAAATTAATCAGCTGACATGTATTTTACATTATTGCAGAGGCAAGTAATAAGAACCAACAGTGTAGAATACATGCCATTTTCTTTGTCATTTTTCCTCACACTTTGTGCAACCATGTGGTTCTTCTACGGCCTCTTCACAAAGGATTATTACATTGCAGTAAGTAAACTAGTACCAATTTCTAATTTCATTTCTTGGGTTTGACTTGAGGCAAATTAATTCATTGTTATGCTATATTAATTTGACACGGTCATTGGATGGCCAGTTACCAAATGTGTTGGGATTCTTATTAGGCGTCGCTCAAATGATCCTCTACCTCACATACAAGAATTCAGGGAAAAATGATGCAGAAAATAAAGGCAGTCAAGAGATGAAGAAGTTTCATGAGCCGCAACCGCCCGAAGCTGATGCGCAGTACTGTTAGTGATTTTCCCAGAGCAGATAAATTGATGCAGACTACGTATGTCCTCAATCAGCAGCAGCAGCAGGAATCGAACGACAACCACATATAGTTCCTACTACATAAGCTCAAGAAACATTGAAGATTGATCATAACCTATAATTCTAGCCATATGTAATTTGATATTTTTGTTGCTTATATATGAATATCTATAGTGTATAATACAAACATATAATTGTGTCTGTCACCATGGCAATAATTTGGCAAATAAAGCCTTCCAGCGAAGGTGATGCCATTAGTTTATGTGGAAAAGGGAAGACTTAGAATACAGTGATTCACAACATGCGATTTCATATTAGAAAATGTTCAGAGCACAAGAAGTTGTCCCATATCATCCTCATATTTTCCTCGAGAATTTCAGAAATCGAGCTGACTTCAACCTTCTCTTCCTGAAAATTGAAAGAAAAGGAGGTAAAGCTAAATCTTTGATGATTGTACGAATAATCAAGTTCAATGTCATTGAGGCAAAGCTAAATAAGCATCACCCTAGTAACTATGAGGGGAAACTATCCAATTTTCAGAAGAGGTCTGAACTACAATTTTATTCAGTTGATGCTGAATGGATATTTGTTCCATGAGACATCATCCTTATTAATAGCACAGTACTAGCACTACGTTTTATTTATTTAAAGAAGATGAGGAGGAAGAGGACGGTTTTGCAAGCATGATTTAAAATGCTGGTTGAGCTTAAAAATTCAGAACTATTGAATTCTAGTAGCACACTGAAGTCAGACAAAAATGAGGTCTCTCCAATGCCTAGACGAATATAGTATATACAGTGGGAATAGGAAAATATCCCAGAGAAAAGGCAGGCACTTACCTGTAACTTTGACACGACCTTTTTCAACATCAGACTAACCTCCCAGGTAGCTTCCCCAGTTGAGGTCCTAAAATCAAATCGATCAGCATGTCTTACCTTCAGTCTTAATGATGGATTTGTATACATATTAGCTATTACGTGCCAAATCCCAACAACTTTGTATCTATCTCCAGAAGACTCCTTCCCCAGGGGCCATCTCAACCCACCCTTCACATCTGGATCTAGAACCGCAGAACTAATCAGATCCCTAATGCTTTGCATCTCGTCATCCTGAAATAGAAATGGATTAATCTGATCACAGAACCTCAATCCAAGATGCAAGTTCATCCAGGGATCCAATGTGGTTAACCCTCATTGTCCCACCACATTATTAGCATTTCAACAATTTCTCTCATCTGTTTCAATTGTGGATCTATACTAAATAGATTATAATTAATTCCTTGAACTTCTTCCCCCAAAACAACAAAGAATAGAACTGAAAAGTTTAAAAGGTATTCAGTTAAGAAACTTACACTCAGAGCTGTTACAGGTCTCTTTGTGCATAGCATCACTCTCAGGTCCAGATTCTTATTAGGGCATGATATGTCTATGACCATGTCACGAAGTTGATTTAGTTCAATCTGAAAGAAAGCTGACATTTTGATGTAAGTCCCAATAAACAGACTGTACAAGAAGCAACAGGGAAAAACAAGGGAGGAGAGAGTCAAGGGATTTGCAGAGTCCATCATACTTTATTCAAAAAACTGGAGAGTTTAATCACATTCACCTGATGACCATTTAATTTTCTTATACAACACTGGTATTTTGCAGTACAATAAACTATATTTAGTCAATAACATGGCAACAAAATCATGATTTGTTTCATCCAATTTAGTTTACATGAATTAGAAAACTTACCTTGTAAAGTTGTAGCTTTCCATGTTCTTTCATTACACTACATTTGCAGGAGAGAATTGAATCTGGTCTTGTTGAATCGGATAACTAGACAAGAAGGAAATAAATGAGGGATTCAATAGACAAAATCCGAAATATGGAAAGCATGAATTCAGTAAGTTGATGTGTATGCAAAAAGAAATACCTTTACTCGGTATCCATCTTTCTCCTCTTCAAAATCAACTCCAATGTTTGGGACAACTTCCTTTAGAATGTTTTCCTTATATGAAACAGGAAGATTCGTGTAAAATGACCTCTTCCACTGTTTCAAGATTTCAGTATCCAAATTATTTCTGATAGATTCCATGTTAACTGAAGGGCTCCTGAATTACAAAGATTCCAATAACATTTGGTTTAGATCTGCTCATGTACAACTAAGGAATATAACATGGTTTTCCATTGCTACAGAACTAGTACAAAATATGAGATGATTGACAGTAACCAAGCATCAAAATCAACAAATTATTGTATTAAGTAAGGTGTGAATTAGTGTCGTGGTAAGTACGGTTTAGTATCTACACTATACAGAAAAACAAAGGCAGGGTTTCAGAATCCTGCTTCACTGTCCAACTTGGTATCCTATCTCCTAAGATAAAAATGCCAAAATCTAGCCAACCAATATTCTTAGGCTCAAAAGAAGGATAAACGCATGAATCAAGTGAATGAATGGCACAATAAGCTCAATAGCAGCAATTATATAAGAAGGAAATCTAACCTCTGAAAAAGTACTTTTCCCACTCTAGCAACCAACGACGGCTTTACTTGTTCAAGCTTTGGGCACTTCATATCATTCTTCACATTTTCAAAAGAAGAAAGTAGGTCTTCCAGCACATTTTCTGCTAACGATACCCAAGGGCTCTTTGGCAAGTACCATTTCACCTCACTAACTTCTATCAAGTATCAACAAAGAACAACAAAAACAAACAGACCAAGTAAGCAAAAGAAAATTACAAGATAAATGCACTAAAAGAAATATTAGAGCACTAACCCTTATCTAGACTAGTATTAATTAAAGCTAGACGCTTTTCTCCAGTTCTACTCTCAGTGGTTTCCAAGGAAATGGGCTCAAGATTAACAGAAGATGGAAACTGGTTCTCATCATCCAAACCAATGACGCACCATCTCGATCTAGCATGGTTTGCATAAATTACCATTCCATCCCAATCCGCATTAGACTTAGATGATCGCAAATTCAATTTTTTCTTGAATTGAGGAGCAAGTAGCTCCGGAGTTGGCAACGGGCTCTCCGATTCCTTTGAATGCCGCTTGTGCGGTGGGATGTAAGCCATTATAAATCTAGCACTTACACCTGAAAGAAAAGATCAAAGTGAGGCCAAAAAAATAAGTTGATGAAAAAATTGCAATGCTTGCTCATGTTTATATTGGACAAGGTTAGAAGTTAGAAGAGTCTAACTAAACAGCAAGAAGTATCCTTTCTCATGTTTATTGAAGAAAATCACATTAATCTCAGCCCCTGATCCATTTCCGAGCTGAGAACAAGTGGGAAATTAAAGTAAATTGAAACCTTTTCTTCCTATAATCGTAAAGTGAGAGTCTGATTATACTCGGTTTCGTTCCTATGAAATTGATCATTCAGCAGCAAGCAACTATCACACGAGACTTTCACTGGGTTCTCTATGAAATTGATTTCATATCTATCACAGAGTCGAATTCATATTCACACAAAACAGAGCAGATTATTGATTCATAGCAGATAGATGTGAAAAGTTGAAAGACAGACCAAACTTATACAAGCACGATGGGACCTCGGAAATGATGAAGATGAAAATGGATGTGCTCAATCGCCACTTCTTCTTCTTTACCAACGCTTTACTCTTTGGTTTGCATTGCATTTTAAGTTTCTCTATTAAAAAACAAAAAACAAAAAACTTTTTTGTTGTAAAGTTTTGAGTGGAGCCCATATATTTGGAAATAATGAAGAACTTCGCGATGAAAGTAGCGTGGAAATGAAATCCGGAATATATGATTTGCACATCCACAGGAAGCTAAGAGACTTTGCCTATAAGTCGACTCCATCCCTTCATTGTAATTGACAGAACAAAAGTCCTAAAGAAAATATCAGATTTCCGTACTCTCTATCTCAATTCTCTCTACGATTCTCTTTAGTTTTATAACACTTTTCAATGTAAAATTATAATTTTCTTTTACCTTTTTTTTTCTAAATTTTCTCTGAGGTTTTTATAATGAGGAAATTTTTGTAGTAATTTAATACATGCAGAAGAAGCATATATTTTTACACAATTAGATCATTATTCAGGTCACCTCTTTCTTCAGAAACATTACCATCACTCACGTACATAAATTATTCTGATATCATAAATAAATAATCATCATCTCACGTACACATATACTAATCATGAACACCTAATTAAGCAGAGCAAATCACTCTCTAATTAACTACTTAACAATGAGTCCAGAGGTCCACGTCACCCAAGATGGAGTCGTCCCATTCCCATTTGTTGTGGTTGTGGACCCCATCATCAGCAGCATCATCATCTTGATCATGTTCTCTAACTCCTTTAAATGGAAGGCCCTCCATTGGAAAATCACCCATATTAATCCCATCATTAATATCTTCTTCTTCCACGCTTGGAACATTCTTGTTGCTCTCATCATGCTCTGCCTGAAAAATCTGATTCTGGCCATCTCCAATATAGCACGGCATTGGCATTGGCGTTGGAATTTGTGTGCTGCTGCTGCTGCTGCTCCCTTCTCGTGCTAGTAGACTAACTGGTTGACAAAAATTGTTACTTGGAGCTTGGTCTAGAGCTGTTGAATATGGCCTCTTTGAGTCTGTGCTGGCATAGTTTGAGGCTGGGGGTCTCATGACTTGCACAGTCCTTGCACAATGCTTGTTCTTGTCTTCAGCTTCTTGAGCATTTAGCTTCTTGCTCAAGTGACAATTCCAGTAGTTCTTCACATCGTTACCGGTCCTTCCCGGCAGTCTAGCTGCAACTAATGACCACCTGAAAAATAAATTTCTCGGGTTTCTAGATGCGTGCGGTTTACGAGTGATTACTACATTATATATGTAATAGAGGAATGCTATTCACTTGCCTATTTCCTAAGAGCTTGTGGAGCTTGATGATGAGATCAACTTCCTCTTCTTCAAAGCTCCCTCTCTTGATGTTTGGGCGGAGATAGTTTAACCACCTCAGCCTACAGCTCTTACGGCACCTGTTTAGACCTTTAACACACCACAATCCAACCATGCAGATAAATTCACAAAGAACCCAACCAAAATGCCTCTTACGAAAATGTGTGTTGCATTATTGCATAGGAAAGTTGAAATGTATATATTTGATTTTGCACAATACAACACCTACCTTAAAGCTATGAGGAAGAATTTCCCTGTAGCATGCATGAAATTATATATAGAAGTGGTATGACCCAACCTTTTCTAATTTCTATGCATATTGACAAGATGCAACTTTTTTTCGCCCCACTCATTTCATATCACTTGAGGTTAGTTTAATTCGAGAAAGTTTTTATTTTTATATTTGAGTATAAACCATCTTGGTAAAATTATATCCGAAACTCCGACCCTGCTTGTAAATTTAGCCTGTAATTGTCAGATTGCATTAATTGAACAAGTTGAATAATTAAGTCATAAGTTTCATGTCAAAAGAAGAAATTGATCAGTACTCATTGAAAAATCCAATTAGAATAATAATGATGGAAAAAGTTGTGAAATAATTAAAGCAATAGAATGAAGTTAATTGGCATACCAGCCAAGAGAGGGACACGATGCCATTTGCCTTCTCCATACTGCTCTACGCATTTCCTGAGCAATTGATCTTCTTCCCTTGTCCATGGAATGCCACCCATCTCTTGATCTCCCCTCCTGAATCCTGATACTAAATCTCTACTCTCTCATGTCTCATCTGATCCCAACGACTTATACATATACACCATATATATTCTACTTTTTTGTCCTTGTTCTTTTCTGGTGCCTAACACACCAAAACGAAAGCCTACAGCAAACGCATATCCACATGAATTAGAAAGTTAGAACATGGCCAATGGTCCATCTTCTTTCTACGACAGTGTGGCTCTATGTATGTTTATAATGAGGCAGCATTATTATGTCTTTTGCGATACATCTTTTTCAAAATTTGGCCAAATTAATAACAGCGCTATATATACATATCTTCAAATTAAAGTCTGTTGCTGCTGCATCTGCCTGTTATTTTCTAGCTGCTAGTTGACTCTTAAACTCAAATTTCTGCAACTTATATAGGAGGGGAGGAGAGCACTTAAATATGTATCGATGGACTCGATCAGACATGCGCACAGGTGACAGATCAGAGAGCCAAAAGGGAGGGACCGCCATGTCAATTAATAATGTTATATCATGCAGTCCATATGAATATGAAAGAAGCAAAGGTGCAAGGACCATGCATTTGCATTGAATTTGCATTGCATTGCATGCGTATAAAACTGGACTGGACCACATATTTTATCTGAAATCTTGGCTATTCACAAAACAAAAGTGTCCTGATTTTGAGGCGCAGGCAGCAATTTGATTCAGTGTTTGATCAGTTTGTCGATATATTATTGTGTCAGCTCTGTCGTGTAGCTAGCCTAGCCTAGCCTGGCCTAGCCTGGCTTGATGATATAGTACTTCACCGGTCTTTAAATCTGGGAAGCTTGGCTGGTGACATTGAAAACGACATGACAATCATATGCAATATTGTCCTCTGAAAACTACAAGCCCACATGCAAACATTGAGATATTCTGGCACGCAGTGCAGATTAATGTTTTCCAACCTTCAACCCCTGCAATGCAACTCCTGATTGCCCCATTAATTAGTTTTTTAAGCAATTATTTTTTATTATAACATAACTAAACAAAGCTAGAATCACATAAATCTATTAAAGACTGAAAGTGACCCTCACTTGTCACTACCAACATGCATCCAAATATTTGTTCAAGCAATAACTCTGAGGCTGAGGGTTAACAAACATAACATATATACCTCACAATCATCCCAATAGATCAACGAAATTAATATCAAAGTGATTGACCAAAACAAAAGGGATCAACGTAAAGATTTTTATGGGCTACCCCGTTACATAGTTTTTTGATAGATGTAAGCCCAATAAAAACCCAAATGAAGAAACATCTAGCCCAAACCTTTTCCTTAGTGGGTCGCCTCACTCTCATTTACGTATAATTTCTCTCTTATGTTTTTATACGAAAAAAACATGAATACTTTTTTTTAGAGTGCTAATAATAGTAGGAAAGTATTTCCCTCTTTTCGGCCTGACCACGCCGGAACAGAAAGTAACTATATTATAGAGTAGAGTTTTAATAAAAGTGAAGACCCTATATAAACCACACCACTATATGTATGAGGCATTAACGCGTTAGGTGACCATAGAGAGAGAAAAATAAGATGATGAGGAGAAGAAAGAAGGGGGCTTTTATTTTAGTGGTCATCCCACGTGAAAAGGCTTTGTGGTTGTGAAATGTGAATAAATGGGTGAATTGTGGCATCCTTTTTATTAACTCATTGGTCGGTTGCTAACGTCGTTTAGCACTGAGACATTTGTCGTCTCTGTCAGCTCAGCTTACGCTGTGCTGTGGAATTATCAATACATGACATTGTTGACTTTTACAGACACACACTCACTCCTTCCTTCTTCTTCGTCTTCAATGTTGTGGGGCCCACACCCACCCTCCCCCCGGCCACAGGCTAAGACTCTTAGCAAAACACGTCTGCTTCCGGTGTGTTACTCGTGGCATCCTTTCCTTGTGCATGACATGAGATTGGTCAACAATATATATACAAGACATTTGCACGATCCCCAAAGCAGTGCCTTGGAGTCAAAGTTATTTAACAATTTCTCCACCGAAACCAACTTCAACATTGAAACCATAATCATGCTGCTGCTAATAAATTTAAGGCACAACCAAAGAAAGAAGAAGGAAAGAGTCAAAACTTTTACACTCCTCGATTTCCTCCACGCCTTTGCCTCCCTTGCGTTCTGCCGCGGTTGACGAACTTTTGTTTTTCTTTCTTTTGTCCTATAAAATAAGGGTGCAATGTCATCTGAGGATGTTTTTCAACACTTAATTTTGACTGTAATGTATTAATAATGTTTGTTTTTGCAATCCCAGATTCACAGCAGGCATATATTCACATGAACTTGTGGCATTGGTGGGTGCTGCTGTTCTTGTTTTGGTCTTTTTTATTTTATTCACTTGATTCCAACTTCTAGGATTTGACTATCCAATTTCCACTAGCACTGTTGCTTGCTGCTGAGCAGGGGCAGGGCAGTGCAGGGTTAACCCTGATTCAATATCAGTTTATGGGTCGGTTGAAGCCCAATTACAAATGGGTCTGGGTATTGGGTAAGTCCAAATCCATTCTAACTTGCTGCTGTTGCAAATAGTGTATTTGGGTTGTGGTCTTTTTAGCTAGTATTGTTGTCCAGGTTATATCGCTGTTCACAATCCACATGACAGCTGCTGTTGCAAATGGCAAATACTGTTTGCTGGATTCGGGCTGGGAAACGGACAAGATCCCAAAATGGTGGGGGTGAACTTCTCGAAAAGCGCTTCTTCCCGAAAGTGACTTTTTAGTAGCTAGAATAGAACCACCTCCAAAATCCAAGTCCAAACAGTAAAGCGAAGCAAGTTTGGCAGCAGACCTTACACTACATATATATATATATATATATATAAATTAATAATTATACTTGGCTGGCAGCCTGGCATTATAAATAAAATAAATATTCTAATCCTTTTTCACCTTTGTCACACACGCACAGTCGCACCCACCCACCCGTTACCGTTCTCAGATTTCTTTTTCTGCAAGAGAAGAGAAGAGTCGAAAGAAAAAGATAATTCACATTTCTCATCTTAGGGTGGGGAGGGTGGGGGAACCCCTAGGAATGTGGGGTCCACCTACCAGTCTACTGCGTGGACCGAGGAAAACCCATCTTTTAATCACAGGCACGGTGGCAATGTGGCATTTCCAGATTGAGGAGTTGGATAAACATCGTCAACTACCACAAAGCAATCCAAAAGTAGCTTTTAACTCTCTCTCTCTCTCTCTCTCTCTCCCCCTATACAGTATACTTACTGTAGTGTAGTTGCTGCTGCTGCAAACTGTAAACGTATATTGCAGAGGCAACAGTGCCCATCTCCCTAAAACAAGGCTCCTTTGTTACTGCCTTTTTTCTCCCCTTGCCTATGACTAGGACATCTAATTCTAAGCTGTCTTTCTTTGTTCAGACTCAGAGCCTGTGCTGCTACTATTACTGTGTATGTATGTATGTATATGCTACAAAACTAGTAGCAGCAAGGACCAAGATTTGAAGATCGTCTCTCTCTCTCTTTTTCCTAGATTCTCTCTCTTTAACTCTGACCATAATTTATATCCTCTCTGAGCCTGAGCCCCCCCTCTCAGGAATCACCCCAGACCCAGACCCAGGCCCCTTTTTGACCTTTTTGCTCCATTCCCCTCCCTCCCCTTTAATTTCATCTACCTTTCTCCCTACTTTTCCATTCAAAAATATCCCACCTTTATTTATTGGCATTTTCTGCAAAAACCAGTGTTCACAACAACACAACCCATAAACAAAACAATGGATGTAAGTTCTTCTCCATACCATCAATGGCTTTCCTCTTTTTTAATTATTATTTGGTTTTAATGTTTGTTTCATGGTTTTATTTATTGGGTTGTGAATATATGGTGATCAGCAGGACTACTATAAAAGGAGTGGTCAAATACCGGCATTTGGAGACTGGGATTATGCAAACGAACTGCCAATCACCCAGTATTTCGAGTGCGCAAGACAGGCCGGTTTGATCAGATTCAGCTCTTCCTCTGGTGAAAGTGCTGATGCCTACGTGCATCCTGCTGACTTGTATGCTGTTAATCATCTCAACAAGCCTAAACCCTCTCGAAAGGTTCTGCCTTTAATCTCCATTCAACTTTCTTTTTTATTGTCTGCTTTTTTTACTTTGTCTTGTTTTCATTCCCATTGCATTTGCATGTTTAGTGTGCTGCTCCTGCTGGGGATATTTTCCGTACAAAATGAGTGTGAAATGATATATCTTTCATTCATTCCAAAATTAGAGAACAATATTGCCCAGGACTTTATTTTGGTCCATTGTCATTTCATTTGGGGGCTAATTAATTTCACCTATGACCCAAACTGAGCTAGCTTCTCTATCTCTAGCGAGGTAGGCCTCTTTTATTCTTTGAATTAATGTGAAGATAGACTGATTTAAGTGGCAACTGATTCCTCTAACCAAAATTACCCAGTTTCAAGAGCATCCATCCGCAAATGTGAGTTAGGCCAGTCAAGGTACTAATGTCTCGT
The DNA here is from genome assembly GCF_902201215.1 of Prunus dulcis. Classification (NCBI taxonomy): domain Eukaryota; kingdom Viridiplantae; phylum Streptophyta; class Magnoliopsida; order Rosales; family Rosaceae; genus Prunus; species Prunus dulcis. The sequence goes on along the minus strand of NC_047655.1, from coordinate 28,991,029 downwards.
CAATTATTCAAACACATTCCCTTACATTACAGTAGTTTAGAATCTCACCCGAAAGTAAGTGCTGGTGGTGGTGGTTATGAGACTAAGATTTTAGTTGACACATTTTGTTTGAAAGTATATATTGATTTTCTTGGTGACCAAACAAAGAAACAAGTATGCACCACATTAATGTGATTGAGAGAGATTATATATAAATTAGAATAATGAAATGGACAAGTGTGAATTTATGAGAATGCTGTTTTGGGAAATATTGCAGCAGCAGGCAGCAACAACAAGAGTAGGGACGAGGGAAAAGCGAGGCCCGCGTGCGCATGTCACGGAGCAAAAGAAGCAGCAAGCTAAGGTCTGTGACGTGACGCAACCGCCAACTAAACACTACGAATATCAAGTTCAACAATCAAATCGCACTCGCTCGAACGACGCCGTTCCGAGAGTACCCCCTCGTTTCCCCACTAGGCCTCCAAAGCCCGTGGACGAAGATCTCTACAAAATCCCCCCTGAGCTTCTCCATAAGACCAAGCGGGTGTGTGTCTTTCTTCTTCTCTTATATATTATTTTTTATTTTTCCTGAAATTTAATAAGTCAAAAAAGTGTGATGTATTCTCACCAAAAAAGAAGAAAAGAAGAAAAGAAGAAAAGAAGATGTGAATTTGATGCATGCAATGCACTGAGTTTCATATCATGATGGCCTCCAGAGCGGCTCTTAATTTCAAACCCATTATGGACTCTTATCTAGGATGTGACATCATACTAACTCTGTCTTTTGATGTTTTTCAACACACTTGACTTTAATATGTTTTGTTTTTGTAGAAGAAAATGCTGGGATTGCTTTGTTGCTTGGTGCCAGCATGTGCTTCATGAATCTGGGATATCCAGCACTGCTCTCTCTCTCTCTCTCCCTCATCACTAAATCCTACTTACAAAGGAAAGCTGATCTCATTCTCATCAGTGCTATCTGTGTTTTTGTATGTTGTTTTTCCTCAGCATGTGTCTTGTACTTGTAAGTCTTGTATTGTATGAGATGAGATGGAACCAATCTAAGAAATGATATCGAAATTAGATCTGTTAATGCCAGCTTTTGTAGCTTTCTTTATCTCAGTTTCCCTTTTCTTCACAATTTTGTTATCTAATAATGCCAATAAAAAGATATGGAAATTGAGAGAAACAAGTTGGAAATAATTGAAAGCCAGACTCTTTCATTTAATCATTACTCCCGGAATGGACCCTCTTGCCTTCCCACCCACCCCCCTCCAATCCAACTGGCAACTGGTACTTAGTCTGCTCTGCGGAGTCGAGTCAAGTCATTTGTTTTAGGTATAATTATTCTAGTGTTGTTTAGACTTGTAAGTTGGGCTTCTTTTTAAGTTTTGGGCCCTTGAGGAGATTTCCAGGCTTCTTTTTCCTTATCTTGCTTTTGCTTCTGCTTCCAAATATCTTGACTTTCTGCCCATCTTCAATTATTCTTGTTAGTTACTGAAACAATGTTTGTGTTGGTCCACCAATTATAATTTATAGATATAAACCAGTAAGTAGTATGTCTATGTCATGTCTCCCTCAGATGGGTGCTCAACATGCTGATAAGAAAGCACTTGAAAAAGCTTAAAAATAAGAATATTCTTTGGTTGAGTTGAGGAGCCACTCTTTTGGTTGTATCTCTGGTTTTTGCATGCAACACCACCAGTCGGACCAGTCCCCAGTTTGTTTCTTTTTTCAAAAGTCCATATTTTGGGCCGGGAAAAGGAGAAGAAGAAGAAGAAGAAGACTGCACAAAACAAGGGATCTAAAATTTCGATGCCCGCTGATTTTGGAACTTTCATTATCATAAACATTCTTTAAGCAGAGAATAAAGTTGTATTAAACATTTTCATGATCTTCTTCTTTATGGCATTGCCATTACATTACTTGTCAAACTCAAAAAGTGCTTCTCTCTCTCTCTCTCTCTCTCTCCCACCACAACACCCCTTGTAAGTTGTATCTTTGGACCACTCAACCGAAAGCAAATAATAATAGAAACTAGAAATGAAGAAACTTTGAAACTAATTTGCACATGGTTCAGTGGTTCAGAGGAGACAGACCGAAAAACAAACGTACTACATGCCAAACATATATCTATCTATCTATTGAAATGAAATTGAAGCCAATGAGCCAGCCAGCCCAGGGCCAGCCATTCGGGTTTCCAAATATGATGGTGAAATTATATTCCTCCGTCCTCTCTCTTTGGTACGAAAATATTCAGATTCTTCATGCATGCTTGTTTTTTTTTTAAATAAATTATTTTCAGCAAAGTTGGGATGGGACCTGCAATAGCAAATGACACAAGATGATAGGCTCCTGCACATGAGTTGTCCTGTTTATATATCCAAAGTGACTTTGGGTTTTATAATGTCTTCTAGTGTAAGTGTTTTTTGTACGCATTGTCCGATGTGTAAGATTTTATATTTTCTTTTTATTTGTACAACAAAATAAACTAATAAGAAACCTAAACTTTATCGACCATTGAAAGCCAATCTGCCATCAGAATTGGATTCTGATGTTCACCCACTGTCATGTCACGAACAATGTGCATTGTGTACTGTCTTTCAAATTCATGGCTCCTCAAAGTAATGCTATTGAGTGAATAAATATATCTAAGCCTAGCCATTGAAGATATGAAGGGACAACAAGTTGTTGGAAAAGTTTATATTTGTTAATGATCAACCAACAAGTAACAACTTGTTAATTAATAAAAAATCATGCCGATAGTTTAAATTAAATTATTCAAAACAGTAGGTCACCCACCCTCAAGTAAAAAGTTCATTGCAGATTTTATGAATTCTTCTTTTTCGCTCAAGGAAATATTATTAGAAATGTTGAGAAAGATATGTTATTGGAATGACGAGTCAGAGGCAGCATGAAAAAATACTAGATTTCAGCATCAGTCTGCGCTTAATTCGCCCTTTTCCCTTCTTTTATAATTAAAGTTGTACGCCGTCCAAATATGTCATTATCAAGCTTTATAATTCTGGTTTAGTACTTTATCCACTGCTTAACTGGTGTATCAAATCAAGTTAGCAATTTGGTGGTCAGCCTTGCCGACACTCTTTAAACAAAACAATGGACTGGAGACCCTACAGGCCACAGGTCCTGTAATTCAGCAAAGCCGAGTATGATCATCATTAATTCAATCAAATAATCCAAATCAAACTACACATGTTGGCATTTCAAACACAGCTGGCACAAACTGGGCAAGTCAGAAAATAGAAAAAATATACCAGTTATGAATTCTTTTGTGACCAAAGAGAGGTGAAGTTCCAATGACCTTTACATGTCTTTAAGCCTGAAATGGACTAAAACTTGCCTAGGAGATCAACTCGAGTAATGTGTACAAATCTGTGAAACATTTTTTTTTTTTGTACAGGTAATGGATTATGTATAGTGACCAAATATAGAAAGGACATTTACATGGGTGATGGGATGATACCTTTTTGGGGAAGAGAGAAAAAAACAAGACGAAAAATTTCATTTCCATCAAGCAGTGTGCGTTATTGAGCCAGTCTTATTCAGCCTCTCAAGAATTCCACTGGCCTTTCTCTTGGCCCTCGAAGTCCCGGTCCGTGCAAGTCTGGAAACTGTACCATTGGCCATTTCCTCTTCCTTAATTTCCTTCAATTTGGTCCGATCAGCAAAGCAGATGGTGTAAAGGATTGCAATACAATTCTCCTTGTTGTGCTCACAACCGCTCTCCCTTATGATGCCAAACAAGCAAGATACAGTGCCAAGCTCGCACATTTCCTGAACAGCCTTCTGATGGCTAGAAAGCATAGCAAGTATAGCCAACAACTCCGCAACTAACACGCGATCCATTATCTTCTGCAGAATTACCTTGACTGCTCCAGCATTGATGGCCCTTCCTTTATTTTCAAGAACACTACACAAGCTGAATATGGCTGAAGCAACATCTTTCATGGCCAGTGGATGCCCCTCATCTAAAAGGTCAATCAAAGGATTGAGAGCACCAGACGTTCCTATAATAATCTTGCTGGAATCAATGGCTGCTAATGTGAAGAAAGTTGCAGCAGCATTGCTTTTTGTTTGAATGGTTCCAGATATTAAGGATTCAATAAGCAGAGGAATGACCAAGGGATGCTCTGCAACCAATCTTTTGTTATTATCATGAATTGAAAGGTTTAGTAGTGTAGTGATCAAATCTTCTTGAAGATCAGGATCAGTATCAGCCTGGCCTGGTGAAAGTGGACTGAGCAATTGTGGAATGGTCTCAATAGACTCACCAAAAAGTGCCCGAAATGGTGAACTTCGCTTTGTTAGCAGTCGAAGCTCTTTTGCTGCTTCTTTCTGATCAGATAGGGATGATGACATCTTCTGAAGCAATGAATTTAGATATCCCCGGTCTGCATTGGTGACAACTTCCTCATCAATATCCTGAACAGGTTTTGGAAGCTCCATTCCATGCTCCCTGCACCATTGTGAAATCATTTCTTGAACCAGATGATTAGGGGTAAGGACAGTATGAGAGAGGACTTGCTTTGTTTGAGGGCATGTTCGGTTGCCTTCATTCAACCACCTCTGGATGAATGGTCGGTCATAAGTCTGTAATCCAATACAAATATGTAATACAGTGAGTCTGCAGTTCATTTAGAGAAGTAGAAATTATGAGAAACTGCATGAACTCAAGGTGAGATTTCAAATGATACTACCATAATTGTAGCACAAAGGCAGCGGTGATCTGATCCTAAATAATTCATAAATGCAACAAAATGTGATGCGTAGTTAGTTGTTCTATATCGACTTTGCAGTGTCAGCACCTGCCAAAATTGGGCTGTGCCGTGAAAGATAGCAAAAACCTCATTGATTCCTCTCGCTCTTTATGAAGTTTCCTTTTTCATGAACAAATAACTCATTAAGGTTGGTAGGACATAGGAAACCCAGCTGTCATACAGGGTTTGAGACATACATCTAGATTTTATGATCACAGTTCACCTTAGAAGTTCAGTTCAAGCAATAATCCCTCTTTAATCAATGAAAGCAATTCAAAGAATGACTACAGGTTTTTTTTTCCCGATGTAGTCGTTATCAAACAACTTTCTTCTTCTCCCATTATAATGGAGGATGACAACATGTGAATTACTGACAAGATTCTTTTAAACTTAGAAAACTCTTGAGATCAAACATAATCTCCAAACAGGTCCTCTGCAATGAAACGAAGGGAAAAAGGAATCACAGAACACGATGAAAAAGAAAAACCACAGAACAAATTATTAAAGTTAACCCGACTGTCCATTTGTTAGTGTGGAATTGGGGTTCTGAAGCTTGGAAACACAATTCAAGTCTGGTCTTGAAAGATTAAGCAGAAATACAAGAACCAAAAAATTCTTCAAAACCCATCTCCAAAAGTATTCAGAATTGATGATATTGATACCAAAGAAAGCGGAAAAAAGACGCAAAGCCCAAGATTAACAATAATCAAAATCTCCAACCCATGAAATTCTTGCATGCATATTCAAATTGGCCAGGAACTCATCAAAATCCAAATAGCGGCAAAGAAAATTCAAGACAAATCGAAAATGAAAGAAATATACACTCAAAGAAATCAAAGGGAGATAAAAGAAAATAAATTGTAACCTGTCCAGTGGCCAAGACAACAGGGTCCTTCATGAGTTCTCCAGAGATGGGACATCTGAAGTCTTCAGGAACATCAAGAAGATTGCCATGGCCATCAGGTTTGAACGACAGAGACTTTTTTAGCTTCAAGCCCTTCAAAGAAGACAAGGCTCTGATAGCCTCATCAGCAGTCTCAACCCTATAGTCATCTTCATCAACAATGGCCTTGACCAGTCTCTCCAACTGCTTCTTTATCTCCATGGCCTTTGCTACCAACATAGACGAGTCACTCTCAGTCTCAGTCTCAGTCTCCTCCAAGACACCTGTCCTGGCCATTTGCGAAAGACAAAACAAGAAGAAAAATGGAGATCAGGGTTGCTGATTATTTTGGGTTCAGATGAATGGGTCTGTTAAAGAGAAACAAACGTCGAGAATTGTGGGCTGCTTCATCATCTGTCTCTGAGAGAGAGAGAGAGAGAGAGAGAGAGAGAGAGAGAGAGCAGCAGCAGCAGAGTGTGTCTCTGCCTATACTCTGTTTCTTTTTCTCTTTCTTTCTTGAGAATTTTTTGTTTTCTGTGTGTGTGACTTTGAAGAAATATGACACGCAAAATTCCGTTTCAACGGGCACACGTTGTAAGAGAGTCCTCCTAACAATATGTACTTTGTCAGCGAGTGATTAAGTCACCAGGTGTGGCTGGTATCTACCACCAACTGTTTGCCAAAAGGAAATTATACAACTTTATAAGGGCCCAATTGGTAACTTTGCATAACTTCTGTATCTTTTATTTATTTATTTTATTTTTTCATGTAACTTTTGTTTGGATGATGAAATAAGATGTATGAATTATTTATTTAATGGAAACTAATAAGATGTATGAATTATTTATTTAATGGAAACTAATTTTACTCTCACCAAAACACACTTTAGTCATACCCACATGAAAAAAATGAAAAAGACGTATAGTTTACAACTTTTCAGTTCTTTTGAAAATACAAAGTAGAACCACTCTCTTCTTTGTGCCACATTTCCATTAAAAAAAGAAATGTGAAACTTCTTGTTAAACTGATAAATAAATCTAAACTAAACCTAATCTTAGTAACAACCATAAAACAACTTTTTAGGAGAACCGGGTGGGTGTTAGTAAGTATCAACCATCATTATTGTTATCTGGATGTTTACATGACAAACATTCTTCTTCCATCAGCATATTGCAATGGGGTAAAAAGAAGCTAGGAGTTAGATATGCCCTTCCTCAGATTTGTATAAACTCATAGGAATCATAACAGAACGGCATTATATGAGCAAAAACTGTTGCATCGAAATAACGGTCAAAGTGCCAGTACCATGCTTCATCCACAATCCTTCATGAACTTCTTTAGCATTCTACCAGAAGCTGTGGGAATTCTCGTTTCTACAAGCAAAGGGACAAGCCTATAAGAAAATTCAACCATGACAGGTATTGCCGTATACCATAAAACCAGAGTTGAAAGCAAGTTATTCAACTAACAAAGACTGCCGTATACATGACAGATGAAAGCTTCCCAAATGAAAATGACAGATTGTAAAATATATATAATGATGCTATGCTCTGCAATCCAACAACAAACCTGTTTACCCTTATTTGCATATTGGGATCTTGTACAGTAGCCATTCTAAGCCAATGCCCTTGCTCTCCTTCCGTAAGGATTTATATTATTTTAGACACATTAAGCTTTAATGCAAAGCAACAGAGAACAGGATCAGTCTCAACTGATACCTTGATGCTAATTGACGAGGGTAAAAAATCATGATGACTATGGGAATAACCAGTACGAGCAATGTTTTGTTATATTCAGAACAAGAATGAGGGAAGAAATTTAAATAATAATAAAAAAGTCAAGGATACAAAAGGAGGATACAGATGAAGTTAAAATTGTTGAAGCCTGATGACTTCGTGCTGCAAAAAAATTTCAATAAACCATGTCACAAAGAAAAGGTCACTTTCGAATTCAGGTATGAGCATAATACAAGTACATAGAAGAAATCCAAGAATAACTTACCCACATCGCACTCAGATTTCTAATGGTAGTCAGGACTTTTCTCTTTTTCAGAATATCTGCCCGCTCTAGCATATTTTCTGTTAGTAGAAAGATCCTCTTCATATATGTCACGAGACATTAAAGGATCATATCTATCCTCAAAAGTATTTTGTACCACATAGTTTGAATTATGATTCTCATATGTGTACCTATCCCTTCTAACTTTTGAATTCTCACCCGAATTCGAATGAGAAGATGATCTATTATCACGATACTTGGATATGCTAGAAGATGACCGACTGATTTCACGGTGCTTGGTCTTTCTCACCTCCAGATCATCTCGTTCCCTGTGATGACGAGTCTGTCCTTGTGCCCATCCAGGATTTCTGCGACTCTCTGGACTTCTGGAATGTTTCACCATATCACGTCTGTCCCTACTGTCACTTCTATGATCTTCTAGATAGTGATGGTGTCCCTGAAGACTCCGTCTTGGTTTTTCGCTACCTTTGGCAGAAGCATCCCTGGATATTGCAGAATCAATAGCATAATAACTAGAATGAGACTGTTTCCTGCTACGAGTTGGGCTACATCCTGCTGAGTCATAATTGCTTTTTGTTGGCTTTTCAGCATCGGTGGTGATTTCAGGAGCTGATGGTAGTTCAAATGGAAAGCTCCCTTCCCCTTCAGTTCCTTTCTCAAAGCAACCAATCCCTCCAGCTTGCTTGATTTCCTCCATGTACTCCTCTATAATATCCCTCATAACCTTTGGAAAATATAAAAGTAAATATCAACTGTTGATAAAATAAAAAAGGGGGGAAAACTGTTGGCGTCCATGCTTCAACGGGGAAAATATGTTGGTGTGATGCAAAAGTAAAATTATAAACCTAAGCCTTACCTGCAAAGTTGTTCGCTTCACCTTTTTTCCACGATATGACATTCTTCGTCTTTTGTAGTCTCTTTCTTCTGCCAATAACTCCTCTCTAGTCTTAGTCTTGTTTGTTTCCTTGTGTACAACCAACAAAGAAGAAAGAATTTGTGAGATTTAAGAATGAAAACAACCTGTAATTTATAACCAAAATTATTTCTAAGAAGTTAGATTCAAGATAACGATCTGATTACAGCATCATATAATCAAGCATGAAGAACCAAATTACAGGAATTTCAGGCTATCACTAGGTTTATTCTTCAGCTAATTACAGCCACACTGTAAATGCACTTACCACTACAAGAGACAAGATCTTCACTCATGATGAGATAAATCTCTCTACCGCTTCAATTATTTCAGATCTCTCTGAGAACCATTTACTTAATCTAAAATGGCAAGAAAGAGTACTAAAACCCCAGCAGGCTTAGTCAAGTATTCGCATCTATTTCACATGTATATAGGCAAGTTGTGAGATTTAAGGCTACACTTATGTTCCCTTCCTTTACATTCAAAGTGTTCTTAGTCTTAAATTTGTAAATTTTGCTATCTTTACGAAAATGAATTGCACCTTTTGGCACTTTCTGAAAAACTTATATATTTACTGAGACAGAGTGAGAGTAAAGGTAGGAAACCACCATGAAGTAGAGATTAAATCAAGTTCAAAAAGAAATTGACTATAATGTAGTAGTTTCCGGTTAGAAACCAATTTCTGCAAACTTGAAAATATGTAATTACCCTACAAGTTCCCACTAGAGAAGAATACAAGTATCATGTCCCTATTAATTTGTCTAGGAATAATGCTATTATCTGGTACCTGGTTACATGATTGCTGCCGAGGGAGCCCATCATGGTCAATAATAGGTCTATACTGACTTCGGTTTTTCCGCTCCTCATCAGCTCTCTGTGACACATATTCATGATCAACCATCCTGCAAGTAAAGAGGGAACATGAGAAACTTAGCATTTATTAAGCAACACAAAAATCAGTATATATGTCAAACAATGTAAGTGACATAACAACTTAGTTGGAACAAATGTTGACAAAGAGACAGTTTGCTCCAAACAACAAAGTATCGGCTGGTTTACAAAAGCTTTATATGGTGATTTGTAACAGTGGCAGATCCCTGCCCTTTTCAATTACTAATGCTTCTTATAAAGCCCTTTGTTTAATATCTGTTTCTATTGACCTCCCGTAGTTTTTGGTGGGTGTTGGCTAAGTGTATGTTCTTCCCGTTATTGCCATATACCCTTCGAGACATCCAGAAATCTTGTTTACATGCAGCAGAAACAAATGTTGGAGTGCCTAAGGACACCATTCAGAAGGATTTGGAGACAAAATTAAAGACAAGACAGATCTCCAATCATAAGTGGAGAAGCAATAAGATGAGGGCCACCAATACCAACAGTCAACATGTTAACCCATATATGAATTTAGGGTGCATGAGCAGTGATATATTTACTTTTAGATTGACAAGCATAAAACCTTGAGAAAGTTTAATTAAGGGAGCATTTTCAATTACTGCATTTCCTTTTTTCTTTTCCTTTTTATTTATTTATAAAACTTATATGCTTCAACTAGATTTTCAACAGGCTCAAAGTAAACCTGAAAGCAAGCTGAATATAAAAAGAAATCGAGCAAAGTGGCATACCGTTGATATCTAGTAAAGGTTTGTGAAACCCGTTGTGCCTTAAGTTTTTCTTCTAGCAAGAACCTCTCATGCAATGCTGCAACGGCTGCTGCAACCTGGGACACAAATACCACCCTACTGATAATGTTTTCCTTCACCTTACTATTCTCTCCACCATCTGTACTTAGTGGTTTCATAACTTCAGCATCCCTAACACCACTGCCATTGGCATCCAAATTCAACAAACCCTCTTCTAAAGCAGGATACTCTGTCACCTGTTGCTCCAATGGGAAAGTTAAGGAGCCCAGTGCAGCATCTAATAAGCATTTCTTAAGGACGTTTATGACAAATAATTTCCCATTCTGTGCACCATACAGTATGGAAAGCTGAGAGGCTAGCCACATCAAAGCTTGAACCAAAGTGGGACACTCAAAATGTGTACTCTCTGGATCTCCTTCCTTTACCTTACTTAAAGCTTCCCTTAAAATAGCCTTCAAGCACAGCCTGGAAAGTAAAAATATATGATCCCTCATGGCCACATCAATCACAATGCCATATTGTGGTGAATTTGCAATTATCCATGTGCCTACATCATACTCTTTAACCACACCCAACCCCAAAATGGCACAAAGAACGCGGTATGAGTACGTAAAAGGAAACTCATTCCAGCCCTCAACTTCGGTTTTAATAGCCCACAACTCAGATGGAAGAATTCTACACCACTCTTTCTCAAAATCCATAATTTCTCTCTCTCCTCTACCGATAAAATTTGCACACTCAACAGACAAAATCAATGGAAGTGTAAACATTCTGTTGACACCATCCAGACCAGAAAAGTTAACAACACCAGGGCAGTCACTGTAGAAGAAATTTGAACCAAAATCTGCATAATAATGCTCCAAAGACAAGCGCAGGTCAGCCTCTGAGCCATGAAGAGTTTGGAGAAAACTTTTTTCAGTTTGAAATTGGTCAGAGGATTTGAGAGTTTTGGGGTAATTGAGGTGCGGGAGAGGGTGAGGATGAGATGGGCAGTGGAGGGAGTGGGAGAAAAGGGAGTGAGGGTGTACACGGTGGTGGGGGTTGAAAGGGCAGGGGATGAGGGAACTCTTGGAGTTGTCATAATTTGGGTTTTGGAGAGGGAGGAGAGCAGAAAGTGAGTCAAGGGTCTGGTAAGAGTCGCGAACGAGGCTATCGAGAGATGAGATTGTGGTAGAAAGGTCAGGAGGAGGCAAAGGAGGAATGGGGATTGCAGGTTGTGTGTTTTGTGGCTGAGAGTGGAAGAAGTTGGGGTTAGGATTAGGATTTGAGGGAATGAGAGTGAAGGATGGGTGGGCAAATTGAGCAGGAGGACGGTTCATGGCAGATTCTAACAAAGCTCCACCTTCAAAATTGACAAAATTTCCGTCTGAAATATTATCTGATGCAATACAAAAACAGGGGTCAGAAGTTCCTAACAAGATCTCAGTAATTTCATTAATTTCTTTTTGTTACGTTGCTATTAATTTCATGAATTAAACCACAATCTCAGTAAATATTTCACCAACCATTTTCAAACCGCCAAAACAAATCTTAGCTTGTTTTACGACCCTAGAAAGCTAACGACAGTGTCTTTTAGCTTTACAAGTTCAACTGAGACAGAGAGAGAGCTACCTGATGCTGAATCTACTGCTACGTCGTTTGCTTCGTTCCAGGTTGAAAGAAGCGAGAGCTGAGAGGCGAGCAGTACCGCGGTAATGCAATGAGGCAGATTGCAGGGCCTTCCGTTTTCGTTTTTATTTGGACGTTGGAAGGTTGAAGAACACCAGTCGACGACGTCGTATACCATTGTTCATTCATTTACAACGTGGCACCATCTAAATTATGTCCTTAACTGCAAAAGGATCCCTTGGCAATTTGCCAATAGTAATACTTTCGAATTTTACAACAGAGCTTGGGTCAGTTCGAGAATTAGGCTAAATATAAAATGCCGTTTTTACCCTAGTAGATTACGCAAGCAGAAAAGGGCATTATTGACTATTCTCACTTCATTTCTGCTCTAAATCACTCAATTTTCGCAAATAACTCGAATCGAATGACAAAACATATGTTGGCTTCCACCAAAAACTCGTTGCTCTTCTTTCTCCACCGCTCCAAACCCCAAACGCACTGCTTACTCCTCCGCCACCTCGCCACCTTCAATGCCGCTCCACAAAACCGCGTCGTCCCCACCAAGGACGACTACTTCTCAGCCATCCAACACATCACCAACATCGTACGGCGCGACCACTTCATGGAGCGCACACTCAACAAGCTTCGCATTACCGTCGATTCCGAACTCGTCTACCGAGTCCTCCGCGCCTGTTCAGCTGCAGGCACCGAGTCACTCCGATTCTTCAACTGGGCTCGGACCCACCACCCCACCTATCACCCCACGACATTAGAGCTCGAAGAGCTGGTGAAGACGCTAGCTCGCACCAAGAAGTACGAGTCAATGTGGAAACTCCTCCAATCTATGCAAACCCATCACGGCTTAACCCTCTCTCAAGAAACCCTTTGCTTCGTTATCGAAGAATATGGCAACCACGGCCTCGTTGACCAGGCCGTTGAGCTTTTCAACCGAGCCCCAAAAACCTTTAATTGCTTGCAGACCGTGGAGGTATACAATGCTCTGCTCTTCTCGCTTTGCCAAGCTAAGCTCTTTCATGCTGCTTATGCTTTGGTGAGAAGGATGATACGAAAAGGGCTTGTCCCGGATAAGAGGACTTATTCAATTTTGGTGAATGCTTGGTGCTCCAATGGGAAAATGAGGGAGGCCCAATTGTTCTTGGAGGAGATGAGCAGCAAAGGATTTAATCCACCGGTTCGAGGGCGTGATCTTCTCGTAGAAGGGTTGCTGAATGCTGGTTATATTGAGGCTGCTAAAGAAATGGTAAGGAAAATGGTTAAGGAAGGGTTTGTTCCTGATGTTTCTACTTTCAATTCGTTGATGGAGGCTATCTGTAAATGTGGGGAGGTTGAGTTTTGCATTGATCTGTATTGGGAAGCAAATGGTTTGGGGCTTTGTCCTGATATCAATACTTACAAGGTGTTGATACCTGCGGTTTCAAAGGTGGGTAGGATAGATGATGCATTTAGGCTTTTGCATAATTCGATCGAGGACGGGCATAGGCCATTTCCAAGCTTGTATGCGCCTATAATCAAGGGGATGTGCAGGAGGGGTCAGTTTGATGATGCATTCTGCTTTTTTAGTGAGATGAAAGTTAAGGGGCATCCCCCAAACAGGCCTGTATATACCATGCTGATCACCATGTCTGGGCGCGGAGGGAGGTTTGTTGAGGCTGCTAATTACTTGGTGGAAATGACTGAGATGGGGTTGATGCCGATTTCGCGGTGCTTTGATTTGGTTACTGATGGGTTGAAGAATTGTGGGAAGCATGATATGGCTAAGAGGATTGAACAATTGGAAGTTTCTCTCCGGGGCACATGATGTTTCAACTTGATCGAATGTTAAGTGATGACAGTTTGTTGCTGTTTGAAGCATATGACAATGATGGCGTTGCAATATGCACTGCTTCCCGAGTATGATAAAAAAGTGGGGAGGGAGAAACGATGGAGCAGGTGTATTTGATCAAGGAAGAAATGATATTGGAAATATTGCATTTCTCTGTTCAATATGCAAACTTTGATAACTGCTTTATATGCTCAATGAGGCCAAGCATTAGTACACAGCAGGCTTTGGATTAGCAAACATCGCGTTTCGGTCAATTTGGATGCTCAACAATAGTGTGACTGCTTTGAGAACACGACAGCAAGAGGGTTAGTGAATTCAACGGGACCAAGTAAGTTCCAACTATCAGAACTGTCCGCCATTGATCATTTTATTATCTTTTGGTGAAATAGACGAATGCCCCTCTGATGGCACATAGTGCATGTGCTGCTGATGTATGCTTAGGGCTTGACCAAGCCTTTTGATTTTATTCGTATAATTGAGACGAGTCTCCTGCTATTTAACCCCTAATGTTTTCTGTTCATAAATTGATAATTTGTTCATATATACCGTTCATCTCACTCTAAGATGTACCACTGCTTCACTAACCCTCAACCAAGTTAATGTTATCAGAGGCATAAGTGCATATTTATAACCGAAAAGATGGGTAAGAGCAGATGGGACCAATACCTTACACCATTAATGATACAACAGTCGATGTCAAAGATACAATCAACACACAAGCATAACGTACACAGCTGAAGCCTTATCTCTATTAGCAAACGCAAGGCACAAAGACCACAATGAACAGATCAAGACCCCAGCGGATAATCTGCACAAATGACCATTATCTCCATTATTTAACAGGAGTACAAATCACATGATTATGTGGGGGATGATACAAGGAGGGGAACTTAAAGAAGAGGGGGGGGAGGGGGAGAGAGAGAATAATGCTTCGTCAAGCAAATCTCCATCAACTAGAAACACGTCAAGGATCATCATCTGGATAATTATGAATTTCCTAATCCATAGAAATAACTTCCCTATCTTGTTTCTCTCCTAAATTATCTACAATCCCGTCTAATTTCTCTCTTCTATCAATCATAGGGGAACTCTAAATCATTCTCAGCGACTTTGAAATGCTGGGGCTTCTGGCCTGAGCAATGCAGATTCCACATTTTGAAATAAGCCCTTTCCAGATTCCTCACCTGCAACAAGTGTTGTTACAAAAGATTACTAAGCTGCTCTCTTGTTGCTACAAAAGATTACTAAGCTGCTCTTTTCTTTTCCATTTAGGAAGGCATACAAGACAACAGTTTGAAGATACAAACAATTTTGAAGGTACAATATAAACTACTCACCCAGCGTGCTGTGTCAAACAGAGGACAAGTCAGCCGGGCTGCCTTGAGCTTGTTGGCAAGAGCATGGAGCTTCGGGGGATTCAATGCCAGAGATACTGCCTTCTCTTCATACTCTTTCATACTATAGGAAGTCAAAACATGAAAATAAAATTGTTACAAACTCATGCACCATTATATTGAAGAAAGAAGCGTCTGATGAAGACATAAAAACAAAGCCTGCAGAAATAAGCATTTCAGAAAGTTACTAGGGCAGAGCAATTACTTGCTGACAATCATCTCCTCTCCCAGTCCAGTGGCGAGACACAGTGACCCAGCAACCCTGGTTGCCATCTTTTCAAGGGGAAGGGTCACCATGGGCAAACCTGCCCATAGAATATCCGTGCCTGTTGTATGTGCATTGCACAAAGGCCTATAACAAAAAATCCCAAAATCGAAAATTCTTAGGTTATTGCATAGAAAGAATAAAAGAGAGCCTTAAGATTTTAAATGAATCAAGGTCAAAAGAAGATTACGTGTCAAGGAATAAATCTGCTAATGCACTGCGCCTGATATGTTCGCCTTTCATGGCAACATCTGTGAAGATGATTTGGTCTGCCTGCACCCCTTGAGCAACAGCATCTGAACAAAGTCCAATAAGTAAACAAATATCACAAATAAAAATCATGGTTTTTACTTCAGACTGAAAGGTAAAATGTCATTATAAACTAGTAGAGGTTTAAAGGAATGGGATCAATTCATTATCAATTAGTAAACCATTCCACCTACATGCACGAAGTCTCATTTCGCCTGCAGCCGGGAATCTGAGGAGCCAGAGTGCACTGTTGGGCACACGTTTAAGAATGTTGCACCTAGAACACAAAAAAACTTGTGAGGTGCCAAATTAGGTACAATGTGCACTCGTAGAATTCTTTCTTTAGGAATTGCACCTATGGATATGAAGGGAGGAACATCTTGATATTACCAAGTATTAAAGATTTCAGGATCCATTTTGTACAACTGATTGAAGCATGCAAATATAAATTTATCTTCGGGCAGACCATAATCTGATCGCTTGTGCCCACAGCTTGGATCCAATACATCTTGATTTTTCTGAACACAACATTAAAAGGTCATTCAGGTGTCATGTACCTTCCCTCAAATTAAATATAATAACAAAACACTAGAGAGGTTTTCTATAATATCCTTATTTAAAAGAATACTGACCTGTTTATAATCATTCACAAAGTAGCAATGCGGGAGATGAACAAGCTTCTCAGAATAAATATGCGAGAAGCGTAAAGGTGAAACAAACTGAAAGCAAAGACACAGCACGTCAGACGAGTATGGACAACAACATTAAGCCATTCAAGACATAAGGTGGCCCAATTCAAACCTCATCAGTGACCAAGTAATCAATGTAATTTGCCCCCGTTGTACCAGGGAAACCCATATATGAAACCTGAATAGGTGCTGGCTGCATAGCAAATATTTCATTTCTTGCCCCCTGCACGATTAAAGTAACATCAAGTCATTCCAACAAGTAACAACAGACATAGGTAACAAAGTAGATCATTAGAAACCGATTGAAATAGAAAAAGAAAAAGAAAAAACTAATTGAAGTAAATACCCAACAATAATTATAACCAAATAACTCAAAAAATGAATATGCAAATTTTCTAGGTCCGCGTAATGCTTACAATACGCCTCCCCAAAGATGATTTAAGGTTGAGAAATAAAATATCAACCGATGAGGTTTACCTTTGTATAACCATTAAGGTTAATTAAGATCTGTATCTTATCTTCATTAATCATTTTGGCAATCATATCTGATGACAAAGATGACACATCCACAAAGTGCTCCGCTTCAGACTGGATACGTTGTCTCCATTCTGTTCCATCATTTGCACTCAAGGCATAACAGAAAACCTATATAAGAGTACACTTAGTTGAAACAGGATTTGACCCAAAAAAAAAAATCAAACAGGTAGTAATAACACAGATGGAACCTAAACAAAAGAGTACAAAATTACAAACCTCAACATTGTCCTTATTGTGCATGCCAAAAATAGATCCCATAAGATGTGACAAAGGGTGATTACCAAAGTCACTACTTACATATCTGCAAATAAAAAAAGATGCTCATATAGTTAACCAAAAGTAGAGACACAACAAATAAACAGATTAACCTCAAGCACATCCAGTCAAAACATACCCAACCCTTAGTCTCTCAGGTCCACCATTGCGCTTTATGGAAATCAGAGCAGGATGGTTGAAGGAAGAAAGTCCAAATCGGGATGCAATTATGGAGCAGTGTGCAGCATATTTACGGCTGCAATATAGAAGACAAAATGGTGAATGAGATTTAATAAATCAGTCCTGCTGGTTACCTACTGTTTCAAAAATACTGACCATACGAACTATACCTGATTTCAAGTGCCAAAATTGGATCAATAGGATATGCTATTGCGTGGAAAGGTTGCACGCTAGGCAGAAGAGACATCTGAAATGAGAAGAAAGTATCATTCAAGTGTATAAGTGATAATGAGACAGATTGAAATAAGACTATACTTATTTTTTTGAATAGAAATAAGACTATACTTATGACAAATGAAAACTAACATTAATCTGCCTCCTGATAATGCCTTCAACTTCAGAAAACATTTTGTCACGGTCCTCCCAACTGCATACACACTGGAATATACATTCATATTCAATAAGTTTATATGTAAAGAAAAAAGACTTCAACGGCATTGCAACCAACACAAGACATTTATGTAGTCCATATGATCCATGCATGCAGTATTCACAAGTAAATGAGCATGCCTATGTAGTCTAAATCAAACAACATAAGGGCAACTCTATAATCGTGGATACGTAACACTAAGAATTTCAAACAGTATAGACATGTTTATCTCTGCACATTTCTGTTGAGTTTTGAACACATATCAACATGGACAGAGCTGTTAATGCACCAAATACATATTTTAACAAGTGCAATTTATATTCATTCAAATTTTACGTCCAAACTAAAAACACTAAGAACTTTTGTCAAATCTCTTCACCACTGATATTGAGTTCAGATAGTACCTGTAATGTATGTAAAAGATTACAAGTTGCCTCTGGAAAGTCGGGTCGAAGGAGCAATGCCTGTTTATAGCTCTTAATAGCAGCATCCACATGTCCACTGCAAGATATACAAGTTCACACGAAATTTTAGTTCCACACATATGGCTGTGATGGTTTTCCACATCCATCAAAGGCATCTAGCTTTCTCTACTGAACTAAAATTTACCGAGTTGGAGTTTGTTAGGTCTGCAAAGATGAAATGCCCTTCATCTAGAATGAAAGTAAATGTTTCTTCCCAAAGGGCAATGCTTACTATGGATTGCATATTTTCAATACCATCCATAACAGAATAAAAGGAATTGAATTAAGAGGGTCAAAATAAGAAAGAGAATCCCCAAGGAAATTCTACTTTGTGTTGGGCTAAACTGGCTGTCCCCAGAAACCTGGAAGATCCTATTCTTTCCGTCTGCCCAAGATCATCGAAATCCTAAAGAGCTTCAGTACAGGATTTATTCTTCATATGGGATTCTAAACAGTATAAACAAATAAGATTACTGACAGTAAAAACTGGAGTAGCCATACCTATCCTTGTAAGCTGAAGCCAAGTTTGCATGAGCTTCAGCCATAGTTGGCCGGATAGATATAGCATGTATGTAGTCCTGAATAGCTTCAGTGACTCTACCAATCTCTTTGTATGTGTTCCCCCTATTGACAAGCCCGTCAGCTGCCAATGGATCAATGCGAAGAACCTCATTGTAGCAAGATATTGCATCTGCATAATTCCCCTGTGATGGAAGCATACATAATACAGATTAGAACTGGAAGAAGGTGATAAAGAAACAACTTAGCAATTCAACTAGGAAAAACTGGACTACTGTGCTCATACAATTCTTATTCTTCCCTTTTTGGATTTTATTTCTATCTTAATCCTAGAAATCGGGCCTTTTGTTCTGGAGTTACAACTCACGCACTCGATTGGGTGGGTCACTTCTTGCATCCATATAAAAGTGGAAAACTATAATTAAGCAACCAATACCTGTTGTTTATAGATGATGGCAAGATTATTAAAAGGAGCAGACAATCCAGTTGTTACAGTCAACGTGGCCTTATAATATGAAGCAGCAGCTGCCACCATGTTCCTGCATATAAAAAACCATCATCATCCAAAACTAATTGTCTAAACATAAATAAAGATTCTTAAGTACTTCAAGTTCACATACCACTCCATATAAATATTCCCCAGGTTGGTAAGTGCTTGTGGATGGTTAGGTTGTAAAGTAAGGCATTGCTGCATGCAGGCACATAAAATGTTAAGTAAAATAGAAGATTATATGCCAGCAATTCAAACAAAACCTAACACAGCAAGGTTAACCTACATTGTAGCATTGAATTGCTTCATCCACTCTGCCAATGTCTTTCAGAGCATTGCCCTTCAAATGATGGGAAAAGGAAAAAAATAATCAAAGTCAGTGGAAGTTGCAGTTGCAAATCCAAAAAACACAACATTCTGGATATGATAACTGACCAAATTATTGTAAGCCTCCAAGAATCTTGTATCACAAGAAATGGCTTGCTTATAATGTAGGATTGCCAACTCCAGTTGACCTTGCTCATAATACGTACTAGCCAAATTACCTGCGCCATTTGCAGTCAAAGAAAATTCAACTTATTTCTTTTGATAAGGAAGTTGACTCAGGTAAGGTATTAAAGTAGCCAGTTGAGACATGACAAAAGGGCCAATAACAAAGTAGTCTGATAAGTCAAGAATAATAAATAAATGAAAAGGCTAGGACATGACAAGATATTACTCACCAAAAGCCATTGCATAGTTAGGTCTTGTCTGGAGAGCACGCTGATAACACACGATAGCCTCCTGAGGCATTCCCAAAGCCTGGAAAAGGCAAAAGAAATTTCTTGTTTTTCTCCAATACAAGTCCAGCCACTTGCACCTATCCAACCTTACTGGCATTACGCATGACAGCTTACCTTATAAACATTACCCAGGTTGAGATACGCATCCGGAAAAGCAGGTTTGAGTTTCACAGCCTCCTGAGATTGGAAATTATCCAAGGAAAAAAAATACAATTTAAGAACCTTTCTGGGTAAATAGCATAATAGCATAAATAAGTCACATCCCATTAACACCCAAATTCCATATAACTCCAGTATGATGACGGAAAAACATCAATAACCTATGGACTTCTAAGGCAACAGAAACAACGCAGGTATAATATAGCACGTATATAAACAAGATTAAAAACAAAAACAGCATCCGAACAGTATGAAAAACGAAATAATGAGTGAACACAAGATGATGATACCTTATAGTACTGAAGGGCTCTGTTAAGATCACCAGACTCCATGAAAAGACCAGCGAGATTTGACCATGCAATAGCAAAGTTTGGTTGTAAACGTAAAGCCTCGAGGTAGCAACTGTATGCCTGCACAAAAGGTTAGATTCTGACTATTTGCAGTCTTGGAGATGGTAGTTACAACAAGACCATCATCTGAGCCCTGGGCCCTGGCTTGAGGATAACAACTTGATATCTGTTTGAACTGTGAATTCACACACAGTTCCACACATGAATTATTTCCATCAGTAACTTTACTGGAGAAACACTACTAAAATTTAAATGTGGAATGGAATTAGTCCTTCCAGTAGACTGTTGAGGAAACCAATATTATTAAGCCCACACAGGCTGGGCAGGGGAAGAGTTTGGGCCTGGTGAATTTAAAAAGTCTGTAATGAATCATTCCCACTGTCATCATAACAGAAAATGACACTACTATCACAGTTCTAGCCAATCAGCATGGCAGCTAAGGAAAGAATGCACAGTGCTAGCACAACAGGGTACATATATCCTATAAATCATAATCTAGATCTTAGCTTCTATTGCGCATAAAGAGACTAAAACTTAATCCAAAAAATAAAAGCATTTGTTTCTAAGACTTACTTCTTGCACCAATCCTCTTGCCTTCATTAGATTCCCAAGATTACTATGGGCATCCACCTGTATGCCAATTTACAATTCAAGTCAGATTGCAGATATCATTGAAGGCAGAATAGCATGGAACCTTGGATAAGAGGAAAGAACAGCAAGAACATCATTTAGATAGTCAAGCCAAACCACATAAAAGCCTACCAAACGGGGATTCAAAGCAAGTGCCTGACGACAGCACTGTGCTGCCTCGTCAAGCCTTCCCTTCCTCATGTATGCACTAGCTAAGTTTGACCAAGCATCACAGAAATTTGGTCGAAGCTGCAGCCAAATAGAACAGAGATCAAGAAACTACAGAAGAGTATGTGAAAACAAGGACATCTAAACTATTCAATAACTGAATCAGAATAAGTTGAACTTAAAAACAAAAGGCATCTAGATAGAAAGTATTCAAGAACCAAACAGAATATCTTCAACTCTAAAAATTGTAAATTAAAAGAAAATTTGGCATCCAATTTAATTCCTTTCTAAAAATTGAGGGAAAGCATGAATAACTTATCAGAAAACAGGTATACAAGCATATACAAACCTCAATGGCAACCAAATAGTACCGAATTGCAAGGTCATTGTTGCCTTTTTCCTGTATTAAAACCAAACCAACTCAAAAATTCTGGAAAGTTAATCAACCACAAAGATAGGAGGAGTCAAAGTAGGCAATTGTGTGTTCATGACCTTACCTTCCAAGCATTAGCCATGTTACCATAACACTCAGCAAAGTGTGGCTCAATTCGAAGGGCTTCTTCATTTTTGGCAATACACATATCAAATTCATGCAACTGAAAAGGAATGGAGCAGAAACAAGATATTAATTGATTTTAGGGTCCCAACAACAGTTGAATGGCAACCAACTAGTGGACTAAAAAAATTAACACTTAATGAATTAAAATTCAACCTGATAATAAATTGCACCCAATAGAAGGAGATTATCAGTGCGAATCGGGTTTCTCTCATATACAATTTTGCTATGCTCTAGTGCCTCTTTATAGTTGCCAGCCTTGTACATTTGATGGGCCAGAGACAAATGTGCGTCTTCATCAACTATATAATAAAAAATATCATCATTTAGCCTCAAACATAAGAAATTCAAATAATTCTACAAAACACGTCATATGGCTTCAGAAAATCCCTTCATCCATAAGTTTCGTTCACGTATAAGTATAACAAACACGAAACCATAAAGACCACAGCGTTTGGCCTCTGATGGCATAACACCCAAACAAACCAGATAGGGAAAAATATGTGAAAACCCTAACCCTAAAATCTGGATATTTAGCTTTTCGCTAAAAATCCATAGCTAAAAATTTACAGCCGCTAGAATCATCATTCATTGCAACACCCAAAAAAGACGGCAATTGAAGTTTGAAAGTTTGATTAAGAAAAATCAACGGTTCATATTCCAAGCAAAAAAAGAAAGGGATCAACAACAGGAACCTTCATGAGCATCGTGATGAGACTTGAAGGGGACCAAGCTGAGCGGCGAGGGCTCAGGCTTGGGCGCATAAGAGTCATCGCGAGAGACACCGAAGTGAGCCCTAGACGCCCCAACCACCACCTGGGGCTGGCGAGCCTCGCCCTGCACCGTGATCATCGTGATACCTCCTCACCCCCGATCACTACCATCCAACTGCGATCGGACGGCCCACTCTTTCCCGAGCTGTCTGGGTCTGCCCCTTGGCCTTTGTGCTTCTTTTTTTTTGTTCTTGGGTTGTGGTGTTTGCGTGCGTTGTACGGGTTTTGGTTTGATTTGTGTTGCTGTGTCGTCCTGGTGCCAGAGGAGACAACGCGACAGAAAGAGGGGTTTAAATAAAAGCAGACGGAAGAAGTGGGGTTGAGGGCGAGGAGTGATCTGGGCCGTGGGATGCGGAGCTCTGATTGACATTCGAGAATGATGTCGTATGGGTTGAGTTGTAATTGTATGAGATTCGATTAATTTATTTGGAGTTTCACCTAAAAGTAAAAAGAACTTGACTTATTTGGACGCGTCATCTATACAAAAGCGCGTATATTTAATTATTTTCTCAAAAAAATCTTTTACATTCCAACTGTACCCATTGGGCCAATAACTGGAGCAGAGCACACCTGCCGTATGCAAGCCGACCGAAAGCGAAGTAGCAACCTAGTTGGGCTAGGCCCATAGTGGTTCTCTTTTCTTCTTATTTCTTTTCTCGATTACACGTAATTTTTTCTTTTATTTTTTTATACAAATAATAATCTAAATTAATCTGAAGGAATGGGATTTTAACTTAGGCGTTCACCCACACGTGCTCTTTTAGTTTGTATTAGTATTTAACTTTGTAGAGCTTTTTTCTATTTTTATCTTTTTATTTGTTTGTAAAATACACATTTTTTTAATACAAACGATAATTTAAATTATTTGAATAGAAAATTTAAAGACCATAACAAGTACAGAAAAGGAGTCGGGCCTCATCTCCATTTCAGTTTAGGCAAGCCTTCATGCCAATATAATTCTAGAAACAAAAAAACAAAAAAATTGTGATTTTTGTAAGCTTATCTAATATTTACCAAAGAGAAACCTTGAAAGAAGTCTAATCTTAAATAGCTGGGGGGAAAAAAATATGATGACTTTCTCTCTATCAAAACACAAGCATTTGACTTGATTGGGGTGTCTCGTCCCCGTCTTGTTTGTGTTGATTTGTTGTAGTTCTGTTGCTTGGGGTCTTCCCCCAAGTTCACCCAAAAAAAAAAACACAAGCATTTGAGTTCTAAGATACTATACTGCGAAGATATATGAAGCATGATGCCAGACAGATAAGGGTATTTTAGCAAGAGTAGTTCAGACAACTCTTCTGATACACAATAACTAATTCATTTTCCTCAAATTTTGAAGTATGCTGATTAAGGAATCATTATTTTTCATGATACACAATCATATTTGAGAGAGAAAGTTTCAATTGTATTGATTATCTCATCATTTACAATGTGTAATTCAGTTCATCTAACTAGTTAGAGATGACTTTGCCTTCATTGTCAATGAATCACAGAAAACTCCCTCCTTCAAATTTAACAAGCCTTATACAACAGGAACAGCAGCCTCAATTTTTTGCAAATGTTATGTTTCTAAACTTGATTGTGATATGTTTTCTGTCTCCAAACACAGACTGTTTCTCGGTCATGGATGATTCATTAGCTTCATCGTGGGCAGTGCTACCATTAACATCTTCTTTCTTGCTCATCGACGATCCAACACCTTCCATGCTGTCAGTACCACCATTAACATCTTCTTTCCCCTCTTCTTTCTTGCTCATGGACGACGATGATCCAATAGCTTCCTGGGGATCTTTAACATCTTTATGCTTAACAAGCGCGAAGCAGATACGTTCTTGGTCGACAAGATTGGTATCGGAAACTCGAAACGTCCACACCTGAAGCATATCCTTTGCCGTAAGGTTATTAGTCTTATCTGTAAAAATCTTGGACCAGCCACTGTTTAACAAATAGGAATAGCTGGTTTTAAAGACCCACCTCTTCATCCTTAATTCATACTCTATTAAACACGGATCTATTACTTTCACTTCTAATAATCCACCACCTTTTAATTTTTCCTTGAGTTCTTTGCCTAGAAACTTTTTGTCAAACAGTTGATTCTTTGGCATCGAGAGACGGTCATGGTGTGGGTTCAAATCAGTATCATGAAGTATCTTATACATCAGAAATTGTAAGTGGTGACCCTGCATGGATTCAATCATGTTCCTCAATTCTATAGGAGGCGCGTCAGGCGGTGTAAAGGGTTTTGATGGAAGAGCTGATACCTTGCTCACTGCTTTTCTTGGCCTTCTCCTTGGGCTTCCATGCGTTCTCTCTTGTTCCAAATCGAAACATTCGATTGTTGCGCTGCCTTGGATTTTCTTTGAAATTCATGAATGAGATCAAACACAACTCTTTCTGTCAGCAGTTTGGTTACTTCTTCTGGGCCTGCTGGGTCTCTTGCCAGTGCTTTAACCTCTGCCACAATTTGGTTAAAGGACTTGTCAACCAACTTCTTCTTTCTCAAATGATCTTCCAATCTCATCATCATTGCCATCTTCAATTTCTGAAACAAAGATGGAGATGAGATGCAGTTGGAACAACAATGCTACTTGGAAAGAATTAATTTATAATCGCAACCCTTTCCTTATTGATCAAGGAAAAGCTTCATCCCAAACCCACAAGGACAAATTTGAATTACTCACCGGGATTTATAATCCTTCTTTCACCTGGATTTATCGCATTTACCTTTTAACATTATGCTTTCACTGAATTACAGAACCTTATTTCCTAGCGAATTTACCCTTTTAGCTAATCCACAATACACGGGCTTGCCAAAAAGACAAAATCTGTTTTTCTGTTTTTCTTTTTTCAGAAGGAAAGCCAGAAAATTCTATGTCAAAAAGTTTGGTAGTTTAGATAAATAGACGGGCAAATAGTAAATTGACAAAAATTCTGGCGCCAAAGCTTGTAAACCCACTCATTAATGAGCAACGGCTAGTAGAAAAGTCACACAATCAAATTACGGTAGAAAATCTCAACGAATCCAAAAAAAACTATAAATCACCGGAATCCTTATTGGATTCTTTTTTTTGGACGAAATCCTTATTGGATTTGGACATGCGGGCGGGACAATTAAAGGAGCCATATGGATTAAACACGACATAGTCGTTCTCCTTATTCTTCACTACTAATATAGGAAACTTGATGCCCAAGTAATTGAGAGTACTGATCCCACACCTCTATATAACACAAAGATTGTTTCTGTTTCAGACAAATTAACCCCAAATCTATCAATATATACATAATGCAAACCGAATTAATTAGGCGGATGCAGATGAAAGGCAAGGCCAAGATCAAAGGCCTTGTAAATAGAATCAGAAGATATGCTTGTTTGACATCCAATGTCAATGATGAAGCGAACCATGCTCATCATGATCAAACTCCGCCGTCTGATCACCTTAGCCGCCATGAGCATATTAGGCAAAGCTACAATGCTGGTTTGAACGAAAAGGAACTCAATGACCCGAGGTGGGGCTATTGCCATAGGTTTTGGGAGGACACTGTTGGGCTGGAAAAAGATATCAAGGCATTAGTGGCAGAGCTTGCTCCAGCCGCTACTACAATTAGATCATCTAGATCACCCTCTAGAATTGTGGCAATCTGTGGGATGGCTGGTCTTGGCAAGACCACTCTTGCCAGAAAAGTTTACAATCATGATCAAATTAGGCGGCGTTTCGATTGCTTAGCGTGGGCTTATGTCTCTGAAAATTGCCAACCAAGGGATGTTTGGGAATCTATTTTGATTGACCTAACTGCAAGTAATAGTTATAGTAGTACCTATGGACCATCTGATGAGGAAAGGGTTGCTAATATTAGAGCTCTGCCATATGCTGAGCTTGCCAGAAGGGTTTATCAAATTCAGCAAGAGAAGAGGTGTTTGATAGTTGTTGATGACATTTGGTCCACTGAGGACTGGGATCATCTATGTCACGCCTTTCCATCTCCATCTCCTGGTGGAAATAATGTCAAGAGGTGCAGCAGCGGCAGCAGAATATTGCTCACAACTCGTAATCGAGAAGTAGCTTCTCATGCAGACCCAAAAGCTCTTATTCATGAGCCAAAGCTTTTAATTGAAGAAGAGGGTTGGCAGTTATTTCTAAAAACGGTATTTGAAGGAGACAATCCAGGTATTAACCTAACTAATTTTTCTTTTGTGTTTCTGTAGCTAACTTACTGATTTTCTTCTTAAAATTTGACATGAATTAATTAATGCAGGTTCCAGCATCAAGGCAAACACGTACGAGGAGGAGCTGGGCAGGGAACTGGTTGAAAGTTGTGTCGGGTTACCACTGGCCATCTATGTGCTTGGGACAATGTTGTCACTTAACATGAGAAGACGACGACCTAAATGCGAACCCCAATTCCTGGAGTGGGAAACCACAAACAGAGATGTTCTCTCCTACATCATGGAAACCAGATGCTACCATAACCCCCCCTTTCTGGATGCCATCTATTGTGATTTGCCTTTATTATTTAATGGCTATAATAACAGCTAGATTGACCCCAGGACCTTTAATTCTGTTTATCTTCTTCTTCCTCTTGAGTTCCTCGAACTCCTGCTTTGTATATTCATGTTCTGTTTCTTTATTAATTGAACATTGCAGCAGCATATATGCACTCAAAATAAAAGTGGATATGCTTTGCAGAGCACATTGACTACTTTCCACATAAAAAAGGAAAAATCACACGCTATGTACAGGGGACTTTATTAATTATATACTTGTTTAAATAATACAAGGATGAATATGTATATAAATATATAATTGGCAAACTAATTAAAGAGGAATCCTGATTAATCAAAATGAGATTCAATATCACTGGAATTGGTATCATTATCGAAGTGTGCTTCCCTCTCATTGGAGCCAATGAGCATGGAAACAACTTCTCTCATGGTTGGGCGGTCCGAGGGGGACATACTTGTGCACAGCAAAGCAATTTTCAAGACAGTGATCATGTGAGAGACAGTGGCTTCATCTTCTAAATTTAATCGAGCATCGAACACTCCTGACGACAATGAATGGTGCAGAAAATAATTTCTTACCCATGTTACCAGGTCACCACCTTGATCTATTGATTGTACAGGTGTTCTGCCAGTCAGCAACTCCAGAAGGACCACTCCATAGCTGTAGATGTCACATTTTTCTGTGACTTTCAAAGTGTATGCATACTCTGGAATTAAGAACATTTAGAACTTGGTGAATCAATGCAGATGGTAAATCTGATGAAAATCATTATTGAATAAAAGGGCGCAAAACAAAAGATAGCTTAATTAATTACCAGGGGCTATATATCCATAAGAACCTGCAACTGCAGACATAGACTTAGATTGTGGCATGTCAATCACCTTTGCCAGGCCAAAATCTCCAACATGAGCTTCAAACTTATCATCAAGAAGAATGTTATTGGACTTTATGTCACGGTGAAAGATCATAGGTTTGCAATCATGATGCAAATAAGCGAGACCCTGAGCAGCCCCGAGAGCAATCATGAACCTGGTTATCCAATCAAGACTACAAGATGTTCCATGAAGCAATTCACCTAAGCTGCCCCTTTCCATGTACTCATAGAGCAGAAGATTGGAACCCTGGTGGTAGCAGAAACCATACAGCTTTACAATATTCCGATGCCTGATTTTTCCTAAAGTAAGAATTTCAGCATGGAAACTATTATCCACATTGTTCCCCTCCCTGTTGGATACTACCTTCTTAACAGCGACTGTATGACCACTTGGCAAGACTGCTTTGTACACAGTTCCACAAGCTCCTCTTCCAATTTCAAAGCTTTCGTCAAAATTTTCAGTCACCATAACCAAGTCTTCGTAAGTGAACCCTACCTTTGGTGAAAAGTAGGTGTCCAGAACTGGAGAAGAGCATGGTTTTTCTTGCAAAGAAGCAACGTCTACGGGACGTCTCATGACATATATAAGGACTACAATTAAGATGAGAGAAACGCCACCAATAGCTGCTGAAATAATAGCAATAATTTTACCTAAGCGGCTACTTTTCTTCACCATATCTTGAGGAAAAGAGAGTGAAGATGGTGGTGTTCCGCAGTCACCTAGAGGTCCACCACAAAGACCTTTGTTCCCAAAAAAGCTGTTGGCAGGCATGTTCTGAAAGAGTGGTAAACGAGGAATTGGCCCCGTCAAGCCATTGAATGAGAAGTTGCAGCCAAGTAGACTTTTGAGACTCTCAAAAGAACCTGGAATATCACCAGTCAAATTGTTGTTATTAAGCAGAAGGAATTCCAGTAAAATGAGGTTTCCAAGTTGAGGAGGTATCTCCCCAGAAAGGTTATTATAACTGAGATTTAATGCAATCTGCAAGCTTGAAAGGGCACCCAACTCAGCTGGGATACCGCCAGAAAATGAGTTGCCACCCATTTGCAGCTCTGTCAAACGCAAGAGGTTTCCCACCGCACCTGGTATATTCCCAGAAAGATTGTTTTCAGAAAGCTTGAGAAGTTCCAACTGAAAAAGCGTTCCTATCTCACTTGGTAAGGCATCCGAAAAGTTGTTATTACTAAGATCAAGTCGCTGAAGCATTCTGCAATTGAAAATTTCAGGTGGTATCCTTCCAGAGAGTAAATTTGATGAGACATTAAAGGTCACCAACTGTGAGAGGTTACCAATCTCTCTTGGCAACTCAAATGCAAAGTAGTTGCCTGAAAGGTGTAGCCTTTGCAAAGTTCTGCAGTTACCAATTTCTGGAGGAATGGCACCGCTGAACTTGTTCTGACCCAACTCAACTGTAGAAAGGTTAGCCAGTTTGCACATTTCAGATGGAAAAGTCCCTGTAAGGTTGTTTCCAACTAGACGAAGCTGTACCAATGACTTGCAGCCTGTGATATCAGTTGGTATGTTCCCAGTGAGCCTGTTAGACCCCAAATTTAACAGGATCATAATAGAATTTCTGCAGAGATGACGAGGAATTCTTCCTGTTAGGAGGTTTTCGGATAAGTCAACCACCCAGAGTGGACTATACACTCCAAGTCCTTGAGGAATTATGCCACTCAGCAAATTGTGGAACAATTGTAGCATCACCAATTCAGTCATGTATTGGAATCCAGTAGGAATTGAACCAGTGAGAAAATTGATAGAGAGGTCGAGCCTAGTCAGGTTTGTCAAGGTTGTGAGCTCATCTGGAATAACACCTGTGAGTTGGTTCTCAAAAAGATAAAGCAGCTGCAACCCCGCTATCTTACTGAGCTCAAATGGTATGTCTCCTGACAAGAAGTTCTCAGAAAAATCAATCTCTTTTGCTAGAGAGAGATTACCAATCTCTCTTGGAATGGTCCTATTCAACATATTTCTGTAAAGATATAACATCTCTAGAAACACTATGCTTCCAAGCTCCTTTGGTATCTCTCCCACAAGTTTGTTCTCATACAGAGCCAGAGTTCCCAAATTTGTACAGTTGCCAAGCTCCTTTGGAATAACCCCAGAAAGCTGATTATTCCAAAGAACCAAAGCCCCCAAATTCTCAAGCATTCCAATCTCTTTAGGTATTTCTCCGCTTAACTGATTTTGAGCTAGACCAAGATACTCCAAGCCCTCACATTTACCTATCTCTGTAGGTAAGCTTCCTGATATCAAGTTCTCCCCTGCCCGGAAAGTCCTCAAGCTTTTGAGATTGCCAATAGAACGCGGCAGTGGTCCACTAATATTATTAGTGTATGCAACCAACTGGGACAAAGAAGAAAGATTTCCAATCTCTTCAGGGAAGGGCCCTGATATTCTATTATTACAGACATTCAATACTTGTAAAGAAGAAAGTCTACCAAATGCTTTGGGAATTTGAGCTTCAAACTTATTGTTGTTTAAAAGTAGAACCTCCAAACTTGAACAGTTTCCAATGTCTTTAGGTATATTCCGAGACAATTCATTGAAAGAAAGGTCAAGATGATTCAGGTGAACCAATCCACCAATGTTCGGAGACAAAGAACCAGAAAGATTCATTGAACTCAAGTTAAGAGACAAAACCACCGGATTGTATCCGTTGCTGCAATTCACTCCCCTCCATCCGCAAGGCGTGAAATCATTGGAATTCCAACTACTAAGATGATCAAATCTGTCAACTAATCTACTCTTTATTTCTAGAAGGTATTGACCCTCATCATTAAGCCCCTCAGATCCATAAGCCATAAGTGCAGTAACAAGAACAATATTTATGGTAATTAACAAATCATATGATGTTTTCTCCATAACCATGAAATGGAATTGAAAACAATAAGCCTGGCTGTAGGCTTGCAGCACTCACAACATCACTAGCTGGAGTAAAGATTTCACATGCGAGAGAGGGACCAAAACAAAGATTCAGAAAGATACAAGCATTCCATAACTTGTACAAAACTACATAGGGAGCTATTATTTTACATACCTTGAGTTGATGACCGATAATGGAAAATAAAGAGAAGATAACCCATCAAAGAGAACCAACCAATTCTCTAGGAACCAGCAAGAAATATACTTTACTTTCCCAGAAAAAGAAAGATTACTGGGAAAAATAATTGGACGTTTAGATTAGGGTCGAAAAGAGTGATGCATTATTGATAGGTTGAGCTTGACTTCCTCTTAATTTCTTGAATAATAACTAATTAGGTGCAATGACTTGCCACCTTTGTAATGATTATCTTAAGGAACATGAAAAAAGCCAAGTGTTCATTCATTTTGTCCCCCCACAAAATGATTTGGAAGATCCCACTTTGTGTGAAAGAAAGGGATGTGAAATAGGAATGAGAGAGAGAGAGAGTGATGCAGGAATGGCCGACAAAGCATGCACGCGCTTTCTCCTCTCTTACTCCTCTTCCATAATATTTTAGTGCTTCACAAACCCAACTCAAATGTCTTCTCCATCTCTTGCTTTGTTTCTTTGTTTCAGTTTTGCATTGCTCTGCTTTTTAACTCACCTACAAAACAAAACAAGCCATTTCAAAACTTTAAGGTCTGCTGGCTTGGAGTGGAGAGATGGGAACCAACTGAACCCAACCCAACCAAGTCAAACCTTTGAAGGTTTAGTAAATAATAAGAATAATTAGTTAACTTGGCATCTCGTTTTGAGCAAGTCAAACTTGACCTCATCTCCATTATCGCATTTGCTTAAGATAAGTATGCTTTGCTTTGCTCTCTCTCTCTCTCTCTGTCTCTCTCTCTCTCTCTCTCTCTCTGTTTAATTAAATATCTATCATTGAGTCACCACAGCACTATCCCACTGCGGCCTTCGTACGGTTTCCCACCATAGTTTTGGGTTTTGTTTTTCTATGGCTAACACGTAGTTTTCCATAGTTGTTTTGGATTGCCTTACTTTTTGGTGGATATTGAAATTAACTGATTTAAGTATTGGTTCTAAATTTCAAAAGGGTCCTAGTCTTGTACATAATTTAACAGTTTGTTTGTTTTCTTTTGCTACGTGGAGCCATGACTCTGGATGAATATGTAAAAGTTCTACAAAGAGATGTTAAAATTAGGTTAGACATTCTTTCTTGGTATCGATCGAATGCTGAATAAGTTATTTTCTATATAATAACATGAATGGACTAGACTTTAGGGTTGACTAAGATTTCGTAATAATTCAAGAGTGCTGTTATTTTTATCCACATGTTTTATTTTCTCACTCATCTTATTTTTAAAATTTTAAAGACTAATTTACCCATTCATAAAATGACTTCTAAGAACTATCTTTTTGTTTTTGTTTTTGTTTTTGTTTTTTTGACAATGTTCACTTTTAATAACCAAAAACAAAACTAAAATTAATTCTTAAAAACAAAACCAAAAACCCAAGAGCCACCAAAGCTCGTCCACCCCTCCCACCCGCCAGCGGCAACCCCTTCCCCCCGTGCTGCCGACGCCGACAAATCCTCATTTCCTCTCATCTCTCTCTATCTCTGTCTCTGTCTCTTTAGGCTCGATTCATTGATTTTCATTTTTGTAGTAATAACATGTTGGCTTTTTGAAGGGTAAGGAGGAGTTTGGTGTTGGTGTTGGAGATGGGCGAGGATGATAGATATGGGGTTAAAGTGTATTTTAATAATGATCTAAAATTGTAGATAACTCATCAATATCGATGGAAGACTGTCGTATTTTGGTTTCAACAACTAAATAATTCTTCAGTTTGTTTTGTTTCTAGCGATGCCAATACAATGGCACAGAGTATTGCATATTTCGCTATTTCATCAATTGACATATTCTCATGGGATAGGGACCCTCCTGCTTTCATCGAGAACTTGTTGGTTGAGGAAGATATGCTGTCGATTTCAGTTTTATTGAAATAAATACATCATTTCCACTAAAAAATACAGAGAATTTGCATAAATTAATAATTGAATGGTATTTCAGAAATAATGGTGGGTGGAAAGATAGAATTGTGTTTTTCCAAATTTACACGGTAGGTGAAAAAATAGGACAAAAAGTAGAAATAGCAGCACTCTTATTCAAAATAAAGAAATGAAATGAGCGTGGAGGAAGAGGAATAATAATCCAACACGATGTGAGTGGCTTCCATTTTGAGTTGGTCCGATTTTGCCACTAAATAAATGCTCAGGAACAAATAAGTTCGACAATTTCGTAGCCAAAAAAAGTAAAATAAAATGGTGCCGAGTGTGTGTATTAATCAAATTTCTGGGTACGTTTAACCATTTATATGTCATTGCTGACGATAACCTCTCACACACCATGATAGATATTCTTTTTGAGTTTTATATTATTTCGGCATATAATATTTTCCCAACTTTTTTATTTGATTATTTATATACTTTGGCACCCCCGTGGACCTTTTCACATGTCAATATAGCCACAGCTTATTAATGGTTGGCGTGGTAGGGTCCCCCTATCTAGTGGCGGTCATAATGTCACCAAAGAACTTTTGTCATAATTTTCAATTTTTCGTTGTTCTGCTAACTAACTTTTAATAATCCAACTAAAACCTTAGAATGTGCAACTAATTAATAATTTCTTCAAGCAAAAAGATCTCTCTCTCTCTCTCTCTCTCTCTCTCTCTCTCTGCGAAATTATGCACAGAATGTTGATTCGAATCCTGATTAACAGAAACCGAAAGGAAGAAAGCAACATGTTAAGAAGTAATTTGACCTCAAAATTCATTCAGGCCTCTTTCTGTGGTAGTGTTTCAAATGCTGAGACGGTGTTCTCGAACTTGATCCGATGCAGAGGGGCACCACTTTGCTTGATGGCACAAGCTGTCTTGTCTTCAAGCGGGCATCGTGCCTTTAACATGGAGAACACGTGATTGTTTAGCCTCCTTGCTTTCTTCATTACTTCTAACAGGCCGTCCCATCCCTTCACCACATATACAAACAATCCACTTAATCAACAAATTACAAAACCATTTTTGCATGCCAACACATCTCAGGACTTGTTCTACTTAGGAGCGTTGGAAATTGGTTCTGCAATTAGTTTCCTACGAATTTACGACACGTACCTGGAAAAAATGAGGGCTCTTATGGGTTTGGGTAATTGATGCAATCTCCACTTCGGCAACATTGAGGACCTGGTATGAAAAATCCAAGAGCTCAAAATGCAGCTGTTGCCCGAGTAAGTATATTATGGTGCAGCCACCCCAAGCTACAGAATCACCCAGCACTTCATGACTGCTTGGTGGTACTCGAACAGAATCCTCTAGATACCACTACAATTTAAGAATTACAACATGTTAGCAGTAACACAAAGATCAGCAAATTTTCACATCCTCCCACAATTAAGATGAGCAAGCTGATCTTAGAGAAACAAAATGTGCAAGGTTATTCCTTACAATTTGAAGACCACTGTATATACGATAGAAATCCTTCGAAGTTGTGATGTCAATGAACCCTGTTTTGGGAACAGCGCTCCATTTACTACAATATTTGTCCAGAGCCGCACTAGTAAAAGCTAAGGCATATTCCAGCACACTTCCAGTATTCATGTTAGCCTTGTACAAAAGATCTGCAGTGAAAGACATCTGAAAACTTCAATCCAGAACATCAATAAAACAGGAATTTTTAATAGGATTACATGAAGCAAAGAATCTCGTCACTTCAAATTAAAGGTGAAAAGGTCTATTTTCAGGATGACACTATAACATAAGACTTGTCCTTTCCAGTGTGTGGTTGCTGTGATTTTCCTTGGAAACTAGAGATGCTTTTACTCATTCCTACTTCAATGAGCTTTTTTGTACCTTGAAAGTTAACTTACAAATTGGGTATAATTTCTATCTGTTTACCTAAGAAGTTAGAGAACTATAATCACTTAGAACATGCTATATATACCGTTGTGTCATCAGACTGCAGCAATTCCATGCGCAATTTTCTTTTCATTCTTGTGTGTGTGAAGTGTAGTTCATTAAGCATATTTACTTCCAAGTTTCAGCATTTTCATTTTACCATCTTACAGTAGCTTTTTTTAAAAAAAAAAAAATTTTATAAAAAATCTCCCATGACCCTCGAAACTGAGCTTTCGAAACCATAATAAGGACAGCTTTCTGACAAAAGCATGGAAAGGATTATGCACGATAGTACCTCAGTTTTCTGCATTTCAATTTCAAACAGAGCATGTGAATCTAAATTTTTCCAGGGAACACGAACTACAAAATTATATAGTGCAAGCAGGAAACGTTTAGGAAGGAAAAACATGCAACTGCACACCTGCAGCTTCTGCCTGTTTTGATAAGGTGTGGAAGGAAGTTGGGTTTGGGCACCCAGGGTTTGACACAATTACAGAAGTAGCTGATTTAAAGAGGTTGACGATTGGGCTTTCTCCACCATCTTGAGAATGCAATATTTGTCCATCTGCACCAGGAAGCAAGCCCAACCAAGGGGCTGTTTGCATGAAGTGAGTGGTATCTGTTTCCCTCTGTCAAGCATGGGAGATAGCGATAGTAAGGATCAAGCAGCCATAAAGAATAATTTTCAATTAAAATAGTGATCAATATGATGAGGGAAAAATCAGGATTCGCAAGCCAAATATCACATAGCAGTGGCAAAACTAATGTTATCAATACAATACATGCCTCATAACACTTTGCCTTGCCGCATTAAAATATGTGAAGATCTGGAAAAGGAAGTTCCAGTATAGAAAATAAAAAAGTTTTTATTTCATAATAGGTTCACTTTCAAACATGTATGATTGGAGAACATTTAATTGAATTCCTTTTCAGGATAGACACCTCAAATTTCTTTCCTCTTTTGTTTCCTTATTTTCCCCTTCTCAACAATGTAGTTTTTTCTTTCCCCAAAATAATAAATTGTTATAAGTACCTAGGTCTATAATCACCCCAGAAGCATTCCTAAATATATTTAAAATGATGAAATTAGAACACTAACCAGCACGATATCAAGAAGCCCCAGCCAATACAATACACTTCCAATCTCCTTTATCCCCCGAAGAACTTCTGCTTTGAGCTGTGATTTAGTTCCCCAATTAAGTTGTTCTTTAACAAGCCTCATACAACCTGTGCATAGAGAAATATAAACGCAAATCAGGGTATACCACAAACACCCCCGCAAGTTACTTGTGTTCATGGATTTTTCCATGCTTGCTGATGTACTACTCAGCCTAATGAATTTTACATTTCAAAACTACATAAAAGAGAAATAAGACTCTGTTCCATAAGAAACAATATGCACACACGTAAATGTAAAAAAAGCTTCATGTACCTGTCACGCCTCCATCAAAGGGAAGCAATCCAATAGACTTTGGCAATGCTTCCTGCAGTCCTGTTATCATTGGTTCCAGTGTAGCTATCTGAAACAAGCACGCATGAAGCGTAAGGGTGAACCTTAATAGAACTTTAGTGTTATCAACATTTGACCTGTATTAAACAAAGAAAACTTTCCAAAACGATGAAGATAATTAAACAGACGAAACATGTGCAACTTCAAATGGCCATTGATTAATTTACGTTTGCAAGTTGTCTCTGAACAACTGATTTCAGTATAACAGACGTACCTTGTTTGATATATGATCTAGAAGTGCTCGAATTAGCCAGGGCAATGATCTAGACCCTAGAAGCCTAACAATTGAAAAAATGTGGGGCATCCCAAAAAATCCACTGTGCAACCGTGCAAAACTCTGATGAGCTGCATTTAAGTCCTATCATGACAACAGTCGATATCCAATAGAGTTAAAAAACATCATAACAGAATATATATATATATATATATATATAAATTGAGGGGCACCCTTTAGGGTCCCCTACAAATTTTCTTTCAACGATCCAAACCATCTATTTTTCAAGTCTACATTCATAGATCATCCTTGCAAAAAATTAGACAAATCGAAAACTGTTTCGATATCCAATTGTGTCCTACAAAATCAATGAACATAATGCTTCAATAAAACACTAAAATTTCAATAATTCAATTGAGTGGTCAAATGATATCAGATTCAAGTGATTTTTTGCAGAGATGATCTTTGAATGAGTATCTACAAAATAGACAGTTTGGATTAGTGAAATACAATACGGAGTGGGCCCTACAAGGGTGTCCCTCAAATAACTTATTTGAGGGATCCCTCAACTGAAGATCCCTATATATATATATAGTCCCCTTCTATTGAGGGATCCTTTAAATAATTTTATTTGAGGGACGCCCTTTAGGGTACCCTACAATTTTTTTCCCAACGATCCAAACCATCTATTTTTTAGGTCTTCATTCATAGATCATCCTTACAAAAATTAGACAAATCGGAAACCGTTTCGACATCCAATTGCGTCTTACAAAATCAATGAACACGGTGCTTCAAGAAAATACTAAAATTTCAATAACTCAATTGAGTGGTCAAATGATTCAAGTGATTTTTTGTAAAGATGATCTTTGAATGAGTATCCACAAAATAGACGGTTTGGATTAGCGAAATACAATCCGGAGTGGGACCTACAAGGGGTATCCCTCAAATTGAGGGATCCCTCAATGGAAGCTCTCTATGTGTGTGTATATATACACACACACACACACACACACGGGAATAAAAAAGGTAATAAAGGTGTAAGCTGAATCTTATAAAAAGTGAAGAAAAAGGATGATATTCATTACTAAATCAAAAAAATTGCATTTACAATAACAAATAAGAACATTTATCATCGAAAAATCCAAACAGATATGGTGGTTAAAGAAGATTTCTTACTTGAGTACCACAATAGAAATTAGGCTTGGCATAGGGAACTGATGGCTTTTGAATAGGAACAAGAGGAACCTTTGATGATCGGATGAAACGCTGGGTAGTATTGCAAAGGATGAAATTTGGCAAGAAATCGTTTTGCATCTCTGACCAAATCTAACAGAAAAAACAAAATGAGTAAGTGAAACAGTAAATAGATGACTCAAAATTAGCTTAATAACAATGATGAAGAAAAATTAGCAAAACCTGGGAAGCAAGTCGACTACAATATGACACAAGAGATATGTTTTCTTGCATCTCATTCAACATGAGACTGAATGTGTCTATTGAGAGATCTCTGGATAGCAATCCATGGGCATGCTTCAAGATATCCAGCAGATTTTCTAATTCCTACCAACCACAAAGGTATATTTGTTAACAATGTCATTGTTTTCATAAACTAAAAGACAAAAGTGAAACTGTGAAACTACTAACCACAATAGCACATAAATCCTGAGACTCAAAACGATCAAATAGAAACTCGATATTATCTCTGAAAACTTTGTTCATCCGCTCAGCAATTAAACTTCTCAAATCAATCATCCTCCCAAGCAACTGTACACAATAGCAATATATACATAAATAACCAAATATAAGTATAGAATAGGAAAACTAATGAAAATCACATCTCAAATTAGAAATCACCTTCACTCTGGTCATCTTTAGTAGTGCGGTAAACCTCATAGGCTCGACAGAATATTTTTCTCCGTTGTCCAATGCAAAGAGGAATGACGTGTCAAGTAGCTCACTGCAAGATATGACAACTAACACATGTAAGAGGTTACTCTATTGGTGACATAGTTTATTAGCCAAAGGAAATCGTCATACCTTGCTGCCCAGCTCTTGCAATATGTGAAAATACTATCACAAAGCTTTGAAACAAATATATCAAAACAATGGTCCACCTATAAAGGAAAAGAAAATAATAAAACAACTAAGGTACAAGAAACAATCTATTCTCGAACATACATTTGTATGAATAAATAATTGTATAAGGGGCACTAATTCAAAGCTATTGTACCATTTCAATATGGCCTCAGAATTGATGTATATCCTTCCAATAGAATATAGTTACAATATTTTTTTCAAAGAAATATACAAATTCAGCCTGCAACTAATTTTCCATCCCAAAGGAGCCACAAGAACACCAGTGAGATTTAAGTATTAGTTCAACGCAGCAAGCAACTAAGGTAAACATGAATACAATTGTACTGGCTATGAGTAAACAAAATTTATTAAAGAGAGAGCAGGCACAGCTGTGTTCTGAAATTCAGGTACCTCAGCCTCAATTTCATCATAGAGGAATCGTTGCTTGAGCGAAACCAGTGCTTGCTGAGCTGAATCATTATAGATGTCAAATGGCATCAAAACACTCTCTAGGATACCTGCATTGTGTGACTCAAGCACGTAATCCACCAAC
Organism: Prunus dulcis; assembly: GCF_902201215.1. Classification (NCBI taxonomy): domain Eukaryota; kingdom Viridiplantae; phylum Streptophyta; class Magnoliopsida; order Rosales; family Rosaceae; genus Prunus; species Prunus dulcis. The sequence continues at coordinate 28,951,875 of NC_047655.1, read as the reverse complement.
ATCCAGGGTAGAGAGCATTCAATGGGAAACTGCTCAATAAGAACAAACAAGTTTCATCAAATTTAAGAACGAACAAAGTGAAGAAACTATGGACTAAACTATTTACGGGTACAACTTACATGTGCAACTTTAGAAAATCTTTTTGAACTGGAACAATTTCACCTCTATAAACATATGATAAACTGGAGTATGGGCATACTAAACTATTGAAGAATGTTTCTGATAATCTTGGCCACTCTAAAAGTACCAGTGGGCAGGACGATAAGAAGGTTCCAGTGAATGGGAGATACATTTTAGGTTTTTTTAAGATGAGTTCAACATGTTAGTATAATTCAAACGAGATCCAGTTATCATGTGGAATAATGTTTTACCTGAATAACACGAGAAGACTCCAAATAAAATTCTCTAAACCATAAGAAACCAAGATCTGTCAACGTGGCCACTGTCACTGCAACAGAATCAAAGGACAAAAATTGAATTTTGTAGAAGTGGTAAAGAATTCTAGTTTTAAGAAAGGAGCAAATCAACCTGTTATCAATCTCATGATGACAAGGGGCCTGTATATTCATGTTCCAAGATAACCAATATTGAGTGGCACTATTGGCCATTGCGATAAAATAAGAGCAACATAATTCCAACAAACTTTTTTTTTTTCTGATAGTAGCTTCAAGATTACTACATGAATGCTCCTAAAAGGCTGCACTAACTACAAGCTAAGCATGGTTAGGCCGATCATGCACATTATCAACGGACCCAATGTTTTAATGAGCCAGGATTTAAATTTATGAATCACAATGCATCCATTCTGAAGAAGGAACCATTTTGAAAAGAGCTTCGACTCAGAAGTTACTTTTGAGAATTTGGTCCTTCTAGGACTATGTATAGTGCAAAAGTTTAAGACTGCAACATGAATTAAGACCTAGGAGAGTTTGAAGGAGTACCTGAGTAGTCCAACATATGCAGGAAGAAGCTAAGCTTGTAAAAAAATGTTTCCAACTGTTTTAGGTCATTAACAGGAATCTCAGATCCGCTATTCCCAAAAAGCCCTCCAGGCTTCCTAAGATTACCGCCAGACACTAGTTCATATATAAGGAACTGCAAGCAGTGGACCTGAAAATAGAAATTGAATTGATCAGTTAGTTAAATCTCAGGGCGACAGGATTATGTGATAATTGACAAAAATATAGTACACAACATCAAATTCAATTTAAGCTCTTTCTCTTTAATAGCATACAATTGAGCAACCATGTATTTCGGTGAAAAGAGGGATTTTCAAGAAATTTGAGATCCATGCAACCCATGTGATCCACTTTGCAGAGAAAAAGTATCTCGAGTTAAATAACACATAAAATTTAAAGGTACTAATAATTTACTAATGTCTGTGCTTCCTCGTGGATGCAAGACTATTATGGAAGTACAATGTAATCAAACATGTTAGTTTTCTGATTAATTTCCTTTCTAAAAGAACAGATGGAAGGAAAAACAAAATAGAACGAACAATACTAGGTGAGGCAAAAATACCCGGTTAACCAATAAAAAGACAACTTAAATTGCATGAAAGAATTTGACGATGCGGGAAACCTGAGCAGCTGTTGGTGCAACCGGCCTTGGGTAAAAAAAGTTTGCTTTGCTTTCTTCACCCCCTTGTTGTAGGGATCCAGACTCAGACTTGCTTGTATTTGCCATCCAGTCTGCCGAAAGAGTCCGCATATCAGAAAGGATCCTGAATTGAATAGAACTTATAAGCAATTTGAAATGATAATCTTCATTAAAAAGATAGGATTCAATTATTTGAATGAATAGATGTACAACTGTAACTCAGACTATAAAATATATAGGAATTCCAACTAGAAAGTTCCAATCATACTGAACAAACTCAAAAGTCCCACCTAGAAAGGTCCTTTTTCTTTCGGAAGGTAGTTCGCAACATAGTGGCCAGTGTATTCTGAACAAAATCCTGGACCTCAGCATGAATTGTCTCCCATAAAGCATCAGCTACCAATGTGTCGCTGCACTGCATCATTGATCCAATGCTCTTTATGTAGCTAACTAGTTCAACCAGTGCTTTCCTTTCCTCTGCACTATAATTATATCGTACCACCTAAGAGATATTTCACACTCATGTCACCATCAGGTAATAGGATGGATATGAACAATATATAGGCAGACAAGAATTGAACTAGTATACTTACATAGACATATAAGTCAAATATTCAAGTTGGTTTTAGCCTTTTAGGTCATAAAGGTTTCTTCCATGTATAACTTCAAAGGCAATCTCCAAAATAAAGCAAACAGAGCCGAGCAATAATTTGTAAGTTATTATGTAGGTGGAGATCCAGGCTTAAACACAATCTGCCTCAAGCTCAGAATAAGCCAAGCTCAAACAGCTGAATGACTTGGTCAATGTTGCTCAGCTAATTTGTGACCTAGCAAAAAGTTTTAAATATCGACCAAGTTCTTTAATATTGTACTGTTGCCATAGGATGGACTACCAATCCTCTCATTAGTTTTGTACTCAGCTTCATTTTTCACGATTTTTTTTTAATTTCTTGTTCATAATAACAAATCTTACACAGAAGCCATACAACAATTTCACTACATATTGAGTACATTGTCTGTGATCAACAGAAGCAATTACAACATTTCAGATCTGGGATACAATACCTTTTCATAGTCTGAAAATGATGCTGAAGCCTCTTGTGACTCGGAAGGAACTATATCTTTGCACGGGCGAGAAAACTTCCATGCACATTGTTCCCAAATGCGTGCAGTCCATCTACTTAAAAGCTGAAAACCTTCAACAACCATATCATATATATTTCCCTTCACTTCTTTGCACCAGTCAATATCAGCACTGTCTGTTGACTTCAGCAATAATAACTGCGAAAAGCAGAAGGAACAAAGTAATAGGCTTCAGAAACTAACATAAGAGGGCCGGCAAGAAATCATATCTGTAATATAGTTTTACATTTTATGTTGTGGAGAGTAAGGATTGAGGAGGAGGAAGAGACCTGATTCATGGAGGAAGAAAAACGAATTGCAAAGTCATCATGCTCCGCGCGTATGGATCCAATGTGATTGATAATTAGATAATGTCTCTGATAAGTATGTCATGTCAAGGCCTTACTGGATATATGCAACAACTAAGAGCTTTTGTCCAAAAGCCGAAAGATACTTAACAAGACAAAATTTTAAAGTTACAGTCAGCTTCTGTAACTATGTAAAAAGAAACCCATGTTTCTAATAAGAAAAAAAGGTTCTGGCGAAGATAAAAGAAAGTGCTACTAATAATCAGGGTACTATTAGGCTTCTATAACAATGCAAGAATTGAGCCACAGGTCTTATGTTGTTCCAAACAACTGTGGCAAATAACACAAGTTTTAGAAACATGGATTTCAATTGCACTAATAAACAGAATGTTTGTCTTATACATCTAAGTGATGCTAAAGGTTTAAAAATAATAATAACAAATTTACTTATAAAAATAAATAAATATAACAAAGGATATTCTTGTGCCTCACGAGATGGAAGCTCATGAGGTGATGGAAGACTGAGAAGACGAGTTTGGGTGGAAAACCTCTGGAAGTATATTGACAATTCTTTCATGATTGCAGCTGGAGAAAGATGGAGATCTGGAAATGCAGGAATTACTGGATCATTCTGGTGAAGAGAAAAAAAAATAAACAGAAGTTTTAGCAGATAAATCATTGTAACTTCTCAATCCTTTTGAATTTTGAAAATCTCTATAACTATTTATTACCTTAAATATATTGATCAGCCTGTTGATTTTCACTCTCTTGTACAAGGACTCACTATCTTTTTCAGATGATGTTGCTAAGACAACAAGAATTGGCAAAACACGAAGAAGAATGTGCCGCTCAGGGAACAGAAGTGCAAAATCCAGCTCTAATGACTCAACAGTAAAGACTATAAGAACTTGAAGGATATCTTCTACGCTATATTCGGGTCAAGGAACTCAAACGGGACTAGCAGAATGTATCACCAATTGCAAATGTAACAAATTAACAATAACAACAAAAGGCCTTACAAGCGAAACAAGTTGACATAGAAGTATCATAAGAAGTCTTAATTTATTCTGCTCGTGTCATACAGAAGTGTAGCATCAGAAAAGATGTCATTTATTATGACTGTGGTACACAGGATACTTGTTCACGCGGAACATCTCAACATGCAAATTCAATAAGATAGCCCACCTTGTGCTAAGGAAAATCTGCGAAGATAATTAAAAAGTAATTTCATTAATTGGACTACTATGTCATGATATCATACCAGACTTCCAGAAAAAACAGTTTCCAAGACCAATAAACAGTCATAGTATGTATCCAGCTAAAGCTGAATATCAGGAAGATAGTGAAGGAGACGACAGTCACACCTGTAAGTCATCTAACTCCTCTCTCATCGAATCAGTATCATGCCACTGTACACTTACTTGTGTGAATGTCCTGAAAACCCCAGAATCGGTCAAGAGAACTAGTCAAGGATCACATCACATGTCACATAGGTATAACAATACGATTAAGACTGGTAATAATTGTCTTACCTTTTATACCAAGAGAAATCATTAGGTATGCTTGCTTTTGCATTTTTGAGATGATCAAGTTGCACCAGAGTGTCAAGTAGCTTCAGCATGGACCTGGAATAGTAACAAAACATGTGGGACCCATATTGACCCTCATCATAAGATCAAATGACTTTCACAATGATATAGCCATTAATATGGAAGAGACCAGCGAGTAAGGTTGTGATACAGGACAAGAACAAAAGTAAACAAAAAGAAAATGTTTCAGAAAAATGTTATGACAGACCAGAGATGAGTTACTGTAGGGCCATTAATGCGTCGCTCGGGCCTAGAAAAGCGTTGCATATCTGCAGCTAGCTATACCAGAGAAAAACATCCATGATACAGGGAAAATTCAACTAAAGGATGACAAAGAAAGAGTGTAGTATTGAGGTTTGGGCAATAGCATACCTTTGCAGCAGCTGACGCTTGCCATCGCTGTATTTCACGTAGACGACTCATTTCCAAGTCCAGAACTTGATATGTTTCTAGATACAAGTCAGCTTGACTCTGTTTCATAGAATCAGGAAGCTGCCACAAGGTGCATATATACACATATTAGAGACAAGTCAACACAACCATTTATAATGTTTTCCCATGCAATGCTAGTTGGTAAGGATGATGACTTGAAGAAAGAGTTACCTGAGGAAGTGCCTTGACACAACTGCGATATGTATAAAGCACTGATCCCATCTCCTTCCCCTCTTGGATAAGAGCATTCTATATATGTTGCAGTGTTTATCAAAAACACAATCAAAGAAAACATTTAGATACATTCAAAAATGAATACGAAAATCTAGCCATAATGCATTTACACGGTCAATAACCAAATTATCCAAACAGAAAAAACAAAAGTTTAAAATTGAAAAAGAAAAGCTACAGCAAAAAAAGAATCGAGGACAAAAATAGCAACAATGGCAAAGGAAAGGAAAAGTGTCTCCAATGGTGTATCCATCAGAATTAATATTTTAAATAACCAGTTTATCTTAACAGAAGAAGTAAGTTTATATGAGAAATAAATAAATAAGCAAAATGAGCACAAAGAGCTGCATACCAGCTGATTGAGAGCTTTTGTGTCTTCTGACAGAGATAGGCGATATGCAGAAACATCGCTATACTCTACAAAATGGAAATATCCAGAAAGTCATGTAGTAAGCATCGTCATATCAGTGCATTTTAGCAAATCAGACCTCCAAGGCTGCACCAGTAATAAATCCATACAGAGATGGAAAGAAACAGACCTAATTGGTCTTACCAAGTTGGGATTCAAATGCCAATGTAAATTTGAGGATATTTGATTTATTTGGAAAAACAGTTAAGCGCAGTTCATTCTATCAACCACTTCACTTAAAATACTTCCAAAAAAACACTTAAAATACTTCCAAATAAACACCAAAACTGGTTGCTCCCATATCGCAGTTGGCGATCCAAATGCGTAAAAGAAAGAAAAAATAAATACACACCAACTGGGCTATCAGTTGCGCCGCTATCAGTTGAAACCCAAATTCCCGGTCCTTGTATCTCTGCTTGCTCATCCTACATAAATCCCCAAAAAAATACAGAAAGAGCACAATTTATTTCATGTACTTAGAAATGAAATAAACTCGTTTTTCCAAATATGAAGAAAAAAAAAACCATTTGAGAGAGTACCTCGAGTGAGAATGTAGACAGGGCGGCAATGGCCTCTTCCACAGGAACAGCCATGAGTGAAGCCGTAAAATGCAGTAGATAATGAGTCTACGATAAGATCTGACCAAAATTGAAGCAGTGCAATAGAAGAAGCTTTAGATCATAGGGAACAGAATCGTCACATTCTGCTTTAATTTTAGCCGAGACCAAAAATAGAAAGCTTCTGAAGGAGAGAATGAGTTTGCGCTTTGCCTCCTGAATTTTTTGGTGGTAAGGAAGGAAGGACCGCGAGCGAGCAATTTGCGGTATGTGTCTGAAGGCGGTTAGCAGTGCTGCTGCTGTCTAATAGTCGTCAGTGGAGTGGGTAAACACAACTACATTAAAACGATGCGTCTCTGGCATAATTGCATAATTCTCTTTCTTCTTCCGTTTTCAGTTTTTCTCTGTTTTTTTTTTTCAACGGCTAAAACAACCTTATAAAATTTCTGTTGTTTTTTGTAATTTATTCCGCGAATTTTTTGAGTAGATAATCATGTCACATTGGTGCAATTAAGTAAACCCACATTTCCGTTTTTGTTTTGGAGAAAAAGAAACATATTAACGTGCTTAATTTTCTTCTATATGATATTGGAAGAGATTTTAAATTCGAATAATAAATGAAGGGATCACCGTCCATTTGAAAAGCTAACGAAATGATAACGCAGCTGGTGATACATCAATTTATTGATTGCTTCAGATGGTGATACATCGTAACATGATGAGACGATTTGCCTTTTTCCCTCTCAAGTCCATTTTCTTTAGTTTGCTTTAGGGTCAAGCGTTAATCATATATGTCCTTTGCTTGCACTAAGAAAATTATATCTATCTTTGAAGCTAATAGTAAATGAGGACACTACCACTAAGTGGGCAAAATTTAGTTGTGATTACTAATTACACAGCAGGGCAAAACTGTGAATTTGGACCCATGCAAGGCACTAGCATTAATAGCGGTATCAGGTGGTCCGCCTAGCAGAAATCACCCTGTCCAAGGTCTCGTCTGGGACTGTGATTCCAGCAGTCTCCATGTCTGCAACAATTGCAACGGCTGCATCAACCTCCCCGAGATCAAGACACAACGAGATGATTTCATCGTAAAGGGGACTGCAATAGATCACAACAAAATGAGATGTAAATAAACAAGACCTCCATCAGCTCTGGCAAGCATTATTTGTGTGGATGGATCATGGATGTGTTTATAAGGATGGGGCAGCTGGTACATCACATGGATTTATGGATCAAACTATGCATGCTTCTCTTGTTTGTTGGCCTATTTAATTAGTCATATTTAAGCAGGCATGTTTTCACTTTTATCTTAATCAAATTACGAAACATGGTCTTACCTGCCAAATACATAACCAAGAGTATGTGTAGTCTGTAAGATCTTCAAGAAAGCTGACGGCAGAGGAGCCCTTATGGCTGCACGCAATATCACGGCACAATCCCCAATCGTGGGTGTTCCACCCAATTCTATTACCTGAAATGAAGTCCAGTGTCTCTTTCAAATAGGAAAAGTAAATATAGATGTATATGCTTTTGCCCAAGCATAACGAAATGGTCATCATTCGACCAAAATAAAAATGAAATGGTCATCATTCCTTTGGCCATTGCTTTAGTCATTAACGGGTTATGACAGCCCCCTAGTTCTCCAAATGGTCTTCACATGAAAAGCAGTCCCTAAAAACATATATTTCATTAACGTCTAGGAATCTAAAGTTTATTGTTAAAGTTTATGTTTTAAGGATCAGCATTTGCGGAGAAAACTAGCATTGCAAGTGAAGAATGGACTGTGAAGATAAGAACTTGCCTTCAGCATAACTTTAATTGCCAACTGAACTTCCCAGTCCTGTGACCATCTTCGAGGAGGTCTGTTCTTCAATTCTCTCTCCCATGTCCAACCCCAAGCATCAGCTAGTGTATACATGTCAGATACATCAAAAACTTTCCTATTCCTCAGCTCCTTAAATGCCTCAAATATATCTAAAGGAAACCAGTCATCATCATTGTCATCCTGCATCCATAAACAGACGTTGAAACTTTAAGTTGATGGATTTGGCCATATCCTTCATACTTCCTGGAAAAACAATGTAAAACAAAAGTAACTATAATGTCATACCTCAGCTGATACTCGAGACCTTCTTCTCCTTGACTTTTTAGATGTCGTACTTGTTTGGTCAGAATCTTTCAACAGTTGTACTCCAATCATTTGAAGAGGCTTCTTAGCTTCAATTTCCTTTTCCTTAACCCTTTCTACATCTTGTCTCTCAGCTTGTTCCACCTCTACCTCCACCTCTACCTCCTCCTCCTCCTCCTCCTCATCATCATCATCATCGTCGTTGTCGTCATCGTCATCATTATCACCGTCGTCGTCGTCATCAGCTTCAGCCTCGCCGTTTTCAACCTCTTTTGCAACATCTACAACAGTGGCACTATCCGAAACATCTACAGCCTTTTCTTGATCACTACTGAAGCCTTCTCCAAGGAAACGCCGCTTCCAAAACTCCGTATTTCCTTCTTCAAGCTTGATACGTGAGATTAGTTCATCGATCTCTTCATCAACCTGTAACAGAAACACATTCAGATTTGATTTTATCAGTATAAAGTGAAGATTCAAGTGCCCTACAGAAGAAACCCAAGCAAGAAAAAATAAATTAGATAAATAAATAACCTCTTCTTCCTCCTCCTCCACAGGAGGAACCCAGAGTGGTCGGCCACGAGAACGATTTATCCTCCTTGCTTTTTGGACACGCTGGTAAAGAACATTTCTGGTACCATCAGTTGGCAGACCTTGTGCTTCTAGTTCTTCCTTCAACTCAGATACTACCATCTTACTAGCAGCTTTGGGCTTTAAAACATTCTGGTCAGGGCCCTTTATAATTTTCCTTAACCTCATCTCCACTCTAATATAATCTGATTCAGATGCATCCCCTAAAGCTGCAACTCCTTCATTCCGTAATGTTCTCAAAAGCTTTCTATGGTGTATCTTCCAATCCTCAAGACATCTTTGCTTGAATGAGGTTTCCATAGGATTTGAGTATATAAACCCCTCAACATCAGGATCTAGTGGAGTTTTCCCTCTTCGAGGCACCCATCGCTTACGCTCACCAGTAAGCCCACCCTCTGCAATGTACCTGATTCATGTACAAATCAGTCAACAACACAACAAGAAGTTAATACTGAGATGTCTTTGTTATCTTCATATGCATGGTTGACCCACCGCATTTAATCTTCTGGGTATCCTTTAGTAGTCTAATATATCAAAGCTTTGTTCTTGAGGGTCCTGATTCTCTTATGCAAAGGGTCTTGCATTTGAAATCTCTCATCTCTGTTCTTTATTTATCTGTTAATTTCTAAAGTAGAGGTAGGGTTGCCTCACATATGCTTAAACTCAAGGGTAAATGAAAAATACCCGCACAGTATGTGTTCTGTCCTAATTACACGCACTATGAAATTGAAAGAGAAATAAAAAATAATAATTAAGAAAAGCACTTTTACCAGTTGAAACTATAGTAGATTTATTATAAAAGATTAAATAATTTAAAATTTAAAAAAAAAAAAAAAATTTAAAAAGAGAGGGGTGGGGGGAAGGAGCAGTGGGATCTACAATCCACCGCTCCTTAACTCATTATTTTCTTAAGGTGTAGAACAAGATGAAGGAAAAGGCTTGCGGTAGGTGTTGTATCCATTAACACACACACAGACACCCACCTGGCCATGTAATCAATCTCATGTCCAAGCTCAGCTTCCTCTTGCAAAGGTTCAATCCATGAGCTCACCAGTGTCCGGTACTTTCTGCTCAAAATCATGGCTCGTGGTGGAATTGTTTGGTTGTCTTCAGCCATAGCTTCTAAAGCTTCTAACAACTCAAGTATTCTTCCTAAAGACAAACACAACATTAATCAAGTCACTAAGTTCTATTCAAGACTAAGAATGAAAGAACCATAATGTAGGTCAAAAAAGCTAACAAATATTTAATAAACCTAACATGCAACAATATATGATAGATTACTGTGACTGCAAGTGAACAGTGTGAATCAGAAAAACTAGGATCCAACATCGGGAGCACAGATTTTTCATTATTCTTATACTTCTGAATTCCTCATGCATCACATGATCCATAAAGAAAGCTCAATAGCTTATGTTATATTCTCCTAAAATTGTTTAGCATAAGAACGAAAGAGTTGCAAAGAAACTCTACTACTAATCCAAGTAGGACATCAAATTCCAAACAGGAAACTACTATAAACAAGCTAAAACCTCTGAAAGGATTAAAATGGACCCACTATCAGGAGAAGACAAAATAAGATTGATGAGAAACAACAACAGACTATATCCAACTCCTAAAACCTACAATATTGTATATATAATTAAACTAACCCCAACATCTTGTCAATGCCACAAAATAGAGAAATTAGATCTGATATTGATCATAGAAGCCAACTGGGGCCGCCAATATGGTCTGTTAGCTTGTTTACTCTTGAACAGTTTATAGGCTACATCAAAACAACAGATATGCCGGAGCAGCATTGCTTTGGACACATCAACAATTTTAAACCGCAGCCGCCTACTGTGAGATTAAATAATTGACAACAATGTAGGAAATCGTGTATACGAATTAATAAGGCACTGCCTTAGCAGCTTGAAGAGAGTTTAGGTGATGACTTCCTAGTCCAAGAAAGGCATAAAGCATACATCTACGAAGGAGTTATTATACAAGATAGTTTAGTTCCTGTGATACCTCAGCTTAAGCATGTAGATTGCCTATCAAATTCTACCCCTGAAATTCAAAACTTTCAAGGTACAATTTTACGAAAACCTTGGTTGCATATTACTAAGTGCAAACAACATATAGCAATAAAACTGCTGCTGAAATATCTAACCATTATTCAGAGTGTGAAGAAATGAGATTACTCTTGTTAAGAAGAATCAATGAAACATATGTATACTGTATACCTTCTCGACATAAAGCTCGAAGATACAAAGACAGAGGGTCCCCAAAGTTTCCTTCATTATGTAAAGCTTTTGTTCCCCCTTCAAAAGTTTTGAGGGCACGAAAATGCCGTATTGCCTCTCGAACTACACAATACTTGGTAAAGCACTCAACTAACAATCTGAACATCAAGGCACAACAACATATTTCAAAAGAAAGAAAAGCAAAAATGAAAGAAGTATGATACAATGAAACACAAGATGTTGGTTGAACTCAAGATTGTCTCTGCCCAACCCACATTGAAAAAGAGACAATCGAGGGGAAAAAGAACTATAAAAAAGCTACAATGTTGGCAGCCGAAGCTCAACATTTGATAAAGTAGATGGTCTGCATGGACTACTAACTTTTACATAATTAAATAAGCAAACAAAAAATGCTTACGCATGGGTTTTCATATTAGGCTGCAAACGCTTGTGGTCTTCAACCATCATGCCAAGTAACTCAGCAACATCTTGCACTCTACATGTCAAATTGAAACCCCAAGGAGGGTTCATAAGATTAAAAGGGTCCGTAAAGCGCCTCACAGCAATGTCATAATCTTGAACTCAAAACAACTTAAGAAGTTGTCAAAATTCCATAAATATAATTATCATGCAAAGCTGACGACCCAGAAAATTGAAAACACAACACTTGAGAACTAAGATTGCCTCCTACAAGTTGCTAAAGGTTATAAGGATTCATATCTCATAAAGAAACATAGCAGGAATTACTTATGGCTACATAAACTACCTGTCATATGATTCAGCTCTGGTATATGCTTGGATCACCCAATTATATGTCTCAGTATCAGGTTTCATGTATTCTGTTTTGTCAAGAAAACTATAAGTATAAACCCTGAAGAACAGAAAAGAAAGGCTTCTGAGAAGTAATTAACTTGAACAAACATAAATAACTCTGCAGCCAGCAATATACAATTCAATTTCATAATACAAAAGTATAATAAACCACATGTCATGCTGAAACCAGAATAACCAAAATACATATGTTACCATGGTTCAAAAGTTAAATTAGTACTTCAATACAAACAAAAATTGTCACAAGCCAGCCAGGAAAGGAACTTCGATAAGGCTAGGAATACCATTAAGCAGGCATAAAGTCAAATTTGAATAATTTTAGCACTAGTTCTTCTGAAAGCTTAATCATAAGTGGAATACCATTAAGCAGGCATAAAGTCAAATTTGAATAATTTTAGCACTAGTTCTTCTGAAAGCTTAATCATAAGTAAGACTTATACAAGCACCAACAACAAATTTCAAACAAATATATACAAACCTTCTCCTCCGTACTCCATGTTCTCAAACGTAGAAAACGCTATTTCAGGAATTCCGCAAGTAGCCTATAGCATTTAAAGGGGAAAAAAATCTCATCAGACTGGCACAAGAGCGGGTATTAGCAAAAAACTAGATCTAAAGATGCTTGCAGTAACTCACTAGCAAAATGTGGAAATTTTAGCCAACTACTACAACATGCAGATTTCAACCCTATTGTAATTTCAAATTCTGCGTAGAACTTTCGAATGTAGAACTACAATATCAGAGATTTGTCTACTTTCGAATCACTCGTGTTACCCTGCCCTTTTTCTTCCTTTTTTATTTGAAAAGTTTTAAAGATGATATTAATCCAATAACAACCTCCAAATCGATATATGTTCAGATAAAGTAAGCAACAAAACAAGTTCACAAAAAAAAATTCAGGAAAGGCCACCTGCACGCTAAGAAGACAATTGAAATGAAAAGTTGTTGCCATCCGGCCAGCAGCCTCCATTTCATAGGCAATATCTAAGGCATTAGAATGATCCCCAACTTTACAATCTTCAACTATAAGAAGATCATAGACCTCATCAGTAGCTCTGAGCCCACCTTTGGCTCCCTTCAAGAACACTTTGTTGGCATCTTCCAAATGGCGGGTCCGAACGAGCTCCTCTGCTCACACAAACTCAGATAAGAAATCCTCACATTTTAAGGAACAGATAATAAATAATGTGCAACTTATTATCATGATTTGTTTGTACCAACAAGAAGAAGCCAAGCTCGGCGAATGTCATAGTGTAATTTCTCCATGGCCGCAAGAATTTCTAGGCCCCTTGTAGCACGTCCCTTGGAACCGAACAGCCGAATCAGAGCAATGAATGTTTCGTGGAGAGGACGAAGCCCCGAACTTAACTCCCTTCTCAATGATTGCATCTAACGTTCATATAGCAAAAAAAAAAGAAATAACAATATCTTAAGAAATTAAGGAAAATAAAAATGAAAATCCAATTCAGAAGAAGAAAAAAACAAATAATGTACAGACCGCAGCCTCGGTGTCGCCGTTGAGAGCGTGAGCAACGATCAAGCCGTGAAAGGAGCGAGGGCCGGGGGTGAGGCCCGCAGCAACCATATCGTAAATCACATCAGAGACTCCATTGGCGTCGCGATTTCGAGCTCGACCCATCAGCTCCTCCATGAAGGCGAAGCGGAGGCTCTTCTCGGCGGCGGAGGAAGAAGGAGACGAGAAATCATCATCGCCCTTGGTCTGCCTCCGCTTCCTTCGGGTTCGCTTCTCAGGGGCTGAGACCGCCGACGAGCGTACGACGACGGAAACGGTGTCGTTTGGGCATTTGAATTTGCAGGGGAAGGTGGGGAATGAATTGATGGAGGGGAGGAGGAGAGTGGACATTTGGATTGGAGTGCATGCGACTGTGGATAAGGTGGGTATTAAGGCGGGTGCTTTTCTGTCCAGGCCAAGGGATTGAAGAGCGGCTGAGCGGGAGAGGGTTTAACTGTTTTCTTATCTTATTTTAAAAAGGGGTTTAACTTTTTTTAATTTTTTCCAATGGGTTTTACTGTTTTTGAATTTTTTCCAATGGGTTTTACTTTTTTTTAATTTTTTCCAATTGCTATATTTAAGCCTATGGCCCCCACCACAAATCAATACTTGTCAAAATTGTATTTCAATAAGAATATAATAGTAAAATTATACTATCATTATGAAAGAAAACCACTTATTTCAATTTAGTGCTTTTGTAGGCAATGGTTTGCTCAATAGGCCAAAAAGATATACAACTAAACATTTTGTGTTTAACATTTTAGCCCCCTCAAATATAAAATCTTAACTCCGCCCTAACTATACAACACTTTCCTATGTTCTAAATCCTTTGATAGAATTATGTTTGGCACATTATACAACAAGTTAGCATGAAAGTAAACATGCGAAAGTGTTTAGGTAAAATGAGAAAAGTTTTATTTTTCATTAAACAACATAGTTTAGCTAGAAAAATTAAATCCAAAATAATAATAATAATTAAGGCGGTAATCAGTTATATATACCAAATGCTTGGGGGTTGCTAATAAAATTCATCTGCATTTTTTTCGTCTTTACAGAGATGAAGACATCTTTGCCAAGTTTGTTATTGTGTTTTGTCAACATTTGATTGAGCTATGGGTTGTACAAGTCAGCCGCATGTTCAAGTTTAGCTGAGCATCTACAATTTGTGCTTCTTGCAGCTAAATCTGCAGGAGCACATCCCATTCGTCTGGTACTCAGAGATGATAAGCTTGATAAATATATGGAAGGGGGAGGTGGCAAGATTGAGGGAGGGCCTCAACTCGTAGATGTCTGCAGTCATAAGGCTTCGAAAATCCAAAAAAAGGAGCGTAATTACTGGCGATACTCATGATGAATGGAAAAGTATAAGAAAACTTGCAAAATCAAGCAACATCGGATCCTTATCCTTTTTTGGATCTGATGTTGCTTGATTTTGCAAGTTTTCTTATATTTTTTTCATTCATTACAAGTAATGCCCGCAATTACACTGACAAAACCTCTCATTTTTTGAATTTTCAAAGCCTTATGACTGCAGACATCTCCTTAGCAACAGATATGCTCATTATGTGGTGACATTCTCTTAATTCATTGGCAATTTTGTTTTCTTCTCCTTGGTTTCTCTCTTCGACGGCATTCATGTAAAGTCTTAACCTTTGCAAAGACTTTTGAACGACCATGGTGAGTGCACTACACAGAGACAGAGTAGAGATGATTGAATTGAAGACTTGTTGTTTGTAGTTTTGCTCTACATAATTTGATCAATTTAAAAGTTGTGCTCACATAAAAATCATTGAGCTGTTTTCACCAAACTTTCATGCTAAGCTTGCATTTCAGTACCAAATTCCCAACACTGATTTTATGAAGCTTAGCTTGCATTTCAACGCCAAGTTCCCAATACTCATCGCATGAAGCTAAGCTAAGCTTGCATTTCAGTACCAATAATTAATTAATTAATTAATTAAAATGATGAGCTAGCACTGCGAGCCAAATACATGTCTGCAGCCTCTTTTATGGGCTTTGGACCTTTTTTTTCTTTATTGGGTGTACAAATGTGGCTCATTCTATAGTGAGGACCTTATATAAGGCACTTAGGTTAGGACATATCTCTTAATTGTTTGATCAAACTGATTGGTATGATCAAATGGTTAAGAGATGGGTCTCATCTAAGGGCCTTAGATAAGGCACTCATATAGAATTCTACGCACAAATGTATGCAATAATTCTGTAGTGAGGGCCTTGAATATGGTCCTTAGGGGAGACCCTATATCTTAACCATTGGATCAAATTCGTTAGCCGTTAGATTAAATTCGTTAGCATGATCCAATGGTTAAGAGATAAGACCTCATATTGGGGTCATATATAAGGCATTCACTATAGAATGACTTCAAATGTATGAGTTGCTTCTAATCCAACAAAATGACAAAGAATGCAGCCTAGTTTAATTCTCTTATCCCATAAGACATTTACTTTAAAAAAAAGAAAAAGCCTGACAAGCCCCGACCCGAGCCTAAAAATTTAAGGTCAACCTAGCCCGGCCCAGCCCGATGACGAACCCTAACGTAAACATACCTATACAGCTTGAAATTCACATAAAGCATATTGGTCTCTATTCCACTGCAACTCCTAAAGACATACAAATTCAATTGTAGAAGGCATGTTGTTTTTAATATGTTGCATAGCATGATATTTTGCAAACACTTCCTCTTTTACTTCTTCAACTCTCTTATCTGTTGAATGGTTGAGAATAGGATCAATAACAATTTTCTCCAGTGAAACAGCATTCTTCATTAGGTACAAGACATGTTTAGCTGCACATAGGTCTAATCCTTGGGTTGGGTTAGGCCCGATAGATCTCTAGGTGCGGGGTTTAACTTAAAAAACCTCAATGCAATTATGAGTGGACCACCTATATTTGAACTTGTAGATTATTGTTGTATTCTTCGACGTGGGAATTATACATCATGACTTGTATCAAGCTACCTACATCAACATGTTTAAATAGCTAGAAATAAACCAAGATCAACAAATTTGATCAAGTTAAAACCAATGATCAAAGACTCAATGGTAAATATTATTGCAACTTGTAAGTGCTTATGTTTAAAGCAGTAAGCTTTGAATTTGTTTTTGAAAAATGGAAAAAAATAAGTTTCAAGGATTGAGAGTTAGATGGAGTCTAATTGAATTTTTGTTTCTTCTTAATTCTTTTATCTGATAAGAAAGGGGACTTTTACGACCGAAAAACGACCACAAAAGATATGAAATTGAGAAAAATAAATAAAGTATCACTAACTCGCTCATGAGATAGATAATTTGCCATATTTTATTTGATTTTAGAAATATATAAGTTCTCTAAATTATTGCACAATCCATAAATCTTGGATGGATACAAGAAAATATAAAACAATTGGGAGGTCAAGGATTTTGACACATTCATTTACCAGCTAAGTCAGAAACTAATTTGAATTGTCACCTCTTAATTTTCCTAACATTGACTAAACCACACTTGCATTTATATTCAACAGCACAACCATATTCACTTGAGGAGCCATGTGTAATGGTTTTCTTCTTTTTTGTTTTGCCTTGAATAATTTATTTAAAAAATAAAATTGAAAATGCAAGAAATATATTTATAAAATAAAATATATTTATAAAATAAAAAAAAGACATTAAATTGAATCAAACCGCAATTAATTTTTTTCTACCTCATCGCCAAGATTTTGACCTCTTCGAACGTTTTTCCAGGACTCTCCGGCTTCGATTGAAGAGGTCATTTGTATCTTTGCACAAATGCAATTTTGTAGTAGAAATTTTGGTGTGGAAAGTGAAAAATATTGGAAGAAGATGAATTTGTATGAAGATTTGGTATGGAAAGTGAATAATATTGGTAGGTATTTATAGAAGAAAAAAAAAATCCTGAATTTTTATATATTTTTTACAAATTTTTTTTTGAATTTTTTAAGCCAAAAATTGGACAGTCATTGGATTTGATAAGATTTTTACATCGGAGGCTCCAAGAGAAGTCACGTGGTTTGTAGCCGTTGGTTTCTGTGAGCTGATGGGTCAGTGCTGATGTCAACAGCCTGAGGGCAACAGCCTAGTCATATTTTGCCCATGGGCTTGCCTAGACTGGTGGGTCCCACACCTTGCCTGGCTGAGTTGTCCGCGCTGGAGATGGATTTCAGGCTTAGGGCAGCCTTTTGCCCGAGCCAGGCCCCTGCGCTGGAGGTGGCCTTACAGATTGCATCTCCTCCACTGTAGAGAGTGATTATTCAGCTTTCCAATAGTTGATCCCTCAGCTTCTTCTCTTGTTGACCGTTTCTTTCCTTTCGAGCTTTTATATAAAGTCTCAACGACGAACGCAAGGACTTGGGCACAACCATTGATGATTCTTGATGACTGTCTGTCACTTGCAAATGCACACAAATTATGTTTAATTCATAAGTAACTACAAACTTCCAATTCCAAGGAATTAACATGAAAGTAAAACATGCGAGAGTGTTTAGGTAAAATGAGAAAATTTTATTTTTCATTAAACAACATAGTTTGGCTAGAAAAATTAAATCCAAAATAATAATAATAATTAAGGCGGTAATCAGTTATATATACCAAATGCTTGGGGGTTGCTAATAAAATTCATCTGCATTTTTTTCGTCTTTACAGAGACGAAGACATCTTTGCCAAGTCAGCCGCATGTTCAAGTTCATCTGACATCCACTATTTGTGCTTCTTGCAGCTAAATCTGCAGGAGCACATCCCATTCGTCCTGTACTCAGAGATGATAAGCTTGATAAAATATGGAAGGGGGAGGTGGCAAGATTGAGCAGGGGAGGAGGGCCTCGAGTCGTAGTTGTTAAACAAAATCAGTGCCGCCCAGAGTGATAAGACAAATGCTTGGCTAATGAGTCCTTTGGTCTCCTCACTTCTGATCAGAGCTTGCACTCTTTGCTGGTATTCTTGGAAGTACCTCAGTTGTCTATCCATGTGGAATATTTGGATCAGCATTTGCAGTCACCATTTTGGCTAACAAGCAGAAAGCAAAGCAGAGCAAGCTCTGAGCAAAACAGAGGAAAACGGCACGTGGCTCGTCGAGTTGAAGAATCAATTCCATAAGGGTAAGAGTCAGCACGAGCAAACGTTATCAAATAGTTGTTGTTGCCTCTATCAACCAGAGAGTCACCAAACAACAAAGAAGGCTTGACCCTCTGCTAACTGAGGAGCAATGCTAAAATATTGATAGTTCCCAATGCAAAAATATTGATCAGACATATAATAATATTCGTTGATGAGTCATCATCATCTACAGCTAATAATACCGACAACAAATATTTAGATAATTGAAGCACTGCACTCACTAGAGGCATACAAATTCAATTGTTGAAGGCACTTTGTGTTTAATATGTTGCATAGCATGATCTCTTGCCTTCACTTCCTTCTTGACTTCTGCAAGTACCCTTTCCATTCCCTTAGGATACAACCAACGCCGAACAGGATCAATAACAATTTTCTCCAGTGCAACAGCACTCTTTATTAAGTGCATGACTGGCGTAACGGCAAGTCTTCGAGCACGGTACCCTACTATTTCAACTACCTTGAGGTAATGATGCGGGCAAATGGCAGCTTTCTTTAATTTTCTATCGCACTTCCATGTTTGAAATTGCAGCTGCACAAGGGGAGAAATTTAATAAGAACCACAAAGACAAAGTTTAACCTTTTTGCTTTCTGTACGCTTATACTTTTCTTTATTCAGTATGTTTATACTTTTCTGTATTTATGTAATCTGCTAAGTGCTGCTAATAAATATCTCTGTCTATACCTTCAATGCAAGTCTCTGCAAGTAAGGAGATGCCTTGATGAAAGAATTTAATTGATGAAGAAGCCAACGATAATCTGATTCGACTATTAATTCCAAATGCTTGAGATTTGCAAATACAGGAAATTCATACTTCTTATCGTATATCTTTGACTTGAACAGGTGGTAGCACTGGAAACCAAAGAAGAGTAAGGAAAAAACGTAATATCCAACACACAGAAAAGAAAAGAAAAAACCGGACAACACATGTTGATAGTTTTAGATACAATACTAACCGGTTGATCGATATCCAGCCTAAGAATCTCTAGTTGAGAAACAACGCATGAAAGTTGGCCCAAGACAATCTTTATGATATCGGTATCCAGCTCAAAATCATCGTCAGTCTCAAAAATGGATACCTCAATGAGCAACGGAACATTACTGATGTCCAAATTCACAAACCCTCCATTGTAAACAAATGAAACAAGGTTTGCATCACGAATCTGAATGCTTTTGATGCCAAAGCAATTTACTATCGCTAGGTGCTTCAATGCAATCGATGAACCGACAACTCTTAAATTTACCAAATTTGTGGAAGCACGCACTGTTAAGTGTTCAAGAACTGGACAATGAAACAAGAAGTACTCAAGAATTTCTCCAGTCACATCAACATATCTGAAAGAAAGTACTTTGAGCGACTTAAAACCACCAATATTGTGTCCAAGAGAGTGTAGAGGACTCGGACACAAGTGTTTCAAATCAGGGTAAGGAAAAGCATAGTGACCCTCGTAAATAACACTGAATGCCACAATAAACTCCAATTCAAGTATTTGAACTCTCCTTGTCATTGCAAATTGAATCCATTTATCAATGGAACTTGTGAAACGATGATCAATATCAAAACAAGCCCTGAATCGTTCAATGCTAGGGCCTTTATGTTGTTCCAATACACGATTCACCCAGTTTATGTATCTATGGCTTTCTTGGTATCTTATTTCTGGTTGGAGGCCTCTAAAGTGGCGTAAATTGCTGCTACCAAGATCCAGTTTAGCATCAAAGTTGAGAGTCATAGTAGACGCCCACAGGTGCTGCCATCGCTTAGAAAGGATACTAGTAGTTGCGGCTTCCTTTAGTGACAAGAGAGACAATATACTAACAAGAATTTCATCCGGCAACTCACTGATTCGGTCCGCCAACACAAAGTTGTGCCCCTCTCCCTTAGTTTTCCTTCTCTTTGCCAAGTTGTAGTTGTAGCAACCCATCCTAACCTAAGTATTACTTACTACAGACACAGAGCAATGAGATTGACGCAAAATTTGAATTGAGAGAAGTTTTACCTTGTCTAGCACAGACTGAGAGAAGTTGAAGGTACTGGTTCCTCCTCCTTCATTATTTAGATCATGAAAGGAGGGAAGGGATTTTTCCTGGTTAATAATAATCTGAATTCTGATGGAAGTAGGGGTTTGCGTTGTCTGTTTGTTTGTTGGTTTGCACTTTGTCTTTGTTTGTAGAAATATCAAACTCAACCTTGTAGTTGTAACTTTGTTTGTAGGTGGTAGGTAAGAGGCAAAACTCCCAATCCTATTTCTCTTTAGTTACGTATCCTATGATTTTTTGGTTAGGTTCAAATTGCGGCCGAATGAGAATATGTGTTTTTTTTTTTTTTTTTTTTAATAACTTTTATAGCAAGAATGTTAGAATGTAGAAGTTCAATTTTCATTCCAAAATAATATATAATCCAATATACTTTCGAAACCAATATTTTATAACAAATTGTGGCTCAGAAACTTTCATAACATCAAACGATTACTTTATTGATACTAAATTGGAGTAGAAGCTCAATTTAGTGGATAATACATAGAGACAACGTATTGCACTAGAATGCAAACATACGAGGGTAGAAACCACATAATCTAAACCTTATAATAATATGGAAACTCTGAGGAAATATTTAAATGACTGACTAGAAACCAAAACAAGTAAATAGCCCATAGCATCGGGTTTTAGTACCTCCACCTCCACCTCCTCCTCCTTTTCCTCCTTGCGGGGCTTCCGATCCATTTTCACTTCCTCCATCACCTTGACCGGATCCGGACTTGCTTCCACCTTCCCCTTTTCCTGATCCGCTTGCTTCATTATCATTAATAATTCCGATGTTGCTTGCTTTTGCAAGCTTCCTTATCTTTTCCCGTTCATCTGCAGTAACCTCAGCAATTATGCTGACAGAACCTCTCCATTTCTTTGATTTTCGAAGTTTTATGATTGCAGTCATCTCCTTAACGTTAGAGATGCTCATTATGGGGTAACATTCTCCTATTTCATTGGCAATTTTGTTTTCTTCTCTTTGGTTTCTCTCGTTGACGGCATCCATGTGAAGTCTTAACCTTTGCAAAGACTTGTGAACGACCATGGTGAGTGCACTACACAGAGACAGAGTAGAGATGATTGAATTGAAGACTTCTTCTTTGTAGTTTTGCTCTACGTAATTTGATCAAGTTAAAAGTTGTGCTCACATAAAAATCATTGAGCTGTTTTCACCTAACTTTCATGCTAAGCTTGCATTTCAGTACCAAATTCCCAACACTGATTTTATGAAGCTTAGCTTGCATTTCAACGCCACGTTCCCAATACTCATCGCATGAAGCTAAGCTAAGCTTGCATTTCAGTACCAATTAATTAATAATTAATTAATTAATTAAATTGATGAGCTAGCACTGCCAGCCAAATACATGTCTGCAGCCTCTCTTTTTTCTTTATTGGGTGTACAAATGTGAGTCATTCTATAGTGAGGACCTTATATTAGGTCTTTAGGTGAGGACATATCTCTTAACTGTTGGATTAAATTAATCAATATGATCAAATGGCTAACTAATTTGATCAAATGGTTAAGATGGGGTCTCATCTAAGGGCCTTAGATAAGGCATTCACTATATTTTCTATGTACAAATGTATGCAAGAATTCAATAGTAAGGGTTCTATATATGGCCCTTAGGTGAGACCCCATTTCTTAACCGTTGAATCAAATTAGTTAGCTGTTAAATTAAATTAGTTAGCATAATCCAATGATTAAGAGATAAGACCTCGCATAAAGGCCATATATAAGGCTCTCACTATAGAATGACTCCAAATGTAAGAGTTTCTTCTAATCCGACAAAATGACAAAGAATGCGGCCCGTTTTAATTCTCTTATCCCCTAAAAGTGCACCCAATAAAAAGACCAAGGTCCCACTTTAAGGATGACTTATGCATATTTTATTTCTTTCCGCTTTAACGTTTAATTTTTCTTTTTAAGATTGGATTAGTAAATTTACATAAGAAATGAAGACTCATTGGATTCTTATTAAAGTCATGGTCTAATATCTAATGTTACTTGAGATTGCGGGATAATACGAAAGGCATGCAAACGATTAGTTTAAGATAATCAAAGTTTGTGATCCAACATAATGATAATAGGGATAACAACCCTAAAACCTTAGCAAGTTGGTTTAAATACTACCTCAAATCCTAGAAATTGTAGGAAATCCAAATATAGAAAGGAAAAAAAAATAAAAAGTACAAAAGTTTCCAAAAACTAAAAAATTGTAAGATCCCACATCGACCAAACGGAGAGGGGGTGATGTGCCTTATATGGCACACCCGCATTCATCTAGCACGAGGCCTTCTGGGAGCTCACTGGCTTCGGATTCGTAGGAACTCCGAAGTTAAGCGAGTTGGAGGCTGGAGCAATCCCAGGATGGGTGACCACCCTGGGAAGTTGCTCCGTGAGCTCCCAGAAACAAAACCGTGCGGGCAGTGGGGGAGGCCCAAAGCGGACAATATCGTGCTACGGCGGAGCCGGTCCGGGGTGTGACAATTTGGTATCAGAGCCACTCTGCCGTGTGGTGCGAGTGTGCCGACGAGGACGTCGGATCCCTTAAGGGGGGTGGATTGTAAGATCCCACATCGACCAAACGGAGAGGGGGTGATGTGCCTTATATGGCACACCTCGCATCCATCTAGCGTGAGGCCTTTTGGGAGCTCACTGGCTTCGGAGTTGTAAGAACTCCGAAGTTAAGCGAGTTGGAGGCTGGAGCAATCCCAGGATGGGTGACCACCCTGGGAAGTTGCTCGTGAGCTCCCAGAAATAAAACCGTGAGGGCAGTGAGGGAGGCCCAAAGCGGACAATATCGTGCTACGGCGGAGCCGGTCCGGGGTGTGACCAAAAAAAAAAAAAAAAAAAAAACCTAAAATGTTATTTTGGGCTACTAAACAGCATCAAACGGTAGTAAAAAAATTCATATGTCACGACGAAGCACGAGTTTGACGCGTGACTCTTTGAAACGATGGGTCATGGTTCAGTACTCAATAGGAGTCCACTACCTATTAAATTCATGGAAAGATATTGCTCTCACATTAACCACATAGGTCTAATTCTTGGGTTGGGTTAGGCCCAATGGACCTCTAGGTGCGGGGTTTAACTTAAAAAACCTCAATGCAATTATGAGTGGACCACTTATGTTTGAACTTATAGATTATTGTTGTATTCTTCGACGTGAGAATTACACATCATTACTTGTATCAAGCCACCTACACCAACACGTTTAAATAGCTAGAAATAAACCAAGATCAACAAATTTGATCAAGTTAAAACCAATGATCAAAGACTCAATGGTAACAATTATCGCAACTTGTAAGTGCATATGTTTAAAGCAGTAAGCTTTGAATTTGTTTTTTAAAAATGGAAAAAAAATAAGTTTCAAGGATTGAGAGTTAGATGGAGTCTCTGCTCAATACTTGCCCATCACTCATTACAAACTACAAGTAACTCGAAAACTGGATAAATTTTAGGTACTAGACATTCCAGTACACGCAAACTAGAGGTCATCACTTGGCCCGCTGGGCCGAAGTGAGTAGTCCGATATGTAGTTAAATTTTGATGCACAATAATATAGATTAGTATAAAGTTTACATTGACTTATTGATGTATTAATATTGGTATAAATTGTATCTTATATTTTGTTGAAAATTTGATTTTCTAGTATTTTTAATTGAATCCGAATGGGGGGTACTTCCTTATTTACATTGTAAACTTAAATAAATTGAGTAATATAAAAATCAATACAAGTAAAAAGACAAGACATTTACTTCTTATATATATATTTTTTTAAGGCCTGACAAGCCCCGGCCCAAGCCCAAATCGAGCCCAAAAATTTAGGCCTGCCCGATGACGAACCCTAACGCAAACATACCTGTACAGCTTGAAATTCACAGAAAGCATATTGGTCTCTGTTGCACTGCAACTACTAAATACATACAAATTCAATTGTAGATGGCACTTTGTTTTTAATATGTTGCATAGCATGATATTTTGCAAACACTTCCTCTTTTACTTCTTCAACTCTCTTATCTGTTGAATGGTTGAGAACAGGATCAATAACAATTTTCTCCAGTGAAACAGCATTCTTCATTAGGTACATGACATGTTTAGCTGCACATGCACGGCCACGATACCCTACTATTTCTACTACCCTGAGGTAAGGATGGGGGCATTTGGCAGCTGTCTTTATTTTTGGCCGCCTCCATGTTACGAATTTCATCTGCACCAAGGGAAGAACAATTGAGTTTCTGTTTACACTTTTTTTTCCCCTCCTTCACAATTGGCAACGGAATGAATAGAAGTTTGACAAAATCACTGAAAATGCACATACACAAATACCAAAATTTTGTTATATATATACCTTCAACACAAGTCTCTGCAAGTAAGGAGATACCTTCATGAAAGAACTTAAGTGATGAAGAGACCAGCAATAATCTGCTTCAACTATTAATTCCAAATGCTTGAGATTTGCTAATATAGGAAATGCATGATTCTGAAGTGGGCCAAAATCATCGTCGTCCTGAAACCCAAAGGAGTAGTTAAGAAAAGAAAAGAAGAAGAAAAACCACATGTTCATGACTAGCTAGATATACTAACCAGTGTCATTGGGGTGATATCCAACATGAGAATCTCTAGCTGAGAAAGAATACAGCATGAAAGTTGAGGCAACACAACCCTTATCGAATCAACCGTACCCCAGTCAGCCTCTTCAATGTATACTTCAGTGAGCAACGGTACGTCACTGAGAAGCAAGCGTACCGAACCTCCATGGTAAGTAAAGGAAACAAGGTTTGCTACTTCACGAATCTGAATGCTTTCAAGGCAACAACAATGTTTTATTGCTAGGTACTTCAATGCAGCCGATGATGAACCAACAACTCTTAGACTTGCCAAATTTGAGGAAGCATACACTGTTAACTGTTCAAGACCTGGACAGTTAGACAACAAGTACTCGAGAATTTCTTCAGCCACATCAACATGTTTGAAATTAACTACTTTGAGCGACTTAAATCCAATAATATTGTGTCCAAAACAATTAGGTCCTTTTTCAAGACCTAATACTTTGTAAGGAAAAGCATAGTGACCTTTGTCAATGACCCCGTCTCCTAACTCCAACTCAAGTATTTCAACTCCCTTTGTCTTTGCAATTTGAATCCATCTGTCAATGGAAGTGGTGAAACGACGATCAAGATAAAAACAAGCCCTGAATCGTTTCATGTTTGGACCTTTATGTTGTTCCATTACACGACTCACCCAATCGACGTATCTAAGGCTTTTCTTGTGTCTTAACTCCGGTGTGAGGCGTCTAAAGAAGCGAACATTGTTACCAACATCCAACTTGGAATCAAAGTCAAGAGTGTCAGTAGACGCCCATAGGTGTTGCCATCGCTTAGAAAGGAGACTAGTAATTGCTGCTTCCTTGAGCGACAATAGAGACAATATACTAACAAGAATTTCATCAGGTAAGCGACTAATTCGGTCTATAGATATCATCCAGTTGTGTTTTTTCCCCCCACCCTTAGTCGTAGTCTTCCTTCTCTTTGCATCCTCTTCCTCTGTATAATCATAATAATAGATGAGTTGGCCCTAAAACAAAAACACAAGAAGAGCAATGAATGTGTATAAACTAATTTTGAAATTGATGTAGCAAATTAAAACCAGGTAGGTAATAATATTATACCTTGTCTTGGACTGTTTCCTTGGTTACATCTGGGAATGGATTTTCCATGTTATGAATCTGCCTGATCATGTAGGACTGCGGCAGGGGTTTTGTCTTTGTATACTCTAGCTATATATATATATGGTGTTGCAAAGCAAAGAGCAAGAAGCCCACCTCACCTCTACTTTGTTGTAGTAGTTGTAACTTGTAGGTAGGTAGGTAATAAGAGGCAAAGTCCTAACTCCAAATCCTTTGGTGATCCAGTTCAGTTGCAAGTCAAATTCCCAATTCTATTAAAAATAGCATGTTAATAATAATAATATTTCCTTGTTTTTAATACGGATAAGCACGTCTAAGCCAGGAAAAGCAGCGTCTAATTGAAATTTTGTTTCTTCTTAATTCTTTTATCCGATAGGAAAGGGGACTTTTACGACCAAAATATATAGGAAATTGAGAAAGAAAGAAAGAAAAAAGTATCACTAACTCGCTCATAGGATAGATAGTTTGCCCTATTTTATTTTATTTTAGAAATATACAAGTTGTCTATATTATTGCACAATTCATAAATCTTGGATGGATACAAGAAAATATAAAACAATTGAGAGGTCAAGGATTTTGACACATTTACCAGATAAGTCAGAAACTAATTTGAATTGTCACCTCTTAATTTTCCTAACATTGACTAAACCACACTTGCATTTATATTCAACAGCACAACCATCTTCTACTTAATTACCTCCAGATTTTTTTATTTTATTTTAAATATATAGACAAATGATAAACTAAATTAATAATCTAATATGAACCCAAAATTCTTTTATAATATCTAGCAAACCCCACGATTAATATATTGATATATTATTGATAGTGAGGGACGGGTAACGGGTTAGCTAAATAAACAAGTGAAAATTAAAACAAACGCAACTAGGACGAAATAAAATAGCTAGAAATAACACCAAGATGAGATCACACAAGTTTAAAAACTAATGAACAAAGGCTCATTGGTACTTGCCCATCAACCATTACAAACTATAAACAAGGAAACTCGAAAGCTCCATCAGTTTTAATCACTTGAAATTCCACAGTACACAAACATTTGGTAGTATTTAACATTTATAGATCTAGCATCAATGATATTGAAGCACTCATAAATTATATAGTTCCAATTCAAATGGATGGCATGGAACGACAAATTAAGATGTCGTTTAGGTCCTGGAATCCAAAGCTAAGATGGTGCTGAGATTCATGGGGTCCATGTACTTGGTAGACCCTGTCAAAATGTTCTGAACGATCAGTTTGTTTGCCTTTTCTGATGGGTGAAATGCATCCCAGAAAGCGTATCGGCCTCTGTTTGGGCACAAGTTCGAGGCCACCGTGCACAATCCTAACCCATTGTACGGTCCCTGTCCACAGCATGCAATCTTTGATGTAGAAAACCCTGTGTCCAAACAAAATTATAAGTCAATAAAAATTATTTCTTATTAACAATTAATATTATTAGATTAGCCCATGATCATGAATATTTACCAAATGCTTGAGGGTTGCTTATGAAATCGTTGCGCGTCTGCTGTGTGTTGGCAGCAATGAAGACATCAGAACCAAGTTGGCTGTTGAGTGATTTTAGCATCTGAACGAGTTGAGGGTTGTACAAAGACGCGGCTCTTTGCAGCTCAGCTGAACACTCGCCGTTCCTGCTTCGCTGCGCCAATTCTGCCGGCACGCAGCCTAGCGGCCCGGTACCTGTCACCAGGACTCTTCGTGTTCCGAGGTCATACATTCTCTGAAAAACCACACAAGACCATTAAATTAATTAATTTGGTGGTGACATTAAAAGTGATGTGTGACTTGCCCAACAAGTTACAAGATGAAATTAGGAGGTGGCTACCAAGAGAAGTTTTTTGAGCTCCGAAATGAGAAGTTTGACATAATCCGGGAGATCATACTGGCGTGATCTTGCAGAGAAGGGCACCAGATAGTAGTTGTTCACAAAGTCGTTGCCTCCGACGGTGAGGAGGACAAGTGCTTGATTCACAAGCTGCTTGGTGCGTTTAGTTCCGATGAGGGCACTCACCCTTTGCTGGTATTGTTGAAAGTATTCCAATTGCCTGGACATTCTTATTATGTTTACCTGCCAAAATTTCACATAACATACATGATTAGTTTAATTAAGTACCTCAATCAAAGCTAACTAGCATTCAGAAACTGAGACTGCATAAAAGTAATTAGAACTGACAAATTGAATTCCAGTGTCATTGAGGATGCCAATGCCAGCAGAGGCAAAGTTGGCACCAACTAGTAGCTTCTGTCCAGTGAGCTCTGGACTCAAATATGGCAATGTGGATTCTGCACCAAGTTGCTGGCCTGTAAATATATTCATACACACATCTTAAGTCAGTTTAATAAATAAATAAAAAAGATATGTGTATAAAGAAAAACAGGATTGGAAGAAAACCCAACTGATAAAATCAGGGATGTTGAAGCCATTGGAGAAACGGCCAGTGGGTCGACCAGTTGGATAGTCAATGCCATAAGGAGGAGAGTCAGCACGAGCTGTGGTGGCTAAGTAGTTGTTGTTGCCATTGTCAACAAGTGAGTCTCCAAACACAAAAAAGGCCCGACCCTCAGCTTGGGAGCTCAAAGTTCCCAATGCCATGGCCAGACCAAAGATGGCCAATGAACCCAAAGCCAAATAGCTAGCCGATGCCATGGAGGAGTCGTTGGTTTTTAAAATAGCAAAACAGAACAAAAAGACTATATCTTGCCTATGATCGAACAATGATGCTGATGAGCTTGGTAATGTGGAAGTTTGATAGAGCATGGGGCGTTATATAGGTCGGGATGCTTGTCAATTGAGGCAAAACAGGGCCCACTTTGAACAAAAACAACCCGGTCTGGGTAGTTGCGATTACGGCAATGCCATAAGTAGCTGTGGCTGGCTAAGCCTTTTCGACCAAGCTTTTGTAAATTTGGTCACGAATTTGCCTTTCCAGTTTACTGCCATGTCAGAACTCAAAAGTGAACAAAATTCAAGTATAGCTGTCAGTTAGGTCAGGGTGGAGCCCTCTTGGATCTATTATCCATACAACCTCTGTTTTATGCAGAGCAGATTTACTAAAACCAGAGTCAAAATTTGAAATTTTATGTGGTAATTTGGTGTATCGGTTAAACATTAAGTCACATCAAACCCAGTTTTACAATTCTTATTACTTTTTCAACCTTGGCCTAAAGATCCAGTGCTGGATGAGATCAAATTAGCCTGCAGATAATTTGTTCTTATTTGGAAACACCAGTAGTCACCACCTAATTGCAAATTAAACATATGACAGCCAATTTTACACACTAGTAAATAGGGCAGGTAGGAGTTTCTGACTAAATTTTCCATGCTCTTGAATGACGTTCCTTCTTAAACCTTTGCTTTTGACAATGACCAACTTCATCATAAATTAATGACACAGTTCAAAGTTTGACGCCAGTAAATGATTGATTGTGAAGACCCTTGGTTGGCTAATCACTTATGAGCTTGAAGATGTTAGCCATTTATTTATGAAGCTATAAAGTTTAGGGATGTGATTCAGAAAAAAGTTACCAATAACAGCAGCAGGCATGTGATCCAATTCAACATAAAAATGACTTCATTCCTTGACGCACCTTACAAACTAATTGTCCTAAAAACGTGCAATTATTATCCAACCAGAGCCAATAAAGCTCGTAGATGTTTAATTGCAAGCCACCTACTCTCACATCACAGCTTTTAAATCATCTGCTGCTAAATGCTAATCATTCTGAATTTATTTATAAAAAAAAAAAAAAAAAGGTATTCAAATCAAAAGCATAGGTAAGATGTGACTTTCTCCTCAAAATTATTGGAGCACTCGAGAGTAACATGAAATGAAACACACACATAATAGTAAAAGACAGCCTTTATTATAATACCAACTACCGTGCAGCAATATGGTTCGTACAAATTAACTTTGGCTGAAGAAACGGTTCAACTAACCAACAAGGCCTTAACTTTCCCGAGGGCTTGTCAAGTTTATGAGTATTCATCTCTTTTTCTCTCACTCTCAAATCTACTTTTGAGGCTCTTTAATTTCTCACCAGTGACTGAGTAATGCCCTAGCTAGCCTTTTCGTGAAACTCATGTCCTTCACTACCTACCTATACCTATACCTATAGCAGCACCCTGGCACTAACTGTCTTCAAATGCCATTGTGCCAAGACCAACATTAACAACAGGGGAATCAGATCAGATTAATTTGCAAATGCAGCAATATTTTTGAATCAAATTGTTGTCTTCTTCTTCACTTCGTCTTTGCTACGGTTAGGTTATTGTTTTCATAATCATAGGTCAAATGCTAAGAGTAGCTAGTTTGGAAAAGGAACAATGGAGCATATGCTGCATCCCATTTGGAGGCTAAGTTAATGGCATTGAAGAGATCGATGAGTTCACATCAAACTGACATCTGTCCCTTGTTGGACCAGAGCAATTTATTTCTTCTTAAGTGTTCATATGTACCTGCCTGAATCAGGTCAAGTCGTCCCTCCCTCCCTGAGCTTTGCTTTGCTTTGCTTTAATTTTCTTGTGCTTATTTCACTCTATATTGAGAGCTTCCTCAAGCCTTGAAGTTGCACAGCTGTCTCAACTCTGAATTATGCAATACAATTATGGCCCATCTTATTTATTATTGCGTGCATATTGTGATGATGGGAAAAATAATTAATAAAAACAATAGTACATTTCTATACAATTACTTGACTGGAATAATGTGTGCATTTGTGCCACTCTAGTTCTACGTGGGGCTACGTTTGTCATTTGACTAGAGGTATCAAATACAAACAATTTGTACTTTGCCATTTTTATTTTTATTTTTTAAACAAGTGAGCTCAGGGTGTTGAGCAGAAGATTTGCCACAGCCCGTAACATGTTTCACACACTAAAGCTTGGGCCAATTTGGATCTACCCCATCTCATGCATTTCTTTAACGGGTCGGGCCTTTTGTTCTGCCTGGCCCAACACAAACATTTTTACTTTACTTGCTCCCTTTATTATTGGGCCTGAAATGCTTAACACGAAGCGTATGTCTTGGGCCTTCAATGGTTAATAACGAAGATGAGAAGAGAATGAGAGAGATAAAGAACAAAGAAACCCAGACAAAACTCAACGTCAAGCTTGGAATTAAATAGGCAAACCAACTGAATAATACACACTAGTCTTTTTAATGACGCAAGGCAAAACAATAATAATAATAATAATAAATCACATCACTTCTGAATGCCGATTGGTTGATGAAAGGATGATAAGAGTTCAATAATAAAAAGAAGAGGCACCCCTTGTAGTTGTTCTAGTAACTTTCTAGACTTGAAGTTGTAGGTCTAGGTCCTAGAGTCCAAGGCCAAAATAGTACTGAGATTCATTGGGTTCATGTACTTGTTGGACCCTGTCAGGATTTGCTGCGCAATGATTCTGTTGGCCTTCTCAGAAGGATGGAATGCATCCCAAAACGCGTACAAATCTCGGTTTGGGCACAAGTTGGAGACTATTGTGCATAGCCCAATCCCATTGTAGGGCCCTTGCCCACAGCATGCTATCTTTGAAGTCACAAATCCTGCAAAAAAGTAACACCAGATCATGTTTAGCTTAGGGTATCTTTGTAATTTTCTTTTAATTTTCCCAGTGTTTTTTGATTTTTTCCGTAATCATATTCTAAACTATTCTAATGTCTAATTTACGGAGATGATGGATATTGAACTCGCATACTGTCTTGGCCTTGGCCCAACCAACCCACTTTGTGCTTATAGTTAATTATTTGGACGTACCATAAGCTTGAGGGTCAGAAATAAAATCCATGTGCATTTCATATGCATTTGCAGCAACAAAGACATCTGAGCCAAGCTGGCTGTTGAGACCATTGATCATTTGGACGAGTTGTGGGTTGAACAAAGAAGCAGCTCGCTCCAGCTCAACCGAGCATTCACCGGCTCTGCTATGCTGAGCCAATTCTGCAGGAACACACCCTAGTGGTCCTGTTCCTGTCACCAAAACCCTCCGAGCTCCTAATTCGTATAGCCTCTGCATTGTGAAAAAACAAAAACATTAAAGCATGCATCGTTCTAATTGAGCTTCAAATTAATAGCGTGCGGAAATTCAATATTTTTACTACATGCATAACAAACTTCATTCAAATCATCCACAAATAAGATGAGGAAATGTTTTAACTTGATTGATAAAGATTGTTAGGTCTTAACAAAGTTGAAAATTTGCTGCTAATAAATTTGTCTCCCAGACAATTTTAATGCAGGCGGATAGTGGTCATAAGTGCATTTGGGCAAAGGCATTAATGAAAATGTCATAGTGCTTGCTGCTCTCACCAACCAAGCATATCTTCCAATAACTCCCTGGTTGCCTCTTGGGTCACATCAACATTACTCCTTGACTATCCTACACCAATTCTCTATATGTGTGCGTATGGTTTGTGTTACTGTAACACCTTGCGTATATAGTGAGTGCATCAATAAAAGAAATAATGAAAACGGGAAAAATGGAGAGAATTTTTAATTGTATACAATTTTTTTTGAGTTTATTTATCTCGTCACATGATTTAGTTAAGTGTGAGAGACAAACTCAAGAATGTACACAATATGTGACACTTAAATTTTTTTTCATAAAAAGGAAGTAGCACAATAGTTACCGCTAGAACTTTGCGATACTCGGAAATGAGGTACACAACATAGTCTGGCAGAGAGAATTGGCGAGATCTAGCAGAGAAGGGCACCAAGTAGTAGTTGTTGACAAAATCATTGCCACCAAGGGTAATAAGAACAAGTGCTTGGTTAACAAGTCGTTGAGTTTGTTCAGGTCCAACTAGGGCAGCCACCCTTGTCTGGTATTGCTCGAAATATTTCAATTGCTTGTAGATTCGGATTATATTGAGCTGCCAATTTTGGACATTGCTAATTAGATACTCTTCTTCTTCATTATTTACGGTAATGTGAAAAAACTAAAACTAAATAGAATGTATACTTTAATTGGACATTGCCATAAGAGGGCTAAAAAGAGGACTTACAAACTGGATCCCAGTGTCGTTGAGAATTCCAATCCCAGCAGAAGCAAAGTTAGCACCGACAAGTAGGTTTTGTCCAGTGAGGCGAGGGCTCAAATATGGCAATGTGGGTTCTGAGCCAAGTTGCTCACCTGAAAAATACATATTGCAAATATGTTACAGCATATAATCACTACCAAAAAACAAAAAAACAAAAAAGTAAGAGCCCTACTGATAATGTCTGGTATGTTAAGGCCATTAGAAAAACGGCCGGTGGGTCTGTGAGTTGGATAATCTATGCCATAAGGGTAAGAGTCTGCCCGGGCAGTGGTGGCTAAGTAGTCATTGTTGCCATTGTCCACCAGAGAATCTCCGAAAACGAAGAATGCCCGTGCCTCAGCCTGACGGCTAGCACAAGCACCGAGCAGGCCTAGGATAATTACCCAAGAAGCAAAAATGCTATGCATGATGAGATGAACTGGCTCTAACTCTTTAAGAAATCTCACAACCAACTAGCTCTATCTGTTGTTCTCACTCTAAGTACTCAAGTTTTATTCCACTGGTAAGTGAATAAGAGCTTGCTTGCTTTATATATTGCTCCTGCTTTCAATGTTTGGCACCATATTAATGGCGTGTTCTACCACCACCAGAATAAAGTATAGGACCACCATTAACAAAAACTAGTAGCTCTGGTAGTTCCAGTAGATTAGACGAGGAATTATTTGAGCGGCCACTAGCCAGTAAGTTGTATATCCACCATGACCTTTAGTTGTGATACATTGCCAACTTACTTTGCACTGCATTCATTCTTGTGTTGCTCATTTTGGTAAAGCTGACAAATTTCAGAATGGCAAGTACTGCATTATTTGGTTAAATATAATACTTACTTTTCAACACCATGATGTTACACAGAGTAAAAAAAAAGATTGAACAATTGAATTTTGGGTTAGACTTTTCAACTTGCAGTCAATCCTTGCTTGCTTGCAGTCAATCCTTGCTTGCTAGGTTTCCACCTACTTCTTACAGCTTTAATAAACCAGCCTTCTTTTCAGGCGGAGTGACGGTGATACAAATTTTTTTGAGTCACATCCATGTAAAATAAAATAAAATTTTGAAGCATATATAATGATTGTAGAATTCTTTCAGCTTTCAGTTTAAGAGGAACTAACAATATTGTCAGACCATTTTTATTTTCTCTCTCTTTCTTGTTTTGCATTTTTCTCTTTTCTTGGTTTAAAGGCTGAGCTCTCATCTGGTGAAGGTCATCATAACCATTTGAATCCCCCCTAAATCATGGAATATATTGCATGCCTAAACTCTCTGGAGACAGTTTAAACTCTTTAAACGCCCTTTATTTATCTAATGCTTCAATGCTTGGTTGGTAGGTTTTATAGATTGCATGCAATTTGCCATGCGCAGAAATATAATTAGTTTAACGGATATAATGAGTCAGCCCTCTCAATTCCCATCCCAGCTATATTCGGCAAGTGCGATGCATGTTTAGCCAATTGTCTTAAGAGGAAATGCCGCATGTTGGTAAGAGAGAGGGGAGGGGAGGGGGGGCAGACAAAAGGCAACAGATTAATAAGCCATGTGACCAAAATAAATAAGGTGGGGTGTGATCTAACTACTTCCAAGAGGCACTGCATATGCTACCTCAATGCACATTAAAATTATGTGCATGTCAAAATATTATGCCTTTTTTCACTAACAGAAAAAACCCTTCATTAGCAATAAGCTTTTTATAACCCCAGATCCTTCTCATGTGACCAACAACATGAAAGCTCCTTTAAAAAGAAAGGGATTTGGGTTTGGTGTTCAAGCCATCCCATCTGATTAAGATTTTTGAGGGATAAGAAATATTTGTTTCAGCATTTGACAGAATTAATTATTAAGGACTGATTCTGTGTGTGATTGATTGATGATGATGGAGCATAAATGGGGGTTTACATGCTCCTCTAAGCAATAACATCAATCTGATACAGTCTCTCTCAAGTGTCTCTCAAATAACAACAGGACTAAAAGCAGCATCCCCATTTTGTTTTTCAAGTTAAACTGCCAATTGCCAAAGCACTTATCTGTCAGCTCCTACAAAAGCTGCTTATTTCTTAATGGAGAAGAAGAAGCAGCAGATCAAAGGCTAGACATTATATCTGCCAACAAAATAAATAAATATCTTGTCACAGTTGATGAATCAAAGATTGCAACCGATTTTCTTAGCGGAGTAAATGATAACAAATTCCTGAAGAGTTTGGGAAGCTTCTATGTAGTACTATTATCTGCTGCATTCTGCAATGACCCCCAGCTTCTTCTGCAACAAAACCCTTCACGTGGCTTGGCTTAATTAGAAGAGCAACAACTGGCCAAGAAACTGACATTTCCCACAAATTCCCAAAGTGGTAATAACCATACCAATCTTTTCAGGCTCTTAAATTCCCACCAAGTACAAAGGAGTATAAAATTTATATCCTTGATTGTAAATAATAACTTTCTAGTTCCCAATCTGCAGTATATATTTATTATTATTTTTTAACTTTTGGAAGCCAGGTGGATATTATTAGTAGTTTTCACTTGTACTCGGTCATCAGCTCACAACTCTTTCGTTGAATGTGAAAGATGTGTCTGTCTTCAGGTTTTGATTATCAGAGGAAAAGCATGGTATGGATGCGCAAATGATTGTTGTTTTAACACTAATAACACACAAATAACACACAACAACAACAACAACAACAAGGGAAAACGATTGCGACATTAATTATGGAAAAGACTACCAAATTCTGTTCTGAAATCTGAGAGTTGAATCTTTTTATAATTCTATGTGCCTGCCTGCTGCACTTCAATCAACAAACAGAAAATAAAAAAATAAAAGTGATTAAAATGTTGAGCTTTTGGTTTGCTTTTGAGTGCGCATGTAGGCTTTCCTCATCCTTTTTGGGGCACAAATTATATATAACTTTGAGGCCCCGTTACATACAAAGCTCACACACTATGGGCCTCAAGCAGGCAATAAAAAAAGAGAGGAAAATAAATAGAGACTTACATTATTTTTTGATCCACTAACATTAAAGATGACAGACATGAAAACAGAGCCCAACCAGAAAAAATAAAAAAATAAAAAAGCTTCCTATTCCTACCAAGGGTCTAAGGCTAGGTACAAGTTATTAGCAGCAATATTATTAGGTCCATGATGATGGAGGTCCCAAAGCATCCCAATTTATAAATTCATCTCCTCCCCCCATCATAACATCAGCTCCTATGTCATTCATCTCTAGGAAATCCTTTTCCCCGCAAACTCCAGCCCAACTGCTCAATACAGGACTATTAGTCCCAGTACTAGCACTAGCACCACCAGTAGTAGTAGTGTTCTCCCACAAACCATCTCCAATACTCCAACCTCCAAATATTAATGAATCTGAACAAGCTTCACCTCCAAATATTAATGAATCTGAACAATCTTCACCACCTAACTTACCACAACCATTTCCACTTGAGCCCCCCTTCACAAATTCCCCAAATCCACCCTTCATATTATACTGATCAGATGTGGACTTAGTGCTTGAACAACTTGAATTTGCAGATGATGATGATGATGGTTTGTGATCTGGCAAGTTGAGCTTGGCAGAGGAACCGTAGAGCTTTCGAGCTGCTTCATCATAAGCAAGAGCTGCCTCTGTTGAGGTGTTGAAAGTGCCCAGCCAAAGCCGAGCCCCACGATTGGGCTCTCGAATCTCAGCCACCCATTTCCCCCAAGTCCTCTGCCTCACTCCCCTGAAGCTGCACAGTGCATTCTCTGGCCCTCCTTTCCCTTTCATGCACCCTTTTCTTGAGCGCCCCATGCTTGCTGTAGCTTTCTTCCCTACCTTTCTCCCTTCCTTTTCCATGTTAAGGCAATAAGAAGGCCTTGGTTTGGTGAAGTGATGAAGAAGAAGATTTGGCTGGCACAGTGACCTATATATAATATAATAAATATTTTGAGCTGCATGTGGCTGCTGCCCAGTGTTGTGTTGTGTTGTGTTGTGGCCTGTGTTTGATGGGAAATTGAGAGGCACATGAGATGCATATCCTACTTAGTTAGGAGGAGAAGTGGGCTGTTGACATGTGTAAAACAATAGCTTGGCTGTTGCTGTTGCACACGACCCTTAATGAACACATGTCAAACGGTCAAAGAACACCTGTCGTCTCGTCTAATGCCTAATTCTATTTGTTTCCCCAACTTTGGATTTCCCTTTTAATTTCTGCGTACGGAAAGAGTCACACGTACATACTACATGTCATGTCATGAGTAGCTGTGCATTTTTGTTGGGATCGCCCACAGTTTAATATCATAAAACAAAATATATAAAACATAAGAAAATGAAATCAAACCATGAAGTAAGCAAGCTCCGTCGTGGAGGAGGAGTTGCCAGCGCCGGAGATGGGGACAAACAAAGTGATCTGCGACGGTTGGTCGTCGGCTGAGTTGTATTTCATTTTCATTAAACTTTATTTTCTTTTACAATTCGAGACTTGCAAGTCTTAAGTACCCTAGAATAGGTTTAAGATTAGGATTCGAGGATTGCAAATGATTTCAGAATAAGTTTGCATAAGTTCAAGACTTGGATTTAGTGTAACAACCCGATCCTAAATCAATTTTTAGTTATTAATTTATTTTGATAAAAGACCATTATGCCCCTAGAATATTTTATTAGGTTAAAGGTTGACTTTTTGACCAAGAAGGAATTTGAAAATTTTGATCGGACCGTTGCGTAGCAGCAGGTCGAGATAAGTCCATAGACATGCAGTGGGCTCAAATCCGAATTGTATAGAGGAAGTTACGATCGAAATACACAGAGGCGCGAAACCGTAATTTAGCAAAATCAGATTTTTTTATATTTCTTCCTCTCCTTCTCTTCCCCGGCGCCCCCCCCTCGGCGGCGGGTGCTACTGTTCACAGAACCAAAAACCACCACGCCGCTGCCATTTTCGGTCACCTCGTCCGACGAGACTAGTCCCATTCAAACCGGCTCGAGCTCGCCGTCACGACCCACCAGGTGTCGAACACTTACATGGTTCGGCTCAAATTCCAGAGTTGAATTTAGGTTGGGTCCTGTCATTTAGGGTTTGGAATGCTAAAATAATTTTGGAAATTAAAAACAATTTTCAAGTATAGCTGCATGGCTATACTCTATAAGTAGATATTTTAACTGTATAGCCGAGCGACTGTACTATTCAACGGTATAGCTGACCGGCTGTACTATTTAATAGAAATTATAACAGTCCAACCGCGAGGCTATACCCTTTAAATATTTTCCCATATAGCCGTTGGGCTATGCTCTATAATAATAATTATAACTGTATCGCAGCACGACTATACTATATAAATAGAAATTTTAAAAGTCTAACCGCGTGGCTATACTATTTAAATAGAATATTCTAAGCGTATAGCCGTGCGGATATACACTTTAAAAGCATAAAATTAGTTTCTTTACTTTTATTTTTTTGGTTAAGTAATATCTTAGTCTTTTTTAATTACTTTAATTAGTAATTATATTTTAATTATTGTTTATTTGGTGAATATTTAAATATTTTATTGATTTCATAAATTACTCGAACCTTAATCATAAGCCTACTATGGGGCACTTATGACTCGATTAGGCTTGGACACTCATGTAACTCCACCTAGGGTTTTACGATTCGGGTTTCAATCTCAACATACTGTTAGTATGGCATAACTGAACCTAACCCTGTACTTAAATGTGCCTTTAGGTAGATTTTAACAAGTGGTTGTATAGCCGCGTGGCTATACTTTATAAATATGATATTTTAACGTATAACTACGCGGCTATACCCTTTATATAACATAATATGGATTTCTCTTTTTAATTACTTTAACTAGTTGTTATGTTTTAATTATTATTTACTTAGTGAGTAATTAGTATTTAAATATTTTTTTAAAGATTTTTTATAAAAAAAATTTAATTACAATTTATCAAGTAATATAATTTATGAAGTTAATTAAAATATTTAATACTAAGGAAATAATAATAAAATAATTACTAATAAAATAAATTAAATAAGGCTAAGATATTATTTTATTACTAAAAAAAAAACCTAAAATATAAATTTATTGACTTAATACGAATTAAATTTTTTTTTCTAAAAACCCTCTCCCAACAACAATTCAACAAAATTTTGCCGGATTATACCTCTCTCGACAACAATTCATCGACATTGGTAAATTTCTTCGGTAGAGGTCAAATCCGATAAATATTTGGTGTCATAGACCTATATTGACACAATTTCATTGGGAGAAGTTTTCTTGCAACTATACTCCATAAATAGAAATGGTAAACGTATACTCGAGTGGCCATATTATTTAAATTCAATATATTAATAGTATCGCCCCATGGCTCTACTCTATAAATAGAAATTTTTACAGATAGTCATTCGACTACACTCTTTAAATACTATATTTTTACGAGTATCGCTGCCCGGCTGGACCCTATAAATGGAAATTATAAACGTATAGCCGCACGGCGGCACTCTTTAAATAGGCAATATTTTAAAAGTATAGCCCCATAGCTATACTATATAAACAGAAATTATAACAGCATAGCTGGGTAGGGCTAGCAATGCGTCGTGTCGTGTAGGGTTCGTGTAGTGTCGGGATAATAAACGTGTCAAGAATGCTCAACCCGAACCCAACTCATTTAATAAACGTGTCGTGTCGGGTTCGGGTTGTCTTTTATCGTGCGGGTTTCGAGTCGTGTAACGGGTTCATAAATAATAACATGCATGTTACAAAACTCACAACCGAAAAAATTTAAATTAAAAAAAATAGAGAGAGTAGAGAAAATATAAGGAAAAGAAAGAAAAAAAAAGATAGAGAGATGAGAGAAGAGAGAAGGAAAAGAAAGAAAGAAAAATAGAGAGAGAGAGAGAGAGAGAGAGAGAGAGAAGATTGAAGGAAAGAAAGAAAAAAAAAAAAAAAGAGATGAAGAGAAGGAAAAGAAAGGAAAAAAAAAGGAGAGAAGAGGAAAGGAAAAGAGATAGAGAGAGAGGAGAAAGAAGAAAGAAGGAAAAGAAAAAAAAAAAAGATGAGAAGAGAGACGGAAAAGAAAGGAAAACAC
This sequence comes from Prunus dulcis, assembly GCF_902201215.1. Classification (NCBI taxonomy): domain Eukaryota; kingdom Viridiplantae; phylum Streptophyta; class Magnoliopsida; order Rosales; family Rosaceae; genus Prunus; species Prunus dulcis. The sequence continues at coordinate 28,911,381 of NC_047655.1, read as the reverse complement.
AAAAGAAAAAGAAATATTATAAATATCAAAAGGCATACTATAAAATCACAAAGTTGTTTGTAGCATGGTGGATAAGATGTTTGAGAGAAATGAGGATGGTAGGGGATCAAAACCCCTTGTGCGTGTGTTGAAGTCTCCATTTTGTCTTTATTTTTTAGTAGGTTAGCGGTGTAACACCCCGACTCTAAATTAAATTCTTAAATTAAATTTCTTAATTTAATTAATTTTGAATTTACGAATTTACCCTTGGGGTAGGGGTATTTTGGTCATTTTATTACCCGAACAGAGTTTGGGGCAGTGGCTGGTCAATATTTCGAAGTTAATTTTTAAAAACCATATTTTTCCTCTCTCTCTCTCTCTCTCTCTCTCTCTCCCCTGCGAACATACCCTCTCCCCCATTTTTTTTTCTTCTCTCAGGACAGCACCTTCACGTCTCCACCATCGCCACCACACACCTCCAAACTGAGCGGCACCGGTTCCGTTGGAACCACCACACTTCCTTCTATCCGTTCCAGCCCACCGCCACCTCGATCCGCCGCTGCCGTCACCGGAAACAGCCACAAAATGAAGCTGTTTTGACAGTTTTTCAACAAACTTTCGGCCTCTCGTTCTCTCTCATTTCTCCACCAAATTTGACGAGTAAGGTATGGTTTTCTACCTATTTTCCATGATCTAGCTGTTGGTTGGGTAGGATTTCGTTAATTTTGAGCTTAGGTCAGTTGAATTTTAACTTAGGTTTCGGCCGGTTTTGGATTTCCGATTCCGGCCACCTCCGGTCACTTTTTAGGGTAGGCCCAAGAACAAAAGTGACTCCAAATAGGGTGTTGTACCTAGGATAGGAGTCTTGTGCCGAGGTGTTGAGTTTTTCCGACGAAGGGTTATCGCTTTGGACACCCACGCGCTGCCAGTAGTGTGGCGGCGCGTGGGCACTGTAGCAAACTTACATTTTTGCCTCAATACGATCTCCTGGTTGTCACGAGTGCGTAGAATTTCGCGGATCATGAATCGGAGCCTCGGATGTTCCGATTCAATAATTTAAAGTTTGAAGATTTTTCGATAACCGTTCGATCGTAAGCGATCTAACCGTCCGTTTCGGACCAAACTTACGGGACTTGTGTCTTAAACCTTGTGGAACTCTTAGGAACTTCCAGTTTGTTCCGTTCCTCGTACACTCGCTAGAAACCCGGGAAATTAGGATTTTAATTCAAGTTCTCGTTCGAAACACTTTGTATTAATCTCGTATTCGTATTCTGAAATAGGTACTCCGACCACGCATACGCAGCAGGCGGGACCCTCTCAGGGTCAGGCAGTGTGGGACTACTTGTGAGTGGACTTTGTTTTCAACTTATAAGCATGGTTTTATAATGAGAATTTTATGCATATGAATTAAATAGTTATTGAAATGCATGTTATATTTAATAGTTAAATTCTTTATTTTCACAAAGTATTGGTAATATATTTTGGGTTTTGACATATTTGAGTATCTTGAGTATGTATATATGGATTTTGAGAATTTATATATATGTTTGGCTATGTGTGGGGTACTTGGGTTGTTGAGATGAGATTTTGGAAAGTGATGAGTATAGAATGTCAGTTTGGAGTGCTATAAGCACTACCCTATGTACCTCCCCAGATTTGGAACTTGGATACGAAAATTTGAGATACTTGGAAATGTCGGAACCCGGGGCATCCTTGACGGGATGTTGCTGTAGACCCATGATTGGGTAGTCCGAGCGCGTAGGACTGGTCACAGACGTACGAGTTTTGAGGGTATCGACTGTAATAACCCAAAACAAAATTTTTAGTTAATTAGTAATTTATTTGGAGAAAAGACAATTTTGCCCTCGGAATATTTTATTAAGAAAAAGGTGACTTTTTGATCGAGAAGGAATTTGACAATTCCACTTGCGCTGTTGCGTAGAGCACGATGAAATGAGTTAATAGGCACGTAGTGGGCCCGAATCGGAGTTGTAACGAGAGAGTTATGGTCAAAAGAGTCTCAGTGGCATAACCGTAAATATTTCGAAGTTGGATTTATAAAAACCGGCTCAGCTCTCTCTCTCCTCGAGCCGACCTCCCTCTCTCTCCGCCCCTCCTCCTTCTTTCCTTCGTATCTCCGGCCACCGACCACGGCTGTGGACGGGGCCAGTACCAAAACGACCGGGACGACGTCCCCTTCCTTTCCCGACCATTCCCCGCCGGCGGCACGGCCTGTGCTGGCCGGAAAATACAAAAAATCGCCGGAATGTCACCGAAACTTCACAGCCGCCGATCTCCCTCCTCCGGCCACCATTTCCGTCGACCCAGGTATGGATCTTGAACCTCTCGAGCTGTTCTAGCTGCCTGTTAGGTAGGATTAGATCGATTCATAGTGTAGCTATTGGATTTTTAAGCTTAAAGTTTCAGCCGATTTTTGACCTCCGTTTTCGGCCACTTCCGGCCACTTTTTGTGGTAGGTCCAAGAATAAAAGTGGCTCCAAATATGGTGTTTTACCTAGGGTAGGAGTTTGGAGCCGTGGTTTGAAGTTTTTCCGGCGAGGCAAAATCGCTTTAGACACCCATCACTCCCGGCGCGTGCTGGGGCGTGTGGGTGAGGGTAGTGCAGTGGCACTATGTCTTGTTGCGATCCTTATGTTGTCACGAGGGCGTAGGATTTTGCGGATCTCAATTTGGATTCCGTTTGAGCCTTGAACGGATTTTCCATATTGTGCGATTTCCGGGTTCAATACTGCTGAACCGTTGGATCGCGCTCAATTTCGGAAATATTGTCCCAAATAATTTTAGAATCGTGTAGGATTCGACGGATTGTGAATCGGAGTCCCGGATACTCCGAAATTGCGAACCCTGGGGCTAGGGTTTGGGAATTTTATGATTTCACGATCGGGGTCAATCCGATCGTCAGTTTCAGACCAAACTTGTAGGACATGGTTCCTTAAAGATAAGGAACTTAAAGGAACTCTCAGATTGGGCATTGGAGGTCCTGGACCCACGGGGTTCCATATCAACCAATATGAAAATTTATCGCTTAGTGAAGTTTCGAGTCTTTTCAGACAGTTCTAAACGTCCGAAATACCTAAGTGGGCAGAAAAAGGATTCTAAAGTTAGTGCACGCACTTCTAGAAGTCGAGGGTCAGGGTTTTACTTAAAAATCTTATACCGAGCAGTTTTATTAATTAAATATTCATGATGATTTACCAAGGCACCAGGGACCAAGCAGGCCCGCAGGAGAGACCTTCAGGAGGTCTAGCTAGTTCGGACCAGGAGTGAGTGGACTTTTCTTTTCTAAATGATTTTTATAAATAAATTGCATTATTTGATCTTGAATAAGTATTATTCATTGTGATTTTCTAGCATGTCTGTGAAATTAAATATCTTATTTATACATTGCTTAGCTGAGTGTGCCAAAGTGATATAAAAAACAGAGTTTAAGAATTTTACCAGAGGAAATAGCAGTTTAATTTCAGATTTTCTGAAATACAGTTATTTAGCAGATTTTTCTAAGATATTATATTTAAACCACCATGTACCCAATTATGGTGATTGCCCTCAGTTATACAGATGTCTACGGACATACAGTTACCCTCAGTTTGTCAGTGCACTTGACATTTGCCTCACGAGTTTCGGGGACGATCGGACCGTGAGTGCCAGAATTTGCGGCTCGGATTGACTTGGTGTCCTGAGACCTGCCAGGATTTGCGGCTCGGATTGACTTGGTGTCCCGAGACCTGCCAGGATTTGCGGCTTGAGTTGACTTTGTGTCGTCGAGACCTGCCAAGATTGCGGATCAGGCTGACTACGGTCCCCTGAATCCTGCCAGTTGCGGCTTGGGCTGACTGTGTGTCACCGAGACCTGCCAGCGGATCAGGCTGACTATAGTCCCCTGTATCCTGCCAGTTTGCGGCTCGGATAGAATGTGTGTCGCCGAGACCTGCCAGGGGAATTGACGGAATTACAGGGGTACATCCGAGTGGTAGTTTTGATTGATTGCAGTGCTTTGATTCAAGTTTTGAGTACATTGCTTTTATGCAGGTTTGATTTCAGTGTTTTTATGCAAGTTTGGGTTTCAGTGATTTCATGCAAGTTTTATTGCTCTTGAATACGATTGCATATATTTATATCAATATGTAACTTCGTTGGTTTTAATATGCTTCAAAAGTAGTTTAAATATTCAGTTTTTCTTAATTATTTTTACAATGGGGGTTAGTATATTCTTATGATACTTTATGAACCTTTATTTTTGTCCACTCACATTTTTAAATGTTTTACGCCCCCAAGCTGTAGCGTGCACATGACGTCCACCACCGGGCCATCTTGACTTCCGCACCTTCTTGGTACAAAGCGATGGTGTGTAAAACTATTAACTTACCTTTATACTATTAGACTGCTCTGATATTGCCCTAGAGTGAGATATGAACTTTTGGTATGTGTATTGTCGTGCTGGCAATTGGTTGTGTGGATATTTTGCTCGTTCTGACAGGTGAAAATTTTGGGATTGAGCAAATTACAGGGGAGACTCTGCCGAATTTTCGGTAGGAGTCAAGGTCAAAATTTTAAGTAAAAGGGCAAATAGGTCATTTGTGCCCGACATTTGCCAAGTGTCGGACACGCACAGGGTTCGACCCGAATTCCAATGCGGAATTTGGTTCGGGTCCTGTCATCGACTGTACGTGCTGGCTGAGAGTTAGTCCCCCAGTTGGACGGCTCGTTCCCTAGTTACATGGTGAATTGAGGACTCTTCATGGGGACTCTGCCATGGTAACTAGTCAAACAATCCCCCTGTTGGATTGTTTCCCCGGTACAACTAGGTGTTGGTCATATTTATATTATTATTATATATGTATATATATCTCTTATATTATATATATATATATATTTACATATGTATATAACTATTCATTCATTCTTGTTTTTCGGTGAGGATACTTCCTAGCCGGTCGTGCTAATGGGTACGCTTTCGAGAGTTTGGTTTGGGCTTATAATATTTAATTGGTGGGTTTGTTTAGTGTTCTGTTTGAATTTCGGACTTGGCATCAGGCATTGGTTTGGTTTTGACATATATAAATATTTATTTGATTTTGATGTTTTCGGATGCATTCGGATTTCTTGCTTGGTTTATTAAACAGTGGGGTTATATTATGTTGGTTTACACTGAACTGAACTTTATTTTTGTCCACTCACATTTTTCTGTTTTGCGCCCCCAGCAAGTAGTCGACTGAGCTCCGCAGCTGAGCCGGATCGTGTGCTCACGAGCCTTGAGCCTTCGTAGAATTCCTTCATTCTGTTTCCCTTGAACTTTGTTTTTGTTGTATTTAAATTCTTTAGATATGCTCTGTTATCGCCCTTGCTAGGGTTTGATCTTTGAGGCCGGAGACCTTTGTTGTAAACTGTTTAGTTGCTTTAAAGTATGCTGCTGGTTGGGTACCTTAAACTGTGAATTTTGAGCATGTTGAATTTTTAGGGAAATGTTCAATTTACAGGGGAGACTCTGCCAAAAATTTTGGTAGAAAGTCTCGATCCTTAGTATGTGGGCCCGACATCGAGGGGGATGTCGGTAACAAGACGAGATTCGCTCCGATTTTTGAGAATTCCAAGGCGGGTCTTGTCAGGAAAGAAAAAGAAAAGAACGCAAAAAAAAAAATGGAGGTAGAGATCTGGAAAAGAGAACATAAAAGAAAGAAGAGGAGGGGCGACGAAGGAGAAAGGGGGAGAGGGAACCAGAGAAAAAAGAAGGGAGATGAGGGGGGACAAAGGAGAGAGGGGGAGAGGGAACCAAAGAAGAAAGAAAGGGGGAGAAGAGGGAGAAAACGTGAAAAAACAGAAAAAATAACCAAAAAGAGGGAGGAGAAGGGGGGGAATTGAGGAAATGAGGAACAAGGAGGCAAGAAGGGGAGGGGAGAAGGGTTGGTGACCGCTTCCCCCCTGGCGGCGCTAGAAGAGAAGGGGGCTAGGGTTGGGAGCTTTTTTCTCAGCTTTGTTTGAGACGACGACAACAACAACACTAAGCTATCTTATTGGCTATTTATAATAACATTCAAACCTTTTCATAACAGACATAACTCCTGGATTAGTTCCAAGAATTGCAGACATAACTCTAGACTTCTAATGAGATACAACTCTTCCTAAACATATCTCTTCTCAAGAGACACAATTCTACCTAACCACTGATACATCTTACAAGGAAAAAATGCATTACGTTTAACATTGTTGTTCTTTTTCCTTGGAAATAAATACTGCTCCAACTTTTGTCTAGTTTTCAAATCCACGAATTTGTATTTATACCTGATTACTTGCTTGGTATAACCAGGAAAACAATAATAACTTCCCTTTTTTCTTGGGTAATGCTAGGTAGACCATCTATTTGTACCATATTTGTGTACCAACTGATGTAGTTGTTGACTTGGCTATGCCACATCATTAAACACATAATTAAAATTAAACCCTATAACGAGGATGTTTATCGTTTTTGTTGTGGAGGGCGAAATTAACCTCTTCTTCACCAGGAGGACTTCTGGATCCTCGTACCACTTGACAAATAACTCTAAGTAGCCTTCTTTGTCGGTTTCCATGTCCATGGTCGCGAGAAGAAGAGATTTTAGGGTTGTTCTTTTTCCTTGAAAATAAATACCGCTCCAAATTTTGTTTAGTTTTCAAATCCACCAATTTGTATTTATACTCGATTACTTGCTTGGTTTAACCAGGAAAACAATAATAACATCATTTTTTTTTTTTTTGGGAGATTCACTATTATACCCAATATAGGGGCCCAAATTATAAAAATACCCTATATGAAATGGACTTTAGAAATACAACCAAAGCCCATTTACAACATAACAAAGAGGCTATTAACTTCTTGTAAATTACAAAATTGCCATCAATTTCTTAAAATAAGCCCAACCCCAAAATCTCATAAAAATACCTAAAACACTCAATAGGGCATCAAGCCAGCTGTCATTTTTTGAGTTTTTTTTGGGGTTTGTTTATAGAATTTCAATGATATAGAATTTATTTATAATATTAATGTTAAGAATGGGTATATTACTAAATATCTTTTTTTTTTGGGGTACTTTTCTTTTTTGCTTCCTCCAATGGCCGTTATTTTCTTCAAAAGCCCAAAGAGCCCAAAGCCCATTATCTTCGACCTCATGCTACTCCCTCCAAGCCTCAACTCTGACAAGCAGCGAGAAAATATAAGCAACTGAAGCAGACTTTCACTCTCACCGGCTCCTAAAACCCTAACCAACTGAAGTAAACTTTCTTCATTCACAACCGGATCCTTCATTAGGATCTACCCGTCCGTTTCCAATGGCGACTCCAACAGAGTCTCTCCTCACCATCGCCGGGTCAGTCTCCACCCCATCGACCAGGAAACGGGTTCGCATCTTCCGAGACGAAATTTCGTCCATTCTCAACAACTCAGGTTAGTCGTGAGCTTAGTTCTCGGTTCCAATTTTACTTTAATTCCATTTTCATTTCTGAATAAATTACCAAATTGAATTTTCTGTTTATCTACATTCGTACGTGCCAGCATGCATACCTAAGTTTCAAGAAATGTGAATGTATTGTGTGCGCACATAATGCAAAAAGATAACATGAACATATTACATATTGAATTTCGTGAGTTGAAATTTGAAGCAAATTTTTTTTTGCTGAACTGTTAAAGGTGATGTAATATTCTTTAATTATTAGTACAAAGAGCAAGTTCATTGATTTTACCTTTCTGGTTCTATAAATTGTTTCTTAATGAAATTTACAGTTTCGCTGCATATGTCTCTTTGCTTTATAATTTTCTAAGAAACAGATGTGTCAAACAAACAGAGCTGATGAATTTTCTAGAGCAATAAGGATGGAATCATGAATTATCTGATTATTTTGTTATAAATAATGAAGAGGAAGGATTACGTATTACTCTTGCTTCCGGAAATGCTATATGGAACTAATACTTTTTATGTCAATTATATCTTTGAGAAACACAAAGTTTCGTTTGCTTTTTGTGTGAATATTTATGCACTTAACATTTAAAACTACTGGGCCTTAGATAATTTGATACCATGATTAGATTGAGCTTACTGAGTTTATTACATAATATTTTTCAGTTTTGATATGGGCTGATCATCTGCACATGCTCTTGTTCTTAAATTACTTGTCATTTTGAATTCTGCAGAAATGGGTACAGAGCCTGCATTGCTGTTGGTAGATATAATAATTAAAACATTGTACATTTATGATGATCGTGGGTCAAGGAAAGCTGTTGATGACATCATTACAAAAGGTTTACAAGAGGTTGCTTTCATGAAAAGTTTTGCAGCAGCCCTTGTTCAGGTCATGGAAAGACAAGTGAGGGTGCAATCACATGTTGGCTGCTACAGACTTCTCCAGTGGTCGTGTCTCCTTTTCAGTAAGAGTAATTTTGCTACAGTCTCGAAGAATGCATTGTGTAAAGTTGCCACAGTGCAGGCATCATTAATTCATATTGTTATGCAAAGATCTTTCCGTGAGCGAAGGGCTTGCAAGAAGACATTTTGTCACTTATTTTCTCAGGTTTAGCCCGTTGAACCTTCTCTAATGAGTATCATTCACATACCTTTATTTTACATTCTTATTTTCTGATAGAATTTCATATTTCTTGTTTCCTTTCTAGGCACCGGACATTTACAAAATGTATATAGAGGAACTTAAAGATGCACGTATCCCATACAAAGATAGTCCTGAGTTAATATGGTTGTTGATGGAGTTCTCAAGTACCTCAAGCAAATTATCTTCTTTGTTTGAGCAATGCAAGGTGAGAGATTATTTTTTTCATGATAATGTATGAAAGGGGATATTTATTCTGTTAATTTTTTTTTTCAAATTGATTTCATGTAGTTTTATGTGCCGAAATTTTTAACTGATCCTTTGCTTTTCACAGCCAATGTTTCTGGATATATATCTTAAGGCAATTTTAAATGCAAGGGAAAAGCCAGCAAAGGGTCTTAGTGAAGCTTTTCATCCACTTTTTAGACATATGTTACATGAAGATTTCCAAAACATTGTGCTTCCATCTGCTGTTAAAATGCTGAAACGTAACCCTGAGATTGTACTGGAATCTGTTGGGATTCTCTTGAATTCAGTCAACCTTGATTTAAGTAAGTATGCGATCGAAATTCTTTCAGTGGCATTGCCACAGGCTCGGCATGCAGATGAAGGCAGAAGGGTTGGGGCGCTGGCAATTATACGATGTTTGAGCCAAAAGTCTAGTAATCCAGATGCTTTAGAAGCAATGTTCAATGCTGTCAAATCTGTAATTGGAGGTTTGTTCTTGATTATTTTATTATTTTGGGAGTTTTGAAAAGAATGGAATGGAAAGGAAATTAGTAATGAAGAGCGAATGGAATGAGAAAGGAAGGGAACAAAATCCTGTTTTAATGATTTTATCATTGTATCCCTATTAGTTTCTTCTTTTTCTTCTGTAGGTGTATGGGTAAGGAATGAATTTTATTAAATTTACTAAAAGTTTCTTTCCCTTTCCTCGTTCCTCTCTCTCTCTCTCTCTCTCTCTCTCTCTCTCTCTCATTCAATTTATTTTAAAATCCAAATAAGGGAAGCCCAGTCCCCCCTTTTAAGTGGTTCCCAATATTCTTCATTCTGGTTTTCTGCAGCCTGCAGGATGATGCATTTTCAGAGTCTTTAGTCAAGGTTGTTTTTAAAGTCTGGTTTTGGTAGTTTTAAACTCAAGGTTTCAATTTGAACAGGGTCAGAGGGAAGACTTACATTTCCTTACCAGAGAATTGGCATGATCAATGCACTGCAAGAAATGTGTAATGCTCCAGATGGGAAACATCTCAACAGCCTGTCACAAACCTTATGCAGTTTCCTTTTATCGTGTTACAAGGATGAGGGTAACATGTGAACTTGTGGTCTTATATATATGTCCTTTTACATTATTTTATTGAACACTTTCTCCTATTTTTGTATGAGTACTCAAATCTGTTCATTTTATTCTTGTGGATTTAAATTTTTGCTTAGCTTTGTGATGGAGTATTTCAATTTTAAAAAAATGTTTCTTCCTTATTTATTTATATTTCTATCTGATGTTCTAATTTCCAGGAAATGAGGAGGTGAAGCTTGCAATTTTGTCCGCTCTGGGTTTGTGGGCAGCAAGATCTGCTGATGCCATTCAATCAGATGTAGTTTTGTTTTTCTCATCTGGTCTTAAGGAGAAGGAAGCTCTAAGAAGAGGGCATCTTCGTTGTCTACGAGCCATATGCAAAAATACAGATGCTGTTTTCCGGGTTAGCTGGTTGATTAAATTTTATTTGGCTGTGGTTTGGTTCACTCGTTCTTGACCAGGCTACTTCTTTCATCTCTTTGGTGATATTTGAATTTTTTTCTCTTCAGATATCGTCATTACTGGAACCTCTCATCCAACTTGTCAAAACTGGTTTTACGAAAGCAGCTCAGCGTTTGGATGGTATATATGCCTTGCTATTGGTTGTGAAGATTGCAGCTGTTGACATCAAAGCAGGTGGCTATTATTTTGACATTTTATTTATCATATAGTGTTTTTACTACTAATATAAAATTTATTTGTTGTTTATTTCAACATAATGCCTCTTTCATCCCTTTTCCCTTATTTCTTTCTGTTTACTCCCAGAGGAGACTGTTGTGAAGGACAAGATCTGGTCTTTGATATCTCAAAATGAGCCTTCGCTTGTACCAATATCCATGGTAGTTTGGGCTCGCTGGTTTTTAGAAAATATATATATGTATATAATTTTTAAATAAAAACTTTTATCTATGAATTCCCTGACAAAAGATATGTATTGCACTACAGGCTTCAAAAATGTTGACTGAAGATTGCATGGCATGTGTTGATCTTCTTGAAGTGATGCTGGTGGAACATCTGCAGAGGTTATTATTAATTCACATTGCAAAATATGACTATCAATAGTTTCCTATGTTGAGAATTTGTTATGGTCTTTATTTGACACTTTTTCTGTTAAACTTTCAGGGTACTGGACTCCTTTTCACTCAGATTACTGTCACAGGTAAAAATTCAAGAAGTGCTACTTTGTTTTCTCAGGAAAGAATTTTGTTTTGTTAGTAACTAGTTATCAGTATGTTGCAGTTGATTATCTTTTTCATATGCCACCCATGTTGGGAAGTTCGAAGAATGACTTATGACGCTACCAGAAGGATAGTTCCTGCTGCTCCACAATTAACTGAATATCTTTTAGTTGAATTCACGAATTTCATGTCTGTAGTTGCAGAGAAACTTCGTATTTCAAATTCAAGGTACATCTCATTTTTTCTAGACACCACTTTCCCTTTTAATTTCTCCCCATTGAGGTTCTTGGACATTGAGCATTCTTTTAAGTAAAAAGACACATGCACCTGCATTTGAAGGAGAGGGTCAATTTGTTCTTCTTAAGTTTCTTTAGTTTTAGGTAATGTTGATAGTTGCCCCTTTCAGTTGTATATGCATCTAACTAATAACATTATGAAATATAAATGCTTGTGGTGGTTTAAGTATATTGGTTTGTACATATAAAGTACCCACCCATGTCTGCATATAGTTTCTCACATCCTCTCTGATCAGGTGGCTGGGATTTAATTTTTTATTTATATAGTGAAACAGATAATTCATTGGACACTCAAGTTCCATTCCTTCCATCGGTTGAGGTTTCAGTAAAGGCTTTGGTTGTGATATCATCAGCAGCTCTACCTGCAGCTCCAAGGGCATCAATGCGAGTTTTATTCTGTGCACATCATCCATACATTGTTGGAACTGCAAAGAGAGATGCAGTTTGGAGGGTAAATCTTTTTCTTCCATGCCAGCCTCATTATCTTTTACACACATATGGTAACTGCGTCCGTATAAGTTAAGTGAGGAGTTGGGTAAGCTTCCTAAGGGTCTTGCCTTTTTTTTTTTTTTTTGGACGACAAGTCATGACAATTATGCTTGCTCTCCATCTTTTACAGGTGAAAGATGTCTGTTCATATAGAGTTGTGTGCCTTCCTATGTGCTAATTTTAAGCTGTTGTGGCACAATCAAATCACAATAGCATTTTTATCTTATTGGATTGGTTCCTTTTGTTTACAGAGGGTGCAAAAATGTTTGCATACATGCGGTTTTGACGTCATCAGCAACATTTTGGCTGATGTGGAGAATTTGTGCAAGGTAAACCAACTAGTTCTTCTGGAGGTTTTTTTGTTCATTTTCATGGATGGGTTTAATCATCTTTCGTTACGAATCATAAAATAAGATCAATTTGCTGCTTGAATACATCCTGCCTCAGAATCTGTAATTGATGGTCTGATACAATGTGAAAAAGGTACCTAGGGAAGGTGAAAATGAAGTTCGGCTTTAGTGTTTGGTGATCTACTTCTTGATATGCTTGATAAAAACACCGTACAAACTGCAGTCAAGCTTATATGCTTTACAAATATAAGCTACAGATGCATGAACTTAAACTATTTGCTAAAATATTATGTGTTTTGTTGGTACATGGTAATACCATCCGTATAGAGGCGTAGAGAGATCAGTAGACTGCTAAAGAAGTATTTTTATCTTTAAAAGGATTGATGCGAGGTTGCCAACCATTATAACAGTCTTAGGAACCATATCTTTTTTTGTTAAGTTGAAACCCATATGTTTATATCTGAACCCAAAATGTTTTTAAAATTGCAATTGTCAGTTAAGAGGAACTAGTTTGGGATTTTGACATGGTCCTGATGGAAATAAAGCCTGTAAAATTGTCTTACAGACAGATATTTAGGTCCAGCAAGTAGTCCATTGCCTGCCTTCCTTTACTCCCAAAGGTCGGATTCTTCCTTTCGGACCAGGCTAATCAACCCCAAAAGTCACATACTGCACCTATACAAGCTAGGAATAGGTTAGTTGAGGTTGTGTTTGCTTAAATAGGACTATCATCCCTCAATTTGGTGAAGTCTGATTTGTAGAATTTACTGTGTTAGACTTTTCTTCAATATAGATTAGTTTTGTCTAGGTAACCTTGTAAGTTTAGATAGGTATTCTATTAATTCAAGGCATATTGAAGTAGTGTTTTTGCATTGAATTTTGTGACTAAATCCTTAGTGGTTATCATGTGCAGACCCTACTTGGACCAATGTGGTTGTCCAGCTCTAATTCATTTGAACAGCAAGCAGCAATTTCCTCCTTATCCACTTTGATGTCCATAGCACCTGGAGAAACCTATGCAGAGTTTGAAAAGGTCATTTGCTTATGTATATCTCAGTTTCAATGGATGTTTATTTATTTAGGCTGCTGAGATCACATTAATGAATGCTTACTGGAACTCATTCTCTGTGGCAGCACTTGAAAAGTCTTCCGTACCGTTATTCACATGATACACTTTCAGAAAATGATGTTCAGGTAAGTTCTTCAGGGTTTAGGATATATTAGTTTTGTAATTTGTTTAGGATCTATGGAGATTTAAATTTTCCTGATAACTGTGCTCTGTTTACGTTTTGTAAATTGTTTAGGATATATTAGTTTACTAAATGTTTTTCTTTTGTTCTGTAACTTGTTTCAAAAAAATTTCCACTTTGTTGTTTCAGATTTTTCATACTCCTGAAGGCTTGCTTTCCAGTGAGCAAGGTGTCTATATTGCAGAGTCTGTCGCTGCTAAGAACATGAAACAAGCGAAGGGCCGTTTTCGGATGTATGAGGATGCCACGGTACCAATCAGTTTCTCTTTTATTCATTTTGGACCAATTGTTTTAGAAGCTTATTCTTCAATTATTTTGGCTGTTGCATTTGTTTTTGTTCCCAGGACCATGGTGGTTCTAATCATTCTGCAAAAGTAGAGCCAGCCAACGGTTCTACAGGTAAAAGGGAAACTGGGAAGTCTGCAAAGAAACCTGGTGTGTTATTGTTGCATCTGTTTTTCCTTTAATTTTTTTTTTTTTGAACTTTATGAATTTATTAGTAGCATTACAATAATTTTGATTGGCTAGATAAAGGAAGGACTGCAAAAGAGGAGGCACGTGAGTTACAACTTAGGGAGGAGTCATCCATACGTGAGAAGGTCCAAGAAATACAGAAAAATCTATCTTCCATACTTAAAGCACTTGGGGAAATGGCCATTGCTAATCCTATTTTCGCTCACAGTCAGCTTCCTTCCCTGGTATGTTCTAGGATATATGTTCTGAATATCTTTTTGCTATTTTTGGATTGTTGTCTTTCTCCAGCTTGTTATCTCTTCCTTCCATTTTTTTTAGATGGATTTTGATTTTGCTTTTTTCAGAATATTTAAATTTACGTTTACTATCCAGAATGAAGACTTTTTACCATAATTTTTCTTCCTATCAGGTTTCTTTGACGATGTTTGCTGTTAAATGTTCCCAAAGTAATTAGATGTGCATCACTTTAAAACTTCTTTTTCAGTGACATTCAAAAGCAAGTTTGCTTTGAGTGTTGTTACTTGTATTGCATATAATTTCTGCACGTGATACAGAAGGGGATAAATTTTCTACCAAAATGAAAGTATTTTAGTTATAGTCAGTCTTAGGGGGAAGTACTTAAGTTACCATCTTCCATAGTATAGAATTGGGCTTGCTGATTTGCTGCCATCTCTGTGGTATATGATCTCCGGCGCTTCCTTGATGTTGACCAAACAAAAGAATTTAATAATGTTATTTTTGATGATTGACTTTCTGCTTTGCTGCTATTAATTCACTGCCTCTATCCCTTTATTTCATTGGCTATTTGTTATGAACTTTGTTCAGACCAAATTTTGTGATAATGTGTAAGATCTGATGTAATGGCTTAATTGTTAACCTTTCATCTAATATCAGGTTAACTATGTTGATCCATTGCTAAGGTCACCAATAGTCAATGATGTGGCATTTGAAACTGTGGTGAAACTTGCTAGATGCACTGCTCCACCTCTCTGTAATTGGGCCCTTGACATTGCTACAGCTTTGCGCTTAGTTGTGACTGAAGAAGTTCGTCTTGTGGGTGATATGATTGCATCAGTTGGTGAAGCGGAAGCCAATGAAAAACCGTATTTGAGTCTATTTGAGCGAATAATTAATGGCCTTTCTGTATCTTGTAAATCTGGACCGCTTCCTGTAGATTCTTTTACCTTCGTCTTCCCTGTAAGTTCTCCTGCTTTCCCATATTATGGATTCAGCTGAATGGTGCTTCTCTTAGACTAATCTTTTCTTTTATATGGTTATGTTATCAGATAATGGAGCGAATTCTGTTATGCTCTAAGAAGACTGGACTTCACGATGATGTGCTTCGGATTCTTTATTTGCACATGGACCCCCTATTACCCCTTCCGAGGCTTCGAATGATTTCAGTTACTGGATTTTCCTTGGGCACAAATTCACATGAATTTTCCACAAATTTTAATATATTGTTATTTGTTGCCTTTCATTTATTTACTTTGTCTTTTCTCAGGTTCTTTATCATGTTCTTGGTGTTGTTCCTGCTTATCAAGCGTCTGTTGGACCTGCGTTGAATGAGTTGTGTTTGGGTCTGCGACCAGATGAAGTGGCACCAGTATGCTATTTCTATTTCTAGTTCAATTGTTTCATTGATGTGCTTTCATAGTACTCATCCTTCATGAATATGTCTTTCTTCAGGCTCTATATGGGGTTTATGCGAAAGATGTTCATGTTAGAATGGCCTGCCTAAGTGCTGTCAAATGTATTCCTGCTGTTGCCAGTCGTTCTCTTCCTCAGAACGTTGAGGTCGCTACAAGCATTTGGGTTGCTTTACATGACCCTGAAAAGGTTTGGTGCACCAATTATTTCTTTGACTGATGGATAGGGTCCCATCTGATGGCTGAAGTTTTGTGTGCAAGTGCGTGGCTAAATGATATAGCCTTGGAATGGGACCTTAGTTTTGACCTTTGAAATGCCTTTGTTGTGTGAATTTTGGAGATTTAGCTGTAGTTTAGTTTACAGTTGCAAAATTTTCTCCATCCTCCTTGGCCTCATTTTTCTTATATAGATAGCTCATTTACTTTGTTTTTTTTGTGCTTTTCATTCAGTCAGTTGCAGAAGCAGCAGAGGATTTATGGGATCGCTATGGGTATGACTTTGGGACTGACTATTCAGGCCTTTTCAAAGCACTTTCCCATATCAATTATAATGTTCGTTTTGCTGCTGCGGAGGCATTAGCTGCTGCTTTGGATGAATGTCCAGATACTATACAGGTTTGTCTGATTTTGAACTGTCAACTTACATTGACTTGCATTTTTGTTGTACCCATCTCAAAAGCGTATTGTTATTATTATTCAGGAATCTCTTTCTACTTTATTTTCTGTGTATATCCGTGATGCTGGTTTGACTGAGGACAATGTTGATGCTGGTTGGCTGGGCCGACAAGGTGTAGCCTTGGCATTACATTCTTCTGCTGATGTACTCAGAACGAAAGACCTTCCTGTTGTTATGACATTTCTGATTTCAAGAGCACTGGTAAAGTTTACATCGTTGTTCTTTCCAAAGCATGAGCTATGCATTCAATTGGAAAGAGAGATTCTTTTCTTCAGTTTCATCCTTGTTAGAAAAGGAGTTGTAGTTGATTTTAACCACTTTGTGAATGCTGCTCAATATGCAGGCAGATCCTAATGCTGATGTTAGGGGAAGAATGATTACTGCTGGTATTATGATTATTGATAAGCATGGCAGGGATAACGTTTCTTTGCTATTTCCCATCTTTGAGAACTACTTAAACAAAAAGGTTATTCTCCTTTTCTAAATAGAGATGGTGTTGGCAGAACTTTTGGAGCTTTGATTTCGATTCGTGTCTGTTTTGGTGGTAAATGCTGGAACTGTTGTTTCCATGCCAAGCTATTGTAGGAACTTCATAATTTATCTGACATAACTTGAGAATTTTCGTAGGCATCGGATGAAGAGAAATATGATTTGGTTCGTGAGGGAGTTGTTATTTTCACCGGGGCATTGGCAAAACACTTGGCAAAGGTGCTGTATTTACTGTTTCTTTATTTCTTTCTTTTCCCTTCCGGAATTTAGTTTAGCTTATATCTGTACTCTGGAACAGGATGATCCAAAAGTTCATACTGTTGTAGAGAAGTTGTTGGATGTGTTAAACACTCCATCAGAAGCTGTTCAACGGGCGGTTTCAGCATGCCTATCTCCATTAATGCAATCAAAGCAAGTATGAATTAAAGTCTTAACACTTTCCCTTGTTTGCTTTTATTTCAGTAATTGTTTATGCAAGCCTTGGACACATTTGAATACACAGACAATTATATAGATAAGTATATTGTTATTAGACTAAATGCCCATGGAACTGCATTTCTTGCCCATGCTTTTTTGTGTTGGCAAGCAGTCCATGAAAATACTATTGAAAAAAGGGACCCTGTTAAGTAAAACCGGATTTACCTTTACATGAGAGTAGTTATCCTGTTAAATCAAGTTTGTTTTCCCATCCAGAAATTGATTTATGACATTGTTTACGTTGATAGATACCGTATTGACGTTAAGATGAAAGCTAATTTTATTCTTTTTCCTGTACAAGGATGATGGACCAGCTCTTGTCTCAAGGCTTTTGGATAAACTGATGAAGAGTGACAAATATGGGGAACGTCGAGGAGCTGCTTTTGGGCTTGCTGGGGTGGTCAAGGGATTTGGTATTTCTTGCTTGAAGAAGTATGGGATTGTAACTCTACTACAAGAAGGTCTTGTAGATAGGTTGGTTTCTAACCCTGGTTTAAGAAGTTGACTGGTATTTATGTATATGTTGTAGAAACTTATGTTTTGTGATATTTAGATAGTGTTATTGCTAAACATAGTATTCCAAGAAATACAAGCGAATTTAATATCTTTATATAAAAAAAGAAGAAATATAGGTCAGGTACACTAATTAGTCATTGAATGAATGATACATATTCTGTGTTGGTGGTTTGGTCTGAATGGAATAACTTCAAATTTCAAGAGTAAAGATTGCGAGGTAGTAGACTGCAAGTGATAAGGCTCAATCCCTCTACACTTTCTGTTTCTTCTGCATTTTATTGTTGTTTTCTTTATAAAAAAAAAATATTTCCTTTGTGTAAATACTAGTCAAGCCTTTCATCTTTGTATATCGTTTGAATCACAGGAGTTCTGCAAAATGTCGTGAAGGAGCTTTGCTTGGATTTGAGTGTCTCTGCGAATCACTTGGACGACTATTTGAACCGTAAGTGAACAGTTATGTACAAAGAAGTGATTGTCCATATGGGCTTTATTATTCTTCTGAACTCTCTCTCTCTCTCTCTCCCCCCCATCATCTTTTTGATGCAGGTATGTAATTCAAATGTTGCCACTACTGTTGGTTTCGTTCTCTGATCAAGTTGTTGCAGTTCGTGAAGGTGCTGAGTGTGCAGCTCGTGCAATGATGTCCCAACTTAGTGCTCAAGGAGTTAAACTGGTCCTCCCATCTCTTTTAAAGGTATTTTATATCAATCCCCCTCACCTGAGGGACAAAAATTAAGGGACAGTGGGCGCCACTTTCATGACATCCATTGGATTGATCCAGCAGCAGAGACTTTTAGAGTCTTATCAACCCAGTTTACAGCCCGTATTCCTTACTAACCCAGAAACCTCAACAGCCTCCGTTCTACCATCTCCTACAGTGGAACAGTACAAACATCTCTCTCCTCTATCTTCATTCCTCTCTTGCTGTCTTTCTACCTCTCTCTTTCCACACAGATTTGTCCTTTGAGAATCAAACATGTGAAGGACGAACGTGTGTGGAAAGAGCGAGACGTAAAGGGACAGCAAGACAGAGAAATGAAGATGGAGTAGAGAGATGTTTGTACTGTACCACCGTACAAGATGGTAGAACGGAGGCTGTTCATCTTTCCAGGTTAGTAAGGAATACGGTTGTAAAATGGGTTACTAAGATTCATTGTCTGTGCCGCTGGATCAATCCAACGGATGTCATGAAAGTGGCGCTCATTGTCTCTCAGCTGAGTGGGACTTGTATTTTATATCTTACTTATTTATCTATTTCTTTGAACTTGTTCGAAAAGAAAAGGGCTTAATTGTCAAGTTTTTGTAATTTTAATTTCTGAAGTATGTTGGAGGTAACTGCTCCCTTTTTGTCAGAAATTTTTTCTGCATCAAATTTGTGCGTGGGAATTATGCAAGTACTAAAGTGTTATTGTCTTTTGATGCGTGGGAATTATGCAACTACTAAAGTGTTATTGTCTTACTTATCTTAAAGCACATCACGTAGGCATCAAACTTTTCCTGTCTTAATGCACATATCTTTCCTTGGTGGTCATGTATTTTTGTTTAGCCTTCTTTGTATTCTATATGTATGAGTGTCCAGAGCTATTGTGCTGCTGTTACCTAGAGTGGCTGTGTAATGATGCTTACTGGTGTATTTTGCTGCTGATCTTGTTATTAGATGTTGTCAGTAGGATGTGAAGTCAGTGAACACCTTGTCCTCTGTTTTCTTGTACAATTTAATTTCTATCAATATAATTTAATTTCTATATAATGTCCTCTGCTGCATTTCCTTAATCATGGCCAGTTATTAAGTGATGAATTTACTGTATGAATTAAATTATTTTGATAGGGTCTTGAAGATAAAGCTTGGCGAACAAAGCAAAGTAGTGTCCAACTGCTTGGGGCTATGGCCTATTGTGCTCCTCAACAGCTGTCTCAGTGTCTCCCTAAGATTGTACCAAAACTGACCGAGGTTTGTCTTTATATGGACATGAGTATCTGTGGCACTTATAGAATGTGCATAGTTTTGTGCTTTATTCTTTACCTTTTCTTGTTCATTCAGGTTTTAACAGATACACATCCTAAAGTTCAGTCAGCAGGACAAACAGCACTTCAACAGGTTTTTAGATTGTGCAATGAAGTTACCTATGTTTCTCTTACAGTCATTGTTAATTTTTCTTTTTCTTTTTTGGTGGTACTCACTCTTAGGTTGGGAGTGTAATAAAGAATCCGGAAATAGCTTCCTTGGTCCCAACTCTTTTACTGGGTCTGACGGATCCAAATGACTATACAAAGTACTCTCTTGATATTCTCTTACAAGTAAGGATTTGCAAACTGAACTCTACTACTTTCTAATAAGTTTGTTTCCCTCTTTTATTGATTTGAATGCTCATGAATTATTTGCAGACAACTTTTATTAATACAATTGATGCTCCTTCACTGGCACTGTTGGTGCCGATAGTTCATAGAGGGCTGCGGGAAAGGAGTGCAGAGACTAAAAAGAAAGCAGCACAAATAGTTGGCAATATGTGTTCATTAGTTACGGAACCTAAGGATATGATTCCATATATTGGGTTGCTTCTTCCTGAAGTGAAAAAGGTAACCTTTTGTAAGAGTGGTAATTTGACTCTTTTATTTAACTATTTTCTAATTATTTGTGCCCCCAAAACTAGGTTCTTGTGGATCCAATTCCAGAAGTTCGGTCAGTTGCAGCAAGGGCCCTTGGATCCCTTATACGGGGAATGGGCGAAGATCATTTCCCAGATCTTGTTCCATGGCTGTTTGATACACTTAAATCTGATAATAGTAATGTTGAGCGCTCTGGAGCTGCTCAAGGGTTGAGTGAGGTCAGTATTACTGTATAAAATAAAAAATTATGGATCTATTTTATCTTAGTATGGTTAAGCTTCTATTGTAGATTAAATTTATTTGTTAATTTTGAAAGAAAATGTAATTGCATGCACGGAAAGAAGGGGACAATGTCAACCGAAAATATTTAGATCAGAAATGTGCTACCATTTGATTGTACCTTTTTGTACTTGTAAAATAAGTTGGCTCTTTTGCATTGCTTAATTCCCAGTAAGTTTTTTTTATCGCTCTTTCATGGATAATAGTAATGATAATATTTCAATAAATTATGCTGTGATAGTTGATGTGTAGAATTATTTGCCTTTTTTAAAGGTGATTGAATTGATATATGATGAATTATAATGTGATAACCTTCTTCGATCAAATATTTTATCCACAGGATGCTTTTCTGATGGCATGATGTAATTATTTTCTACCCCTTTTACTTTATAAGTATTTAGCAGAAATATCCTTATTGAAATTATAGTGTGATAACTTTTCTGATGGCATGATTTAAGTATTTAGCAGAAATATCCTTGTTGAAATTGATATCAAAGAAATAGGTCAAGGAAAGAGTATTCTTGGACTTTATAGGATGGAAAACATGTTATCCACAATGCCAATGTGATAGGCATTTGACAGTGATGCTTCTTTTTGCAGACATGTATTTAGTTTAACCTTGTACCTGTTATACTTAGTCCTTTATTATTTCAGTATAAGTGTTTCCTTTTTGCATGGACTACTGCTGTTATGGAATCTGTGGATGTCTTTATTTTTCTTAATATTGCCTTGGTTTGCTAAGAGACAATTGATGCCAATCCAGGTATTAGCTGCACTCGGGACTAAGTACTTTGAGCATGTACTTCCTGATGTTATCCGGAACTGTTCTCACCAAAAAGCATCTGTCCGTGACGGATATTTAACATTATTTAAGGTGAGGACAGTATTTTAAAATCAAGTTAACCACCACTGAAAGTATTGTTTTTGGGGCTCTGTTAATGGTTGCCTTCGTTTGGGAATTGATTTGTAGTATCTACCGAGGTCATTGGGAGTCCAATTCCAGAATTATTTACAGCAGGTGCTGCCTTCTATTTTAGATGGTAAGTAAAGATCCTTCTCTGGAGTTTGGTTGGCTGTAAAATTATATGGTATCATTTTACTACAGTACTTTGGTGCCCCATTTAAACTTAATGCGCGCTTATACTCTTACAGGTCTTGCTGATGAAAATGAGTCTGTACGTGAGGCAGCACTAGGTGCAGGGCATGTCCTGGTTGAGCATTATGCGACAACGTAAGCACTTTTCAATCAGTGTGATAACTCTCTAGTTGAATTTGTTGTGTCTTGGATTTTGGTTCTAGTCTAGAGAATTTATTGCATAACAATTTTATTTTGGTCCGTTGGAGGCCCATTGGACTTATGTGCTATAAGACTGGGATCGTAGCCCTCGATCATGCCATAAACCCCTAATCCTGGTGAAGGTGGGATTCAATCTGTGGTCCTTGGACAATCAATTAAACCTACTCCGCGTCTTAATAACCTTAAGGCAACCAAAAATCAACTTTCGTTAGGAAATACCAATTTGTTCTCATTAATTCTCTGAAATGTTTTGCAACTTGGAATATCTTGGCGTTTTGGGAATTATTGGATTATGAGTGATCATTTATATTGTTCATTCTGGGGCTGCCCTACTCATATATGAGTGGGAAACCTTTAATAAGTTGCGATGTTTACCAAGCATATATAATGTTGTCATAATGGTTTTCATCTGATGGGTTCCATTTTATTTTTGCTGTTTTTATTTTATTTTCAGGTCTTTACCTTTGCTCCTTCCTGCTGTTGAGGATGGTATCTTTAACGATAGTTGGCGGATTCGACAAAGCTCTGTGGAGTTATTGGGTGATCTCTTATTTAAGGTATTTCATCTCAACCTCTTCCTGTTTCCTTCTCTTGGAGTTTCTAAGTCTTTGTTTTCTGAGATAATCTTTATTAATCCAGGTTGCTGGGACTTCTGGAAAAGCTTTACTTGAGGGTGGCAGTGATGATGAAGGTGCTAGTACTGAGGCACACGGGCGGGCTATCATTGAGGTTCTGGGAAGGGAAAAGCGTGATGAAGTTCTTGCTGCATTATATATGGTTCGAACTGATGTCAGCTTATCTGTTCGTCAGGTAGTGAAGTACTGTGTTTGGCACAAATTCAATCTTTCGTTTTATTTTCGGGACATATCTAACTTGTAATCAAAATTCACCGTCCTTTTTTCAGGCTGCGTTGCATGTATGGAAAACTATTGTGGCAAATACTCCAAAGACTCTAAAGGAAATAATGCCAGTTTTAATGAATACTCTGATTGCCTCTCTTGCATCATCGTCCTCTGAAAGGCGGCAGGTTGCTGGACGATCACTGGGTGAGCTTGTTAGGAAACTTGGTGAAAGAGTCCTTCCTTTGATCATCCCAATTTTATCCCAAGGGCTGAAGGACTCTGACACCAGCAGAAGACAAGTGAGCACTCTGTTTATCTTTTGCTTGTTATGATGTTGCAACTGTGATGTGTCAGGTTAAGGCTCCACCTCATCTTGACTGAGTATTCTCTTACTATCATTTAGTCTCGTAGCTAAAAAGGGGTTTGTTTTGGAATGGTGCCTTTTTGTGGTGTTGTCTAAACGCTTAAAACTAGTGCATCATTTGGGTTGTTGCTCAACCAGTGCGCATGTTGTTGCGGTTTGAATACATTAGTTGAGTGCCGTATTCTGACCCTGTTAAAAGATATAACCTGTTTGATAACTATGCTAGCTAACACATTTCTATGTTCTTACGATTCACAGGGTGTATGCATAGGTTTGAGTGAAGTAATGGCAAGTGCTGGTAAAAATCAGTTGTTGAGTTTCATGGATGAGCTCATCCCTACAATTCGAACTGCTCTTTCTGATAGGTTTTTATTCTCTTTTATGATGTTTCTGATTTTACAAGTGTTTGTCTTGAGTTCTTTTTCCTTTTGGCAAAATGTTACCTTACCGTTTATGTGTCAACAACAGCATGCCCGAGGTTCGTGAGTCTGCTGGCTTAGCATTCAGCACTCTCTACAAGGTTCTGTTTCTAGTTTTTTGTTTAATTTGAATATTCGTTTCTAAGATGGTCATATATGTTTTAATTATGAAGTCACAATGTAGAGTGCTGGGCTGCAAGCAATCGATGAAATTGTTCCCACTCTTTTGCGTGCATTGGAGGATGATCAAACTTCTGATACTGCTCTTGATGGCCTTAAACAAATCTTAAGGTGAAATACCCACTTCAATTTAATGTCTCTCACTCCCTCTCTCTTACACCTTGTTTTGTGTATGCTTTTCTTTTTTTGTTGGACTAAGTTGCGGCATTTTCTATTTCAGTGTGAGGATTACTGCTGTTTTGCCCCACATCTTACCCAAGCTGGTCCACCTTCCACTTACGTATGTATTTCATTCTCAAAATTACTGTGTATTAAATGTCTTATAACAAAGTTCCCCTTGGGTGCTGCTTGTTTACTGAAATCGTTTATATATCCAGTGCGTTTAATGCACATGCCCTTGGAGCTGTAGCTGAGGTTGCTGGACCTGGCCTGAACTCTCATCTTGGTACCGTTATTCCTGCTCTACTTTCTGCAATGGGTGCTGATGAAAAGGTATGCTGTTGCAATTTGCAATCTTCTGGCGTATGTAAGAACATAACTTTTTCTGATTTTTGCCCCTACGGTTTCGGTTAGTAGGTCGAACACGTCTTACTGGTTGTACACTATTATTTAATATGTGACACTGACTGGCTAGATGTTGTTGAAATATAATCAGGCTGAATTTGAAATATTGTTGCTTTGGAAATTTTAGGAAGTTCAAACTTTGGCCAGGGAGGCTGCTGAAACTGTGGTCTTAGTCATAGATGAGGAAGGTGTTGAATCTCTTATATCTGAACTTGTTAGAGCTGTCAGTGATAGTCAGGTAATAATCACTAACAAGGTATCATCCTGTTTATCTCCCTCCCTCCCTCCCTCGCTCTCTCACTCGATATTTTACTCATGGTTTCAGGCCTCAATTAGAAGAAGTTCTTCATATCTTATAGGCTATTTCTTCAAAAACAGTAAATTATATTTGGTTGATGAAGCTCCAAACATGATATCTACCTTGATTGTCTTGCTCAGTGACTCAGATTCAGCTACTGTGGCGGTATGTGCTACGAGTATTTCATGTTCTGTTATTGACTCCAAGAATGTAACATGGTCTGTTATCTTCTAATCAACAGATTTCTTGGGAAGCTTTGTCAAGGGTTGTAAGTTCTGTTCCCAAGGAGGTACTTCCTTCATATATTAAATTAGTACGAGATGCTGTATCTACTTCCAGGGATAAGGAGCGCAGGAAGAAGAAGGTGGGCAAATAGTTTAGATTGTGAATCATAGCAGATTCTTTAGTTCAAAATAAGTTCCATAGGGTTGTCTATTCTAAATGTTTTCCAGTGAGTGGTCCATTAAATCCTAATAGTTATGTTTGTGACCTTTCAGGGAGGACCAATTCTTATACCTGGATTTTGTTTACCAAAAGCACTTCAACCATTGCTTCCAATATTTCTACAGGTATAGTAGCTCTTCTTTGCCTTGATCTTAAATGGAAATCAATTAGGCTTGTTGTATGTTCAATTTTTTTAGTTAACATGCAATGTTACATCATTATAGCTAGCTAGTTGTGGTTTTAAAATGCACCCATTCCTTAACCTTATGATTCAGTTGTAGAAAAAAAAAAATCTTGGTACTGACTCATTCATGGGCTTTGGTCCTTTGTTGTTTCAGTAGTTGACGGACTTCTCGTCCATTGTGCTCTATTATTCTAATAAAGTGGTGTTTCTTATCTATCCCAGACAAAAGTTTTACTATTTGAACTTGTAGTAGAAAATAATGGTTGAATATAATGTTTTCTCTTTATTTATTTTTATCCTTGCTGGAAATGCTTCCTTGTGGATTTCTATGGAATTTTGGGTTGACCCAGATACTTGGTTATGTGAAGTTTTAGTTGCATGTGATTTCTTTACATGCTTGCCTGTAGGGTAAGAATATTATTTTATTACTTTTATGATAGGATAGATTTCTAGATGTTGATATGGTTCATTACTTTGTACTCATTGCTCTTTGGGCATTAGATTTTAAACTGTACCTGTACTGCACCTTTAGGGCTTAATAAGTGGATCTGCTGAACTAAGAGAGCAAGCGGCACTGGGTCTTGGTGAACTGATTGAGGTGACTAGTGAACAGGCACTGAAAGAATTTGTCATCCCAATAACAGGGTACGTATGATTAAAGTATGGTAGAGGAACTTTCGCTAAATTTGAGATATCTAATTTTGACCTCATCGATATCACTGTATAAAGTACTGCCCTTAGTTTTTTACTTCACACTTGGAATTTGATTGATGTCTTCACTAATGGAATGGTTTTGTTGCTTATGACTGAAAGTCACGTAGAGGCTTTAATAATACCTGCTTTTCTTTACAATACTTTTTTTTTTGGGTCTAATCATTGTGCTCCTCAGTGATGAAACGCGTTGTATTTTTGCTCTCTATGAAAAAACTTGAGTCATACCAGATGAAATGGTCTGTGGGAGGCAAACTCTTGAAAATACTCATTTTCTTTATTGTATTACAAAATTCACAGTTTGCAGATTCAATTTCTGTCCAAAATAAAATGACTGTTTAGTTTTTGTTTGTAATCATATGTTTTATCTATTTTTTCATTACTTATATCATTGTTTGACTTTCATGACTCTAGGCCACTTTTGTACTGTAACTGAACTTTGTATATCTTACTTTTCCATAACACCCCAGTTTCTCATGCTTGTGCGTTGTTTTTCAAAATCTGACTGGCTATTATTGGATTGCAACTGCAGGCCTCTTATCCGGATAATAGGTGATCGGTTTCCTTGGCAGGTGAAGAGTGCTATTTTATCTACTTTGGCAATCATGATAAGAAAGGGTGGGATGGCGTTGAAACCTTTTCTTCCTCAGCTTCAAACAACATTTGTAAAGTGTCTACAGGATAACACAAGGTTGGCTTAAAGTACAATCATCTAGTAATGTTTTTCCCATGTATGCTTTTTGGCTCACAGGTCCTCACATTTAGAATTATTATGTCCTTTAAAATGGTGCTATAATCATAACTATCCTCTTGGCACCTTTTGTACTGCCACGTAAACATTATTCACCCTGTATATATATATATATATATCTATAAACATAAATAAGGAAAAAAAAAATGAAGGGTAAAAAATGAAAAGAAAGTAATTTGAGGGAAGAGGTAACTGACGTGGGGTTTAAGAAAAAACAGTTTCCTATTTTCAAGGAAATGTGGGTGTTTTAGTTTTCTATTTTTAAAACTTATCCAATTTAAAAGATTATATTAATTTACTATATTATCCTCGTATAATAAATTTTTTTTTACAATTTCATTAACTAAGGGCATTTTTGGTATTTTCAATGTTTCACCTTTAAGACCTTTACATATATAGATTTAAAATATGATTGGGGTATGGTGCGCGCTGCAAATATGGTCCACATAGGTATCTCTTCCTATTCGAATTAGTGCTTTCAGGTCGGGAGAAAGAATCAGATTTACATTTATTTGCTTCTCGTGTATTTTCTTATATTAGCATTAGTGGCGCACAAGTAGTCCAGCTTGTTTCCTCCATATATCCTGCTTATTAGATGCTTTTCAAGCGCAGAATTGTTCGTTCAAGTGCTGCCCTTGCACTTGGGAAGCTTAGTGCTCTAAGTACCCGGGTTGACCCTTTAGTTGGAGACCTCCTATCCAGTTTGCAGGTGATTGTTAGTTAGGATCTTTGATGCACTTAAATTTTAAATTTTGATTTTACAATTGTTCTTGATTTCACTGTTCAGGCTTCGGATAGTGGGGTTCGGGAGGCAAGTTTGTCTGCTTTAGAAGGTGTCCTGAAGCATGCTGGGAAGAGCTTGAGCAGTGCTGTTAGAACTCGTGTCTACTTGCACCTTAAGGATTTGATTCGTAATGATGATGACCAGGTTCGGATATCTGCTGCAAGCATTTTGGGTATCACATCCCAGGTATGTCATGGGTAATATAGGAACTTCTCCAATATCTATATCTTGCCATCTGTTGTTAATTTTGTGAATGAGCAATTAAGGTTTCTAGATGTATTTAGCTGTCACTTAATCGTGATGTTCAAGATTCTGTATTGTTGATATATGGTTGTAGACAATGTTCATACTGTTGATATTGACTGGGCAACTAAAGTATGTATGCAGAGCACATATGAAGATTGGAGAAGATATCTGTAAAATTGGACGTAACAATAAAATAAATATGGAGATTTCGTTTGGAAGTTTGATATTTGTTGGTTGATGCAATAATATATCTGTCGGGATACTATAGTAATTAGTTGAGAGGAGTGGGATGCATGATTTTGTTGAATAAAAATAATGGACGAATGTGGCAAGTAAGAAACAGCTTAAATAATGATCAATATCAAAGGGATATAACTTGAGAAGGTTTCATGTAAGTGTCGAATATGTCCGTTGCCAATCTTTTTATGATCTTTCATCGGCCATTGTGTTCTGCAAAGAAGATATGAAAGTAATAGAATACGGACGAGATGCACTAGAATTATTTCATATCGGATATATGGAAACCAATTTCTATTTGCTTACGTGCAAACTGCAATCAACAGCACCATCAAAATCATCATGAGATCTGTCACATTCATTTAAATTGATTCTATGAAACTCTTATTGTTCTCTGGCTTTCCAATATATTATTGGCTCCTTAGTGGTTTTCTTTTATTATTGACCAGACTTTTCTCTGATTATTTGCAGTACGTAGAAGATGATCAACTGTCTGAGCTGCTTCAGGAACTCTCAAATTTGCCGTTGTCTCTTAGCTGGTCTGCTAGGCATGGCTCCATACTCACAATTTCATCTATGCTCAGGCACAACCCATCCGTTATTTGTACGTCTCCAGAGTTTCCGTCTATTCTGGACCAGCTTAAAAGTGCCTTGACTGATGAGAAGGTATTTACTCCTGATAGTAAGCATTTTCATATATATTTTAATTATGCTTTGCAAACTAGTGACACTCTTCCTTCAAACAGTTCCCTCTTCGTGAAACTTCAACCAAGGCATTTGGGAGACTTCTGATTCATAAGTTCCGAAGTGATCCATCTAATAGCTCAGTTCATTCTGATATTATATCATCCTTAGTGTCAGCTTTGCACGATGATTCTAGTGAAGTTAGAAGAAAGGCATTATCTGCTATAAAAGCAGGTTCTAAGGTTTGTGCTTGGGGCTTTTGGAATTGCATGCTGAAATTATGGACTTCAACTATGCAAATCATTAAGGATTTTATGCTTGGTGTTTGCATTACAGGAAAATTCCTCGGCTATTTTGGCTCATATGAATATTATTGGACCTGCACTTGCTGAATGCTTGAAAGATGGAAGCACTCCTGTGAGACTTGCAGCAGAAAGATGTGCTCTGCATGCTTTCCAATTGACAAAGGGTATTTTTTTCAAGCTCTCTTACAGTTCTACTGCAATAGTTCAAATGAAAATTTTCCAATGATTCAGTTGTCGAAGCAAAAAATGTAGCTGTTACAGTGTTTCTGTTATATATTTTCCAGGTCCTGAAAATGTTCAAGCTGCACAAAAATTCATCACAGGCTTGGATGCTAGACGAATATCAAAGATCCCTGAAAACAGGTATATATATGGTACATGGACATATAATATACATATATATATAAAAGAAAATACACTGGTTTTCCAAAATGTGCATTGTGGTTTTGATAATTTGTTTTTCTTTTAAAATATTTGTAATTGCTGGTATTTTCAACTGCTTGTTGCTTCTGGGAATATGCAGTGATGATAGCGACAGTGAGGGCTTGGCAAGTGGCTGAAACTGGGTTGTTTGACGAGCCGCGAATATCTCGTTTATCAAAAGTAGAGGTATAGAAAATCCATATGTTTGGGATGCCAGCAGAAGGTTTTATGGCACATTTTTATCATAGAATTGCGGATATACAAATCATAGAGGCCTCCATACCCAATTTTTCTCACCTGGGTATTGTAAGTTGAATGTAATTGTTGATTGGATATCATATATATATAATCAAAGGATCATGTATAGAACGAGAGCGCATGTTGGCTTTTCCCAATTTTGTAAGCTACATCAAATATTTCATATAATGTTTCATCTTATCACATGTTTTGGAGAGCTATTCCAAGTATAATAGTAAAAAAAGAAAATGATTTGGAATCTCACATGTTTTGGAATCTCACTTGTTTGATTATCCTGGTAAAAAAAGAAAATGATTTACCAATGTTTAAGGTTGAAATGTCACATCATTTCCTGGCCACAAACTCAATCCCCATACCAACCTCCGTGGCTCCACCTTCCCAGAACCGCATATACATTAGAATTTGAACATGTATGTAATGTATGTTTGTTTGTTTGTATGTATGTATGTTTAATAATGACAGTTTAGAGGCGCGCGCATTGGGTTGTCTTCTCTGATCAACTTTGCACCTTGTTTGTTTGTTCCACACCAAGCCTTACTTGGGTGACAAACCAGAGCCTCCTTTTGCTGTTCCACTTTATAGCTTTACCTGTTGGGTATGGGTTGGTAGCTGAAGCCAAAAACAAAAACAAAGCAAGTGTTTCGACAAAAAAATTTTTTATAAATAATAATGAAAAGTCTATTGCTTAGCCATAGGGTTTTGCCAAGTTCAGGTTATATCTTTCCTTAGCCGTCAAAGTTCATGAGTAGTTGCAAAGTTCAAATAGTTCAAATCACAGTGAGAGAGAGAGAGAGAGGATAGATTGGTAAATCATCAGAGACTTAGGTGCAGGACATTATAATAAAACGGTCATGTCATGGCCTCTCCATTCAAAGCCTTCTTGCCTTAGAAGCGAGCGTAATGTGCAAAGACTAGAATGACCCTCAATGAGCCAGCTGCATTAATTGTTCATACATATCGTGGGATGGGATCTCGAGCCTTTACATTTACATGTAGCACCGTGGGAACTGACTGTAGTGATGCACATGTTATTATTTAGTGACATATCATTCATTAAGGGCAAAGGGGCCCTCCAATCACTGTGTGGTCATTCTCCAATTTAAATCACCTCTTGTTTAAATTGATGATATTTTGATGGACTATGATTTCACAATTTTGACTTGGCTTGGAGAATAACTGGTCAAGCATTCAAATTCAATAAAGCCCTTATAATTGATTATTAGATTTCTATTTATTGATTTTAGTTGAATGTACATGTAACATGTTTATGTTTGATGAAACATGGCCTCAACTCAGATTAATTTCAGGTCTTTTATGTTTTATTTTATTTTATTATTCAAGTATATTTATGGAAACTATCTGAATAATCATGGAACACTGCATTCCCTATGGGGTTTGAGTTTGGTAGTAAATACTCTTTATGGCCTTTGAGTTTGGTAGTAAAATAAATGGAAATAGAATACTCGCAAGTAAATTCTTCCAAAAATCAATATTATTACAGCAATGATTTTGTTTTTCTTTCTCCTGTATTTCAACTATCAAACTCCAAAAACGAGATATTACAGTAAAATATCACGAGATGTTGTGGAGGGTATTTAGGTAATTTGAGGTAAAAAAATTCGAGTCAAATCCAGGCTTGTGGAGTTGAGGGGAGACTGACAACCAAATTTCTCTCTATTAATGAGCAGAGAAGCATTCGAGATTCGAGAATAGAAGCTTGCCCATTTATTATTTTCATATAAGATAATAATTTATTCATTATTTTATTATCCCTTCCTACATTTACTAAAATTTGTCATTATTCTGAAATGTATACCACATGGAGAAGGGTGCGTTTGTAGCACAGATCAAGGGACTGTTTGCTTCCATCCATTTGAAAAAGAAAAAAAAAGAAAGAAGCAACACTCATACGTTGAAATTTGAACAACAGCTATTTCCTTCATTGGGTTCCATTCCATCACCTCAAAGTCCAAACCCTAAGCACTCATTAATTATCTGAACAACGAAGGGGAGTAATATATAGGTGATTTGGATTGTTGAAATAAAATTTGTAGTGGACTTTAAACGATATGTTTTTCTCTCCGAGTAAGATTATTTAAGGGATATGTTAATAGAAAATGATTGTATAATATAATATTATATATATGTACAATATATGGTGAACGTACGTTTGTAGATGGTAACATATCATATTCACATTCAAACATACCTTACATTTAGGTGAGAAAAGGTGAGGAACGCATTGACTTGGAATGTGGTAGAAGCAAAGGATAGAAAGCAAAGCATGGCAATTGATTGTTACTTAGGGATAAAAAGGTGATGGAAACAAATTTTAAAAAAAGGATATTGGAGATGAAGGAATATATACGGAGAGTGTAGCTAAGAAAGAAAGAAAGCTAAAGAAAGGTAGGAAGGAGAAGTTGAAGAAGGAAGGTGTGCGGTTTCAAGTAAATATTAATGGCAAAGTGTATTGGGGCAGATACACATTGAAGGAGTGCAATAAAAGGGGCCTTGTTTCAGTTGGGTAATGGGTAATGGGTAGGTCTGCTCTTTTATTTTTATTTTTAATGCTCTTCTAGCCTGGCCACTGCCCTCCCCCTCCCCCTCTCCTCTCCTTAAATTCTTTGCCTCAACTCAACAACTTGTACAATTTCAAAGAAAGAGCAACAAAATATATATATTATGAAACCAATGCTGCAGCAGACAATGATGATCTTGATGCTGAAGGTCATCTCAGGGGGCCAACTCTCTGCTGTGCACTGTGCTTAATTATCCTTCACCCACCTCCCTTCCTCACCATTAAACCATTGAGAGAGAGAGAGAGAGAGAGAGAGAGAGAGAGAGAGAGAGAGAAGGAAAGGAAAGATATAGGCCCCCTCTTGGAATTGCCATAAGTCTTTTTCTTTTCTTCTTTTGTGGTATTGTATGTATGGGTGTTTGGTGCAAGTAAATATCAAGCAAACGAAGTCAGATTTGGTTGTGTTGTTTGTTTTACCAGTAATGGTCATGAGGAGCTGCTGCTGCTAGTTTCTTTCTTCCTTTTTGTTTCTTGTTTGGCACTGAATGAGATAATAGATGATGATGATGATGATAGCTACTTCTACTATTAATATTGGTGGAAGGAAGAAGAGAGAGCAGTACTTGTTTCTCATCATCTTCTTATGCATCTGCACTATCTTTTTCCAAATGTTTTCACTTTCAGTGGAAGCTGCTTCGAATTCGGGGAGCCTCAAATACACAAGGCATAATTATAAGCAAGTTAGCAGCTTGAGATTGCAAAGGATTGAGAAGCACCTCAACAAGATCAACAAGCCTGCTGTCATCACCGTTCAGGTATGTGCATACATATATAGTATAAATTCTTAATTAATTTCTCAATTAGTAATATTAAAAGATCTGAATTTATTTACCACTTCATATATATAGATATTTCTCATGTGGGGTTTCCTGTTTTGGTTTTTTTCTTCTTCAATGTTTGCAGAGCCCAGATGGAGATATAATAGATTGCGTTCATAAAAGAAAACAGCCGGCTTTGGATCACCCTCTCTTAAAGAATCACAAGATCCAGGTACAAAAAGCTTAAAAAAGTTGCCCCTCCTCTCTCTCTCTCTCTCTCTCTCTCTCTCTCTCTCTCTCTCTCTCTCTCTCTCTCTCTCCAACAATTTATTAGATTTGTTGGCTTTATATTTCTTCTTTATATAACTTTTGTTGTTGTTGTATATATATATATATATACATACGTATTTATGTACGACCAACAAAATAAAAAATACATACGTATATATGCAAATTAAATTTCCTCTTCATAACTCTCTCTTCTTAAGTAATTATATTACTTGTGTATTAATTTGATAATAATGAGGGTTTCAATTTTGATATAATTTATATTTGTGTTAATATTATTATACGTAACGTAACAGAAGGAGGCACCAGAAAGGCCAAAAGCGATGAAGAAGAAGATGAAGCACACAAATGATAAAGATGAAGAAGGGATTAACAATAATAATGGAGATGAAGCAGCAGCGGCAGTTGAGGGTAAGGGTAAGGAGAGTGCATGGGTTGTGCACCAAATGTGGCACAGAAATGGGACGAGATGTCCCAGAGGAACGGTTCCAATACGGCGAACCACAGTGGATGATGTCCTGCGAGCCAAATCTTTGTTTGACTATGGCAAGAAGAAACAGCAGCAACCTCCTAATAATTTCAATTTTAATAATAATCTCACTGCTGATCTTTCTGCTAGACGCACCGATGTTGTCAGCGGCAGTGGCCATGAGGTATGTCTAGTATTTTCCTTTTCCTTCAAATAAAAACCTCCATTCATTTCCTTGGAAACATACATGTCTTCTTCTTCTTTTTATTTGCAAGTTGGATCAAATTAAATAAGAACAAAATGTGTCTCTTGATTAGTCTTGGATATCCGATTTTGATTTTCTATTGCATAATCAAAAGGAAGTGGAATATGTTATATATATAAATTGCATAGCTACCGAGAACATTAAATTGCATAGATATATAAATTAAATTGTTGAAATATTTAAATGTTTATGGACCATGACTTTGACAATATAAATTATTAACTTCTCAAAAAGCCATTCTCTAGATGATAATAGATTGTGTAATATTTCAACAAATTCGGCCACATTTGCTAACAAACAATTTTAATGAAATGTTGGAATTGTTTGACTAAGATAGTGTGTCCGCCTTTATTTTACTCGAATTTGTTAAAAAAGAAAGAGAAAAACCCTTCCAAGACCAAGTAATGAAATGATGATTATTTGACTGAAAGTTGTTTGAATTAAAATGATATATAGCATGCAATCGCGTACACCGGATCATTGCAAGAAGTGTATGGGGCAAGGGCGACAATCAATGTGTGGACCCCGTCGATCGAACAAGCAAACGAGTTCAGTCTCTCCCAGATTTGGGTTCTTTCCGGATCATTCGACGGCTCGGATCTCAACAGCATAGAAGCTGGATGGCAGGTACTTCTTCCATTTAATTTATTCTTTATTTTATGCACTTAATTCTAAATTACTTCTCTTTCAAATTTATAAAAACTCTTATTTTCTTTAAATATGCCATGATGGAATTTTATATTTCCTTTTTTATAGATAAAATATGTACATTATTGTTAGTAGAATTTATGAAGCCTTGATTATTCCACTAGTCAGGTCAGTCCGGAGCTCTATGGTGACAACAGTCCCAGATTGTTCACTTACTGGACGGTCAGATCTCTCTCTTTTTTTCTCAATATTTATGCATTGACCCAATTATATTAACTGAAATTTAAATTGTCCTTGTACGTGTCTATACAATAGGCTTATTGATTAATTGCATACATTTTGCCCGTGTGTGTTTTTGAAGAAAGAATTTTATGAAACGGAGATAATATTATTTTGTTATATCCGATCAATAACGTTATTATATGTGTGATAACACTTTCACGTGACATATTATTATTGCACCACTTTTTATGATGTGATTGTATATTTATAGGCTTAATTACATTGCACAAAATAAGCCCATAAATCAAATTTGAGCAGGAAGAGTGCTCGGTTATGGCTTGCTTACAATTACCTAGCAGTAGGAATGAATGGGCCACAAAGCTTAATTACCATGAAATTTATTGATACACAGAAAACTATGTAGACTAGCTATGCATAGCTTGTGGTCATGAAAGTCTTTCATTTAGGACATCATTGGAATTTGGAAATGAAGAAATTGGTTCAACTTTCAGTTTTCCGGTTGCCTTCAATAACCCCTAGAGACTAGAGAGTAGCTAGCTAGCTAGCTAGGAATTTATCAAGTGCAAGCAACTAGTAAGGTACTTGACATTTTTTGTATCAATTCAATTCTAGAGAATGGGCTTTTCTTTTGAGCCTTGAGAATTATATGCATGCATGTTAGTCAACACTCGAACAAACAGATCATAGAACTCGACCGATAAATACATATATATATATATATCACTAAATGCATGTCAATGTGTGTATATATTTTGCATAACTTGTTTCTTTGATTGTGTATATATATACAGACTGATTCATATCAGGCGACTGGATGCTACAATCTTCTGTGTTCTGGGTTTATCCAAACAAACAGTAGGATAGCAATTGGAGCTTCCATTTCTCCAGTCTCATCCTATGCCAGCAACCAATACGATGTCACCATTCTCATATGGAAGGTACATTTTTATGTTATCAACATAAGTTTAGCAAGAGAACATTATTAATTACCTTATAAATTACATTTAATTAATAATCGGTTTTGTTAATGTACGTATATAAGTATGAATGTGTGTGTGTGTGTGTGTAGGATCCAAAGCTAGGGAATTGGTGGATGGGATTTGGAGACAATACACTTGTAGGGTACTGGCCAGCGGATTTATTCACACACTTGGCAGAGAAGGCGACGATGGTGGAATGGGGTGGCGAGGTGGTGAACACAAGAGCCAACGGTGAGCACACCGCCACGCAAATGGGTTCGGGTCATTTCGCTGAAGACGGTTTTGGGAAAGCAAGCTATTTCCGAAACCTTGAGATCGTGGACTCGGACAACAGCCTCAGCTCGGTCCCAGGTGTGTCAACTTTGGCTGAGAACACCAATTGCTACAACATCGAGAGCTCGTACAACAATGAATGGGGCACGCACTTCTACTATGGTGGCCCTGGCAAAAATTCACGA
Source organism: Prunus dulcis (assembly GCF_902201215.1). Classification (NCBI taxonomy): domain Eukaryota; kingdom Viridiplantae; phylum Streptophyta; class Magnoliopsida; order Rosales; family Rosaceae; genus Prunus; species Prunus dulcis. The sequence continues at coordinate 28,875,108 of NC_047655.1, read as the reverse complement.
TGCCCTTAAATCCATATTATATGATTAATTACTGATCATGTGTGTTCCAATTAATTAAGTATTTACTTTAGTTAATTGCAATATATATATATATATATATATATAAATTGTCAAATTCTTTAATTATGTAATTATAAGAATATGCTATTTCCATTCTTGTTTCTGTACTTTTATTATTCCACGTACACATTTTTGAGTTTGCAAAGTAGCTAAAGCTAGCTAGCGTTGTGTATTATTATCATTAAATAAGACAAGTATTGGTGTATTGCATCGCACAAACAGGTTTGGAAATAGCAGTATTTCTTTATATTGGAAATGGAATTTTTCTCTGGGCTTAATGTGATTCATACTTAACTTTGCTGAGATCATCCGGTCACTATTTAGTCAAGATTCTCTGTCAATTCATGCAATGAGTTAGGCAGTTGCCGGACCCAAATTAGATTTGTAAATCTTCTCTCTTATTTGGTTGTGGTAAATATTAGTGAGCTCACAAATTTTAATTATAGAATTATTTTATTGTTGCTCCTCTGTTTTCACTTGTATTAGGAGAACACTACCTCGTGTTTAATGGGTTTTTAGGTCTAATAGTCCATGAACTTCGATCCGATTCGCATTTTGGTCTCTCAATTTCTAAAATCGTTCCAGTAGTCCTTCGACTTCAGTTTCATTATGACAAATGGTCATGCCGTCAATTTTATTATATTTTATGCTAATGCAGGAGCCAAATGATATTTTTGAATTATTTTTAATTTCCACCATCTGAATATTCCTTTCACCCAAAACATAAAACTAAAAAATATTCTTCCTATCCTCGCCACAATAGCCACAACCCCTCCAACCCAACCCCACCTAAACACACATAACCCATAACAACCACCAAGCCTTCCTCACCCTCACCCTCACCCTCACCCTCACCCTCACCCACCAGTCCCAACCCCTCTTTCCCTAGGATGAAGTATTCAAAAAAAAAAAAAAATCATCAACAAAATCGAGGATATGATATAGATATAGAGTGAGGGGTAGAAGCCATCTCAGGGAGGGTGGGTATGGTTTGGGGAGAAAGGGAGATATATGGATGGGAAGAGTTAAGTTGCAGCGATGGGGGAGTGGGTGCAGGGTTTAGGTGCGTCACGAATTGCCCATGTACCCAAAGAGTGAAGCAATTTTCGATTTTGACCTTCAACAATACACCATGTGCCATGCACATGCCCAAATTTAATAGAAAAAGTAAGCAAAATTGACGGCATGACCATTTGTCCTAATAAAATAAGGACCATAAGAACGATTTTGAAAATTGAGGGACCAAAATACAAATCGAGTTAAAATTCAGTAGGCATTAAATCTAAAACCCCGTGTTTAATCCATCTAGCTCCTTTAATTATCTCACACAGCACATATGTCCAAATCCAATAAGGATTCCGAATTGTGTTTTGACTTTTCTACTAGCATATTATCTCACACAACACATATGTTCATTGTGATTTTTTTCAATCCAATTCAATCATATTAGATGTTTAAATCCAATCCGATCCGATCCGATTGATAATGAATTGGATTAGATTGGATGATCAATTTTGATAATGGAAAAAGACAATAATGAAATATTAAATATTTATCCTTAGGTTTAATCTAATCAAACATATTAATATATGTAAATCTAAAATATAAATGAAATACTAGATAAATTTATTTTAATTATATAATATATTAAACATTACTCCATTAAATGACTTAAAATATTCATAACTTTTTCAACTAGAAATACCTAGAAGAGTAAAATTAGTGCATAAAAGTAACTAGATTGAATTCTCATAAGCAAATTGGGTCATTGAGTGCCTTTTCTTTCAAACCGGGCAGCTTTGCCTAATATTCTCATGGCCGCTAAGGTGATGAGACAGCAGAGTTTGATCATGATGAGCATGGTTCGCTTCGTCAGTGATATTGGAGGTCAAACAAGCATATCTTGGACACCAGCAGACCGAGAAGAACAATAATCTTGCAATTTGATATTGCCTGCCCTTCATTTGCACCCGCCTAATTAATTCGGTTAATTTGCCTGAGCCAAAAACAATCTTTGTTTTATATAGAGGTGTGAGATCAGTAGTCTGATAAAATACAAGTAGGGTTCGTAGTTGCAATAAGAGGAGAGAAGAAACCCCTAATACCATCAATTAACTAGTACTACTCGTCAAACTTTAAGACTTTGTTTGGTGATTTAAACTGGACTGGATATATTCAATTAAAATGAACATGGGTCCAATCTGTTGTTTGATGAGCTTAAAATACATTACGGACTGGACATGACTCTTGGACACCAATCCAGAATAACAAGGGACTCCAAACCCATCGTAAGTGTACTCTCAATTACTTGGGCATCAAGTTTCCTATACTCTGAACCCTAGTGTACTCTGAATTCACTTTGTCCAATAAGGAACTATTTAATCCATCTGGCTCCTTTAATTGTCTCGCATGTATGTCCAAATCCAATAAGGATTCTGATTATTTCTACTTTTTTGGATTCTGTTTTGACTTTTTTACTAGCCGTTGCTGATTAATGAGTGGGTTTACAAGGTTTGGCGCTGGAATTTTTATCAATTTACTATTTGCCCCTGTGGTTTTGGCTAAACTACCAAACTTTTTTCCCCTAAGATATTCAGTGATAGCTCAATCTTTTTTCCCGAGAAAAAAAAAAAGTTATTGGCTTTTCTTTTCATTTATTATTAATTTTTGACATAGAACTTTCTGTCTTTCCTTTTGGAAAAAAGAAAACAAAAAGAAAAACATATTTTGTCTTTATTTTTGGCAAGCCCGTGTATTGTAGATAGCAAAAAGGATAAATTCGCTAGGAAATAAGGTTCTGTAATTCAGTCAAAGCATAATGGCAAAAGAATAATTGCGCTAAACCCAGGTGAAATGAGGATTAAAAAGCCCGGTAAGTAATTAAAATATGTCCTTGTGGGATTGGGAATAGATGAAGCTTTTCCTTGATCAATAAGGAAAGGGTTGTCTCTATAAATTAATTCTTTCCAAGTTGCATTGTTGTTCCAACTGCATCTCCATCTCCATCTTTGTTTCAGAAATTGAAGATGGCGATGATGATGAGATTGGAAGATCATTTGAGAAAGAAGAAGTTGGCTGACGAGTCCTTTAACCAAATTGTGGCAGAGGTTAAAGCAGTGGCAAGAGACCCAGCAGACCGAGAAGAAGTATCTAAACTGCTGACAGAAAGAGTTGTGTTTGATCTCATTCATGAATTTCAAAGAAAATCCAAGGAAGCACAACAATCGAATGTGTCGATTTCGAACAAGAGAGAACGCGTGGAAGCCCAAGTTGTGATCAAGAAGAGGAAGGTGGTTAGCACAGAGACTAATTATAATTACATTGATGAAAAAGTTGATATTGCTAGAAATTATCTTGAGAAAATTAAGAAGCGAGGTTTCGAAAGCAGGAAAAGGAAACATGGGGATGATTATGGTGATGAAGATGAAGCTAGCAAGTTGATGCTGACGAAGAAGAAGAAGCAGAATAAGGAGAAGGCCAAGAAAGCAGAGAGCAAGGGATCATCTCTACCATCAAAACCCTCTACACCGCCTGACGCGCCTCCTATAGAATTGAAGAGGATGATTGAATCCATGAATGGTCACCACTTGCAATTTGTGATGTATAAGATAATTCATCCTACTGATTTGAACCCGCACCATGACCGTCTCTCGATGCCAAAGAATCAACTGTCTAACAAAAAGTTTCTGGGTAAAGAACTCAAGCAAAAATTGAAAGGTGGTGGATTATTAGAAGTGAAAGTAATAGATCCGTGTTTAACAGAGTATGAATTAAGGATGAAGAGGTGGGTCTTTAAAAGCAACTATTCCTATGTGTTAAACAGTGGCTGGTCCAAGATTTTTACAGATAAGACTAATAACCTTAAGGCAAAGGATATGCTTCAGGTGTGGACGTTTCGAGTTTCCGATCCCAATCTTGTCGACCAAGAACGTATCTGCTTCGCGCTTGTTAAGCATAAAGATGTTAAAGATCCCCAGGAAGATATTGGATCATCGTCGTCCATGAGCAAGAAAGAAGAGGGGAGACAAGATGTTAATGGTGGTACTGACAGCATGGAAGCTGTTGGAACGTTGATGAGCAAGAAAGAAGATGTTAATAGTAGCACTGCCTGCGACGACGAAGCTAATGAATCATCCATGGCCAAGAACCAGTCTGAGTTTGGAGCCAGGAAACATATCACAATCAAGTTTAGAGACGTAACATTTGCAAAAAATTGAGGCTGCTGTTCCTGTTGTATAAGGCTTGTTAAATTTGAAGGAGGGAGTTTTATGTTCATGTTTTTTCTTTTTTGTAGAAAATTGTTTTATGTGATTCATTGACAGTGAAAGCCAAGTCAGCTTAACTAGTTAAGCTACAATCTGTTAGATTATACATTGTAAATGATGAAACCTTTTCTCTTAAATATAATTCTCTGTTCTTCTTCTTCTTGTTCTTTTTCTCATTTAGTTAACAACATTATGTATGTATCAAGAAAAATAATGATTCATTGATCAACAACATACCTGAAAATTTGAGAAAAGGAAAATAGTTTTTGTGTACCTATAGACTTGGTTTGGATCAGAACTCTTGCTAAATAGGAAAAAAGAACAAAGTTTGGGGTTAAAATACCACATGATCTGCTCTCTATTTGGTTAAGATTCTTTTGTCAAGTATAATTATATTAGTTCTCCTCTGTTTTGTCGTCATGTGATTTGAGTTGTGATGCTAGAATACTTTCCCCACCATTTGCTTCACATCAAAGAAACATGATAAGAAGGGGCATATAAGGCTTGCCTGAAAGGAGATGAGGCTTGACTCCTTTTTCGTGCTTGTTATGTTCTTTAATTTTTCTATTTCGATTTTTAGAGAATCCCAATCAGAAAAGAGTTGGGATTTCTTAGTATAAACAAATACAGAATATCCGCTTTTTGTGATAATCTTTACCATATATAAATCCGTAAGATGTTTCGAATCCAGGTGAGTAATGAATTTGAAAGCTCTGCTAATTCAAATTGTCCTTTAGTACTAGTTGATGTTGGATTTCGCTTGTAAACAGTAGTAATATATAAATGTGCTGCCCCTATAACTTCAACAGCCCCTACATTCTTCCTTCTCCATCTTTGTTGTCGATATATACATCCAAGTACTGGTGATCTTTAGTAATTCCATTCCATGGAGTTAATGACGAGGATCATGAGCTTTGAAGATTCGAAAAAGATTAAATCTAGTTTGGATTCTTTTGACAAAATTGTGGAAGAGGTTAAGGCAGCCTCAAGAGACCCAGTTGAACAGGATCAATTGCTAACAGAAAGAATTGTGTTTAATCTCATTCAAAGTAAAGCGAGGAAAGCAGAAGCATCCATCTCCAAGCAGAATAATTATAATCAAGAAAAAGCTGCTTCTACTTCTGCTGGAAATTACCATATGAAAATTAGAAAGCAGAGTTTGGGAAGCAGCAAAGACGAAGATGAATTTAAGTGTATTGAAGAGGAAGTAAGCAAGTTGATTAAGAAGAAGCAGAACAAGGCCAAGAAAGCAGTGAGCATGCGATCAGCTTTATCATCAATTCCCTCTACGCCACCAGACATGCCTATGGAATTCAAGAACAAGATTCAATCCTTGCACGGTTTCAGAGTGCAATTGGTAATTCAGAAAGAAATTTTCCCTACCGATTTGAGCACGCATCACGACCGTCTCTCAATGCCAAAGAATCAAGTGAGTAACCAGGACTTTCTTGGGGAACAAGATAAGAAAAAATTGAAACTTGAGGGATCAATAAGAGTGAAAGTAATCGATCCAAATTTAAACGAGTATGAGTTAAGGTTGAGCGAGTGGAAGTTCAAAAGTAGGTCTTGTTCAGGCTTGAGCAAGAGAAAGCGTAGTTCTTCCTATATGTTAAACAGTGGTTGGTCCAAAATTTCAGAGAACAAAAAGAATAAGCTTCAGAAAGAGGATATAATCCAGGTGTGGTCGTTTCGAGTTAACAATGTCGACAATCCTCCTGTCTACGGAGAAGAACGTCTCTGCTTTGCAGTTGTTAGGCTTACAGATACAGATGAGGGGAAACATTGTCTCATTACAAGTGCATCCTAATATTTATGGATCAGAGAATCTAATACTATACCATTAATTCCCATATTCTTAATTAATAACATGATAATTATGATATAACTGGATTAGCTATTTGTTAATTACCCCCTTGATGATGGACTTGAAAATCAAGTATTGCATTGATGGTGACTAGAATGTAAATATGTATATAGCTTCATTCATTCATATGAATAATGAATTATGAAAGAAAACTAATTAAATAAGGATCGATCAGAACCTCCCAAGAGCTTGCTGGTTCAAATTTTGTCTTCTTTTACAAACAAACATAAACATCCCATCCCATGATATCATGCCATTGATCATCATCACACATGCATGCATGATGCATAATCTTGTTGATTTCTGATGATGACGAGGTTTAATTAGGGTAGATTATCTATCAATTATTATGGGGTGGTTATTGCAGGACTGGCATCATCAGTGGCCCCCACCCTCCTCATCATAAACTCGGGTTTAATAGATGGATCATCTTCATCATGGTAAACATAAGCAAACCCACCATGCCTTGTCATATCCATTCCTTGAGTCTCATCCTCCCTTGAGATCCTCAACAACTTCAGCTTATGGAGCCCGTAGAAAAGTGGGCCCATGGTGGCACTCACCCACACCAACACCACCAAAACCTGCACAATCTGGGCCGCCAACAGCTTCCCGCCGCCGCCCATCAACAGCCCAAAAGGCCTTCCTGGCTTGCCAGCGTATACCTCGTTCACATACGCCTCCGTTGCAAATAACCCTGTGAATATTAAACCCCAAGCACCGCACCCGCCGTGCAATTGGGCCGCCTCTAATGGGTCGTCGTATTTTAGCTTCTCCGCCACCTTGTTGCACCCGATCAAAACCCACGCCGCCACAAACCCGCACACGATTGCTGCCCACGGCTCCACCACCGAGCACCCTGAGGTGATCGCAGCAAAACCACCTAACAAACCGTTGCAAACGTCCAGAACATTCCAGTGACCCGCCAGTAATCTCTTGCTGAACAAGGTAGTCAGAGCAGCAGTGCACCCAGCCAATGTGGTCGTGACAGCTGTCCTCCCAATAGCACTCCATTGACCGTAATAAGTACCTCCCTCACCGTAACTCTTCAAGATCGTGAGAAACGAACCGGGGTTGAAGCCGTACCACCCGAACCAAAGCAAGAACGTACCGAGAACCACTAGAGACGCGCTGTGACCCCGCAAGGCCACGGACCGGCCTGTTCGATCAAACCGCCCGATTCTCGGTCCTTCAATTACAGCACCCCATAAACCGGCTATTCCCCCAACCATGTGGACAACACCCGAGCCGGCAAAGTCAATGGAACCGGAACCAAAGAGTAGATTATTGGACCGGATCGGACTGGCCCAGCCATCAGCAGACCAAAACCAATGAGAAACGACCGGGTAGACAAAGCCGGTTAGAAAAGAAGAGTAAATGAGGTAAGCGACGAATTGGGTTCGCTCAGCAATTGAGCCGCTAGTGATACCTGCGGCAGCGATGGCGAAAGCCCATTGGTAGAGAAAGAAGCTGTAATCTCCGCCTGAGAGAGAAGGTATGTTATGGAGGCCGAAGAAGTGGCGGCCGATGAAGGCGTTGGACGGAGCGCCAAAAGCGAAGGCGAAGCCGAAGAGGTAGTAGGAGAGAGCGCCGGCGGCGGCGTCGAGGACGTTGGTGAGCATGATGTTCATGGTGTTTTTTGCGCGGACGGAGCCGGCGCAGAGCATGGCAAAGCCGAGCTGCATGGCGAAGACGAGGTAGGCGGAGAAGAGGAGGTACGTGTTGTCGATGGCGTGGGTGGTGTCATTGAATTTGATGGAGATGGTGTTGAAGCGGCTGCAGAGGAATTCGGCTATGGCGGTGGCGTTGAGGGTTGTGGTTGTGGTGGTGAGGAGAAGTGGGGCTAGGTCGGAGGCTGTGCAGGTCAGAGAGCCCATGATGTTTGTCTCTCAGAGAGAGAGAAAGAGAGAGAGAAGTGAAGAAGTGAAGAAGAAATTCTGTCTTTTTTATGGAGCAAATGGATAGGAATACCGGGACTGTGTGGCCATGCACTCCTCCCTAATGCAACTGTGTGTTTATGGGGTCCATATTCTATATCAAAAACATTGTGGACCAGATGAAATTAATTAATGGAAAATACTTTTTTTTTAATTTTAGATTTATTAATAAATTCTAATACAACCAAAAAAACAAAGAGTAGAGGAAATTATTCAGCAGATGATGTTAAAGCTGATTTTGGATGATTATAAGTTTAAACTAACAAAATTAAGCAATAGGAAAGTTAGGCTAAATATAACATGTCTGGATTATTCCTCTGCATGTGCATGTGAAGGGCAACAGGGAACAAGATGTTTGGTACCTAATTGATACGTATAGTACTTGTTTCTGTTTGGTTTTGCTGTGGTCATCGTCTAATAGAGTTTGATCACTTGGTTCACTAACATTTTTAGGTGTTAGGGATCAATTTATTAGCTAATTATGTGTCAACTAGTCTTTGATTCAGTGGTATAATTACGTATGTTTGATTGGAGAGATTCTCAAACTTGACTTACACAAACACGAAAATCATACATATATATGATGAATTCGATATTTAAATGTGACTGGCTCATTATACGAGCGTAGCTATGTCATGAATTATTTATCCTATCAATTTATAAATATCCCATCATTTGTCAACAACAACAACAACAAAACAAAACAAAACAAAATCCCAACTCTCTGTAGAACTAATTTCAATTGTTACACGTTCTAATGCTGTTTACAGTAATTGCCCACCCACATTTTGTCAGAGTAGAGTAGAGTATGGAAGTTGTGAATTTAATTGCAGAGTGTCACGTTCATGAGAGCATCATCATATGATAGAGACAATTAGGAGTAATTCTTTTGTTTTTGTCTGCGTCTTTAAAAGTCGTTGGTTGTTAGACTTGGAGGCTCTTAAATTAAGGAACCTTTGAGGCATATAAAAAGTAAAATGTGGCGCCTAGACTTGTCCGTCCCTGATAATTATGTATTTCTTAATTATGTCATGCCAAAGTCGCATCAACTTTTCTTTATAATAGGAAAATTAATATTGTTTGATTAATTTGATTTCCGATATAAATATGATGACATTTTTGTTTTTTTAACCTTTCTTATTAAGAAGGGTGATAGTATATTAAATTTATAGACATTATACGGATACTAAGACTCGAACCCAAAACCTTGCTTGAGGGAGTAAATACTCCAAACCACTACACTAATTGATCATTTGCATGATGACATAGTTTTAACAGTTAAGAATTTTGATCACCACCGGATTAAGAGGAGAGAATAACAAGCTGGTTGAAATAAATGAGTTACGAAATGGTGTAAGATATAAACAAAGAATCATTACTATTAGGGTATGTTTACGTATCAGTAATGGGTATGAGAGGAAATTGAATGATTTTCATTCCTGACTTCCCCTACATTTACTTGCAATCAAGAATTTTAAAATAAAAAAAAAGTGGACTCAATCTCAAAATCCGCAATCATATCCCCTCAAAACTAGGTATCAGATCAACTAGGGAGGAGTAGTCGATACGATTCTCATTCCTGTTTTCTCTTAATAACTTCCAAAAATACCCTTACCACTTTACCATAATTCCAAAACACTCCAAACCCTTTTATATATAAAAAAAAAAAAAAAAAAAAAAAAAAAAACTCACGTCAAGCAGTTCCAAGACACTCCAACCCTACAAAAAATAAAAACTCAGTTTCAAGAAGTTCCGTGCATTTAATCGTATGAAGATAATGCAGGTTATTATTATTTGATTGTTTACTAGTTATGTAGGTCAAAGATATATATTTATTGGAGTTTATTTTTTCGTTTGAAATTGGCTCTGGACAAAGGTGTTATTAACATTATCATTGAAATGATCTCCTGTTGTTCATCTTGTTCAGCATATTGATTCCTCATGTTTACACCGCCTTACTGGTTTGTTGCAGGATTAGTTTGGTCTCCTTAGCCAATTTGAGAATTATATATATGTTACGGTGAAAATGTGCAGGGCATTTTAGTAATCAAATTAATTTGGATTCTGATTCATGAAAGTTAGTAAACAATAACAATAGGAATCAACCCCATTCTTTTGCTAATTCCATATATTTAGTAAACAGCTTAATGAAAATGATTCTTCTCATACCAATTCAGTAGTTGCATCGTCAAACGAGAAGATTTTAATCTCTCCGGGGTTCTCTCAAATTCGCAAATTGGATTTTATTCATCTATATCTATACTATTATTAATAAGAGAATCCTCTTTAAGGGTTAAATGTCAATTATATCCCTTTTACACACTCTCGGCTCTCCCATCCCAATTATATTCAATTCAAACCAACAATACATCATCTGATAGTTGTATTTTTCTTTTATTTTTTGGTAATTAATAATCGTACTTGTATCTTTTCAAACATCCTACGTTAGCAGTAATTAGGACGTCGCAATAACCAGAATAACAGACAAGTCTTGCCACATAGAAAACTTGTCTGGCTCATGAACCTGTGACAGCATTGCTGACTATTGTCTCAATCTCAAGCACGCTTTACTTTCTTATAAAACTAAGATTTTGAATTGCTCAACAAACAAACGCATAAAGTCTATACAAAAAATCCATTTACATATGTCATACATACAATTCAAGTCGCCACATAGTTTTAATTCATTTACAACAAAGAGGGATAGTGACAGGAAAGCGATTGCCAACCAACCATAACCTGAATTATTTCAAGGGCAAGTTCCCTTTGCTTTGCCTTAATAAAATGCAGCCAGAACCATCTTGCAACTTGCAGCCCACAGTAATGTAGGTTCATAGATTCCCCTTTTTTGGGGTACAAAGTTCCCGAAAAAATGTAAACGTAAACGATAATCAGCATGAACACAGAGGAGCTTTCAACTTGGTACATTATGATACAATTGTTTTGTTAATAACTAGCTTATGCACTTCTTCGGACCATTATTGAGCATTATTTAATTTCACTTCTATCAGAGAATTCTTTTACATAAAACAGATGGACCGACTGTGCATATACAAAGAAAGGTAAACAGGATACCAAGCTCACTTTTCTTTTGATGACTTTAGTTGTCTTCCAAGTAAGACAAGTCCAACACTAGTAAGAGCAGACAAGAATGCTGATGAATAACAGACTGCAAGTAGAGCTCCTCTCAAAGACTGCATTCATTGACCTTCATATTTTAGTATGCAGTAATAGATTATAATAGAAAACATAGGCTACAACTATGACACGGATAATCTTCAAGCACCTTAGCCAGCATCAAAGCGTTCTCATTTGCATACTGCAACGAACTCTCTGGGATGTTTTGGATCCCCTGAGCTAGCTCCCATGAAAGAATTCTACATTTGAAATTTTAAATGAAAAATAATAGAAATCTCTTTTATACCTCATTGTTACAACAGAAAAGTAGAAAAGGGAACTAAGTCAAATATATTTACCCAAAACCAACGCTGATTATAGCCCCAATGATGGCTTTATCTGATGTTAGCTCGAGCTGAAGTTCTCCAAACTGCAGTTGGCAATGATATTAATACATCATATCAAGTGCACCAACAATGTAGCCTAAAAACGTCCATTGAATTTAGAATAAAGCATGTGTTGTTACTTCCATCAAGTGCAGTGCTATCATCTACCTTCAGCATCCTGCTTTCCTTCTTTGGTTGTTCATCAGTGACCGTGGATGTTGAACTTTCAGATAGAACCCTTCCAGTTGTAATCATTACTTTTGCAATCTATAATGGTTGAACAGAGTCCAACAATACTGCTATTTTAGAGGCGCACGAAACCTAGTTATATTGCATTATAATAGAATAGAGAATTGTTCCATAAACTTCTGAAATATAACTAGAGGGTTTGAGTAAAAAATATTTGGATTCACATAGATCTTCCCAAAGTATCTTCATTCACAATAACAACATAAACAAGTTTCTTTTGGCTTGTATTCAAATAATAAACAAATCTTTTGGCTTTTGGAAGTAAAAGATTATTTAGTCCCCCACATTACACTCAGTCTTGCCCAAGTGATATATAACATACCTTTTGTAGTTCACCTTGACCATACTGTCCCATAGACTGGAACCTTCTTCCGGCAGAAACCAAACGCTTCCCAAATGCTATAATGAAATAGATATAGGCTTTTCAATCAAAATCTGAAGAATACATCTAAAGAAGCAATTGCATATAATTTCATTCTTACCTGATTTGGCATTGCCTGTCAAAGATTCCTCCAGCCCAGGGAGCTGTCTAGCTAAGGCATGGGAAGTTGATGTGTCAGCTGCTTCCCATGCACGAGAGAGATTTAACAATGTCTCTCCCAACTCTTGACCACACTGCAAATAAGAAAATCCAAAGACAGTAATTTTAATAGTAATCTGTATCCACTCAAAAGCATAAATTTTTGACAGCTGGACACACAAGAGACCAAGGATGAGGGGAAAGTATTTATCAGATTTCAAACAGAATGCAGAGGCAGAGCAATGGAAAGAACTAACCTCATCAATGACCCGTCCATTTGAAAGATCAAAAGCTGCATCGTTCAGCTTCAAACATGCCCAAAACAAAATTTGAAAAACTGTGTCAGTTCAAAACTTCAAAGTCACATTCTTTATCAAATTAAAGAAACTGGGTTCACTGAGAATTGCAAAAATTCTACTCACATCGAGACGGAGATCGCTCGGAAGCTGCGCAAAGTAGTCTTGTGGAAGATCGAAACTATCCTGCACAGAACAGAACAAAAAAGAAATTAAAAACTGAAACTAAAATTAAGGCACTTGTGACATTGAAAACATAAAACTAAGGAATGCATATAAAATTTATGGAAGTTTTGGCATTGAAATCATGACGCAAAGGTTCGAAATTTGAATAGGAAATGGTTTCTTACAGCAAGTTCTTGGAGGAAAGGCTGAAGATTGGGCTGTAAGGATTTGGGGGAGTTTGATTCTGCAAGAGAGAATGAGGCTGTGAAAGATTTGAATGGACGGGTTTTGGGGATAATGGAGGGATTTAGAGAAGTAAAAGAAGGGATATGGTGGGGATTTTTGAGAGAGACAAGGGTGGTAGGGGAAGAGAGATTGGAGAGAGGTTGAAGGAAGGTAAGAGAAGCCATTTTAGAGGGTGTATCATGCGTGCTGCTGCTGAGCTCAGTTTCAGCCACTGAAAATTTGGCAGTTTTGGAAGTAAGATTTTTTGTTTTTTGGTTTTTCATGGCGGGGGATATAATCTCCAGACTCCAGTCATCATTATTATCCTTTTCTTCCATAAATGGAAAATAAAAGGTGGAATCAAACAAAGCCCAGAAACTGGAAATATTTTGTGGGCCCATTTTTCCATAACCTTTAATATTTTTCTTGAAGGCCCAAACATAAATGGGCCGTCTCCAGCGCGGTGTTGATATTGGACAGTCGGGTCATCCACGGCAAAACGGATGAGACCCGAGTAATGGACCAGCCAATGAAAAAAAGAAGACAAACAGTCACGTTGTACTATTTCGATATCTGGACACGTAGCAAATTGTGATTGGCAAGAGCACGTAAATAGCATCACAGTTGTTTCTTCCCGCAGAAAAACCAAGTAGACGAACCGCGTTAAGTCTGAGTCAATTAATCTAATGATGATTAGATTAATTGGTGAATTCAATGCCGGTATGAAAAGTATGCAAAGTCTCAATCAAATAAAGTTGAATCATTTTCCATTTGGTTTGATTTGGTCTCTGCAGAAAATGTGGCGCAATTTCTGTATTGACTCGTCAGAAAGAATGCTAAGACTTGCATTTTTAAAACTAGGCGTGTTGTCTCCGACGGCGACTTTGAAACTGAAACAAGCTAAGCCGCAGCCAACCAGTAACTTTATTACAAATTACAATACTAATTTTAGTGGCTGATTTGGATATTAGCATTGATCAGCATATCATTCTTTATTATTACTTTACTCAAAACATCATCACTTGCTCTATGCGCGTGGCTAATTAACTTGACTCTGTTGTTTTTGGTTGCTCTGTCTGACTCTGAGTACTTGTTGCCGATGCGAACGGATTCGGCGGCATGATCAGGTTTTCAGAGGCTCCTTCTAGCATTCTAACAACTGCTTTCATGGAAGGCCGATTCACCGGGTACCACTGGATGCACCAAAGTGCAACAATCACCAGCTTCTTAGCAATCTCAGCATCCTCATCCGTGTTTATTAGCTCCAAACCCAGTGCTTCTCCTTGAATGAGACATTTATAAATCAATTCTGGAAAGTAGGCCTCATTTGTGATGCCAGATGTAAGAGCAGCTTCCTTCCTAGCTCCAACAATTTCAAGCACTAGCATCCCAAAACTATACACATCTGACTTGTGGGACACGCTTCCAAAGTTCCCATTGAACACTTCTGGTGCAATGTAGCCTACTGTGCCTCTAGCGGCAGTCATAGATATAATGCTGTCTTCCTTGGAACACAGTTTAGCCACACCAAAATCAGAGATCTTTGGATTGAAGTCATGGTCTAGCAAGATGTTATGAGGCTTGATGTCGAAGTGGAGGATCCTCTGTTCACACCCTTGGTGAAGATACTCAATTCCCTTTGCTATACCTTTGACAATGTTGTCAAGTTTCTCCCAATCGAACAAAGCATTATTAGATTGATCTTTAGACGAGATGAACTTCTCCAGGGACCTGTTTGGCATGAGCTCATAAATAACTGCACGCTTGCCTGCTTCAGCAGAAAACCCAAGTAGACGAACCACGTTAACATGGTGAATTCTGCCAATAGTTCCCACTTCGTTAACAAAATCATCCCCATTTCCCTTAGAATCACTGAGGACTTTTACGGCAACTGGAACTCCATTGGGAAGCTTTCCCCTGAAAACGCTTCCAAAACCCCCTTCCCCTAACTTCTTCTTAAATCCATTTGTAATCTTCTTTATATCAGCATAAGAGTATCTTGTTGGTACATGAGATTTGTGATCATTTAGAAACTTTTCAACCTTTATTTGATTCTCCTTTTCCTCTATGCTATTTCTTTGTTGTTTTACATGGAAGAAAATTGCTACCGCCATTACCCATATGAGAACAAAACAGCAAGCCGAACTCACTCCTATGATTATATGCCTAGTCGATATATGACCTGAATAATAAATGAGGAGAAAATTAACAAAGGGACTTAATATAGGATAGTCATTTTGAGGCTTAATATAGGATTATTATCCTCTTTCAAGAAACATAATTCTATAATGGTCGCAAAGCACCACGAGAAGAAAACAACAAGCTACACTCAAGCCTACGTGATACATTACCTGAAATTACAAGGTCTAAAGTTAAAGAAATGGACCAAATTTCATAATAATTTTTTTGTTTTGGAAAGAGTTTATCACGTGCGTCATTATGTAATGTAACTAAAAGAATTGGGGTGCAGGTGGTAGACTAGAACGAACCTTTTGGGTGTTGTGGTGGCGGCATTTGTGGAATCCTTACTCTTGGGTAAGGATAACACTCAAGTTGATTGATGGTGTTATTGAATTCGCACCTTCCTCTACCTGCTGTGCAGTTTTGACATTGTGGGAAATAATCCCATGATTCCCATTCCAGCAACAAAACATCGTCCAGTTCACAGAGGTGCTCGTTAAAATTTGGAAGATACACTCTTCGTACCGGAAGATAGAGTTGTCCCAAGGTGCCACAAGTTGGCAGTGGCCCAGGAAATTCAGTGATAGAAGTTGAAGGTGGAACAGCCACAACTTGATGCCCCGGGACACTGAGGCAGCTGATTGGCATAATAGAGGCTGCATTGAAGTTTTGTGCCGTGGAACAATTTAATAATGTCAAGTTTGCTGACACATCAGGACACTCTGTATAATGAGAATAGGAATTCCAGCCGGAATTGTGGACATGAAAGAGTGAGTTGCTGGAGATGGTAAAGTTCAGAAGGCGTCTCGGGAGGCAATCATTCGTATCGTAGACATCAAACTTTCGCCATTCATAATCGATTATTAGTATGGGAAACAGCCCTGATGATGACGACAGCTGAATCATTGTCATATTTTTGGAGCAAAAAACCTCAAACTGTGGATGGCCACAGTGAAGGGGGTCGTCTTTGAGACGGAACGGGAACTGGACAACTGGACCATCATCCCTACTACACCGGGAAACTGGGCAGTCAACGTGATGATCATCAGCTGCAGATTTACTTGGTACAGTAGTTACAAGCAAGAAAAACAGAAGCAGGAGCAGCAGGCTATCCATTTTCAGTTCTACTCCTTGGTTGGGCGGACCCAAAGGCAGATACATATAATTGACTTGGTTGATCATCCTAGGTCATCAATGACGTTTCTAGCATCGTCCAGTTGGCATCAGTCTATCTACTGTAACTTTCATTGCAATGGGGTAGCCTTTGATTTTTCTTCCTTCACTAAATGGCCATGTGGGTCCTCGTTTATTCTACATAATAGTCCTCTTGTTAGTTAGAGAATAAATTTCTATTTACCTTCCTGGTTACCTTCTTCCTTCTATGATCTGAAGCGCTAGCTCCGAGCTCTTGTTAGCTAGTAGCTCGTAATGATGATGCCAGCAAAAAGTGTCTGGTTTACAACATGTGTTATAGCTATTTGCTTTGCAATTTGTCAGGATGCAATTGCCAATGGAGAAAAACACTGTTCTCCTGCTTCTTGTGGGGATCTCCATGACATTCGATACCCTTTTCGCTTGAACACTTCTTCTTATCTTAGTTGCCTCAACTCTCCAGCTGAGCTATCCTGCCAGCAAAATCGCACCACTTTAAATCTCTGCAATGGTACATACTATGTCACGGCAATCAACTATCAACACCATACAATCCAAGTTGTCGATCCTGGTCTGCTAAACGATTGCCCCTTTAAGCCACTCAACAGCTTACCAACTAGTAAGTTCTATGAATGTACATATCCATACATTCCCCTTCGTGGCTTCGATTTTGTATTATCCTTCGATTGCTCGTTGCCAGTTCAGTCTCCGGACTACATACAAATCAACTGCAATAGCAGTACTAACTCATCATATTCTTATATCATGATGGGAGATGGAGTGGACAATCTTCATTCTTTTTGTACTCCGACCAACATCATTCCAACCATGTTAGAAGAAACTGGGGATGGCCTTTCCTTTTCTTTCATCCGTGATCAGTTGAAAACCGGTTTAGAGCTTTCATGGGAAGGACTTCTCCCCTCCGACTTCTGCTACAGCCAATACCAATCCCTCCATTGTGAGTATGTTTTGATCAGTTTGTGTGACTGGGACATTCTTCAAGTTAATTTTAGTGTTTAGAATGCAATTTTTTTTTTTTCTTTTTTTCAATCTCGTACTGACATCAAGGAACTTTGCAGGTTTCGGGGAAAGCATCAAGTATCGTAAGTTTGACTCCATTTTCTACTAGTGTTATACAATATTCCATCTGTATATGTCACTAAAACTTCTGAGTTAAATTCGTTTCTTTGAACCTAAATCATTCCTCCATTGATTCTGTTTTCACACAGATTTCATGGTGCCCGCCAAGAACTTTGGTAAGTCCTTTTCAATAATATTATGTTCTTTAAAAAAGTGAACTGAATTGGAAAGAATATAGAAGAAAGAAAACGAACAGCAAAGTAAAAGTATCAATATGGCCCTGCTATTGCAGATCACACACACATAAATGTATTTATCAATGAACATTAAAAAGCATGCCAACATTCATCTTTTTCTATGTGCTTCACTTTTGATATCTCTATTACATACCCTCTGTGTCCAACTTCCATTAAAACTACCTGGTCATAGAAAATACTGAATGAATAAAGATATGGTTTTCTGACCCACATTTGAAGTAGCTGAGTCTAAAGCTTAAAGTGTGTTTGGAGCCAACAATGCAGAAATGGATTTTCAAAATTGAATTTCCTATGGCAGGATGATTCTTAAACCTGCTTGTATTCTTATGGCAGGATGGTTTCTGATGGCACGAATGACACTCGGCATTATTGTTTTGTTGGGTTTCTGGAGCTACAAACTGTATTGGAGAAAGTTCCTAAAGGATGAAGCAGTTGAAGAATTCTTGCAGGCATGTAATAATCTTGTGAGAGGAAGGTATTCCTATTCAGATATTAAGAAGATGACAATTGATTTAAAAAATAAACTGAGTCAGGGAGGCTGGAAAAAGTTACTAAAGGATGATGCAGTTGAAGAATTCTTGGATGCATACAAGAATCTTATGCCAAGAAGGTATTCATATTCTGATATTAAGAAGATGACAAATGATTTTAAAAATAAACTGGGCCAGGGAGGCTTTGGCTCTGTTTTCAAAGGAGAGCTGTCAAATGGTCATCTTGTTGCAGTGAAGATGTTGAGTGGCTCCAAAGGTAAAGGCCAAGATTTCATCAATGAAGTTGCCACAATAGGAAGAATTCATCATGTCAATGTGGTGCAACTGATTGGATTTTGTTCTCAAGGATCAAAAAGAGCTCTTGTTTATGACTTCATGCATAATGGATCCCTAGACAATTATATCTTCCCCGAGAGAGAAAAATACATAATTCTAAGTTGGGAGAGAATGCATGAGATAGCTCTGGGAGTGGCTCATGCCATTGAGTATCTGCACCAGGGATGTGATATGCAAATTCTACATTTTGATATTAAACCCCACAACATTCTTCTTGATGAAAACTTTACTTCAAAGATTTCAGACTTTGGGCTTGCAAGATTTTACCCTAGAGATAATAATACTATTTCTCTTACTGCTGTAAGAGGCACAATGGGATATATAGCTCCAGAGATGTTCTACAGATCCATTGGAGGTGTTTCGTACAAAGCTGATGTTTATAGCTTCGGAATGTTGTTATTGGAAATGGCAGGACGGCGAAAGAACTTGAATGCACAGGCAGAACATTCAAGCCAGATATATTTCCCTTCCTGGATTTATGATCAACTGGAAAAGGGATTGAGCGTTGAAATTGAGGATGGCTCTGAGTATGATAAGAAAATAGCCAAGAAGATGGTCATGGTTGCATTGTGCTGCATACAGTTGACGCCCATCGATCGCCCTTCTATGAGCAAAGTTGTAGAGATGCTTGAAGGTGACGTTGAACTCTTGCAAATGCCTCCGAAACCTTTCTTCTGTCCACAAGAGATGCCAATGGAGGATGCACCTGATGACACAGCTGTTGCAGAGGTGTCACATGATAGTGCTACAGAAACGTCCTCCATGGTATAATTGGAATACAGTGCAATATTTAGTCTTGTAATTTCACACAACCTTGGAATAACCAGAGATGCTCTGAATAGATATACTATCTGCCCACTGTAACCCACATCTGTTGAGCATTTATAATTTCGTTGATCAGAAGCATTTTTATTTTACTTGGAAAATAAAAACTTCAGTTAATCTCAATTTTGTTCATGAACTCTAAACTCAAATGAATGAATCGTGATACTGGATGAGAGAGAAGTCGAATGCACATTCCAACTGTGGTACCTATTTCTGACTTTAATCAATACCCCTTGACACCAAATCGTATATCAAACTACCATAATTTCTGACTTTAACAACCAAAATCCCTGAGTACACTTTATCTATAAGAAATTTCAAGGCTACCGACTCTCTTTAGGAAAAAGAAAAAAGCGGGAAGAAAGAACAAGAAGAAACATTAATGTTGAGTTTATCTATTCATCCTCCGACCTTAGCAACCTTTCTGTGCTCAATTTGCCCTGTAAGAGGGCATTGCATCTCTGTCCAGCTTATTGGCACCATTGTTGCACCTACAATGAACAATTAGAAAACCAGATATGAGCTAACATCATTTAGATTTGATAGGGTTACTAGCTAGACGCCCATGCACACATTAGATGAGGATAAAAAACAAAAGGCTGCATACTAACAAAAGTTCATATACCTGCTGCACTCTGGGCAGAAATAACACCTAATTCGTTCTTTGCAGTTGACAGATAATAAGCCCTGGCGTCTCCAAGGGACAGCTTATCAAAAGAATCAAGGAAACTGTTGAATATGATAATTGATATCATGAATTTCACCCAAAAGAAATATAGATATTTTGGAATGAGCATATAGCAGAATGAAGCAAAGCAGAGAAGAAAAAACTTATATTCAAACATTATTAATCCTCACAAAGAAAACGTTTATTAATGGCAGTAATAAGAAATTAGGAATGGGCATGCCACTTCAAAGAATAGGATTTCTTCAATGGAATAACACCTAACCAGACTTGCATCGAGGGGAAAAGGTTGTAAAATAACTTATTAACATCTAAGAAACACCAAGCCTTTATGTACTATTTAGTTTGGTCTCAAATTATCTTTAAATAAAAGCTGCACAGTAGTGGGATCATCAGGTTGACTATTACAATCTCTTTCACTAAACAATAACCGAGACATTCCACACATAAAGGATACCACAACAGCTCTGACAATGTCACCAGGGTGAAAAGACATGTGCATATCCACTTTGTCGATCTCGGTTGCTCGAACATCTTGAAGCCTGTTAATAGAACGAGCTCTGAGCTTTAAGGTATACTTGTAAAGTCAACAAAATAACAATTTTAAAACAGAACTACAACCACAACCAACTTCACCAGACAAGCTACAAACTGAATACTACAAGATAAATGCCACACCTTTGTGGTCACTGTTGAAAAGGAATGTTACGTACCTGATTATACCGGTAAATTTTTCACGGACAGACTTAGTGCCAAGACACATAATATCAGCAGAAGCCATTCTTGCCATAACTTTGGTAACCTACCATAATCAGAAAAATACAGGGCAAGGTTTATATATATGAATCAGTCCAACAATCTGCCTCCTAATTGAAGCAGGAAAGCTATGTAATCATGCTGTTGTTGATGATCCCTTACTCTAGCAATGACAATTGATCCAGGCTCTGGAATGGCACCATGGGCCTTGTGACCAGTTACTTCCACAGTGGGTCTCTACAAATCATAAAACTCAATGTCATCAATGGAAATGCCAAGACCACCGCATCATTAAATTCACACATTCAGAATTTAAGAGCCATGTAATACAAAAGGGTAGGGACAGTTCTTAAATGGAGAAGTCTTAAGTAAGTTTAGGATTGTTCATGTCTGAATTTTACATCTACTGTAATCGGTGAACATCCAATTCCAATATTAAAAAGTTGAGATTTTCAGGCCAGAATAAACCAAAAATTCAAACTTCCAACTGTTAAACTAATTTTCTCAATCTTTGTAGGTTTGTGGGTAGAGAAACAGAAGGAAAGCTGATAAGTACCTGGTCGGGTGAGTCGGGACGGGGGGATAGGATGCGGCGGAGTCCAGTGAGGGAAGCATAGACGGTGAGATTGTCAGGCGACACATAGGCACCTCTGCCTGCTTTAAACTTGGAGGCTTTCCCAAGCACTTCCCCTGGGGTCACCCACTCACTATCTTCTCCCATTCTCAACTCAACAGCAGCGCTGCGGCAGCTTAGCCTTTCTACACACTCACCACTTCTCTACTTGCTTAGCGGCGGGACGGACGAACGCTTGCTTTGCTTCTCTTTTCCCCTTTTTCTCTTTTTAATTTTTTACTTTCTTTATTTCTGTATTTTAGTCGCATTTGACTTATAAATTAATAGCTTTGCCTCTCAAACTCGTCAATTTTATTTCCTAATTTTTTATTTATCAACATAGCATAGCATGCTTATAACTCTTTTCGAGATTATTACTTGGAAAATCACAAACTCTTTGTTTTATGATGTCAAACTCCCAACTCACATCTTTGTTTTTCTTTTGAATTGTAACTCAATTTGCATCCGAGTTCATGTGTTCAATTTCCCACCACCTCCTCCATATCGTTTATATAAAATAAAAATAAAAACAAATGTAACCCACCAGCTAGTTGGGCTCATACTGGGCCCACCAATTGTTGGGATTAAATTCTTAGCCCAACGTGCAGCACTTAAGCCCACTTTTTTTTCTTAGTAATGAGGCCTTGGGCCTGGCCGTGACCAACGGATAGAGATGCGGACCACAAAGTTTGATGGTGGTGGGTCAGCTTGGTCCGTTGACGACTGACTCATAGACTGACATTATTATTGCCCTGGAATTGTGGGAAAATTGTGTGCATTTTGGGTGAGAACGAACAAGTGAAAGAAAACAGTTTTGCCTTTTCTTATATTGCTGTATGGAAAATGTATGTGAAAAAGCTCGAGATTTATAAACCTTTAAGCTTATTTCACGTGCACAAAGCTACAAAAAAGGAGGCCTTTTTCTAGCTGCATGCCATGCATCATGCATGTTAAAATAAGCAGCTGACCAGTCAAAAGAACAAAAAAGGCATGGCAGCTGCACCTCTCTCTCAACTGCATATATGATATATATATATATATAATTATACAGCAAGCAATCAAGCAAGAAGATTAACATCACTTTACATTAATTTAATTCATAAAAGTAGACACACATACATACTGAATATTTCAAGTTTAGAACTGGCATGGCATGGCAGCTGCTACTACATCTACATATATATATAAACCAGAAGCTAAAAAGAAGGCTGCTCTGCTCAAATGATCACTAGCTTAGCTTATTAGTAAGATCATGGCCGTTGATCATGAAGAGTCGAATTTGTAGTGCTTATCAACGGCAACGGAGACGTCCCAAGTGCAACTAAGGCCTTTGGGGATGGTGACAAGGTCCCCTGCACCAAACTCTACAAACTCAACAACGTCCTGATGATGATGATGATGATGAGATGAAGATGAGGAGGAGGAGGCTGCTGCTTTCTTAGGATATACCTTCACTTTGCCTTTTACCAAATAACATGTCTCTGCTGCGTCAAACTTGAGCGTGTACTTCCCCGGTGGACACCCCCATCTATAAATAATAATTACAATTAAAAAAATCAAAAAATATATATGATCTGAAATCATATCATATCTAATGAATTTTATGAAATTCAATAAACTTCATGACTTGAATATAACTATCTAGACAAATTATAAAAGACTAATTACTTGGGCCATGAGTTAATGCCCAACTCAGATAAGCGCGACTCAGAGGGATTGCTTTCTACTATGATTCTTAGATTGGGAAATGAATCTGCAGAATTTGATGTTGTTGCTGCTGCTGCTGCTGCTTCCATGAGAGAGAGAGAGAGAGGTAGGAAGAAGATGAAATGAAAGAGACTGCTAGGAGGAGCACCTGAGAAAGGAGTTTATGGGGTAGTTGGCCTACTCGTTATATATATTAATATACAAGAGTGCAGAGGAATCTTTACATGAACTTAAAGGCAATAAACAATACAGCAAAAAGCCTAAAAAGTAAACTTCGATTTATACAGTACACTAGCTTCGAAAAGAAAGGGTGAAAGGGTTGCAGGAAAAGAAAAACATATTAAAAAATATATTTTTTATCAGAGCCAGGTTTCGATCCTGGGACCTGTGGGTTATGGGCCCACCACGCTTCCGCTGCGCCACTCTGATCTTTTGAAATTGAAGTTACATATAATTTAATTTAACCGTTTATATTTGAGGTAGAATAATGGGCCAAATCCCATGCGCACAGCAGCTATGCTTGACAAAGAAATAAGCCCAACCTAACAAAGGCCAGAATTATGAACAAGTATGAATTATATACTTATATAGTATTTAAACTTCCTTAATCTGAAATTAAACTCCCTAAACTCTAAATCCAAATATTATATCCCAAATGTAAACAGAATGATAGTGTAATTTCTAAAATAAGGCCTTCGATCCAAAGTGTGCTACATAATGACTTTTTTTTTTCTTTATATATATATATATATATATAACAATTTTAAAATAGGATTAGGGATCTATCCTTTTTTGTTAGGCAATAAATAATTACTTGGGTAAGACCAACAAGACCAGTAATAGTATTAATAGTATCTTTTATAAATGCAAATTGATGTTAATGTTAATTCATTGTATGTAAAATATCATAATTTATAGAGAGATCCTATGTACACAAATCTGACCTCGTAATGATAAACTCCTTTTTTGGTTTCTCCACCTACAAACTGACCCGTAACATCTCTTATAAACAGTTAGATCTATCTATCTTCTTTTCTTTTTTTTTTAAGGAGTACCTGCAAGAGTGGAAGCAGCTGGCAGGATTGTGCCTGAGGCCAAATGTGGCCGCGGCATTGATTGCTACTATCTAATAAAATGTACAGGCCTCAAAGTATGTGATCATGGCAAATGTATTTGCTTTGGAGGCCAACCCTTCACTCCTTTCGCAGAGGTTGAAAATGCGGAATGTTCTCTTTGCATTGAGGGCCACAAAATCAAATGTCAAGGCGCCCTCAAAGTTTGTGACCATGGCAAATGCATTTGCGGTGGTAGCCAAATAGCTCTCCTGCATAGGGGAGAAACTCCTATGCAATGGGTATAATATTTGTTGTTATTCCTAATTAATAATATAATAATATATATAATAATTTTTTCACGTCTTATTATGTTATTAGCTAGAGATAATAAAATAATATTATTTCCGTTATAGGTAAGTTTTTTTGCGTGCAAAGGCTCCTAACTCATTATTGGTATTTGAAGACCTCCCAATCAATTAACTCATGTTTCAATTCAACTTCCTAAGTATGTAGTTGGCTCGGCCAACTTAAAAATGAATATTGTCATCTACTACTTCAATAAGCCTATGTATTGCAGCTTTTCTTTTCTAATGAATAAAAACAAGAGATATTTAGTCATATATTCATTTTTAGCACTAAAATTATAAATAAATCCTATATCATCTAATTTTTATAAACAAACCCAAAAAATGACAGCTTACCCTATTGAATTTAATTGTGATCATTAAATTACTTTGATACCCTATTGAGTGTTTTTGGCTTTTTTTATGAGGTTTGGGGTTGGGTTTGTTTTAAGAAATTAATGGCATTTTTGTAATTTAAAAAGAAGTTAAAAGCCTTTTGTTATGTTGTAAATGAGCTTTGAGTGTGTTTCTAAAATCCATTTCATATGGGGTTTTAAAAATAATTTAGGCTCCTATATTTGGTATAATAGTGAACCTCCCTAAAAACAAAGGGCATTTCATATTTGTGTTGCTATGTTGGTTTGTTAGTGTTGTTGAAGCAACCACCACAAAATATCATTGTCACCATGATATAATTGTCGTTTTGATCCACATATATAAGGATTTGGCTCCAGTTCAGATTTTGAAGTCATAAAAATGGAAGTTGTTAGATTGTGTGGGTTGGGGTTTAGCCAGTGCGACATTAAGGGTTTAGCTAATATGGCGTTATGAGTCTCTTCGGTTGCCGGAAAGGATGTGGAGAGGTGATCATTTTTTTTTTTTTTTTTAATCTAGTAATTCTCAAGAGCTCTTTAGGAGTTTAATGTGTTTTGTATATTAATTTTCAACTTTCAATATAGAGTTACCATTTCTGCTCTTACAAGGTGGATGGCTGCTTTGTACTTCTTCTTTTTTATTTTATTTATTTATACGGCTTTGTACTTTGTTTTTTTTAATACGGCTTTGTACTTTGTTATATTTCATCAATAATTGCTATTGTTTTTTATTTTTAAAAAAAGCTTTGATATTTTCAACCCATATTTTTATAGTTGTTTTTTCTCTATTTTTAAAATTTTTTCAAAATGAAGTGAGATTTTTTTGTTGTTGAAAATAAGCGATAGTATATTATTGATGAACAAACAAAAGTACAAAGCAACTATGTGCTGAATATGGGTAAATATTCTCTAGTGACCAAACTAAACAATATGTTGAATTCATCTAGAGAGAATCACGCACAATCCAAACAATGATTAAATCCCCAATCCAACAACCAAAATCACATGTACTTAGACCTATAATACAAATCAGCCCCGCAATGGCAAAATCAGCAAATCCGTATAAAAAGCCAAAAGCTTAAAAAAAAAAAAATCCTAAATAGAAAACAAATCACAGCAAATTCTTAAAGAGTTTCTAAAAATTATTAGTCTAAAATAAAACTAGGAAATAAGATCGCCGCTCCACATCTTTCGGGCAATTTCAAGAAAATCATGGCTCCATACATACCAGCTAAATTCATAGTCCTGCACTGGCTAAACCCTAACCCAATGCAAGTAGACATCTTCCCCTCCTTAGAGCTCCAAACTATGTCGAATGGAGCCAACTCCTTATGTACGTGGGCCAAAATACGGTGACTATATCATGATGACGACATCATTTCACGGCAACTACTTATACATCACAAAATAAACTAACAATCTTGAAGAAAAAGGGAGGAAAGGAAAAAAGAAGGGATAACAGGGAGAGAGGAGGAGGAGGTATGGAAGGAGACCGGGGGGCGGCAGCGGGCTAAGAGAGTGTCTAGCAATCTAGTTTTTTAAATTATTTTAAATTATAAAGAATGAAATTCAAACTCTTTTTTTAATATTATTATTTTTT
Organism: Prunus dulcis; assembly: GCF_902201215.1. Classification (NCBI taxonomy): domain Eukaryota; kingdom Viridiplantae; phylum Streptophyta; class Magnoliopsida; order Rosales; family Rosaceae; genus Prunus; species Prunus dulcis. The sequence goes on along the minus strand of NC_047655.1, from coordinate 28,848,568 downwards.
TAATCTAGCCTAATTAACCCTTGCCTGGGATACAAAAGATTTCTATCCATCCCCCTTGCTTGTTTGGTCTTATTAACTATAATTAATGGGTTGCACAAGGAACGCAATATGTCTCTGTCTGTCTGTCTCATGATGATGCAGCTGCCACTGAAGAAGTTTTGGGGAGCAAATAACTGAAAGAGAAGTTCGGGAAAAGAAAAAAAAAAACCTGAAAGAGATGTTGGTATTATATGATGTACGTATGTATACAAAAATGGATGGTTGCAGTTGTATAACAAGGTCTTTGTCTTGCACCTTCTATGAATAGCCCAACTATAATAAAACAACGTGGCAATACTTTTATCAGAAAATGACACAAGAAAATAGACCCGACCAACTCTCTTTTCATCTGTTTACTCAGGGCAAGATATTCCGTTCATCTCTTAAGCAGAAGCTGACTAAAGTTTTTTTTTTATTTTTATTTTTTATACGAATGATATTGAAAGAGAAGTAATCGTATACAAGACATCGCGTGCATATATAATTTTTTTTTAATATTGTAAGGTGATATTATCAGCTGACATAATATGTCATCATTTTTTCAATATAAGTAAAATTAATTAATTAATCAATTAATCAATATTATGCACCAAAGAAATGAATAATAAAAACAAGGTGAAAAACACCATCCAGCACCAGGCAGGCAGCAGATAAAAACTTCCCTCTCTTTTCACACACTCAGACGGAGCATTTTAGCAAATACCAAATACCAAATACCAAACCATTCTCTTTCTCTCTCTCTCTCTCTCTCTCTCTCTCTCTCTCTCTCTCTCTAATTTTCTTGATTGATGCGCATACTCTCCCCCCCAAACCCAATCAAAACCCCAGCTCTCTTCAACTCCATCCTCCGTCTGCGATTCAACTCGCTCCGATCCCACTGTTTCAACTCAATGGCCATACCTCCTCCGAAGTCAGCCATGGCTTCTGCTGTCGACAACGAGGTGGGTCTTGCTCGCCGCTTCTGGATCAAGTTCCACCGAGAATCGGTTTTCGCTATGTACACTCCCTTCTCTCTCTCTTTGGCTTCCGGGAATCTCAAGATTGAAACTTTCCGCCATTATATTGCCCAAGATGTTCACTTTCTCAAGGCCTTCGCTCATGCGTGAGTTGTTGCTTTCTTTAATTTCATTTTCTTTTTTCTTTATACGAGTTTCTTTGGGTATATTTTTCTGTTGGGGTTTTTGGGACTGTTTGGTTGCTGGGAAAATGCTGTGATTGAATCTGAATCGGAATCTGAATCTGGGTTTTGCTAATTTTTTTTAATCACTGCAAGTGTTTGAGCAAATAAGGATTAAACTATGCCTTTGTTTATATGTCTATTTATCTCTAGGCGTATTTGGTTCCAGAAAAAAGTATAGCTCAGAGTACTTATTGTAATTCTTAGACTTTTTTTGTTTTTTTGTTGTCAATTTGGAAAATTTGGTTCCATATATGAAACATTTTTTAAAGTTAGATAACAGTTTTTAGCAACAAAAAATAAAGATTCATGAATTGCTTGAAATTGCATATTGGTAGTTTTACCCTAACACAAATATAAAGGTTTGGCGAATGCTCGTGCTTTCATTGTTGTGGTCTGTTTGATTTTGGGGAAAATATGGAAAAATAAAGGAATTTGGATTGTGAATGTAGAGGTTTAATCAATAGGAGGAAAGGATATGTGGTTTGATGAAAACTCGGTATCTACTATATATTTGCCAACACAGAGTTCTTGATTTTTCATTGTACGGATTTTACTTCCGTTTCTTTTTCTTTGCAAATCTTAGCCAAAAGGCCAAGTAAGGTATTCTTTTCCTTTATCTGTTCTTGACTCCTTGGTCTCTTTGGTTGCTGAGGAAACATAGGAAATGACAAAGAATAACCACATGCATCTTAGACACTTTTTATTGTTTAGTAATATGACATTTATTCTCCTATGCACCTTTCCATTCTTTGCCTTGGTATTTACATTAGGTCACCTTTTTTGTAATTTATTTTCATAATATGTCGTGAAATTTTTTTTATATAAAAATTTTCCTTTAAAAGTCTACCAGAAGATGAGCTAGGATTTTCAACTGAAGGGTTGTTTGGTTGCTCAGAAAAAAAGAAAACAAAAACAAAAAAAATTCTTTTTCATGCTATGTTGGAGAAAATTATATGGTAATTTGGCTGAGCATAATTTAAATGATTGACTTATTTGGTTGACTTTATTGTTCTTTAATAACAGGAGTAACTAAAAATCATAATTTTCAAAATTTTATATTCGTTTCTTTTTGTCAGTTTTCTCAGCTACCAAATGGAGGGTTAGGTATTTTGCAAATATTTATGTGCATTGAATGGGGTAAGTTTTTTGTTTTTTCGTTTCCCTGCAATCCAAAATAATGTTTAAGATAGGAATAAATTTTATTTTAGTTATTTTTAGAACTAGGGAAGTTTGAATTTATATATCTATTTTTAGGTGATTTACTTGTTTGATTCCTGTTTATGTTTGGTTTTTTAGGTATGAATTGGCGGAAGAGTGTGCAGATGATGATGATGCAAAGGTTGCGATTTCTCTGTTGAGAAATGCTGTTCGGGTGGAGCTGAAAATGCATGATTCATTTGTGAAGGTATGATGAAGGGTTCTTTTGTCTAATATAAGAGTAGACATGTAAATTGTATTTGAATGCAACATTCCAATTAAGCATTTATAAATTTTTTTAATTTTTTTTTTAATGTTCAAATATTGGCAGAAACTCTCTGTTTCTTACTCAGTTAAGTTACATTTTGCATTGTCTAAATATAAGAGTCATGCAGGAATGGGGTTTACATGGTGCTAAAAAGGCCGCTATCAATTCTGCAGCAGCAAAGTACATAGATTTCTTATTGGCAACAGCCTCTGGAAAAGTTGGAGGAGTTAAAGGCCCTGGTAAACTTGCAACCCCATTTGAAAAAACCAAAGTTGCCGCTTACACCCTTGGTGCTATGACTCCTTGCATGAGACTATATGCCTTTCTAGGTAAGGAGTTCAAGGCACTTCTAGATCCCAATGAAGGCAGTCACCCATACAAGAAGTGGATTGACAATTACTCTTCTGAAAGTTTTCAGGTTCGTCATATCAAGTTTTTTCACCTTGTTTTCTTATGGTCAGTCTGGTTATAATTTGCTGATTCTGGTCTCAAAGGTTCATGCATTGCATAAATGGCCTTCATTACTTCTATAGCTCAAATATTGTTATCTTTGAATTTAGGCCTCAGCTGCGCAAACCGAAGAGTTGCTCGATAAACTAAGTGTCTCTTTGACAGGCGAGGAGCTTGACATCATCGAAAAGCTTTATCACCAAGCAATGAAACTTGAAATAGAGTTCTTCTCTGCTCAGTCCCTTGTTCAGCCAACCATAGTTCCTCTGATCAAAGAACATAACCCTGCAAAAGATCGCCTCATGATATTTTCTGATTTTGATTTGACTTGTACAGTCGTTGATTCATCTGCCATTTTGGCTGAAATTGCAATAGTAACAGCACCAAAATCTGATCAACATCAATCTGAAAATCAGATTGCTCGGATGTCATCAGCTGATCTCAGGAATACATGGGGCCTTCTTTCCAGGCAGTACACAGAAGAGTACGAGCAGTGCATAGAAAGCTTTGTTCCGACTGAAAAAGGTATAGTAACAATTAAGGCAATCTTGTTTGATACTCGTGAATTTTCAAATTTCGTTTTGAAGGTGTGAAATTGTTACAAAAGCACCTTTATAGAGGTTACTTGCTCAGATGTGACTGTTTGACTTTCTGTGGTTTTGCAGTGGTGTTTGACTATAATAGTCTGCATAAAGCACTTGAAAAACTTTCAGATTTTGAGAAAAAGGCAAACAATAGAGTTACGAAGTCTGGAGTACTCCAGGGTCTTAATATTGAGGATATAAAAAGAGCTGGTGAACGTCTCATTCTTCAAGAGGGTTGTATTAATTTCTTCCAGAAAATTGTCAAGAGTGAAAACTTGAATGCAATTGTTCATGTTCTTTCATACTGTTGGTGTGGCGATCTCATCAGGTCAGCCTTTTCATCAGGTATATTTTCCTAATGAACATTCATAAACTTTTACTTTTGTTCATGTTTTATGTGTATGCATTACGCAGACTAAATTTACGCTTATTCTCTTGTTTTCTTGGAAGTACTATAGACAGTTTTATCGTTTTGATCCCAGTAGCTATATCTTGTATGTTGTGGACAAGCTGGTCTATATTGAAATATAATCCTTCTTTTTCCTCTGTAGAAAATGAATTGAACATGATCCTAACTGACTTTTGCTAAAGAGAAATTGATGCGAATGTATTACATCTTTTGTAGGCGTAGTATAACAGTCGTTTTCATAAGATGCCTTAAAGGTGATGTACCTAGATTTAGGATAAAATTCTGGATCATATGAGTTATGGGAATAATTTGGTGGGCATGGATTTTTCCTTGTACATGTATATTTGAGGCCATCATTCGAAACCTTAGAATCTGACCCTTGGTGGGCATATAAGATGTCCATTGTTGACATTTGAAGTGCATATAATTTTCACTGTGAGCAACTGTATCTTGATTTTCTCTCTTGTGTTGCCTCAGTCCTATATATGTGTGTATACATATCATCAGAACTAAGAATAAGTAATGTGTTGTTGGTTAAGATACATTATTACGTTGCATCTCATTGGGACCCGTCAGCTATTTTATTGTTGGGATTCTTGCTTATGGGTTGTTTCCTTTTGATTAAGTGTCGTGTCTTTGTTCCTTTTTCCTGTGACCAAGTATAAATGATCAGCATTATCTATTTATTGACTTTTGGAGCAGGGGATTTACACGAGCTGAATGTGCATGCAAATGAGTTTACCTTTGAAGAATCCATCTCTACAGGTGATATTGTTAAGAAGGTGGAGTCTCCTATTGACAAGGTTCAATCTTTCAAAGATATTTTAAAAAATTGCCGCGATGACAGAAAGAACTTGACCGTTTACATTGGAGACTCAGTGGGTGACATACTTTGTCTGCTTGAGGCAGATATAGGAATTGTAATTGGGTCAAGTTCAAGCCTTAGGAGAGTGGGGACTCAGTTTGGTGTATCTTTTGTTCCATTGTTTCCTGGGTTAGTTAAGAAACAGAAAGAATTCATAGAAGGAAGGTCTTCTAATTGGAAAGGGTTAACTGGCATTCTTTACACAGCGAGTAGTTGGGCTGAAATACATGCCTTCATTTTGGGGTATTAGTTTTTTGTTTTTTTGTTTGTTTGTTCTTATGCACTCAACTATGTGCTTGGACAAAGGAATCATTCATATATAGTGGAACACAGATAAAAGTTGGTGTCGTGTCAAAAACCAAAGATAAAAGTTGGTGGCTGATTTTATAAGGGCCACAGGTTTGCTGCTGTCTTGCCCTTTTTTCCTTCTCTTTTGTAAACAGGAGACCTCTTTGAGAAATGTGATGTTGGCCTCTCAGGGTGCTGTAAACAGGGTATGTGCAATTTTCTTCTGCTTCTTTCATCTTTTTCCTCGGTCTTTCCCCCTTGGGTTTTATTTAACTGTGTTATCGTATTTGTTTCTTGAATCCTCATATTTCAGGTATCGAGGGTTTACAGGCAGCAAGGAATCAAAACAGAGATTGTTATATCATTTGTTCATATAAACATTTCAAGTTCTGTATCTGTATTTTGATAGCTGATTGCTATTCGATATTTTTGGGATGAATGGCAGTTTCAGAGTGTGTATTTTCGGTGGTACCTATGCAATGTCCTATTATAAATGCAGATGCAGAGTTCATGTTAATGTTTGGATGTTGCAACTTTCTTGACTAGTTTGTTTGCTTCTGATATCTGTGCCAAAGAAAAGATATCTGTGCCCTCTATATTGTGATTAAAGATTGTGCTTACATTTGTGTATTATATGTTATGTAGATTTGCCCTTCAGTCAGTTACACCCCCACTGGTCTTATTCATATAGAACAGTTGTCCCCGTGTAGTCGGATGCAATGCTCCTGAAGGACGTGTGTGGCTGCGTATATAACCACAGTAGTTGGTACAAGATGCATCTACCGTGACAAAAATTGAACTCAGTTGCCTTGATCCCCAAGGGAACTGAGTTCAATTTTAAAACCATCTTAATCTTAGATCAAATAGACTGCCTCATCTGGGAAGTGCATGTCCTTTGCTTTTAGTTGATTCTTTTTACATATATATATGTCTTTACTGGTATCTTTTGGATGTTTGGTTGGGGCCATAATTTCTCATAGATAGTCCACTATTGAATTGCATGCTTTGCTTGGTTTGGCTTGCATCATACTTTTGGAAAGACATTTGAAATGCAATGCTCCAAATTGGAAACATGAAACGGATGACCATAACTTTTCAGTCAACATGACATCCATGATATGCAGACTATACATGCACTGAAACTGGCATGAACACAATTCATATTAAACTAGAGGATAAATGAGAGAAGAAGACTAGTTGACCACTACTTTTTTACATGCATTCGGACAAGGATTTCTCCATTTGCCCCCACATTTTGTCACTTGTGTAAGTTTTTCAAATAATTGAGCCCAATGTAAAGCTTTTCTAACAAAACTCTCCCCCTTTTTCTTCCTTTTCTTTAACCAACAATTCCTACTTTCTCACTTATCACGCTTAATAAAGTGAAGCTAGAAAATCCTGTTTGGTGGAAATGATGACATGGCGGGGGCCCTTGTCTAGTTGTACGCGAATAATGTTTAAAAACAGTTTTAGGGTTATACCATCATCACCAACTAATGGTATTATTAAAGATGTGCTTCGTACTGAAGATTTCATAAATCATTATAAGTAGAAAATTTTACTTTTCAGTGGAGTGGGATCTTAGCTTTTTATGTTTCTGAGAGTTCTGAAGATGCACTTGAAGCTCAGTGTGGTTGGCCACGTTTCCAAATCTCACTGGCTTTGGCTTCCACTCAAACCAAAATCCAGAGACTTTTTAATTGCAAACCCGTGAGAGCTTCTTTCTTCTTTTCTTTTTTTTTGGACAAAGAGCTTCTTTCTTCAAGTGCAAAAACATTACCCATGAGGTCCTTACAAATTATATTTCTCTCTCTCTCTCTCTCTCTCTCTCTCTCTCTCTCTCTCTCTCTCTCTCTCTCTTGTTCAATTGGTCCGCCCTAAATAATTTAAAGGCCCCTCCACTCTTTCAATTTGTAAAATCCATCCAATCAATCTCTCAACAATCCAATTTGAAAAGGCCCCTCCCCTTGACTTTGTTAGTACTAGTCGATCGTCTTTAATCAGACCATGTTTGTTTAGTTGTTTACAGTAGACCTTCCCCACTTAAACAGCACTAATTCTCAACTGAATCTCAATCAATTGTCTAAAGGACATGCCTTGAAATCTTGTATATATATATAAAAGGGTATCTCTATACTCTCACTAAGAGCTAAGGGTGTAATTTAATATTCCAAAAATGGGGGCACCAGAAATGTCTAATCAGAAATGTCGACAGCGGAGTAAACCACAATTAGCTATATATGGCTACCACATGTTGTGCCAATTTAGTCTTTCAATGAATAGGTTTGATGTGCAAACAGTTGACAATTGAGATTATATACGAATGATGTTGATCATCATTTCTTTATATAGCTAATAGTTATATAATCCATGCTTACCTTACCTTGGAATGATGTTTCTAAATTAATTATTATATGGTACAACAGATTAAAAAAATATGTAGATCATGTGACTCTGTCATATGCTATGGACATGAGCGCGAATGAATGACTATTAATGTTTGATGTAGGTGAATTCTACTATAGATCTTATATGCATGATGCATCAATGACTGACAATGGTGTGCCGGCAGGGATTGTCAAAAATAATTGAATGACAAAATTGACATGAGAGACAAAATTTTGACAAGAAGCTTTAAAAACAATTATAAGCAACTAAACTAATGCTGCCATTTCTAATAATGTCATTATCTGCAAACCCAAGAACTATCTTGTGTTATTATATATACAAAACCTAGTGATTGAGTTAATTAGAGGCCAGCTAATTAGGTTGTCCAATCCAATGGGTAAGTTTTGGCCAACTATGAGCACAAAATAAACGAATATTGTTTTTGTTTTTATTTTTAGGTATATATGTGGATCCAAATTGGATAGCTCACCTCAGATTCCAACTTTAAATTATAAGAGGGGGGTCCTTTTTACTTAATGGGATATTCCTTTTATCAGTAAAACACAGAGACATGTGAAGTAGGGCCTCCCATGTACGTACGTGGCCTAATTCATTTCCCTTTCACCTTTGTTTCATCCGCTCCCACAACCGATTGCTACTTATATATTAAGACATCTATATATACCCAACCACCCCAACATTCTATTGCCTCTTTCTTCTTCCTCTACAACTTAAAGTTGATTTTTCTGCGAGAGAAATAATAATTAGGGTTTCACTGAACTTGTCCAAGGAAGGATCGATGACGACGATGATGGTGCTTCAGAAGTTGATGAGAAGAATGTCAAGAGGAGAAGAAGATCATTCTTTCATGTCCAAAAGCTCACCAGGAGGAGGATATAGGGTCCTCAACTTTCAGTCATGGCCTGATTTACAGCAGTAAAGAAGGTGATGAACTTAAGGAGGAAATGTAACCTCAGGCAAGTCTGATTCTTGGCTTATACATATGATATATATATATATATATATTTATATATCAACCCTTAATGTCCCTTGACCTTCTCCGTTCCTTTTTTCTTTTCCTTTTAATTTCTGTTTGGACGAATGCCAACTCCTTTTCTCCTGATTCTTGGCTTGTTTGCCAAGAAATTAAAGGAGGAAACTGAAATAAACTGTGGAATGTTAGCTCCTCCAGGTTGAGCAGCGAAAGAGATGTAACTTTGTATTTCCGTTGTTTTTTTCCTTGTTTTGATCTTTATTATGCATTTGCTAGTGTGCTCCTTCACTGTAAGAGACATCGATCGTCGTTGTATAACACAACTGGTTTTCTGGTTTTTCTCTGTTTCTCATTGATCAATGAATCGTTGACTTGACACCGCACCGCAGAAGTGCTATACTAAGTTCGCATACAAATACTTTATACTCATCAAAACTGGAATCTTTTATCTTCCAAGTTAGTTTAGTATTTTTCACGTACATGAGCAGGGTAGATAATGGAACGTGGTTGGATGAAAAAGCTACCGCGTCACCGCATGTCTGATTCTTTTCAAAGAATAATTGCACGTTAGGGACCATACCTCTATATGTATATATAAACCTCAAATTAATTAGAGCACATGTACTCCTCTTCCCAGTTAACTGGCAATTAGCATTCTTAATTAGCTGGCGATGAATGTTCAACGTTTGAAACAACCTCTCATATCATATATATAGCTCTTTCTATGAGTCTTCCGGGTTAACAAACAACAAGAAGCCATAAATATATAATATGTCACACTGCTTAAAGATTTTGGGTCATGAATGAAATGATAGGTCCTGAATGAAATGATAGGTCCTAGCCGCTTAGCTCTCTAAACCTCAAGTTTATCTAAAATCTTCTTCTTCTATATTCACATTATGCGCAGCAGCAGCTTTTTATAGAACTGAAGCTTTTATTTTATAGCAAGGAAGGAACATGATAAAACCTTCCTTCACAATATATAATGAAGACTAGCTAGGCAGAGAATCGATCAGAAGATAATGTACTGGAAAGTAGTGACCCCTTCTTTTGCAGGCACATGTATGTCTAGCTCTAGGTGACTAGGTCTAGGGGGAGGACAGCAGATAGAATAAACAAGATTTGAGATCTAAGTAGCTCTTGAAAAAGCCAAGGACGTGGGGGCTATAGCAGCAATACATGATCAAATGTTGAAGCAAAATTAGTATAAATGGCATGGCAGGGTTCCAGATAGTTGGGAAAAAGTTAAAGGAAAAGAAGAAAACACTTTGGATAATGTATTAAACTTAATTAGAAAATCATCTGCAGGACTCTATCATAAAGTTGCAGAGAGCAGCTTCCTCTACAGAATGTGCAGAAAAAAGAAAAGAAATTATTATGAGAGATAGATACCATGGAGCCTTCATTGGGAAGATGGAATCTTCTCGTCCAACATAATAAAAGCCAGAACATAGGGAAGGAGTGGGGGGCCATATTTGTAGCTTTCTTTCTGCATCTTTTTATTTTTATTTTATTACTTTTTTATTGTTTTAATTTTGTAGTTGATTATATCTACCAGAGTTTGGGATAAGGACGATGGATCACTAAAGTCTACCACCCTCCTCCATCATTTCAATTTCCTTTTCATTATTAAAATTTTGAGTTAGTCACCATGTGTTGTCACCTAGTGCCAAAATGACGTGCAATTTATAATATATAAAAGAAAAAAGGAAGACAATCAAATTTAGATATTTCTATTGGTCCGTGACTCATCAAAGACTCAGTGACAAAGCTAATCAAAAATTAAATAAAGTAAATAAACATATAATATATATAATATAGTATGTTATGCGGTTGATGATTAGTTGAATGACACTTCAACAAAACTCAGAATCTGATAAGCAAATTGGAGAAGACAGACAGAGTCACAAACAGCAGCTTCCTTCCATCGCCCAATGGAAAACTGGCCTTCCTTTTCAATATATATATAATTAAATCGCTCTCTCTCTCTCTCTCTCTCTCTCTCTTGCAGCTTTGACTTGGCATTCCTTTCCTTTCCTTCTTAGTTCAACTCTGTAAGTGCCAACAATTAATTGAATATTATATTAATCACTTTGTGTTGGGGCGTCCGTACAACTTTAACAAGGATAATATTCAATTCAGCCAAATTGGATTTTTTTTTTTTTTTTTCCTGCCAAAGTTAAGAAGAGGATAGGAAAATCCAGGCACACGAATATCATGAAGTAGTTCAAAACTCATACACATGAATATCATGAATTAATACAAACATATTATATGGTTTGTTTTTTTTTTTTTTCAAAATTAAAGAAAGGAGAGGAAAACTCAAACACGAATACCATGAATTAGTTCAAACTCATACACAACAAATACCATGAATTAATAATACAAACATATCATATGGTTTTTTCACTGTAAAAGTGTGTTTTCAATCAGTGGACGCTATGGAGGAGGAGAACCATTAAACCACAGTGAACACGAGCACGCTTTTATGTTAAAGAATAAATCCTCTGCCATTCAATCAAGAACAGTAAAGTAAAGTAATTGATCTGCATATTTTACCCGCATAGCAGAACAGTGAAAAAATCATCCCCATTTATTCAACATAAATTTACTTTGCCACTGCTTTTACTATCTGGTTTGGTTAATCTAATTGGTCAATTATAGTGAACAAGAAAGACTACGACAGGTGAATAAAAATACTTGATAGCAATTAAACTTTTTTGGATGATAATAACTTTTTATTTTTTGAATATCAGCTATAAACAATTAATAATTACTACATAAAACAAGAAACAGTGTGTTATGATATCAATGTTCTTCATTTTGAAGTCTATACTGGAGTTAGCATGAAACACATGGTTACGTGTAACATTTGTGACTGATATTCAAATTTATACTTCACCATAAACGCCAAAGATTCATGTAATTTTGTAGGCATGATATGTAGCTCTCTTTTCTTTACTCTTCTGAATATCTCCCTTTGCATGGAGTTACTATCCATGGACTTATGCCATTCTTTTCATGATGATGGGTAAAATAAATGGCGTAGAAGAGGGTCTTACCTTTGCTTTTCGCTTCACGCGGATGCTACTATTTCTAGTGCCAACCAAGGTATGCTAGATTTTGCTCCTGCAATACCATTTCCTTTATACGCCCACACACGAGCATCACTTAAAATATCATGTATCTATTCTATCCTGGCTAGAATGTCAGCCTTATCTTAATGGATAACATCAAATTATGGCATTCTTGAATTAGATTGATGGTGCGGTTTCAGCAACCTTTGTTGGTTTTATATAGAAATTTAGAGGCAGTTCTTTGTAAGTGATGCTTTAATAAATAATTAAATATGAGTGATATGAATGTTGCAAGGTTACGTGGACTCTTCATTTCATCTTATTGCTTATACATGTGTCAATAAGACATGACACATGTAAGTGATAAGGGGCACTAGGAATTGCAGATGCATAGAAGACTTTTGGAGAAAGACAAACCCTGTGATAAACTTGGGCATTGATCCTCGTCTGACTCCCATACCCAAGTTCATGTAACTTATGTGATTGCACAAACTCCTTAGGAAATGAGCTCTATTTGCGTAGTTAGTTGATGAGCTACTTGTTATGTATATGAGAAACATAAACTTCTCATATTTCAGAGGATTTTTACTTCTAATAAAGTCTTTTGTTTTTCATGATAAATACAATAGATTGATACCGTACTTGCTGATTATTTAACTTATCTAATGTGTGTTAAAGATTACTCAATATATTTTATCATTTATCTTGATGTTGTTTCCAATATTGCTGGACATTAGCATGACCATGGAGTATGCAATGGTGAATTTTGCAAACAATAAATTTGTGTTTTTTCATCACCCCAAGGATTGCATAAATCCACCTTATTGCTTAGATTGCTTTCACCTTTATCTTATATGATTGAAATACTTTGTTGTCTGTAACTTAAGATATAATAGATAATGAAGAAGGATGCCCTTACCCATCCTTCCACAAATATGAGTTACTTTGTTATGCACACTGGCGGATCTAGCCATGTTTTGGGTAGGTAGCTGCCTACCCGAAAATTATTAGGAAATAAATATAGGTAGATAAAGCAAAAAGACCAAGGAAAAGAGAAAGGGGAAGAAGAAAAAAATAGAAAGGAGAGAGAGGGAATCAACAAGCCAGGAAAAGAGAAGGAAAAAAAAAAAAGGGGGGAGAGAGGAGAGAGGGATAAAAGTGGTAAAGAGTCACGTAATTAGATATAGATGGTATTGAATTCTCTATAATTATTTTGGACTAGGTAAAATTGTTTGGACACCCAATTTTTTTAAACACCCAAGCCCAATTTCTTGTACACTAAAGCCTAGTTTTTTTAGCAATAGATGCTAATTGTTTTTACATGTACTAATTGTTTTTTTTTTTTTAATAATCAAAATGCATTTGATTCATTTTTATTTTTATTTTCTAATTTGATGGATGATTATAACATGATGGATGCAATATCAATTTTGTTATTTATATTATTTTAATCATCGTATCAATGCCATACATGTATCCTAGTTTTTGGAAATTTTTTGTATGAGCGTATACCCATATTCATACAACATGTAAGTTCTTCCTACTCAACTTTCAAATCTTGGATATGTCATTGGTTATGCGGTTGGTTTCTTCGAAAACATTTGCTTTGTGGTGTTTGATGCCACAACCAATCCAGACATTCTTAGGGGTGCTTTTCTAGTTTTAAGACTGCTGCTTTCATAAGATACTTTTAAAATATATTAATATTTAAAAAGTATATTTTTTAAATATATACGAATATTATAGCCGTGCGGCTATACTATACTAGCAACTAGAAGTTTAAAATATTAATGGGGACTATACTCTTTTAAATATTTTAAAAGTATAGTCGTCCAGTTGTACTCTTTAAATATATATGAAAATTTTAAAGAGTAGCTGCGTGGCTTTACTCTTAAAATATATTAATATTTAAACAGTATAGCTGCCCTGTTATACAGCACAAAATGGTTTTTATTTTTATTTTTTATAATTAAGTAATATCCTAGACTTTTGTAATTACTTTAATTAGTAATTATGTTTTAATTATTATTTCTTTAGTGAATAATTAGTATTTAAATAGTGAACAAGGAAGACTACAACAGGTGAATAAAAATAATTAAAAACAATTAAACTTGTTTAGGATGATAAAAACTTTTTATTTTTTGCATATCAGCTATAAACAATTAATAATTACTATTGCCACAAAACAAGAAACAGTGTGTTATGATATCACTGTTCGCTTAGACTGCAAAATCCAATGGTAGACAATAATGTCGGGAATCGGGATTATGATTAATAGTTTCTGAAAGAATATTGTCACAAAATTTCTTGGATAACAAGCAATTCTAGATCAACAAGCTTTCTGCAATACTTTACAAACTAATGGTAGGGCCTTTCCTTGCGAAATAGGTTACAACAAAAGGGATCAAACACTTCTTACAGTTACATGTTACATACTCTGTTTTGTTCACCAGTCAACACAACAAACAAAAGCTCCTACTTCTCGTTCCATCTCGGTCTTCGAAACCTCTTAAAAATGATCTAGTTGCAAGGTGCTCTGAAGCATATGTAATGAAAGATGCCAAAGCCAGGCCTCCCACGACCATCAAACCTAGCCTGTTAAATGTCATAATAACATAAATTGTTCTTAGCCCTCTTTTTGAATCATATTTTTCCGAAAGATGGAAAAGTGGCACAGGCAAGAGCAAATTACCTTAAAAATAGAGCAGTTATCCCAAAAAGACATGGCAAAGATGGAGCAGCAATAGCCAGAAAAGCCATTCCTAGCCCATAACACAGTGTAGTACTATCACATAAAGATTCTTGCCGTTGATGACCTATAACACATCCAAAAACCATCAACTAATTTAGAAAATAAATAAATAAACAAAACAAACAAGGAACTAATTCGATGAAATTTAGTACATCAGCATTGGATTAACTCAAGCCAACTAACCTTTCCCAGAATCATAATCAACTGATTCAGGAACAGAGGACAAGGCTCCTGCTTGCACTGCTGTTCCCTTTCCCCACTGGTAAATTAGATGGAGATAACCTCCAAATAATATAAAGAAGATTGTGAATGTCCACTCATACATCATTAGTAAACCAGTCCATGGCATAACCTGTCGAGGCACAATTGCAAAAGCAAGAGCAAGGGCCACCAGGGCAGCCATGAAACAGACAACAATAGAGATTCCACCCAAATAAACAGGCACCTTGGTCTGCATCACATTAAAGGATTGTTTCACAGCATAAGTAAAAACAAAAACTTTATAACGACCATGTAACTTTGTAAAGTGCAGATGATAGTCTATTTTATATAAGATAAGCTTGAAAGTGAAAGGAAATTGGACCAGTCCAACAAACACAACTGAGACATGGGATCTAACCTGATGGTTGGGATCAATGGAGGACAATGTAGAAACAACAGTATAATTAAGTGTCACCGTAGATCTAATCTTGTAGTAAAGGTGTTTGATTTGGTCATACAACGAGCTTCTACATAACGAGCCAAAGTACTCCTGTGACTGCACCAATATTCAGAAAAAATAAATATATAATAAAATATATAATAAAAAATTTCTCAAAATTGGGCTAAAATGATCATGTACTTGCTAACCTGAAGAAACAACCGATAGTAACAAAAGAGTAGAGCACAAAATGGTAGCAGGAAAAGAAAACTGACAAGAAGAGCATCATTTGGATTTCTGCCTCCTCCAGTTCCTGGAAGGGATTCCTTAAGCTGTACCCTAGCATTCTGCAGTATCAACGAAAGTCATTGATTATATCCTCTCTGAATGCAAAAGTTACAATAAATATTTTTATATAAAAAGCAGATAACTACATAGATATTTAAAATAATTCAAAGCAGTACCTGCCAGACATCGACTGGTTTCAAAAGCCAAGATGTCCACCAATCCCAAGGTTTAAGGGGACCAAGTGTATAGTGAATGACACGAAGTTCACTTTCATTTACCATCCACTGAAAGTGTAACACACAAGCAGATTAAACAACTTAATAAGCATAACAAATACAAATCAATAGTACATTCCCATTTAGCCACTTCATATGGGTCATCACCTTATTGTTCAATAGGACAAACTAAAGAAAATACTAGCAATCCAAATTGTAGATATAAGACATCTTTACAGCTTGAATTGGAGTTCCATCTTGAACCATAAACATGGGTTCTGAGTAGCACAACAGAACTTGTGACATTTTTAGCAGTTTTGTAATCCAATTAGCTTCACACACACCAATTAAAAGGTTTCTTTTATTACATCTTTAGACTCTTGTGTACACCTGCATATACAAGAAAATGTAATAACCTCACTCTTTTGTATTGAAAACCTAGCTTCTCCAATGCCAAATCTTATTCCTTAAGTGTATGCAATAGAAATATCATCCCATTCTATGGTACTTTACATTTGGGAGTGATTGTGCAGGCACTGATATCATACATGCCATTGAAAGCATTTAAACTAGTCGACCAGCATTAGTAAGACATTTCAAACACCCATTCATACCCACCTTGTTTGCCAGCATATAAAGACCGACATCTGCATTATACAAAGTGGAAAGTCGCTCCATTGCAGGAGCCGGTCTAGACTTCCGCACCTCTGCTGGTAAACTTGGCTCAAAAAGATGGGCATTGGGAAAGTCAGAATAATAGGAATTCAGAAACCCCTGGTCTCCTGTAATAAATAAAGCACATAAATGTTTAGAGAGCGAAATAACTGTAATGGATCAATGCTTTGTCCCAAGGATGCCACATAACTCAGAAACATATAATACACCTATCATAACGACCAAGTTTACAATGGTAATTTAAGCATGTATTTGAGTATTTAACAAGTTTATAGAACTCAGATCTAGCAACTCCTTTTGACAGACTTACATGTAAGTATCAGAAATCAGTGGAGCATTGACAACAACAATGCAATTTAATTTGATCTGAATTCAACGTCTACAGTAGTAACAGTTCAGGCATCATCATACCATAACTATAAAGTTTAACTAAATTCTGTCTCCTAAACATAAGCTTGACTTGGAAGCTCACACTTGGGTTTGACAAAACATTTAAACTTCCCTCCAACAGTCAGAATAATATTTGTTCAGATCAATTATCCATACCATATAAGCATTATGGCCTACATAAAACATACCCATTAGTACATATCTCACTGACATGCAGATGAATAAATAATTACGTTTAAAGACCGTACAGGCAGTGAGAAGTGATTAAAATTACATGCAGAGTTATTTTACCTCCAGTGTAAGAAGGCAAAGTGGACACTTGTCTCATCATATCGTTAAAAACAGTTTCAGATGGTTCCACTACCATCACTCCCGAGTTCAGCCTCTCAGAATGCTTCAAGTTAGCACAGAATTTGCTGCATTTGAAAAGATCCTCGATATTTTTGACAACAATAGTATCCGCATCAAGATATACAACTGCATAATGATATTCCACAGGAGATAAGAAACACAATCAGCTATCAGAGAAAAAGTGGGACAGATCCTAAAACAATCAAATACTGGAACGTAACAAGGTCTGTTTGACTTCTGATAATAAGCAATTGAAGATTTTTACCTTTCTTGTAGTTAGTCATGTTAAAAATTTTCAGCTTTGTGTAGACACCCCAGAACCTCGACGGCCGTACTTGATTGGGATTTGCCAATAAACTAATCTTCTCCACAATCCATCCATCAGCCTGCACAAATATTCACCAAAACAATCACGCTTACAATCAATCTGATTTAGGGGTATTTGCCGCAGCTGGAACTTTAATAGAATGAAAAATTGATTTTAGGTCAAGCAGAAAATTTTATCCTTTATTTTTCCTAAAATCACTTCACAATTCAGTTAATGCCAAAAACCTGATTGATACTCAATTAGCTAACTTGCCGCTCTGAAAAAAAGGAAAGTCCATAAACTCAACTAAGCCTAAGCTCAGCCACTTTCCTTAATTAGATAGAAATGGATTCTCCACAGCTCAATTTGCGCAAGTACCAAAAATAAAGAAACAAAAGAAGAGTAATAACCTCGAGAAGCTTCATGGCGTAATTGGAGACGCCGTCCGAGACCAGAGCCACCATGTCCTTGGTGGATCCAGTGTCCCGTATCGAATTTCCGAGGACTCGAACACCCAGTAGGAACTCATCTCCGTACAAGAGCGTGACATAAGCCTCCGTCGACGTCTGACGCCGGGAAGACGACGATTCAAACGCACCGTTTGGTCGAATCGGGGCAGCCAGCACAAGCGCTATTAACACAAACCACACCTTCAGTCTCATTATAATCATTCAATTTTATTATTTGAAGGTTTCTCGAGAAATTCAAAGAGTTGGGGATTGGGATTTTGTTGACAACACAAAACAGAGGTTTGATTTCGAATTTGGGCTTGCTTTCATTTTCATGCGTTGTGTTTGACGTCTCTGACCTGGCTCGGGAATAGTCTAACTTGTTTCAGAGTAGAACACGGATTCTCTGCATTGAGGCCTACCATAGTGTCATGTCCTAACCAATCAAGGGCATTGCCCTTCTCCTTCAAATCAATCCTACAAGCCCAAATAGGAGTTTGATCAGGGCCGAGGAGACACTTGGCAATCCATTTTTTTTTTATCAAAGCCCACTTACCTTGTTATCAAAGCCCACTTACCTTTTTGGTGGGACTGTTTGTCTTTGATCTACCTCATTCTCTCAAGTGCTACTAAATTTTGTTACTGCACACATTATTTGTCGTAGATAATTGCATGCTGAGTTGGAATGATCTTGGTAAAAAAGTGCATTTTACCGAGCCTTTAGGAAAACCAGAAATATTATTTTTTTTAAATGCATACGTATGTGTATAATACGAGTATTAAACTAGAAAATACTAAACTTTTTTAAATGAGTAGTAACTCTGGAAAAGTACAAAATCAAAAGGGAATAATATAGACTTGGGTAATAGCCTAATAGTAATGGAAAATGCTTTGAACTACTCTTATCGATAAACGAAATTCAAGGGAAATAAAAAATAAAAAGGACCACATATAGCCGCACGGCCGTACTGTTTAGGATTTAGGGTTAATTGATGAGAAATACGTGCGTACATGTATAATACATTGTTGAACGTGAAAGTGCTAAAATCTTTATACGAGTAATAACTCTGAAAAAGTAAAAAATAAAAAAGGGACAATAGATACTCAAGAAATGGCCTAATAGTAATGGATAGGGCTCTTGGGCTATGAAGAAATTTAATTAAGACACCCAAACGATTTCACAA
This sequence comes from Prunus dulcis, assembly GCF_902201215.1. NCBI lineage: Eukaryota > Viridiplantae > Streptophyta > Magnoliopsida > Rosales > Rosaceae > Prunus > Prunus dulcis. The sequence continues at coordinate 28,829,578 of NC_047655.1, read as the reverse complement.
AATACTTAATAAATTGAAATTAATTACTTTGTGGACTTTTTCTTTAATTTGTTTATATTAAATAATAATTAACACATAATTACTAAGCAAAGTGATTAAAAAAGGCTAAGATATACTTGATTACGTATAGTAAATGAAAGAAGTAGGCCAGGTGTCAAAACAATAAAGCCTATTTTTTTTAAATAAAAAAGAAAAAGAAAAACACTTATAGCCGCACGGCTATACTATTTTTAAAAACAACTCAAAAAATATAGTATCGCCGAGCGGCTATACTATTTATCTATGTAGATATACATATAAAGACTCGCCCAGCGCCTAAGCGCCACGTGTCAAACAGGTAAAGTTGGTCGGCTATACAATTTTTTAAAAAAAATTTCAAAAAACGAGTATAGCCCCTGCTATACTATTTTTTGAATTAGGAAAAACTGAGTGCAGCCGTTCGGCTATACCCTTTTTAAATATATATTATTTTTATTCAATAATATGTGAGAATTATATGCATAATACGTAAATTTTGTGTGTCGTACTGAAGTTTTTGTAAAAAGTACATGTATTAAACATGATAAATACGTGCGTACGTGTATAATATATTGTTGAAAGTGAGAGTGCTAAAATATTTATACAGGTAATAACTCTCAAAAAGTACAAAATCAAAAAGGGACAATAGATACTCGAGTAATGGTCTAATAGTAATGGATAGGGCTCTTGGGCTGTGGAGAAATTTAATTAAGACACCCAACGATTTCACAAAATACTTAATAAATAGAAATTAATTACTATGTGGACTTTTTCTTTAATTTTTTTATATTAAATAATAATTAACATATAATTACTAAGCAAAGTGATTAAAGAAGTAGGCCAAAAAACAAAAGTAAAGAAACAAATTTTATATTTTTAAAATGGTTATTGTGTTGTGTTGTAGCGGAAGGTGTTTGGGTTTCTAGAGTCACCAAAATTGGTGCTCTGATACCATGTAAAAATGGTGAATGATGAAAATAGTTTGGAAAAGAAGATCTTTGTATTGATATGTGAATATACAATATAGCTACAGCTTTATACAAACTGAGAGAGTCTTATTCTAGGAAAGAAATAAAACAATTGAATGACATGTATACAAGGAATCAATCAACGACCCTATAATCTGGGCATATCAAATATGACTTGATTCTGGTGCATTCAACACAAGGCAATGATCTCAAGTCCAAGCGCAAGTTTATGGTGCAAACATGCCAAAATCTCATCTTTGTTGTTAATTTTCCAAAGAGGCTTGTGATATGATTCTGGAAGTGGCTGTGAATGAGAACTTAAAGGCATGTGAGTGCTAAATTCTTTATACTGATAATAACTCTAGAAAAGTAAAAAATTAAAACGGGACAATAGAGACTTGGGTAATGGCCTAATAATAATGGATAACTACTCTTATTGATTAACGAAAATCGGGGAAAAAAATTAAAAGAAAAAAAGGATCCCAATATATATATATATATATATATATATATATATAAGACTTTAGCCACTCGTCTACACTATTTATTGAAGACAATTTAAAAAAATTTATAATAATAAAAAAAACTAGTAAATCCACCTGGCTATACTATTTTTTAAAAAATATTTTTAAAAATCGAGTATATTCAGACGGCTATACTATTTACTATATATATATATATATATATATATATATAAAAACAGACGCACATACCTATGCCGCCCACATGTAAAATGGTATAGCCGTGCGGCTATATTATTTTTAATAAAAAAAGGCCCCCCATCGATTAGCCGCCACGTGTCAAAACTAGTCTATTTTTTAAAAAAATAAAAAACATTTAGTATAGCCGTACGGCTGTACTATTTTTATAAAAAAATATGACCCTAGCGCCGCGTGTCAACAATAAACGCCACGTGTCAAAATCAATTTTTTTAAAAAATTATAGTATAGCCTCCCGGCTATACTATTTAATTTTCAAAAAATTAAAATCGTAATAACAAGCAAGTATTTTAGTTTTCAAATTAAATAAATCCGTTTATTTACGATTTGTTGGAACAAAAAGGGCGTGCCCCTAATTACATTAGTTTGTAATTTATACATATTAATTTGCTAGTTTCAACATATTCAAAGTAGATATTAATTGGCCACTATATAATATTGTAATAGTTTTTTTTTTATACGTATATTATTCTTATTCAATAATATGTGAGAATTATTTGTATAATACGTGAATTTTGTGTGTCTTACAACAAATTTTGTAAAAAATACGTGTATTAAACATTAGAAATACGTATGTACATGTACAATATGACTATTCCACATTTTCTTTTTAAAAAATGTGAGACGTGTATAGAACACGAATGTATTGTTGAAAAACACTTACGTACGTGTATAATATAGTATTAAACGTGAAAGTGCTAAATTCTTTACACGGGTAATAACTCTGAAAAAGTAAAAAATTAAAAGGGGACAATAGAGACTCGGGTAATGGCCTAATAGTAATGAATAACTACTCTTATCGATTAACGAAAATAGGGGAAAAAATTAAAAGAAAAAAAGGATCCCAGTATATATTTAAAAGACTATAGCCACTCGTCTATACTATTTATTAAAGACAATTTTTTTTAATAGAAAAAAAAACCTATAAATCCACCTACCTATACTATATTTTTAAAAACATTTTTAAAAATCGAGTATAGCAGAACGACTGTACTATTTACTATATATTAAAAAAAAAGAACAGACGCATAGACCTTTGGTGCCCACGTGTAAAATAGTATAGCCGTGTGGATATACTATTTTTTATATAAAAAAAGGACCCCACATATTAACCGCCACGTGTCAAAACTAGTCTATTTTTTTATTATAAAAAAACGTGTCAAAACTAATCTATTTTTTAAAAATAAAAAACACGGAGTATAGCCGTGCGGCTGTACTATTTTTTAAAAAAGAAGACCCTATAGCGCCACATGTCAAAAATAATTTTTTAAAAAATCGTAGTATAGCCGTCCAGCTATATACATTATATTCAAAAGGTATAGCCGAACGACTATACTATTTAATAACAATATTTTTTTAAAAAAAGGACCCTCATAATTGCATTAGTTTGTACTTTATGCATATCAATTTGCTAGTTTCAATAGTATAGCCCTCAGCTATAACCGAAAATTTGTTTAAATAGTACAGCCGCATGGCTATTCTTGGTCTTTTTTTTTTATTATTTTTTAAAATTATTATTTTTCCCCTGCTTTTCGTTTATTAGTTTAAAGAATTTTCCATTATTATTAGACCATTACCTAAGTCTCTATTTTCCCCTTTTGTTTTTTTAGTTTTCCAGAGTTACTACTCATATAAAAAATTTAGAATTTTTCAGTTTAATACTAGTCTTATACACATACGTATGTATTTTTTTAGTAATACTTTCGTTTTCCGAACATATCTTAAAGACTCGGTAAAATGCACATTTTTTACCAAAAATACTCCAACTCAGCATGCAATTCTCTACGACAAATAATGTGTACTGTAAGAACCCAAACCAAAATATCTAAAAATTAAGATTTCTTTATTATAGCCAAAAGACGATTTTGCCCTCGCATATTTTAATGGAGGAAAATTTGACTTTTTGATTGAAAAAGAATTTGGGAATTCCGTTTGCGCCGTTGCGTAGAGCACGGCGAAACGAGTCCGTAGACACGGAGTAGACCCAAATCGGAGTTCTAACGAAGAAAATACGATCAAAATATCACGAAGGGCAAAACGGTAATTTGGAAAATTAAGATTTTTATCTCCCTCTCTCCCTTCTCTCTCCTCAGTTCTCTCTCCTCTCTCTCTCTCCTCCCCGCGTGCGACCCGCAGCCCCCTTCCCCGTTTCAGATCACGCCCGTCGCCGCCACAGGGCACGGCGACCCTCGCCGTCGGTGCCAACCGGACCAGCTAGTCGCCACCTTCCTCCCTTGGCCGTCGCCGACCCCAGCTCACCGGGATTTGACCGGAAACTGGTGGTTTCCGCCGGATTTTCATCCAAACTTCCACTCAATCGTTCTCTCTCATTTCGCCACCAAATCTTTCGAGTGAGGTATGGTTTTCCACCTATTTTGTGTGCTCTAACTGATGGTTGGCTGGGTTTAAATCGATTTCACCTCTAGGTTGCTTAATTTTCGAATTGAAAATCGGCCGAACTTCACCCGCCGTGATCGGCCACTTCCGGTCACTTTTTGGGGGTTGTCCAAGAACAAAAGTGACTCCAAATGGGGTGTATTACCTAGGATAGGAGTTTGGAGTCTCGGTTCCAAGATTTTTTCGATGCACCCTAATCGCTTTGGACACCCGATCTGCCCGCGGGTGTGGTAGCGCGTGGGCGAGGGTGGTGGCATGTTTCTGGGCAGTTTTGAGGTCCTCGTTCCGTCACGAGCGCGTAGGATTTCGCAGATCTCGATTCGGAGTCCGTTTGAGCCCCGAACGGATTTTTCATATCGCGCGATCCGTGGGTGCAGTGTCGTTAAAAAGTTGGATCGCGCTGAATTTTGGATATGTCGGTCTACGTGATTTCAGGATCACGCAGGATTCGACGGATTGGGAATCGGAGTCCTGGATACTCCGAAATCACGAACCCTGGGGTTAGGGTTTGGATTTTAAGCGATAATGCGATTTTGGCCAATCCGACTGTCCGATTGGGACCAAATTCGCAGAACATGGTTCCTCCTCTGTGAGAAACCTGCAGGGAAGCCAGATTGGCCATCGGAGATCGTGGACCCCACGGGTCCCGGGTCTGCCGATCTGGCAGTTTATCGCTTAGCCGAGCATCGGACCTTCCAAAATTGGTCCAAGTGTCTGAAAGGGATAAGGTGGGTATAGGAGTAACTTGAAACGAGTGCACGTATTTCTAGGAGCCGGGGGCAGGGTGTTTAATTTAAATTCTTTTTATCCAGCAGTCTATTAATTTATTATTCTTGGATAATCAGGCACCAGGAGTCCAGCTAATCCACAGGAGGGACCTTCGAAGGGTCCAGCTAGCTCGGACCAGCAGTGAGTGGACTTTTCTTTCTTAAAAGATTTTATAATTATATTTTCTATTTGCTTTCGAATAATTGTTATAGCATAAATTTTATTGTGAAAGCATCTTTATTTTCATAATAAATAAAAAAATTAGTCCAGCAACGGATTTGAGATTTTTGAGCCAAAAATAGTAGTTTGGCTCAGATTTACCAGAGTACAGAGGGTATCAGATTTTATCAGTGATAGTTATTTTAGACCACCATGTACCCACTCTCTATTTGGTGATTACCCAGAGTTGGACCGATGTCGATGGACATCCGGTCCGATTTCAGTTAGTCAGTGCACTTGACTTGCCTCACGAGTTTCGGGGACGCTTGAACCGTGAGTTCCAGGATTTGCGGCTCGGCAGACTTGGTGTCCCGAGACTTGCCAGGATTGCGGCTCAGCTGACTCTGTGTCCCCGAGACCTGCCAGGATTGCGGATCAGGCTGACTACGGTCCCCTGTATCCTGCCTGAGCGACTCGAGCTGACTTGGCGTCATCGAGGACCTGCCGGCGGATCAGGCTGATCATAGTCCTCTGATTTCGCCAGTTTGCGGCTCGGGTAGCCTGTGTGACGCCCGAGACCTGCCAGGGAATTGACGGCTATCACAGGGGTACAATTAGGTGGCAGTTAAAAAGGATTCTTTTAAAACTTTTTAGTGCAGTTGTTATTTCACTTATTTTTTATCAGTATATTTGATACTCAAACATGTGTTATACTGTTATATCTTTGTTTAGTATGTGAACATTTATATAGTTACGTTTATCTATGTTTAAATGATTATCTCGGGTTTGATTATGATCAAATAGTAGCTTTTATATCCCTATGTTTTTCAAACGGGGGTTACTATATTCACAAATGTTTTCACGAACATTATTTTTGGTCCACTCACAATTTTAACTTGTTTTTCGCCCCCAGGCCGTAGAAGAACGAAGGAAACCACTCGGGCCATCATCCTAGCTCCTGACCCACCACCAAAGTGTAGGAACTCGCCGTAACTTTTTCTTGAAATTGTAAATTTGTATAGAAAGGCTCTGATATCTTGTTGAGCATGAAAAACTGAAGTTGAGACCTGTTGGTTGTTTTAGTCTAGCAGTTGGTGTGTTGTTTGAAATTGTTTGACAGGTGGAAGACTTTGGGTATGGTCAAAATACAGGGGAGACTCTGCCGAATTTTCGGCAGAAGTCGGAAGAAAATTTAAAAAGAATTTAGAAAAGAAAGGGTAAAAAGGTCATTCGTGCCCGACATTCACCAGGTGTCGGACACGCACAGGATTCGGCTCGGATTCCAAAGCGGAAATTGGGTCGGGTCCTGTCATGTACAGTAACAAAATTTAGTAGAATTCGAGAGAATGAGGTAGATCAAAGTCAAACATTCCCACGAAAAAAAGAATAAAAAATTGAACTCTTAGATTGATTTACTGTGAAATTGCTCACTCTTCACTATCTGCTTTGAATATGTTGAAAGATCATAATATAATATAGGCTTATTAGTTATTATGCCTTTTGAAACTTTGGTCAAATCTCACATTATAAATGCTCTAGTCTTTTGACTCTTGACTTACAGTGAGTATGTGAAAAATCTACATTCAATATAATTTAAACTATTTTTTATATTATATTATATTATGTATCATTTTTATAATAGAAGTGAGACTTACTTATATTATGCTCTCACATAATTTTTAGTCTAAAGGTCGGTCGCCGGCAAAGCCACTAGAGAAGCCAGCACTGCATAGAAAAGCAGACAACCCCTAGTTAGTGGAATGAATATACAAGTACATGCAACATTGAGCAATAAACACTTTGAATATAGCACAAATAATATTACCTAATTAGCCAATAAATAAATAAATAAATAAATATTTTAATTTGCAGGCATAGTAATCCACCTCCATATCCACATTGGGAGAAGAATAATGCTATTCTTATCACATTTGTATACCATATTCTTATACAATCTTATGTAGCAGCTGAGGTGGACTTCCACATAAATTAAAATTATTTAATATTTTCTTTTCTTATATGATTTATTCCAGTATTTGTTTTTCTAATTGTCTTAATTAAAATACACATCATTGATTTAATTGATGTGACATATAATATGGACATGCCACATCATGTGGTATAAAAATGTAGGATAAAAATATGATAAATATAGCATTACTCATAGGGGAATCTAAGCATCGTATGCATGACTTTCGGCAAGGTAAAATTAATTACAAATTATTATTTAATTAGCTTAGGGCGGCAAGATTAAGACAAATCGAATCAATCTTACTCACTTTTAACCTTTACGTATTTGTTATGCATAAATGACAGAAATATCATACGTGTTCAAGCAATTATTATTTGTCTCCATTTCCACTTCTTAATTTGTTCTTCATCATCTTCAACCGATCATTATGTTGCAATAATCTTAAATAAAGTTTTTTTTTTTTTTTTTTTATAACAATCCCATTGCAGAAAATTTGTCCCTTTCTCAGTCTCTCTGGTATATTTAGTTTCTAACATTATTTGTCCTTAAAAATTCTTGCTATTTTGGTGACCCAATCAAACATTTTTCAGCCATTCAAAAATCAAAATCACTCACCGACGGAATCTAGCCTAGTGGAATAGATCAGTGATCTCAGATTCGAATTTTCATGACACTTTGATAATATGTGTATAAAGCCTCCCGATCTCCCATTGTAGTTTAGACTATTACTTTTATTAAAAAAATCAATATCACTCTTCAATGGTTAGAAAGGGTAATGCAAACCCTTTGCTTATTTGTCGCTCTGATTAATATATACACATAACTTCAACAATTCGTGACAAAATTATTATATATTCGTGGGGAGATTGGCCCATGTAGCGACCACTGTAAATATCATGATTTTATCCATGATTTGTAACCTTAGTCTACAAGTTAACTTTACTATTCAGGAAAAGAAAGGGCCAACACTTTTACTTTTCCACACTCTTCAATGAATCCAAAGATCATTCATCAAAAGGCAAATAAAATTATTAAAAAAAAAGAAACCCTGATACTTTATTTCATGAAAAACTTTGAGATCAAGGGTCAAAAGATTGGGGGGTCATCCTCCTCTTTCAAGAACGCTAAAAGAGAGCACCCCCTCATTGATGCCCACCACTCGACCAAAGACTAAAAGAGAGCACTATGATATATAAGTTCCTATTGAGAGACAGCAAGGACAGAGGTCAAACTTTTGTTTCAAAGATTATTGGTGGCATAGATTCTTGGGATATTCATGACTCTTAGTAGTGGTCATTAGCATTATGATATCGTTGTTGTTAAATAAGAATGAACAAGAAAAAGGTAGAGATTGCATTGCCATAATGATATTTAAAGAGAAAAAAATTGTTGGGGCCTATATTTTTTTGCTGAATGGTGGTGAATTGGGCACCCAACAAATGCACCAACGAACTCATTATAAATTTAGAAAGAATACACACAGATGGAGGGCTTAGAGGAAATGAAGCTTTCTCATGAATGGACCCCACATAAGTTGGTTCAGCTAAGATTCACAGTCTAATTTAAAAGCTTCTCTGCCTATGGGATGGGACATATCTCCTGTACGATTTTACCAATAAGAGTTTTGTAGGTCTTCATCTATCAGATTTGTAGTTCATTTATATATACAATATTATCTATAAGTGATATGCTATTTTATTTTTATCCTAAATTCTCTCTCTCTCTCTCTCTCTCTCTCTCTCTCTCTCTCTCTCTAGCTATGTATTCTATATATATACCAACAAAGTCCACAAGAAATAGAAAGTAGCAATAATTTAAATTTTGGTTTGTTGAAGCAAAAGCACAGGAAGAAGATCATGATCATGCCACTTAGAGAGATCGATGAGCACAAGAATTCAACAGAAGCCGTGGCTGTGGAAGAGCCATGCATGTCCAGAGAGGCTGATCTTCATCATCAGCTTCCATGGAAATGGAATTAAGAATGGTTAGACCTACGGCTTTCAGATGAGTTCTACTGCTCTCAATTAGCAATAAATACAAGGAGGCAACCAAAGCAAAAGGGGTTGAAGAAGAAGATGTAACCCGGCAAGTCTGGTTCTTGGCTCATGTTTACTTTTACTTTACTTGTTCGCTTCTTAATTGTTTCTTTCTTCTGCTGTGCTGTTCTTCCCTCCCCCCATATGGGGATCGAAACTCCGACTTTATATCTTGTTATTAATTTCATTTAGTGGAACTATGAATTAGACCGTATTAATAACTTTGAGTTGTAATTTGTTGTTAGCTTTTCCAGTGTAATAATTTCTTTTTTCTTTTACTAGTGGTCATCGATTCGTATTTTGAATGATTTGCTTGCTTCTATAAAACCCAGGTTAGATTAATGCTCTATATAAATAATAATTTCCGGCATACCCGAGTTCGAATCCCCCTCCACTTCTAAACGAGTTTGATTAGATTAAAGTATAATATCGCTTATATTAAAAATAAATAAATTTTTTTTCAACTTTGCTGCATTAATTGGTTACATTCAATTCAATTGAATTACAAGTCTGATATTATATACTCCATAAAATGTGAACTCATCTGTGGCGCTTAATATATATACTCACAATATAGTGTAGACAAGATACGGTTGGTTTACAAGGTTGTTTCTAGTTTTGATCTCTTCCTTTCTTTGGGGACTCAGTTCCAAGGATTTGGGATGATTATGGAATTTAATGCGTATAATTCAAACTAAGCAACTAATAATTTGATAATCTTGTTTGCGAAAAGCACATTAAGGATTGCATGCAAATGAGGACAATCTTATACTTCCAACATCTCCTCCTCATCATCAAGGCTCTCTGTATTCATGGTTATCACCCAACAGGTTTCAACTAACTGCCAAAAGAAAGCACATAAATTAATTACTCGGGAGGATTTTGATTTCAAACCCTTTACTTTTGTGTTTTTGGTCAAGATATACGGGACAAAATGGTTCGAGTGGTAGATAAACCACGTGTTGTTTTTCACCTAAACGAAGTCCATCGGTGCTGAAGTAGTCTGCTTAGGTTAGCTCACTTTCACGTCTAGAGAGAGAGAGAGAGAGAGAGAGAGTGTGTGCAGTTGGGTCGGTCCACATAGTACGGACTCTAATTCCCATAATGGGCTTCGTGAACTTTACCCTGGCCCACTACCATAGTAGAGACGAGAATCAATCAAGCAGGCTCCAACACCCACCTGGCCCAAACTCCTCAATCATAAAAAATCGATTAGGCTAGTTGATCAGGACAGTGAGCCTACCTCTTTGCATCCAAGTTTGAATTTTCCTCTTTTTATATTAGCTTATTTTAGAATAAGTTAGACTATTATTTGTATTAAAAAAAAATTATTTTGTCATATGGTGCCCACTAATGAATTTGATTGATTCCATCTTTGATATTTTGTGTGTAATGGATTTGATAAAATGAATGAAAGGATGAATGATTAATGGTGGTGGTGGCGGCTTTCACTGGCTTTGTTTTTTGGGGTAGGCATGTGGGGGTACCTAACTAATCATGCACCCCCTCATTGATTCTGACATGGATACACAACAAAAGATCCATATCCATCTATTATCTACATATTTTTGTAAAGTAAAAGGCCCATATACATATTTGTTTAGTGGCAGTTTGTCCTAATTCCCATGGCATTGCAAATAATAATAAGAATTTTCAGTCCTTTCCCAAGGAAGCTGCCCTTTTCACATGGCCTCCCTCCTGGCTTTTCCATCTTTTTTATGCTTTCAATTCAATTATTGTCTAATAATTTTCCATTTAAACGCATTTGCAAATATTCATTTGTTTATCTGTACATTTACATTGCATTATTTTTTGATTCATATATAAATTATTTCAAAAGAGCCAGATCAGTGCATGTGAAGTTGTGGAGGCTTCAGACATTGTTTTATGGGAGGGGCTGGTATTTGGTGACCTAGTTAGGAAAATGAATAGTAAGAAAACATTTCTTTCCTTTTTCATGGAGACCCACCATCTATCTCCTCTCTCTCTCTCTCTCTCTCTCTCTCTCTCTCTCTCTGTCTCTGTGAGAGAAAGTTCCAAGGTGTCTATCATGTACTGTTTTTCCACATCTTATAAGTTATAACCTGGAGAGATTCTCATCTGCCCAAATTAATCATGTCCAGGACCAGTACCCAAAAAGCATATCAATTCAATCCTTGATTGATTCACTGCTTATAAGTTAAATGCACAACCAGCCTTGACAAACCAGAAATGGGAGTTATTTTATTAAAATAACTACAAAAGCATATGCATGTCAGTGTTTTCCCAAGTAATTAATAAGCTGCTGAGGAGCTAATTCTCTTGGGACATTAAACAGAAGATGAAAGTACAGTTTTTCAAAATAAATTACAAGAAAAAGGAGGAAACCAAGTACCATTATTAGTTAATACCAGTCTGAGTTGACTATGATCAATTATAAGAATATGCAAGTATTTATCATCAGTCCCTGGAAACACATTCTCTCCATGTTTTGCTGTCTCAGAGATTTCCAATAACTCCAAACCTTGACAGTCATTAGGATTCATATAATTAGATTAGCTGCTACCCACTGATCCCAAGAACCCACGTATTCACAATAATTTAATCCCAATCTGTCATTATTACTTATCAAAACTGAACGCATTTAATCTCTCTCTCTCTCTCTCTTCTCTTGTGTCTTTGACACTTTCTTCCTCCCTTTGTTCCAAAAGCCCAGAAAATGCCACCATTCTGTTAAGAGCTAGGATAGGAACATACCAGGTAGAAGAACAACAAACATGTCAACCCTTTTGATGTTCTTCTACTGTTTCACTGGCCTCTCTCTTGTTTTTGCTCAGGCTCAGGGAGCTCAAACCGTGCCGAATGAGGAATTATCCACCTTACTATCAATCAAAGCTAGTCTTGTTGATCCAATGGATGGCCTCAAAGATTGGAAAATTCCAAGCAATGTGGTTCAGGAAGGTTCACCCCATTGTAACTGGACTGGAGTTATGTGCAACTCCAGAGGCTTTATAGAGAAGCTGGACATCTCCAACATGAACCTCAGCGGCCATGTATCTGATCACATTCAAGGCTTACACAGTCTTTCTACTCTCAACATTTCTTGTAATGGTTTTGCATCATCGTTGCCAAAATCGCTATCTGGTCTTACCTCACTGAATACCATTGATGTGAGTCAAAACTACTTTGTTGGTGATTTTCCAACTGGTCTTGGAAGGGCTTCAGGACTGACTTCAGTTAATGCATCAAGCAATAACTTCTCAGGCTTTCTCCCAGAGGATCTTGGAGATGCCACGTCCATTGAAAGCCTAGATTTCAGAGGGAGCTTCTTCGAAGGTTCAATCCCTGCATCTTACAAGAAGCTGCAGAAGCTAAAGTTTCTTGGCCTCTCTGGCAACAATCTCACTGGAAACCTTCCAAGAGAACTTGGCCAGCTTTCCTCTTTAGAGACTATTGTTCTCGGATACAATGCGTTTGAAGGTGAAATCCCAGCAGAGTTTGGCAATCTTACCAATCTTCAGTATCTTGACTTGGCAGTTGGCAATCTCAGTGGTCAAATCCCACCTGAATTGGGTAGGCTACAAAAACTTACAACAGTTTATTTGTACAAAAACAATTTTACAGGAAAAATTCCACCAGACTTTGGTAACATTACATCACTGGTGTTTTTGGATCTCTCTGATAATCAGATTTCAGGAGAGATTCCAGCAGAGCTTGCACAGTTGATGAATTTGCAGCTTTTGAACTTAATGTGCAATAGACTAACTGGTTCAGTTCCTAACAAGCTTGGCGAGTTACCCAACTTAGAGGTACTTGAGCTATGGAAGAATTCTTTGACAGGTCCTTTGCCAGTGAACCTCGGAAAGAATTCCCCATTGCAGTGGTTAGATGTGTCATCAAATTCATTATCAGGTGATATCCCACCAGGTTTGTGTAGTTCTGGCAATCTCACAAAACTCATCCTCTTCAACAATTCCTTTTCTGGTCCAATTCCAGTAGGTCTTTCAACTTGTTTATCACTGGTTCGTGTTCGTATGCAAAATAATCTTATTTCAGGAACCATGCCAGTTGGTCTGGGAAATCTTCCTATTCTTCAAAGGCTAGAATTGGCTAAAAACAATCTTACTGGTCAAATTCCTGTGGACATTGCTTTGTCTGCATCTCTTTCCTTCATTGATGTCTCTTGGAACCACCTTGAATCATCTCTTCCTTCTAGCATTCTTTCCCTTCCAAATCTTCAAACTTTCATGGCTTCCAATAACAACTTGGAAGGCAAACTCCCAGACCAGTTCCAAGATTGCCCGTCGCTGTCAGTGCTCGATATTTCAAACAACCACATCTCTGGAAAAATTCCAGAGAGCATAGCTTCTTGTGAGAAGCTGGTAAATCTGAACCTTAGAAATAACCAGTTCAATGGGGAAATCCCTAGACCGATAGCAACAATGCGTACATTATCCATTCTTGATCTGTCCAACAATTCTTTGGTTGGTAAAATCCCTGAAAGCTTTGGAAGTTCACCAGCCTTGGAGATGCTTAACTTGTCTTACAACAGACTTGAGGGTCCAGTACCAGCATATGGTATGTTAATGACCATCAATCCTAACGATCTCATAGGCAATGCTGGTCTTTGTGGAGGCATACTTCCACCATGCCCTCAAAGCTTAGCTGCAACAGCAGGTCCGCATCGAAACATGCACATCAAGCACATCATCACTGGATTCATCATTGGAATCTCAGTAATTTCATGTCTTGGCGTTGCATTTTTCGCTGGGAGATGGGTGTATAGGAAGTGGTACTCGTATAACAGCTTTAACAACTGGTTTAAGACTACCAATCAAGAATGGCCTTGGAGGCTAGTAGCATTTCAGAGAATTAACTTCACAAGTGCTGACATTCTTGCTTGCATACAAGAATCAAATATCATTGGCATGGGCGGGAGTGGGGTGGTTTATAAGGCTGAAATCCATCGGCCACATTCAGTTGTGGCAGTTAAGAAGCTATGGAGGCCAGGGACAGACATTGAAAATGGGGATGATCTATTTGGTGAAGTGAATCTCTTGGGCAGGCTCCGGCACAGGAACATCGTACGGTTACTAGGGTACCTTCACAACGAAACCGATGTGGTGATGATATATGATTTCATGCCAAATGGGAACCTTGGGACTGCATTGCATGGAAACCAAGCAGGAAAGTTGTTGGTAGACTGGGTTTCAAGATACAATATAGCAGTGGGTGTTGCACAAGGTTTGAATTATCTCCACCATGACTGTCAGCCACCAGTCGTCCACCGAGATATCAAATCGAACAACATTCTGTTGGATACAAACCTTGACGCCAGAGTAGCAGATTTCGGGTTAGCGAGGATGATGATGCACAAGAATGAGACGGTTTCAATGGTGGCTGGGTCTTACGGATATATTGCTCCTGGTAAGTTAGTTACCAAGAACCTTTTTTAATTACTCAAACAGAAACCATACTATCGAAACTAGTTAGCCCTATTAATTCTAACTTCTATTGTTATGTGGCAGAATATGGATACGCCTTAAAGGTTGATGAGAAGACTGACATCTATAGCTACGGTGTAGTTCTTTTAGAGCTTATAACTGGAAAGATGCCTTTAGACCCTACATTCGGGGAAGCTGTGGATATCGTGGAATGGGTTCGAAGGAAGATGAGAAACAAGAAAGCCTTGGAAGAAGCACTGGATGCTAGCATAGCTGGTCAATGCAAGCATGTCCAGGAAGAAATGCTTCTCGTCCTCCGAATCGCACTTCTTTGTACTGCAAAGCTCCCCAAAGACAGGCCATCCATGAGAGATATCATAACAATGCTTGGAGAGGCAAAACCAAGGAGGAAAAGCATTTGTGAGAGCAGGGGCCAGAAAACTGGCAAAGAGAAGCCTATCTTTAGCACCTCACCGGTCATGGGGCTTCTGTAGGAATTTGTTCTCCAGGTTTTTTCTATAAGTATCATTTTCTTCGTGTAAATGCATTTTCTCTTTTCTTTGTACTTAAATTTATACCACGCATTCATAGCAGGATATGCCATTGAATGTTCATTAAAAAAAAAAACTTACATTAATTTAAATTGAAAATTCTTTTTACCCCGCCAAGAAATGTTCTCTTTTCTACGAATATATTGTACTACAGGCATTTAGGCTAAAATAGTACACAAATACTATCAAGGTAATCGTAGTAAACAATGTTTGAAAAATCGCTAGCCAGTAGGCGGGCAGGCAGGGGCCTAGTGCCTAGTGCCTAGTGCCTAGCGTTTCTTAAAATAAAATAAAAAATATTTTGTATTATAAATTTATAACAAAACTAATTTTTTTTAAATGTATATATGTGAGTCATAAGATATATGACTTTATATAAAGCAGAGGGTTGAAATAAAAACACAATTAGGTTATGTTTTAGTATATGGGCGGCCGCCTAGGCCAATTTTTCGAACACTGGTAGTAAACAGAAGGAATGCTTTCAAAATGAATCATTCTATTAACAATTTTAATTACAACGTTGACAAAAGGAAATACAATGAGGATTTCCAATCACAGTATAATGAAAAATGGTGGTTGAGCAAGGAAAAATGTTGCCTCTTCTCAAGGCACAACTATTTCCTCTATAACTGGCTTACATCTCTTATGCCAAAAAACTAAAAAACAAAAACCATGTGACATGAGGACAAGGAAGACCATATTGCACTACAAACAAACATTGAATCTCATTGTGAATAGGAGGGCTTTTACCTCAGAGCCAAAAAAATTTGTATTGGTTCTACAACTGTCTATTCCTCGGAAATCTATGCTGCTCCACTTAAAAGAGCAGTTCCTGATACATTCCCACCTTCAAGAAAGCTGCCGGATTGTAGCTGGAAAAAAGGAAGATAAGGGAAAAAAATGAGAGAGAGAGAGAGAGAGAGAGAGATACCCAGTTCATAAGTATATAATGAGAAGTGTATAGGTTACAGATGAAATGAATTTATTGCTCAGAGGTAGTTTTGTAGAAATACTTTCTTCTTCTAATTAATGATAGTAGGGCTACTTCTAACTACAAAATTGACAGATAAAACTTCATACAATAAGCAAAAAGGAAATTCAAATTTTGGCACCAATAACAGCATATAGTTCACTCAGTACTGACAGATAAAATACCTCTCTATCATGAGATCCAGAAAGAAAAAAGGGCTCTTTTTCCCCAACACCACCATTGTCTTCAAAAATTCTTTGCAAATCCTGCCAATACCAAGAAGAGTGGATCTCAATATTAAATAATAAATAAATGTCGTTTGTAGTTTGCCGATATCAGACAACTAAGTCAATCAACGTGGATAGATGGAGATTAAAGTTATTGGATAAAAGAGGATGTGTAAAGGTACCAGTCAAAATAAGAGATGTGCCAATTCAAAATCAAGATTTTTTTACCTTTGCAGTCAAGATTTCAAATTCCAGTAACTCCTCAACTATCTTTTCAAGAACTCGACGATTTTTGTGGAGCATTTCTTGCGCTTTATAATATGCTAAATCATATATCTGTGGGATAAGAAGACACTATTAGATAAGCTGCATCAACCAATATTTCACTAATTGATTAGTAAGAAATAAGAGTAATAGTCCTTCATACCTTTTCAACTTTAGCTGCCACGTCATACTCATGGTTATTCCCCATGCTTAAAGCAGTAGCCTGTGCCAATGAGAACGTGCAATCTATCACTAAACAAGCAGCCTATTGAACCCTTAAACCAGATAGAAACAACTAGGGGTGAAATTTGATGCATATTTGGAAGTGCAAAGAAAACATTGCTGCTTGCTACCTCATTCTAACAAGATTGGCAAGGAACTGTCCCACGTCCATAACCAATAACTTCCCCAAGTATTACAATTGAATGTATTTTAAATGAAAAAAACAGTTCTTTTATAAGAAATGCAAGCTAAAAGAAATACATTTTTAGATGAATAAACAAGATTTATCAACCAAACTGCACAAGGCAGAAGAGTAGAACAGCAGCAGAGCTAGCTCTGACAGCAAAAACAATTTCCGAAGTTCAGAACTAACAAACATACCTATGCAGGATGGTAGCCCTCCATTATCATAAAAGAATAAGAAATATAATGTATACAGTACTGGACGACACATGAGAAATATCTATTTCTTTAACACATGACCAAATTTTGAATGTAAAGACAGAAGAATACCGCATTAGTGTGATAATAAATTGCAGGACTATCATCAGGCCCCCAACCATACTGAATGACCATCCGTGTAGCAATCTGTTGCAAAAAGGGGAGGGGGAAAACAGAAAAGCAGTTATGATTGCATATCCTCAGGATATTTTTTGCTTCTTATAGATAAAGATCAAGCATAGAAAAGAATCAACCTCCTGTGACTGCGTTAACTCTGAAGAAGAAAGAAAGTTCTCTTCCCCAAAAGGTAGTAGCATTTGTGCTGCAACATGTGAACCGAAACAAAATACAAGCTTCTTTTCAAGATAAGATCTTGATTCAGAATTCGCATTCACGGATCCTTCATTTCTCACCTTGGTTATTTTTGTACATCCGATTCCCTGTAAAAAGAGGCTTAAACTTCTCCAGTGTTTTCCCAGGTTATGTTCCATAAATAATTATTGTCAACATTATCTGCCCACAAAACTTATAAATCGAACACGTTTTATAGTTTTTAACCTTTAGAGATCTAAATACATTATGACATAGAGGACAAACCTGCCAAGACAATGGCTCCAGCCATATATTATCTACAACATCAAAGTTTGGCAATAGAAGGGCAATGAGACCTCGACCTGCAGCCCAAACAGCATGTGGGAACTTGGTATCCATTGTCCACTGGAGAATTAATGAACTTATATTAAATCACTCTTGAAACAAAAGGAAACGACGGTTCCATCATGATTGTATGCATGTAAAATTCTGAAGTAAACTGAAAACTTACATGTATTTTAAGTTTAACAATAATAAAGATAAACAATGAATAGAAATCACAATTTTTTTTCCCAATGAAAACTAGAAAACTCTTGATGTACAAATACATCATTAGGACTTGAATCCAAGATTATTCTTACTACTTTCGATTTAAAAAGCACAACCTGACCTAGGACAACTACAAAGTTGCAACAATTAAACAAAGGAAGTCAAGGAAGGAACCGCCAAAGTTAACTAGGTAATATAACCACTTCAGCCCACAAATTGTTGGTATATTCAAATTCAAACATCTAATTTCTTTCTCTGTGCCATGACAATCGAGTAGAAGAAATTATTTAAAGCAGTGAAAAGTTTTAAGAAATAAAAGTACAGTAGTATGTCCTCAAGCTATTCACAGCTAATTTATGAAAAGAAAGTATCTTGAAATAATTAATAGAACACTTGCAGTAATAACTAGTTACCTCAAGAGGAGGGTTTAGAAGTTCTATTCCATTGGTTATCTGACCATATGGCTCCATCAGATCAACCACACTCTGCAGATCTTCTTTAGTCAACGTTAGCCCTAGATGATTCACCAGCATTTTACTTAGCTTCTTCACGATTTTGGTTTTCCGCATCCCTTCAGGAATGACAGTGCTGAAAGTCTGCAAAAGCAATAAGGACACACTCAAAATGGATACAAAAATGACATGGATTCTTTCAAAGACAATGAGACAACTGTATCAATTCTTTACCACAAACCAACTACAGTAGCTCATAAGTTCATCTGTATCAAGAAACTTGCTCCTAAAAGCACCACCTTCCAAGGATGCAGGCACCAGCTTTAATTCTATAGGTCGTAAAAGAGCTGTCTTTTCAGCAACCTGAAGGCGGAGAATGTTGACATGTGAAGTACAAATTTCTAGAAAAGCTTTTAAGAATAAATATAATGACATATAATGAAGGTATACATGTTATAATATGATGGAGTAATATAGCTTATGGATAGAAAAAGTAGAGAATGGAGTATATTTCAGAAAATAATTACAGAACTTGTCAACTCCTACAAGCAACAAGAAAACCCAAAAATGAAAATCACCTGGGTAAGTAAGGGACTAAAAGATTTAAGCAATGACGTCAACAGCTCAAATGATCATATTGAGGACATATAAGGTATCACAACTCAGTAAGAAAACAGAGAGCAATAGAAACCATCCACACACATTTGTGTACCGCCAGGTTACAAACCCACACAAGAAACTCATCAACCTCAAAACAGGTTTAGTGTGAAAACAAATAGTATAAGAAACTGATTCAGCTATTACCTTTCTCCAGTCTACAAAATCAATGAGTTCATTATCCATTGTTTCTTTTGCAGCAATATGTAATATCTTCTCTCTTTCTGCTTGAGTTGGCCTTTGAAGATGAAATACTCTATCCATGCGGCCAGGCCGCTGTAAGGCCTCATCAATTTGCTTGAGATTTCCAGTAGTAGCCATCAATACAACCCCATCTTGTTTCTCAAACCTGCATCAAGGGTAGAATACATTGCAGATCATTTCTAACACCACTAGTAACATAGACAGACAAAGGAGATGGAAAGTAACAACACCTCTGATACGTTATTCAGTTACTATTAGCTAAAATGACATCAAGTATATATCTATACATACAAAAAGGATACTCAGCTTTACACAAAATACCCATTACCTCAACAATCATATATGGCCAAAGAAAGGCCCATAAAAGAATCTTATTCAAGGATTGTTAGTCCAATAAACAAAAGAAGAGCTGAGGGTTACCCGTCAAGTTCCACAAGCAGTTGATTAATAAAAGCTTCGTGATCTTGATTTTTAGTGTGAATAAATTTTCCACGGACACCAGCAAAGAGGTCAAAATCCTCCACAAATATGATTACAGGTGCCTAGAAATGACATAAACTGGCTCAGCAAAAGATACAGACATAGAAAGGTAAAGGAAATTATTTCTTTCATAATTCACATAAAGTAACTCAGCAAGATAGATAGCTAGCTACCAATTCTCTCGCAGTTTGAAACAGCTCCCTGACATTTGATGCACTTTGCCCAACCCACAGTCCAGCCTCCAACTCTTGAGCTTTAATGTTAACAACAGGAACCTTAGCTTGAGCAGCTATAGCCAGTGCTAGAGATGTCTTTCCTGTTCCCCTCTCACCTACAATCAGAACTCCCTGCAATATAAAGAATAAACAATTTCAGAAGCTGATGAACCCATTAAATTAGTATCCACAGCGGCAACTAGAAGAAGTCTAACGTATGTACTTGAGATGGATCCTATACTGACTAATTGAACAAAGATCAATATATGCTCATAGCACAAGCTAACATTCGAATATCATGTATTTTGCATGCAGCATAACTTTCATGCTGAAAAATTCTCAAACGAAGTTTGAAAAGCAAATTACCTATAATAGTTTATGAAAGTAAATTACGTACAGATACCCTATAGTTTATACTGGAAATATCTAAAATTATATTGGCAATAACATACCCGAGGTGCACGGGCCCCCATTTCTTGAAATGCACCAGGATTTTTCAGAAATGCCACAACTTCATTGATTTCCTCTTTCATAGATTCAATACTGGCAAAGTCCTTCAATGGTATTGGTGGATTCTTCACCCTCTGCAACCAGCCATTGATCTCACAATTTAATTTCTCAAAATTCATCTAGTTACAAAGTACAGAAGAATTTTAAGTTCCAATATGAACCTTCATTTGGTCGAAAGCCCGTGTTATGGGATCAACACCAGCCTTTTTGTTGCCTTTAATTTTCCTCACCCGATAATTAAGATAGAATTTCTGCGAGAGATGAGCAAAAGAGAGGATCAATTAAAAGATGCAAACTCATGCAGCTAAACAATATGGAAAAAGATCTAGATATGCATATCACTTCCATGCTAAGTAATAAGAGACCAAAAAGGCTGTTTAAAAAAAAAAATATATATATATATATATATATGTATCGATTATCAATGGCCACCTAAGTTCAAGTATCCCATCTTCTTTCACAATCTAAAATGAAAACAGAGGATATATAGAAACTACTCACAGCCTCAAAAGAATCTGATACTAAAATTATTTTAACAAATTTCCTAGACCATTTAATACCATGTCCGCACATATAAATTCGATATGAAAAATACATTCAACTCATTGAAATATTATAGAACACTAAAGTTCACAGAGTAATTACAATACAGCATTGCAAGTCATTACGATCATTAAAATTGCTAGGGTTCTAGCCATAAGAAATATATATAACTTAACCTCAAAAAAGCAAAGTAAGATAACAATGGAAATGTCAAGAAAGAATAGTACAATGCTCCAAAGCATAAGCAACAGTTTGATTGTCATCAGCTTCAAATATAAAGTTGTCAATAGAAAAAGGAAGAAGGCAATACCACTTTCTTCAACTTCTGCATGTTTGGATCTCTGCGTAATGGCCCATAACCAAGAAGTCTGGGAATTTTTCTCTTCATAAAACGGAAGAGATGAAAACAAACATATCCGTATATCACACTTCTAATGAGAAACCAAAAATACCATTGGATGTCATCCGTTCTTCT
The DNA here is from genome assembly GCF_902201215.1 of Prunus dulcis. Taxonomy (NCBI): domain Eukaryota; kingdom Viridiplantae; phylum Streptophyta; class Magnoliopsida; order Rosales; family Rosaceae; genus Prunus; species Prunus dulcis. The sequence goes on along the minus strand of NC_047655.1, from coordinate 28,808,046 downwards.
AGATTTATAATTCATTTCTGCCTCAGATTGCCATTTCAAGTACCATGTTGAGGCAACGGCTTGATCAATTTCTTCAGGCCATGCCATCCCCAACTGTATCCTTACCTGTTATAAGAAACAGGGATAGAACTTAAAACAACAATAATAATCACCTTAGTAAAACTAAGCATCTGAACTGGTGAGCTATGAACATACAGAGTAGGGGAGTATAAGCTCCACAATGGGAAACACTATTGTCATCATTATGTCATCATTTATATTTCTGAATTTCTGAAGAGCCCAATCTCTTGCATATGATACTACTCTTGTTTTCCACAATGCATTAAAGCATTGATGAGACAGTCTTAGGGTCAAGAGAAACTGTTGACGGAAATCCAACTCAGACAAAGGGATCCACATCAGGTGAACAGCAGTTGGAATACCACAGGCAATCATTTTCATGTACAGGCCATCAAACCCTCCACAATCTTCAAATAGCATTTCATATTCCTGAATGAGAATTTAAAGATTAGAAACATAATGACAATAACAAACAGCAAGAAATTGAACAAACTATGCAAATGCCTTACCTTAATGTCAACATAATATTCCTTATCATCACCCTTGAGTGCAATATACATGGCAGCCCAATCATGCCTAATTCGGGCATGCTCCACCAGTTTCTTTGACACGGCAAAAGGAATAGCCACTGGATCCATTTCCCACCTATTTTTTTCCTCATTGTGCCACGTCTTGGACACCACCCTATCTCGATCCAGAAGAATAAGTTCCTGCAATCAACATTTGATAAATAGCAGATAAAACAGGTCTATCGAACTATTCCATATAACTTCATACTAAAGTAATCATCCTTTATGTTAGCTCACAGCCATTTAAAACAAAGATTGACAATAAATATAAGGATGCAAAAGTTACCTGTCTCTGGGCCACATACTGTTTACCAAAATCAACATTTTCTAATAGATTTCTTTTGAGGTCTGCCTTAGCTTCTTCCCGCCACTTCTTCCACCCATGGTACAAATGGAGGCCAACAGCTTTTGGAGCAACAACCTCCTTATCTCCAAACATCCACTTCAACTCAACTTCTGGAAATCCCTTCAGTACCTCATCCTCTGGTGTTTTTACAAGAAAACGCCTTTCGCTGCCAAACTTCTTCATATTTTTCCTTATTTGAGCCTCAGTCTTTTTCTGCAGCTCCCTTGAATCTTGAAGACCTTGTTTTATACGTTGAGCAAAATCAGTCGAATAAAAGAGAGGTCCCAGATCATCAACTTCCAAAACATTTGGCAGAATCATTTGCTCCAAATGTTTTCTTTGCGCATTTTCCAAATCTTTCTGTATATCAGATTTAGAAAGCTTGGTAACCGGGTCTTTTGGCACACTGCAACCACATAACAATTTATACTCACACAACAATTTTGGTTACTAAATTTTCTTCTTCTTCTTTTTCCAAAAAGATATTGCATGCAAAGTTGAAGAACAAGCATCATATCATTGCAAAATGATAAAAATTAAAGTAGTGATTCATTTATCAAAACCACCAACTGTAAATGACTATTCATATATAGCAAGGCATTATGCATTACAGAGTCTACAGAAAGTATGTTGGCAGCAGTATATAAAGTGAAATATCAACGTAACTTGGATAAAGTTGATCACTTTCAACATCATATCTCACCAAAAATAAAGAATTCTTTATATGACTTTCAGTCCTATTCAAAATCATGAACACACATATGATCGTGCAATAAATACCTCTCAGTCCCCTTCCTCCTCATTTGGCGGGTAAAACTCTGAACCAATTGCTCGCATTCCCTTTCAATAAAACAAAGCTCCCTCACTCCGAAACTCATTGCTGATGTCTCTCTCCTCAAAATCCGATCCTCAATCTCTCCAACCCTCTCCCAAACCTCATTATACTCCTCCTCTAATCTTCCCAACATCCCCTCCGCCCTCTCCTTCACCTTCTCCTTACCCACATTGCCCACCAACTTATCCAAATCCCTCTTCACCTTCATCACCTCGGCGAAAACATCATCAGACCGCTTCACCAGCACCTGTTTGTCTCTCCTCAGCTCCCTTAGCTCCCCATCGAGACCATCCAATATCTCCTCTTGTAACTCCTCTTTCTTTTCTCTCACCGCCTTCCATGCTGCCTCGACGAGCTTCACATCCCCATTTCCTTTTCTAACCTCCTCTATACTCTTCAGCAACACAGACACCGTCTCCAGCAACCTCTTCGTGTACTTTGAATACTCATGACCCTTTGAATTTACTTCCTTATCCAAAACAGCCTCTGAAACCACCGGAGCAGCGATGGCACGAGCCGTCCGAAACGGAGCAAAACCGATTGCGAAACAGAAGAGCGCCAACACTAACTGCCTCGCAATGCATTCGGCGGAAAGAAGTGGCCTTTGTTCTTCCTTCGAGCTTCTGGAAGCTTCTCGAAAGCTGAAGGAGCGGGGATTGTACGGAATTGGGATTGGATTTCGGGGGCTGTTGGGGAATTTGGAAGCGAATGTTTGGATTCTGATACGGCGGTTTGTGTTGAAAATTGAGAAGGGATGATTTCGAAGTGGGGCGAAACAGTTGGGAAGGGGACGAAAGGCGAGAATGGTGTCCATGAAGACAAGTGAAGGACCAGCGACTAAGGAGAAGGAGTGTTCCAGCTGAAGCTAGCCATTGTTATTGTCGTTCCCTTTCCAAAATTCTAAAGGATTAACCAGAGCTCATAGCAAGCTGAAGGTGAAGTGAACTGAAAAGGGTTTAAAGTTGGGTTTCAGGTCTTGATCCAATTTCTTGGCGGCCAATGGCCCAAAAATCTTGTATTAGAATTTTATTGCAATTTAAGCCCAAAGTAGAAGAAGCTTTTGTTCAGCCCAATATAATCAGTTTTGTCTCCCTCTTTTCTTTTCTGGGTTTTAAAGGCTTAATTATAAGCAATAGTCCCTTAATTATACCCTAATTTGTATACCATATAATCATTTTAAATGAAAAACTTGACATATCTGACGAAAATGACGAATGATGCAATAGGAGATCGAATTGGCGGACGGGTGTAATGAAAATTAAGTATAATTCAAAGACTATTGCTACAATTAGTTTAGCAATTTTGTCTTATTAAATTTCATTATAAAAAAAATATCATTATTTGTGGGTGGAATCAAGGTGAACGTGTGACAAATTCAATCTAGCCACTATTCCTTGTAAGATTATTAAATATTTGGATTTCTTTAATTATTTTTCGTAAATAATTTTTGGCCGACCACGACATAGTATGTATAGGAGGCTGTTTGTTCTGTATTAATTTTCTTTAAGCGAAGTCAGGTGAGGCGGCTTTAGACTTTTGATTGAGGGTTCAGCCACAACTCCACGCCAAAAATCCATTGACAATATCCTTAAGTGTCATATTTTATGGCGGCCTAAATTTAATGCTGCAGTTAATTTATTTAGTTAGCTATAATTAACACATGACACTCATAATGTGAAACCCAACTTGATTTAGGAGCATGAGATTATTAACATCTAAGCTTGGTGGTTAATAATATTCTGACAACAACAAAAAAGGTGGTTAAGGTGGTTGATGATAACTTGAAAAACAAACTATTTTGTTTAGAATATCCTATCTTTATGCTTTTTTTTTTTCCTTCAGTAAATTACAGAAATACACCCCTTAAAGAAGCCAAAATAAAATGAAATACATTTTTTGGTTTGGTAAAATTAAATAACTTGGAGCGTGGTCACAACCTCGACAAAATGGAGAGTGAGGTGCGAATGATGAGTCATGAGAGAGGACCGTTCACCGTTTTCCTTATCAAGTTGGAGGGAGACAATTATTGGTGGTGGTTTTGGCTTCCGAAATGAATGAAGAAGCTTGAAACAAAGCCCACCTTCCAATTTCCAAATAGAAAATTGTACGCAAAGCAGACAAAAACAAGCATTCAACAACTTCCTTTCCCTTCTTTTCCTTTTTCTTCTTTCTCTTTCTCTCTCAGCTTCCTCTCTATCCACTCAACCTCTTTTGAAGTCTCTCTCTTTCCTCACGGGTTCTGTGCTCTCTTCCCTTGCACAAATAATTCAAGTTTCAAGCACAAATTGGCTGATTGAGTGAGGGGGAGAGGGAAGAGCTTTCTTTCTTTCCTTCTTTCTCTTTTAAATTTTCTTCAGCCTTGAGGGTTTGGTTAGTAAATATGGGCAGAGGAATTTGAGAGACTGAGGACCATAATTGATCTTGAAGATAAATACTTTTGTGGGTTGTTGAATTTGTGAGAGTTGGCAGAGCTTATTTATAGCTAAGATGTTTGGGTGTGAATCTTGGTGTTGGAGCAGTGAGTTTGACTATGAATTGTATGATTACTCTGAGCCAGAGCCCTTCTCTCTGCCTTCACCTCTCCCACACTGGCCTCAAGGTATGCCACTAAGTTCCTTTCTTTCCTCAACTTACACAGTTATATGTTGCAATTTGTTTCCTTATTTATTTATTATTTTTTTAAGAAATGAAGTTTTCTATTTTTTGAAGAAGAATTATTTGCATTCAGATGGCTTCATGAGCTTTGTTAAGATTGTATTTGTCTTGATTTCTTTCGTCTTCTGTTTATTTTTATATTTTTTTTTTTGTGGGGGGTTATCAGAATATGTTCTGCATATGCTTGTTCTCTCTTTTTCTTTTTTCTTTAGTTGGTGGTCCTTAGTTTGTTGTCTTTGTTTCGAGTAAATAATGGGCTTTTGGTATTTCCCAGAAGCTACCGGCCGTGGTCGGTGGCAACTTGAGGTCCACATATTGGAAAACCTGCCCCATCCACTCAAACATCCCAGAAAGAAGAGAAACAACTCATCTTAGAACAATTGAAAATTTGAATGAGTCTGATTCACTGTGTATATGCTTTTCACCTTCATGCCAGTAAAAAAATAAAACAATGAAATGAACGAACTTTATGGTCAACAAATTCCTGAAATGCCTTGAAAGTTGTAGTTTTTGGAATTTGAAAGTTTCCATATTCTTCCTTAGTCGCATGTAAAACTTTGAAGTTTGTCTCTTTTAACTTCATTGTAGAAGCTCAATTTCAAGTTCTTTATAGGCTTTTTATTGCAAATGGTTCCTAAATTATCACTTTTCATCCTTAATGTATTTTTTTTTTTTTTTTGGGTGACATTAATGGTCCTTAAGGTTACTCTCCCTACATCAAATTGGTCCCTACCATTAGTTTCCGTCAAATTTTCTATTAAAGTGCTGACATGGCACATGTATGGAGCCCACACATCCAATTATATAAAGCCAAGTGGATTTTGATGAATAAAATATACCATAAAAATTAAATTCTATAAATAAAAAAAAGAGATTAGATAAAGGATATTATAACTTCAATTTAAAAAATAAAATAAAAATTGCAGCCGTCTCTCTCTCCCTTCCACGAACCAAATCACCCCTCAAACCCAGCCCCACCCACAACCCACCCCACCCCAACACCCAAATCCCATACCCAAGTGTTTTAAATTTAAAGTTTGAATTTTTTTTTTTTTGGGTAGGGAAACCATTGGCAGTGTAAGAGCCCTTTCTTCTGCTCACACTCAACTCAATGCCCGCGACCGATTTTGCATTTGATGCCATCTTCTTTTCTTGATTATTTCGTTTGAGAGAGAGAGAGAGAGAGTCGTGTTGCGGCTCTGGAGAGAGAAAATAGAGAAAGAGGGCAGAGGGGGAGAGAGAGAAGAGGGGAAGACGGAGGGGAGCGGAGGGGGGAGGGATGTATAGAGAGTAACCTTAAGGACCATTAACCTTAGGGATCATTTGCGATAAAAAGCCTTCTTTAAAAAATGATGTTTTGTGTGAACTCAGGCCCAAAGGGGAAGGAAAAACTCTCTCTCTCTCTCTCTCTCTCTCTCTCTCTCTCTCTCTCTCTCTCCCCCTATTTGAGGGATCCCTCAAATAAGCTTATTTGAGAGACACTCTTGTAGGGCCCACTCCGTTTTGTATTTCAAATAAGCTTATTTGAGGGACACTCTTGTAGGGCCCACTGCATCTGTATTCGTCATTATAAATATTAACTTATCATTATGAGCCCATTTTCTGACAAATGTGTACTGTCATTTCTTCAGGCAGAGGTTTTGCTACCGGAAGAATGTGCCTAGGAGAAATTGAAGTTATCCAGATCACCAAGTTTGAGAGCATCTGGAGCTGTAATCTGTTGCATGGGAAATCAAAAGGTGTCACATTTTACAGACCTGCAGGGATCCCTGATGACTTCTTTTGCCTCGGTTACTACTGCCAGCCCAATGATCAGCCTTTGAGAGGGTATGTTCTTGTGGCTCGTGACACAGTTGCCACAAGGCTGGAAGATGGTTGTACCCAAGACTCAGTATTAGAGTTACCAGCTTTAAGAAAGCCTGTTAACTACTCATTAGTCTGGAATGCGGACTCAAATAAAAATGGGTGTGGTTATATCTGGTTGCCAAACCCACCTGTGGGTTATAAGGCCATGGGCTTTGTGGTCACTGACAACTCCGAGGAGCCCAGACCTGAAGAAGTGAGATGTGTACGAGAAGATCTTACAGAGGCTTGTGAAACACGTGATCGGGTACTTGCCATGGATTCAAAGTTGTCGGAGGACCAATTTCAGGTGTGGAACACAAGACCCTGCAAACGGGGTATGTTGTGTAGTGGTGTTTCAGTTGGTACATTCTTTTGCAGTACCTACCTGGATTCTGATGATGAACTAGAAGTTGCGTGCTTGAAGAATATTGATTCGTCCCTACATGCAATGCCAAATCTGAACCAGATTCATGCACTCCTTGAGCACTATGGCCCCACGGTATTCTTCCATCCTGATGAGGTTTATTTGCCATCATCAGTGCAATGGTTTTTCAAAAATGGGGCACTTTTGTACCACGAAGACTCTGGGAATGGTGAACCCATTGATTACAGAGGCTCCAATTTGCCTAGTGGAGGGGAAAATGATAGTGATTTTTGGATAGATTTGCCAAATGACGATGATGCTAGAAATCATCTCAAGGGCGGAAACATAGAGAGCGCGGAGCTATATGTTCATGTAAAACCGGCTCTAGGGGGAACTTTTACTGATATTGCTATGTGGGTGTTCTGTCCTTTCAACGGACCAGCCACCATTAAGATTGGTTTAGTAAGTATTGCAATGAACAAGATAGGGCAACATGTTGGTGACTGGGAACACTTCACTCTACGAGTGAGCAACTTCACAGGAGAACTCTGGCAAGCGTATTTCTCAGAGCACAGTGGTGGTAGATGGGTGGATGTTTCTGACTTAGAGTTCATTGAAGGGAATAAGCCAATTGTTTATTCTTCAAAATATGGTCATAGTAGCTACCCCCATCCTGGAACCTACCTTCAGGGGTCATCGAAGTTTGACATTGGAGTGAGGAATGATGCTTCTCGGAGCAAGTTTTGTATTGATTCGAGCACCAAGTATCAAATTGTAGCAGCTGAGTACCTTGGTGATGGTGTAATTTCGGAACCATGTTGGTTGCAGTATATGAGTGACTGGGGTCCCACCATTGTGTATGATTCTCGATCGGAACTTGATAAGTTGATTGATCATCTTCCATTCTTTGTTCGATTCTCAGTGGAGAACCTATTTGATTTGTTTCCTACTCAACTCTATGGAGAGGAAGGGCCAACTGGCCCTAAGGAAAAGGACAATTGGTTAGGAGATGAAAGGTGCTAATGATTTTCTTTCCTTGGTTTTCTTTGGGTAACCATGCAAGAAGTTTTTGCGTCTTCTAGATTGTCACAGTCCCTTTTACCTTCAAGGGTTTGGGAAAGTAGGATAATATTGCAAGATATTGAGGTGGTGGATGCACTCTCTGTTTGAAATGTCAATTGCATGTGAATGCAGCAGACCTGCGACTACTTAACAGTCATAGGGTGTGGTATATTATTATTCACTACAGCCGAGTTTCCCTTGGGCAGACAATAACTTAAATCCAATGTATACAGCTAGGTTCATCCAATACAATGCAGAGCATGCTGCATGCAGAATAAACATTCTTAAAGAAATCCCTGCACAATTTTTTTTCTTTGCTTAATACAAATGCTGAAGCTCAGGTCTTTCCTTGATTTCATAGTTGTGCCTCCTACCAGCATAGAAAGGGAGGTCACAAACACAAACGGAGTGGGATATTCAAAAGTGCCCTGGATGTTTTTTGTCATGTTAGTAGGGTAGAAATGATATGGTGTATTTTGCAATTTTCACCAATTTAAATCAAGGTCGTTTGCCTTAGCAGAAAACAATTGTCATTGCAAGGAGTTTGAGTGCTAAGAGTATTTACCGCTACACTAGAGGCTCTAAGTTCAATTCTTGCTTCTCCGAGTATCGTTGGTATTTTTTTCTTCTTTTTTTTAAAAAAATTTAGAAAAATGATTAAAATGTTCTCTTTACACAATGTGTTTGTCTTTTTGGGTTTTTGGGGGAGGGGTGGTCAATTAGCTTGAAATAAACTGTGAAACGGTCTTTAAGCCAATAGTCTAGGCAATGACCTCAACCATCAAAACCCATTAGCTTTACAAATACGCAGACCTATTCGGAATCCAAAGCCCATCAAAACCCATCGGCCTATGTGCACTTCCCCAGCAAATACTTTTCTCTCGCATTCAGCCTTTCCCATATAAATATGATAGACACGTCACCCTCGTATAAATACCCCACCAAAAAACACGTTCTTAGTTTTCACGGCGTTGACAGAAACTCATTCTCTCTCTGTGTCTGTGCCAAGGGTAACATTCTCTCTCTCTGCCCTGTCAGCAACTACCCAAACATTCTCTCTGTCTGTGCGTAGGCTAGGGATTGAACAAGTATCCAAACAATTAGCTACGATGACAAACAAGGTCAACATGGAGGAGATAATCGCCTACAACATGAAGGCCAAGTCTAATTACTATCACGGGCAGCAATGGGGCAACAAGGGTGATGGAGGTAATAAGTCTGATTCCTCTGTGAAAAATGAGACAGAAAACACTGAAAATAAATGCAAATTCTGTGATAAATTGCACTATGGAGAGTGTTGGTTTAAGAACAAGGTCAAGTGTCACAAGTGTAATAAAATTGGGCATATTGCAAAATATTGTCATACAAACAAGGCTGTGCAGCAGGTGAACTTTGCTAATCAGGTTGAAGAAATCGGAAACTTATTCTTTGCTAATCATTCTGGAGAAGTAAAGAAGATGAGTGATGAATGGTACATAGATAGTGGATGTAGCAATCATATGACATCCAGGGAAGACTTGCTTATAGACATTGTCAGAGAAGTGAAAGCAAAGGTTCAAGTAGGCAATGGAGTTTTAGTTGAAATGGCAGGAAAAGGGACACTGATCATTGAAACAATGAAGGGTAAGAGGTATATAAAGGAGGTTATGCTTGTACCTAGTCTAGCTGAAAATTTGCTAAGTGTAGAACAGATGACAGAGCATGGCTATTTTCTTGTATTTGGAAATCACAAGGTTGACATCTTTGATGATAGTTCCTTAAGTAACATGGTGGTAAGTGTAAAGCAAAAGGGGAACAGGTGTTTTCCTTTAACTTTCAACACAATCAAGGAGATTGCCTTGAAAACAAATGTGCAAGAATGCTCCAAGATATGGCACAAGAGGTTTGGGCACTTAAACTTTCAAAGCCTCAAGCTACTGTAGAGCCAAGCAATGGTATTGGGGCTGCCTGAAATCCAAAAAGGTGAAGTGTTGTGCCATGGTTGTGTATTTGGGAAGGGTCACAGGGAGCCATTTCCTAAGGAATCAAAGTGGAGAGCCAAGGAGCCATTAGAACTGATTCAGTCAGACTTGTGTGGTCCAATGCAAACAGCAAGCCTAGGTGGAAATAAATATTTTATCACATTCATAGATGATTTTTCAAGGATGTGCTGGGTTTATTTTTTGAGAAATAAGTCCGAGACATTCCATGTGTTCAAGAAATTCAAAGTAATGGTGGAGCTTCAATCCGGATACCATGTGAAGAGGTTGAGGACTGATCGGGGAGGAGAATACATCTCAGCTAATTTTCTTCAGTTTTGTGAAAATCTGGGAATAGAAAGGCAACTCACGGTAGCTTATTCTCCACAGCAAAATGGCGTTGCGGAGAGGAAAAACAGAACCATTGTAGAAATGGCAAAGTGCATGATTCATGACAAGGAGCTTCCCTACACGCTTTGGTGTGAGGCAGTGAATACCTCTGTGTATTTACTTAATAGAAGTCCAACCCGAGCTTTGGAGAATACTACACCTTTTGAGAAGTTTAGTGGGAGAAAGCCTGGAGTTAAACATCTCAAGGTGTTTGGCTCAGTGTGTTACTCACTTATTCCTGGAAAGTTAAAGCATAAGCTAGAAGCAACAAGTGCCATAAGAGTTTTTATTGGTTATGGTACATGTGAGAAGGGATACAGAATATTGAATCCTGCAACTCAGAAGGTTTTGCTTTCAAGGGATGTGGTTTTTGATGAGCATGGCAAATGGGACTGGGAGCAACACAAAGTGAAAGAAATCTGCATTCCACTTCCTGCGGATGAACTGTCAGATATGAGAACAACTGAATCAGAAGAAGAACCTGCTTTCCAAGAACCTGAAATAGAAGAAGAACCTGCAGATGATCCCTCGGTTGATGACACACCTTTGAGGTACAGAAATCTGAGTGAGATCTATGCAAGTTGCCATTCATGCATAGTGGAGCCTGAGAACTTTGATGAAGCTGCACAGGATGAAGCTTGGAAGAAGGCAATGGAAAATGAGATGAAATGATTGAGAAGAATCAGACGTGGTAATTGGTAAATAGACCTTTCAACAAACCTATAATTGGAGTAAAATGGGTGTACAAGACTAAGTTGAACTTGGATGGTTCGGTTCAAAAACATAAAGCTAGACTAGTTGCAAAGGGCTATGCACAAAAGCCCGGAATAGATTATAATGAAACCTTTGCACCAGTGGCAAGGTTGGATACTATACGAACTCTCATTGCCTTGGCTGCAAAGAACAGTTGGAAAATGTATCAATTAGATGTGAAATCAGCTTTTCTGAATGGAGTGCTTCAAGAGGAGGTGTATGTAGAGCAGCCCGATGGTTTTATTGTGCAAGGAGAAGAGGATAAAGTGTATAAATTGCACAAAGCCTTGTATGGCTTGAAACAGGCTCCTAGAGCCTGGTATGGAGAAATAGACTCTTATCTCGTGCAATGTGGTTTTAAAAGGAGCACAAGTGAGGCAACATTATATGTTAAAGGCAGGGGAACCTCGGATCTGGTCATAGTATCTATCTATGTGGATGATATAGTTTATACAGGGAATTCTCAAGAGCTAATGCAAGATTTCAAGACTGATATGATGCAGAGGTATGAGATGACAGATTTGGGTTTGCTACATCACTTTCTAGGAATGGGAATTATCCAAAGTGAAGACTACATTTTCATACACCAGAAGAAATATGCTTCCACACTTTTGAAAAGGTTTGGTCTGCAGGATTGTAAACCGGTTGGTATTCCTCTTGTACCAGCTGACAAATTGAAGAGAGATGATGAAAGTGGAGCTTCAAATGAAGCTGAATACAGAAAACTAGTGGGAAGTCTACTCTACCTCACTGCAACTAGACCGGATATAATGTATGCTGCATGTCTGTTGGCTAGATTTATGCATTCGCCCACAAATAAACATTATGGAACTGCCAAAAGGGTACTAAGGTATGTTCAGGGTACACTTGACTTTGGTTTGGAATATAAGAAAGGAGAAGGATCGGTTTTGGTAGGCTTCTGTGACAGTGACTGGTCTGGATCAGAAGATGATATGAAGAGTACATCGGGATATGCTTTTTCATTCGGTAGTGGAGTATTCTCTTGGGCATCTGTGAAGCAACAATGTGTTGCTCTATCCACAGCTGAAGCAGAATATGTGAGTGCATCAGAGGCAACTGCACAAGCTGCTTGGTTACGGTTTGTGTTAGAAGATTTTGGTGAAATGCAGACTGTGGCAACACCCCTAAACTGTGATAACACCTCAGCCATTGCTATCACCAAGAATCCGATCTTTCATCAGAAAACCAAACACATAAACCGGAGGTATCACTACATCAAAGAAGCTCTACAACAGGGTGTAATCAACTTGATTTATTGTCCTACAAAGGAGCAAGTAGCTGACATCTTCACTAAGGCTTTGGCAAGGGAACAATTCTCTTATCTCAGAGAATTGCTTGGGGTGAAATCAGTTCACAATTTGAAGGGGAGTGTTAATGTGCAAAATGGTAAACTGATTTAGTATGTAATTGCTGGTTTAGTGTTATACTTAGCTCATAGGCTAAGCTGTCTATAATAGTCAAACGGTTTGTTAAGTCTCATAGGACTTGACATATACAGCTCAATATACAACAACAAAAAATAAAAGTTTTACAGAGCATTATTATTCCCTTCACTCTCTTCTTCAATATACTCATTTTCCTCCATTTTTATCAGAAGCTTATTAAACACTAACACAATGATCCTCCTAATTCTCTTCTTTCTCTTCTCTTAGAACTGAACAAAGTCCAAATATGTTCAGAAACACAGTAAGTACAACAAAAATACCTAATGCTTAAGAACAAATCTCAACACTTGTTTAGAGTTCAAAATGCTAACAAACATAAACTATCATGCTTCAGCGATGGGGGGAGAGAGAGAGAGAGGAGAAGAATAATTCACTTAGAAATCAGCGTAATAAATACCATTATACCTGATAGCAACATCTAGTTCTGCACCTTCTTAGGTCACTAAAAGATCTAGCTTTTACTTAAAATAAATAT